>NW_026000101.1:12169652-12179931 GCF_001458135.2 Marmota marmota marmota | reverse complement strand
GGAGGGGAGGGGAGGGGGGATAGTAGAGGATAGGAAAGGCAGCAGAACACAACAGACACTAGTATGGCAATATGTAAATCAATGGATGTGTAACTGATGTGATTCTGCAATCTGTATATGGGGTAAAAATGGGAGCTCATAACCCACTTGAATCAAAGTGTGAAATATGATATATCAAGAACTATGTAATGTTTTGAACAACCAACAATAAAAAATTAAAAAAAAAATAAATAAAAAAAGAGTAGATGAATTAAAAAAAAAAGAACTATGTAATGTTTTGAACAGCCAACAATAAAAAATTTAAAAAAAAAAGAATTCCTTTTACATTCAGTGGTTCAGTAAATATTTCTTGGATTAATGAATGGACATAGATGCGGTAAGAATTGAAAAGCTTCCTTTGGATTTTTTAGTTAGAAAGTGACCTTACCAAGAGCAATGGTATTAGTGGATATAGTAACTAGCTATCACTGTTGAGGAACCAGAAAAAAGGATACGAGTAGAGTTAAAATGTATTCCTCTTTAAAGATAAGAATGAGCGATAGAGTAATGGAGTTATTGATCCAAAGGAGTTTTAAGATGAGAGATTATGTATATGGAAAGTTTTAATAAATAATAATGTCAGGAACCTTATCCCATGTAACCATCACCCAGCTTCAATAATTATTAATTCATAGCCTTGTTCCAACTGTACACTACAACTAGACCATTTTAAAGTCAATCACAGACATGCATAAATATTTCAGTGTGTATATAAAAAGAGAAAATATGTTTTATATATCCTCATATAACCATTGTACCAAAAAATAAATTCACAATAATTCTTCAATATCATTAAATATCTAATCAGTGTTCACATTTTCCTGATTGTGTCTTAAGGGTTTTTTTTAAGTTAATTTATTCAAATCTGGACCTAAACATTGCATTTGTGTGGTCTTTTAAGACTCCTGCAGTCTAACAATTAGATGAGAGATATTATTAACACGTTTGAATACTGAGGAAAAGAAGATCCCCAAAATTCCAGAGGAGGAGTGTGGATGACTGATGGATCAAAAGGGGAAGAGGGGACAAAAAGGACCCAAAGTCGCTTAGACATTAGAATGTTTGTTCAATGAATGAATAGAAATGCACCTAGAATGTATCTGAATACAGTTTACAATTACATTGGAAATTATTCTCAGTTTACAAATGGGAAGAGAGGAGCTCTAGATTTCATTTTTGAAAGCCTATAGAGGGAGATGTTTTGGCGCTGAAGAAGAGGCTATTACATAGGAAAGTTCGGCTTCTATTCAACCAATCCCTGTCAAGGAAGATGAGAGAAACCTGAGGGATATAGGAGACCTCTGCTGCCCCACTCCCGTATTCCAGACTCAACACCCCTGATTCCATTAAACCCTCAAATTTAGGTTACAGGAACAAAAGAGATGAGAAAGTTGATGTTTAAGGATAACTTAGCTTTTTATTGGATGATAAGGACCTATTAATTTTGGGATGTCTGCAGAGTCAATATAGCATAATTAAAAAGAAAATAGTATCTGAGATTATGACTTATATTCCATTCATATTCAAGGGATCTGGAACCACTAAATGTCACTCAGTAGACTATGACCTTACATTGTTTAACTTTTTAAGACTCTGTAAAATGGGGATCCTATTACTAACCTACCTACCTCATAGAATTGTGAATATTAAAAAAAATGAGAAATATGATATGTCAAGAGGTTTGTAATGTTTTGAACAACTAATAAATAAATAAATAAATAAATAAATAAAAATAAAAAATAAAGTCAGCCTCAGTGGCTTACTGAGGCCCTAAGCAACTCAGTGAGGCCCTGTCTCTATGTAAAATATAATAAAAGGCTGGGGATATGGCTAAAAAAAATAAAAATTAAAAAAAAAATGAAACACTGTGTTAACATGTGTGCCAGAGACTATGGAAAGCAAGTAAATTATGCATAGTATTTACAAGTGCATATGAGTATAAAACATTATCCATAGACTATATGTCTTGCAAATATAGGTATTTTTCCAATGACATTTGAAAGTTGATATGATTAATGAAACATATTTCATTTAAAATTGTCATTGAATTCAATTCAATTGAATTCAATTCTTGTATTTTTTTCAGTCAACTGACAAATACCAAAAGTAAACATACTAATACTAATGGGTTTTTTCCCATTTTTAAACTTTCCTAAGAATTTAAAAGACTAACTAAGATCTACCCTAATAATATATATGAATGAACTGCTTTATTTATGAATAACTTAATTGGGAGTAACAAATAGGTTTGACTCATCTAGTGACATTAACCTTTATTAATGAAGTTTTTCACTTTAATATACATAACTTATTATACATTTAATCCTTTTTTTTACCTTGGCTCAAAACATTAGATGTGAGTTGAAGAAACATTATTATAAACTTAAGTCATTAATGTTACTATGTCAGGTTCTTACTCCTTCTAGACCTGTCATTTGCCCAAATGAATCTTTTTTAAATCCAAAGAGATGCATATAGTCTTCAGTCCTAGTTAGGTACTAAAGAAATTCTAACAGTAAAATTTTATAGATCTTGATTTAGATTTTACATGATATTTTTCTTTGTCTAAACATTATTTATCCAAATCAAAGCAAACAAAATTATCTAGGAAGAAACATCTTTTACAACATATTTTGCAGTTTTGTTTTATATTACAAGATACAGAACATGATTTGTTATGTTCAGTGTTTTCACTTTGTTTTAATAAAGTACAGTGTGACCTAATTTACCTGAGCTTACTCGTTTCTCAATATTTATACTTCCTTATTTCTCTGATTAATTTATTGACCATTTATTCCTTTTAGAATTTTCTCTTGACTCTGATGATACTGTAGTAATTCATTTTTCCCTACCCCTCTGACAGTCCATTCATTTCCTTTAGTTTACACCTCCTCTTTAACTCCCAGAAGCTCTGCCCCCAAGATAATAATCTCTATATAAATTCCACTCTCCTGAAGTTTCATCTGTTTTCATAATTTCCAGCTATTGTTTCCTCAAATCTTTATAGCTCTCACCCTTCTTCCTAATTCCAGACTTGTATTTCTGGTTTCTTCTAGAAATCTCTAAGTGGGTATCTTTCCAAAATTTTTAATTTCAATATATCTGAACATGACCTTTCCCTTTTACCTATAACCAGCCATTCCATCTGATTTTCAAAAATAACTTATTGAAGTAAAATTCCCACAACACAAAATTAACCTTTATGGGGGTTAGATACCAGGGATTAAACTCAGAGACTTTCAACCACTGAACCACATCCGCAGCCCTATTTTACATTTTATTTAGAGATAGGGTCTTACTGAGTTGTTTAGCACCTCCCCTTTTTTGAGGCTGGCTTTGAACTTGTGATCCTCCTGCCTCAGCCTCCCCAGCTGCAGGGATTACAGGCATGCACCACCATACCTCGCTAAAATTTACCATTTTAAAGTAAACAATTCATGGGGGTAGTTAGTACATTCATATTATATTTATATTTGCCCTATGTTGTTGTAAGTTAAAATTGTTACATTTATATGTGCATCCAACACCTTCCTTTAGTCCCAAAGCATTTCCATTACTCTAAAATAAAACCTCTTACCATTAAGCAGTTTCTCCCCATTTCCATCTTTTCTCAATCCTTGGCAATCACCAGTATGCATTCCCTCTATGGATTTATCTATTATATGTATTTTATGTAAGCAAAATCATATATGATTTTGTGTCTGGCTTTTTTCACTTGGCATAATGTTCTTTCAGGTTATCTATCACATGTATCATCACTTCATTCTTTTTATTGGTATTATCTATTGTATGCACATAGCACCATTCGCTTATCCATTCATCCATATGGACATTTGGACTATTTGTACTTTTTGCTACTGTAAATAGTGGTGCTATGAACATGCATAGACATGTGCTTGGGTAACCTTTCAATTTACCCAGAAGATTGTGCTTTGTCAATTTATGATATGATGTTGTCTTGGCCACCTATGTTTAGAAACTGCATGGCACATAGTAAGTGCTAAATATATATTGGTTAAATGTATTTGTTAAATTGATGTGTTGCATGAGTTATTTTCACTCTTTCTCTTATACCTCTTTTTTATAATCACTTGTTAACTCTGAATTATAGCCCTAGCTCTGCCACTAACTGGTTTGCATAAACTTAGGCAAAAATAACCTCTGTATGCTTGGTTTTTTCCTCTGTAAAATTAAGTTTTTAAACCACAAACATAAGCAACATCATAAAACAACCTGAGGGCTGGAGTTGTAGCTCAGTGGTAAAGTGCATGCTTAGCATGCTCTCTGCCCCAGGTTCAATTCCCAGTACCAAAAAAAGGCTGGGGGGAAGCAACCTGGAAAAGACATTTTAACTTACAACAATATAGGGCAAATATAAATTGCATCTTAAAATTGAAAAGAAAGATTAGCAACATGAGAGAAGAATCAGCAGAAAAGTCACATTAAAAGAAATTCAAATTATTCTCAAGCAATGAAAATATGTTCAATTCTGTCTATAAAAGAAATACAGATTAAAACTATGCCAAGACAATTTTTCCCACCTGTCAACTCACTGTGTAGGGCTATGGATAAGTACTCTCATCTAGTGCTGTATAAACTGAAAATGCAATTGCCCTTTGACCCATTTCTAATCATTTATCCTAGTGATAAACATGCACAAATAAGAAATCATGTATGTAGAATTTTGTTGGGACGGGTGCAGGGGGGACTAGAGATTGAACCTAGAAGTACTCTGCCACAAAACCCACACCATTAGCCCTTTTTAGTTTTTATTTTGAAACAGGGACTCTCTAAGTTTCTGAGAGTATCCTCAAACTTGTGATCCTCTTGCCTGAGTCTCCTGAGTCACTGGGATTCCAGGTGTTCACCACCACACCAGGATGTGGAAGATTATTTATGACAGCAGTATTTACAAAAACAAGATTGGAAACAACCCAAATCCCATCAATAAGAAACTGGTTTTTTTTTAAGTGGTACATTTATACAATGGAACACTATGGAACTGGAAAAAGAATGATGACAATGAGATCTAACTAATAAATGGGAACTATCTCCAAGGTGTATTGTAAAGTGAATAGATTTGGGGTAAAATAATTTATAAATTGCAAAGAAAACATAACATTTTAGAAACAAAACACCAAAAAAGGTTAAAGATATAAAAGCTTTTTAAAGACATATAAAAAACTAATCAAAGTTTTTAGCTCATGATGAGGGTAGAAGAAGGAATGAGGGAGAGGGGCAAAAGTGGGGAAATGTTTTTACTATGCACCTTTTTATATCATTTTTATTTTTGAACCATGTGAATGCATTTTATGCAAAAAAAATTAGGTAAAAATTAATTGTTAAAATTAGGACAGAAATGGGTTAAAAGAAATAATTATGTTTGTACAAGACTGGGAAAGGGCAGAAAATTCCAAGGGAAAAAGATACATGTGATAACTGTAAGTTTACAAAGATATACTGCCATAGATATACATGGCAACTTGTTCTAACATAAAGAAAAATAATTTAATTGTGAAACAACAATTTAAACAGCAGAAACATAACTAAAGTATTAGCACAGGACAAGAATAAGGCAATGCAAGTTTAGTATAGTACATTAAAATGAAAAGATTTCAATTAAAACTATCATTTAAAGCTGCAAAATTATTTTAAGTAGAGAATATATTTTACAAATACCCACCATTTTTTATACATTCTCAATCTTACCTCAGTGTTGTTTTTTTTTTTGAGGTGGGGGGCAGTACTGGAGATTGAACCCAGTATACTTTACCACTGAGCCACACCCCAGCTCTTTTTTAATTTCTTCTTTATTTTTTTTGAAACAGGATCTTACTAAATTGCCCTGTGATCCTCCTGCCTTAGCCTCCTAAATCAATGGGATTGCAGGCATGTGCTACTATGTCCAGCATCACCTCATCCTTTCTATGTAACCAACACATATATATCCCATCCATGTCAAGAAAGTTCTTTATTATCTTGGTGACTTACATGGCATAAGTTATACGTGAAAACATCCTTAAATCTGAAATTTGACTGTTATGTAGATGAGCTGATATTATTAAAGTGACAGTAGGGTTTAGAATTATCATAATCTGTTTCAAGATTAATAGACTATCATATATTTAAAATTATCATCTTTTTTAAACTTTTGATGTAGTGAAAAATTAGTTTGTGCCATTACTCATCCCTTTTGCTTTAGTTAAACATTTTTAGTGGCTACTACTCAGCTTCTCCATGGCTGTATTCACTCATTAGTCCATTTTAAAACAATTTAATAACTACTCACTCTACACAAATGTAGAGCCAATGAATATCTGAATAGTAAACAGTTAGTGATATTTCATGAGGCTTTGGCTATTGGTATGCCTCTACAAAAAGGCACCAAAAGACATTTTTGATGTCTTCCTTGCTTAGAAATATGAGAAAATCAGCACAGGAAACCTTTATGCCCTGCAATCTTAATGATCTCTCAAGAAATCTGTAGATGGAGATGGGTGATATTAGACAACCTTTGGTTTTACCCCATTTGATTTCAACCCTAGCTAGAGTTTTCTATTTTTTTTTCCAGGCAGGGAGAAAATTCTGTTCTAAAGAATCTGCTTCTTTATATTTCAGCTTCTGGGGTTTGTAAACCAGCATTGTCCCTTCCACATATTTAGAAACTATCACTAAACTTGTCCTCTTATTTTCCAGTTTAGAAACTGTTTTCAGATATTTAGGATTTGCATTCAAGTTAGTGTTCCAATCAAAACTGGAGTTGTTCTGCTTTAAACAAATCCAATAATTGAAACTAAAACCTGTCAGTCCTTTTAACAGTTTGATTATAGTTCATGTGCTTCTACTTGCAGGGATAAAATTTATAGTTACAAGGAACAACATATCAACACATCTTGATTGAAATCATTATTTTGAATTTTTCTACCATGATTCTAACATTTTTTAAAAGCCTTCCTTTAACTTACAGTAGCTTCATAGCAGAAGAGTTGTTTAAAATCTATTTTCTATATAATTAAACTGAGGTATAATTTGATTAAGTTCTTTGAGGCCTCTTTGGTCACTTATTCCAAGTCAGAAATTACCTTGTTTTTCTGATTCCCAACTCAGTGCTGCTGATGTAGCTACACAGAAAGAAAACTTCCCTATTTTCCTGAAGCTTTACATTCTCATACTTCTGTTCCTTTTGGCCAATAGTCATTTCCAAATCCAGTTTTCCTGTCAAACCGCTAAAGAAATTCCAATAGGTTACTTTCTCATACACCAGATTCAGGATTTGAACTAAAAGCTGCTGCTTTTAATTCCAGTGTTTATTTTTTGTTTGTTTGCTTTTGTCATCATACCTCTCAAACACAGCATGATTTAAAGATTGTTTTAAAATCTACATGGCTTGTAGAATTTCATTTTAAACAATCATATTTTCTACAGTCATATTTATTTCCTAATCATTTTATCTCTTCATTGACCCCCACTCTTATCAAGGCATGACAATACAAGTATATGCTTTCCATGAATAGATTCAGAGATCCCCACAAGTCTAGATTCCCATGGAAACCAATCAAAAACTAAAAGAAAAAAAAGAGTATATATTGAATTTCCCTGAGACCTACAGCTTGTTTTTCATTAGACTCATGCTGATTTCTTTTAAACTCTGGGCACAGGGCCAGCGAATATTTTTATGGCTGGTAAAAAGGAACTTCAGATCCATTTACTTTCATTTAACCTTTTAAAAATTAATTTTGTATATAACATCAATTCCAAAGAAAATGTGAGCATTAATTTTCTAATTATCTTCTTATGTCATAGGACCATAATTTTTCATGTAATTTTCTTTTCTTGCTTTTTTCCTACTTATATTTTACTGTTCACAAAAGGGTAAAAGGGAATCTGAGGACTTATTATTACTATAGTATGAATATTGTCCACCCTGGCCACAACATTTTACCTATGACCAATCATAGGACTCTTTGTACCTTCTTTGGCTGTTAAGCTTTATAAGTTCCAAATGATCACTTACAAATATAGTAACAGATAACTCAAAACACCAAAGTAAGAAGGATAAAGAGAGTTATTTGGGTGTAGAGGGCAGGTTATAATTTTATTTATTTATTTATTTAGGTGCTGAAATTGAACCCAAGGCCTTGTGAATGCTAGGCAAGTAGCACCACCACTGAGCCACATTCTCAGCCCAAGTTGTAATTTTAAATGAAGCAATCAAAATAGTCTGTATCAAAATATTTACAGCAAGAGTTTGTATGTGGTGCTGAGGATCGAACCCAGGCCGCACGCATGCCAGGCGAGCGCGCTACCGCTTGAGCCACATCCCCAGCCCCTCAAATATTTTCTATCTCTTTCTCATTCATTAGACTGACTCTTTACAAATCATTTTTTAGGAATTTGAGCTAAAATATCAAACTGTACTTTGAAATAATGAAGTAAACTTTTAATCATGTATGTAAACTGATCATTTCAGTGTTGTGCAGGTTGTTAACTAGTACAGTAAGTACATATAGGTGTGTGTGCGCGCGCACACATGTGTGTTCATGTGCACATAGGTGCATGCTTTAAGGTGTTATTTAATTAAATGGTAATCCTTTATATTATTATAAAATGTTAAAGATATTAATGTTTGCCATAAATAATCTAGAAATGGGGAAAACTTCCTGTGAATCAAAATATAGAAGCAATAGAAAAAAGGTTAATAAACATTGCTACATAGTGATGAAGAATTTTTTCTTCCAGAAAACATGACAAATAAAGTAAGGAAAAATGGACAAACTGGAAACAATATTTGCAAGTTATATCATTAACAAATGGTTAATAC
The DNA here is from genome assembly GCF_001458135.2 of Marmota marmota marmota. Taxonomy (NCBI): domain Eukaryota; kingdom Metazoa; phylum Chordata; class Mammalia; order Rodentia; family Sciuridae; genus Marmota; species Marmota marmota. The sequence goes on along the minus strand of NW_026000101.1, from coordinate 12,171,071 downwards.
CCCTGAAATATAAACTGAAGATACAAAAGACCAATGACCCTATTAAAAATTGAGCAAGCGATATGAATAAAGCCAAATGGTTGTGTATACATTGTAGTCCCAGCTATTGGAACTCTGAGGCAGAAGAATTACCTGAACCCAGAAATGTGAGGGATCCTGAACAACAAGGAAGATCCCATCTCAAAAAAAAAAAAAAAGAAAAAGTATTTTTGTTTACATATGTTTGACACAGGACCCAAATAATATATCCTGATTGATATGTCTTTATATATTTTAAATCTGATTCACTCTCAATCTTGCTTTTATTTCCTTACAATTTTTTGTAATTGTAGTTTAATCCCTACCCTAACTTGACATCTCAGTGTAGACTGATTGTCTCAGTAGGATGTTGATTCTCTCTCCAGGTGTAATTAACTTATTCCTCAGTCCTATGTAGTTCCTGTAAATTAGTTATTGGATCTAGATACTTGATCTCATTCAGGTTCAGTTGGGTTTTTTTTGGGGGGGGGTGCAAAATTACTTCATTACTATGGTATGCTTGCCATGGGGGTTGCTATTTCATTGTCTCCATTTTTGTGATGTTAGCAGTTATCAATGCTCAGCGCCTACGGTCAATTGTTCATTAAGAATTATAAAATGGTGATAGTCTAATTCTACCATCCTTTCTACAATTTTTAGCTAGAATAATTCAATAAGGAGAAACTTGCCTTATCTATTAGTAGATCACTCAATAGTACAGTTTATAAAGAAAAAAGAAATGCTTGCTTCTTTTGCTTTTATTTATCAATTTTCAAAATAATGAGTTGTTTTCTTGGCATTGTCACATGCTGACCATTTAATTTTTTTTTCTATTTCAGTATTATTATGAATAAAGCCTAGACTTTTTAGTATCATTTTAGCACATTTGCTATACCAATCCATTGAACTTATAATCCTTAATTTATATTCATAATACTCCATCTTTGGCCTATGGAAGATCCTCCAATTTGGATTCTGAATCATTTGACATGATCCTAGTATTTGATATCCTATTTATAATTTCAGGTTCATTGTTATTATTTTTTGCTCCAGACCTTAAAATTAACCATGTTTCCAAAGAATTTTCTTTCAATAGAAAAAAAGCATTTTGAGACCACAATCTAGGGTCTAGAGAGCTCATTGCTACTGGGTTGATGATTGTTTCTGTCTTTGCAATGGGTAGAGTTTGGAAATTTATTTAAGAACTATAAATACAAGCTGGGCATGGTGGCACACGCCTGTAATTCCAGTAGCACAGGAAGATTGTAAACTCAAAGCCATCATTAGCAATTTAGTGAAGCCCTAAGCAACATAGTGAGACCCTGTCTCAAAAAAAAAAAAAAAAAAAGAGAAGAGTTGGGGATGTCACTCAGTGGTTAAGCATCTCTGGGTTTAATCCCT
>NW_026000101.1:12161322-12166747 GCF_001458135.2 Marmota marmota marmota | reverse complement strand
ATATATACACAATTTTATCACTTCCTCTTCTAGTTCAGGACTAAAAGGGCTTTGACTTAATCTTTTCGATTTTATAACTGTACTCTTTTTTTCTCTAACAATGATAGAATATCAAATAGTAAAGATGAAGCAACCGAGGCTCAAAGAGCTTGAGTAAATTATCATCAAGTGGCAGAGCTAAGATTTCAAACACAGATCTGACTCCAAAATGTTTACCTATAACCTTCTTTAGAAAATTTGACTTGATATAGTTCCCTTGCTGCAAGGCATAGGATTTTCAATAGAACTGCCAAGTGGTGAATTCAGTTCAACTAACATGTATTGAGCTCCCATTTTTATGCAAAGTCCCACTCACCTGTATGATACAAGTGTCCATCAATAAATCCTATCAGCTCTACATTCTAGGTCTACCCAGACTTCAACCACTTTTCGCACCATCCCCTTTCTTATCGCTTTTGTTCTAGTTATCTTCAGGTTGGATTGGATTATAGTATTAGCCTTGCTTAGATGATTATTGGAACCTACTAACTTTTCTCCTGATTTCTGCTCTTGCCACCTACAGTCCTTGCCCAATACATTTGCCAGAATGATTCTTTGAAACCTAAGTCAATCCTGTCACTCCTCTATTCTAGACCCTGTAAGGGATTACCATCTCAGAGTAGAAGCCTAAGTACATTGGCCCTTCATATCCATGGATTGTTCATCTGCAGAGTCAACCAACAATGAATAGAGAATATTCAGAAAAAAATTTGCATCAGTACTGAACATGTATAGACTTTTTTGTCTTCATTTCCTATATAATACAATGTAACAACTATCATCAGAAATTATAAGTAATTTTGGGATAATTTAAAGTATATGAAAGAATGTGTGTATGGTATATGCAAATAGTGTACTGTTTCATATAAGGAACTTGATTTGTGGATTTTTGTATCTACAGGGGTTTTAGAACCAATCTCATGAATATAATAAGGGACTGCTATGTTCCTATGACTATAAAACCTTATGTGTTTTGAATTCTATTGTCTGTATGACCTTATTTCTAATTTTTGTGGTCTCTTCATAAGCCACTCTGACTTCATTGCTATTCCTCTAACAACCAAGGATGCTCTTCATTTTCTCTTCCCTCTATTAGGAATGCTGTTCCAGTAAAATCTCCATTTTGAATTCCCTGACTTCATCAGTTCTTTATTCAAAAGGCCCTATGTCAGTGAACCCCTCCCTAGCTATTCTAATACCCACCTTGACCTCAACACATTTTATTCACCCTACTCTGCTCTATGGTTGTTCCTTAGCAATGAATACTATCTAAAATACTACATGTTTTACTTATTTATCTTGTTTATTGTCTTTTATCTCACTCAGATGTAAAGAATACCCATGAAGTTAGCGTTTTGTTGTTTTTTTTTTGTGTGTGTGTGTCTGTTCTATTCATTTTTATTCCCATTGCCTAGAACAAGTACATGGTTGATGCTCAAAATTATTTACTGGATGAATGAGTATTCTTTGAAAGTTAGAGGTTCATTAATTCTCCCAGGTGGTCCAGCATTTCTTAAATCATGCATATATTCTCAACTAAAAAGATATGATGAAATCCCAGTTATCTAATATTAGAATATTTTCTAAAGAAAGAATAGCTCTGCTTTGCTATATCTTTTTCTCATGCAACCCTCCACCCTCACCCCAATGACTTTTGCTTGTTCTTCATAGAATACTTCCTCTCTTGGGAGCATAAATTTCTTTTTCTTTTCTTTCCTTTTCCCCCTCTTCTGGTTAAATAGCCACAGACTGTCCATTTGAGCTGACTCTTGGTGGAAAGTGAGTCAGTGCAGCCTAGTGGAGAGCAGAGGCTTCAGCATTTGCATCTCCAGAATGTTTGTATTGACAAATGGCAGTCAGTTATTGACATTTATGTCCCTTGGTGATACTTCAATTGGCTTATCTTTGCTGGTCAAATGCCTTAATTGTTCTGGCCTTTAATTCAGTCAAAGTTGGAGCTAGAGCAGAGGGGAAAGAGAAGGAGCAAGTCTAACAGAACATCAAGCTTGAGCTGGGAGACTGCTGGCAACGATCAGCCTGTCATAATGTTATGATTTGTTCATTTTTATACCATTTATTAGCCTTTACTTGTTGTGCCATTTGGCCTCCAGGGCAGATAAAGTGCTGTCTAATTTGGTAGGTTTGCTTCTGTCAGAGCAGCCTCGACAGGGAAGGTGTTAGCTGCAGTGACAAATAATCAATAGCTGTCGTTGTCATGAGGAACGTGAGCAGTTGGGCCTTTCATCTGGAGGATTAGAGGTCTAATTGGATTGAGAATAGGGAGGGTGGGCTGTTGGGTAACCCTGTCAGCCTTGTGAAGCTGTCAAATGTCAGCCTTATTCATGGTGAAGGGAATAAGGAACCGTGTGCTTTCAGAATTGAAGAGGAAAGCATGTGAAAGCCCTTTATACAAAGGAATAGATACTGAAGTTGACTCAGCTAACATATACTCCCCTTTTTATTTAATTAGATAGCCCTTTGGATAATAAAGCTATGGAACTTTAAATGATATTTTTAAGCCTGGATATGCAACACACACACACACACACACACAAAATATAAATTCTGGTTGTTTCTTTTTGTCTTTGGTGACGCTAGAAGATAAACCCACTTAAATGAAGAATAAACATGAAACTTTACAGGAAAACTTAATTTCTTACCTCATCACCATCATGAACAAATGATAGGCATTTTAAACGCTAGTATTAGAAAAAAATAAGCAAGTTATTAAAAGGATAAATGAATTAACAAAATGTGGATATTTGACAGTCTTTTTTTTACCTATATTCATTTAGAAATATGGTTTCTTATAAAATAAAATCTTTCATTTATGCCTTTATTGACAAACCTAAACAATGAAGAATTACGTATTGACCAAATTGCTTCTTCTAAGGAATGCCCTTTTTTTTTTCATTTGCAAAATAGAACAAAGTGATGGCATTGGATTTAAATGATACTAATGGTATCATATGCAATTCAATCTCATATCTCTTATTTTACACTCCTATATTTCTGTGCTTTTATACTCCATATATTGATGCTATTGTGCTATCATTTTGAGTATGAATGGAGAAGGTAATCAAGAAAAATGAATTAATTTGTTCTCTAATACACAGAGGTCTTCATACCACCTCTTCAAGCCTAAGTGAATAACTTAAATTCTACTAAATTCCATATAAATGGAAAAAATTTAATAATGAGAACTGTTAAATATAATGTTGTAAACAAAATTGTTTTTATAGATACATTCTATAAGTACAAAGTAAATTCAGCGTACTTCTGACATCCAAAACCATGTGTAATTTTGTTTTAATGTCTTTATAATGTAGTCAGTACTGAAAACATTTATAAGCATAATCCATACAGTGTATCTTCATGAAAGCCTTGAATAAAGGTGAGTTCACAGTAATGCCAAGAGTGTGTGAATAGGCATTACTAAGTTACGCATTATATATCCAGCCCATCTCCATAACCCCGGAATATTTCCCATGGTCAAAGTCTAGCCAATCAGTGTGAAATGATTCAAAAAGTATTTTAAAATAACTAAATGAATGCACAAACTAAATGTTAGGTGAATGACCTTAGTGATCTCATTGGGCCCTTCATATCCTAAGGTTCATTAGCCTTCCAAATATTTGAGTTCTTCCTATATTTCATTAGGGTCTTTCTATGTCAGTGCTGGCTTGAAAATTCTATGATTTTAATCACTTGTAATCCACCATAAAGATCAGCAAAATTCTCAATACTGTTAAACACTTGGAATAGTGGTTATATAAACTACTTGTTTTGCTTCATATAAGCTCAAAGAATTTTCTCTTAGATTTCATGCAGTTTTTCTAGAACTATCTTTGGGGATGTATAATTGTGACCACATTTATATTTCAGCAGAATTATTTACAGGAAATAGTAGAGGCAAAAGAAATTCAAAGTTTAAATAGATTTGCACTAAAGATTTTCATGAATACACACTGTCTAAAATCTATAAGCTTTTAAGATCAGATTACAATGCTTTGTTGCTTTTTAACTCCAAATAGTCTTTATTACTCATTCAACAAATATTTGTACAGAAGCTACTATACTAAGTTATAGAAATACAACCATGAACAGGGACAATTCAGCACTCTGGGAGTTCATAGTTTAATGGGGACAAGAAATAAGATAAATTGGTCATTAAAATGTAGTATTCTTGTGTTAAATGCTAGAAAAGGAGTAAGGATAGGAAAATGTAGGAAAGGCACCCAAGCCACCCCAGGGTATTATGGGCAGGAATGGCTTCCTTCAGAAGCTAGCATCTATGCTAAGTGGAAGAGAGGAAGAATTATGTATTGACATTATGTATATCCAAAGAATTATGTATTGACATAATGTATATCCAAAGTATTCTTGGGGTAATCTCAAGGAAAAAAGAATATCTAGTTTAATTACTATGGGCCATTGACTATTAAGTAGAAAACATGGAAATGATATTAGATAAGTAAGGTAGGCTCAGATCATTGAAGGGTCCTACATGGAGAAAATGGATCCATTTGAAGTTTTATGTAAAACTTTTATTTAAAAGTTTTATTATTTAAGTTTTATTTAAAAGTTGGATTTAAAACTTGAAAATTGATTGTATTGGGTTGAAAGAAAGACATTTGTCACTAACTTACCACTGCCCTTCTTATCATCAAATTCAAAACCTTTCCTCAGTCCTCATAAACCTTGATTCCATTGGTACATTGACCTTCTTTGTAGTCCTCTCAATGAATCTCTTTTCTCTAATGTATGTCAGCTGTAACAATAGCAAAAGAATTGAACTTTTGGAAGTCAGAAGATCTAGATTTATGACTTAGTTTCTGCTTCTTCCTGAGTGATTTTTGGCAGGTTTCAAATTTAAACACTCCAAGTTTCTGTTTCCTATTCTTCAAATTTCTGACAATACTTAGGTTTTTATAGGGATGGATTAAAATAAATTAATGAATTGAAAGGGCTCTATATAACTTTGATTCTGTTAAGGAACCTATAATCTATTTTTTTTTCTGAATTTCTTTTTTTTTTAATTTTTTATTGTTGGCTGTTCAAAACATTACATAGTTCTTGATATATCATATTTCACACTTTGATTCAAGTGGGTTATGAGCTCCCATTTTTACCCCATATACAGATTGCAGAATCACATCAGTTACACATCCATTGATTTACATATTGCCATACTAGTGTCTGTTGTGTTCTGCTGCCTTTCCTATCCTCTACTATCCCCACTCCCCTCCCCTCCCCTCTTCTCTCTCTGCCCCCTCTACTGACATTCATTTGTCCCTCTTGTATTATTTTTCCCTTTCCCCTCACTTCCTCTTGTATGTACTTTTGTATAACTCTGAGGGTCTCCTTCCATTTCCATGCAATTTCC
>NW_026000101.1:12087442-12160641 GCF_001458135.2 Marmota marmota marmota | reverse complement strand
AAAAAAAAAAAAAAAAAAAAAGAAAAGAAAAGAAAACAATGTTCATAATAAGCATGTCCTACAGAAAAATAGAAACTATAAAAAAGAAGTAAATGGAAAAATAAATCAATATAAATTATCCAACTTTAAAAACAAACAGAAGAAAAAGGGTAAAAATGAATCTCAATAATTTGTGAGACAATATTGACAGATCTGTTATAATTAGATTCCCAGAAGGATAGGAGAGTGGAGCAGAAAAATAATCAAGGAAATGATAACGAAAAATTGCCAAAACTTGGTGAAAGACATAAAGATTCATGAAGTTAACTCTGATAAGATAAATATGAAGAAAACTCCACCTAAAAATGCCACAATTGGACTGCTAAAAACCAGAGATGAAGAGAAAATCTTGAGAGCAGACAGAGAAAAAGACATGATCTAGTATAGTAATGGATATAAGTGACAGCATGCTACTCTAAAAAACAGTAAAAACAAGCAGATAGTAGAATGATAGCTTTAAAATGCTAAAAGAAGAAAATGTCATCTTTAAATTCTATATCCAGTAAAACTTTCCACAATAAGAGTGAAATAAAGACAAACAAAAATAAGAGAGTTTATCTCAAATAAACCTATAAGAATTACTAAAGGGACTTCTTCAGGTTGGAAGGAAATGATACTAGACAGAAACTTGGGTCGTGGGGAAGGAATGAAAAACACTATAAAAGTGAATATGTGGATAAAGATAAAGTATTTTTCTCTTAATTTCCTTAAAATGCATATGGGTGTTTAAAGCAAAAATTATAAAATTGTATTGGGATTTATAATATTTGTATAGTGTACCTATATATGTAATGCATATATAACTGTGACATGAAGAATGGAATGGGAATAAATGCAACTATACATTTGCAACGCTCTTAAATTTTATATGACGTGATACAATATTAACTCTTAAGTAAACTTTATAAAGTTGAGAATATAAACTGTAATCCTCAGAGAAAACCCTAAAATAATAATGCAAAACAGCATAGCTTTTTAAAATTCCAATAGAGAAGTTTAAAAAGGAATTCTTAAAAATCACCTGAGTCCCACCTCCCAAGATTTTGATTCAATAGGTCTAAGGTGGGAATCAGACATTAATATTTTTTTAAACTTCTCAGGTAATTTTAATATTTTTAAAACACTATTGTACTACACCAAGGTTACTAGATAGAAGCTATATAGGAGAGTCTTTGCATATAACATGAAAAGTATATGTTGTTGGAAGAATCATGCTGGTCACCAAAGCACAGTTTTAGTCCCACTGAAGAGCATTAGTTCCTAACTTCTAATCTACAGACCACTTGCTTCCTGCAGATGACAACAGTTTTTACCATTTTGTAAAGAAAGAAGATCATCATAATATTAATATATTTGGGTAAATGTATGTCTATATGTATAGTATATATGTTTAGCTATACACTGCATGTCTTGAAAATGGCTGGGTAGATTTTTACTACATTTGAAGGGCATGTTTACAACAACATGACTTAAAAGTATATGCTATATGACATATAAAAATGTTTCTGGGGTAGGTCAGAGGAGCCCTTAAAAAGTTCTTCCAGAGCATTCCAAATGGAGAGTCAGTGAGAAGCCTCTTTAGAAAGCTCCTGGAAGGGAGATGTCTTTATTATTAAAAACATAACAGAGAGGAAAAACTGATTTTAAATATTTACCACCTTGAAAGTGATGATTGATATTAAAATTACTGTTGATTTGTTATTGTAGTAGAATTGAGTCTCACGTGGGTAACCATGTTAATGTATGCCACAATACTGATTCTCCTCAGGAGAGGCAAGGAGGATGTAAACAGATGTTGATAAAAAGGTTTCAGTTGTCTTTTCTTGGGAAAGACAATCCTTTATTCCTTCTTTGATGATTTTTTTAATGATGTAATATTTTTTAATAAATCTACATTTTTTTAATAAATCTACATTGCAAAAATAAACTTAATATTAGTAACAGTAAATATTCATATTCTGTTTAATTGAGTTAAATTTTACAAATTATAATGTACAGAAAAGTGTAAATATTAAATATGTATTAATCATTTCACCACCACCACAATCAAGACATAAAAACATCTCAGCAACACCAGAAGGTTTCTTTTTGCCTCTTTCAGACCAGTCCCCACCTCCATGGTAACCACCATTCCAATTTCTAAAATGAGATTAGTTTTGCCTGTTCTTGACTTTCTATAATGGGAAGTATGCAATGTTCTATTCTTCTGTATCTAGTTTCTTTGCTTAACAATATTTTTTGAAATCCATTTATATTTTTGCAGTATCAATAGTTCTTTCCGTCTCTATTGCTAAATAGTATTCCATTATATGGTTTTGTTTATACATCCACATTTTGATGGACATTTAGATTGGTTACAGTTTGGGTATTATGAATGAATCTTTTTATGAGTAAATAAAATAAATTACCATTCTTGTTCAAGTCTTTTTATGGGCATATGTGCTACTCTCTCTTAAATACATATAAGTGTAGCTGTTCTTTAAAGAGTAGGCATATGTGTAACTTTAGTAGATGCTGTGTAATGGTTCTCCAAAATATTGGTACCACTTTCTACTCTGACCAAAATATATGATAGTCCAGATGTTATATATTTTCAGCAATATTTGGTTTTTGTCAGTCTTTTGAATTTCTCATGTTTATCTCATTTTTGTTTTAATTTGCATTTTCCTAATGACTATGGAAGTTGAATGCTTTTCATGTCCTAAAAAATCATGTGTATATTTTCTTTTATAATGCTGTCTGTTGAAATCCTTTGCCTATTTTTCCCACATTATTTTTAATCTTACCATAGTAAGCACTAAAAACAGTTTTAAAATAAGATTCCAGATTAGATTACCTATGATAGCACTGTATTTTTAAACTCTCCATGGCAATAATTCTTTTTTAAATTATACCAAAATTTACATAACATTAAAATTTACCATTTTAATCATTTTTAAGATAAAAATTCAGTGGTTTAAGCACATTCAGAACATTATGCAACATCTCTACTATTCTTTATACTATTTTAATAGTTTCTTGAATTTTATATACACTAAATTGCATTCATCAAAGGCATATGATTTGACAAGCTTAACCATATTTACATACTAATTAAACCATCACTAAAAGCAAAATAATGAGAATAGCCATTATCTTCAAAAGTTTCCTCATAACCCTTGTTATCCTTCCCTCCCACTATTCTCTGCCCCTGCTTTCCCTCCCCAGGTAAACACTGATCTGCTTTCTGTAAATACAGATTGGCTTGTATTTTATAAAATTTTATTCTTTTTTGGTCTGGCTTCTTTTACTCTGTATAATTATTTTGCAATTAATATTATTGTTATATTATCAATAATTTATTCATTGTCATTGCTGAGTAGTATTCCACTGAATGGACACACCACAAACAATTTATCCATTTGCCTGTTGGTGACCATTTGGGTTGTTTTCATTTGGGGGCTATTACAAATGAAAACTCATGTAGTATACGCTTTAATTTATCTTGGGTAAATATTTCAAAATGGATTGTCTAGATTATATAAAAGGTGTATGTTTAACTTTTAAGAAACTTCCAGTTTTCCAAAATGGTTGTATATCTTACTTTCCCACCAACAGTGAATGAAAGTTTTAGTTCTTCCATATCCTCAACTTTATGTTAGGACACTCTATGCAGTCATTATAAATGAAACCATTTAAGTGTGTAGTGATTTTGAAATGCATTTCTCTGATGACTAAGTAATGTTAAGGATCTTTTTATGTGCTTTGATGTTTTTGATGGGGGAGGCAGGGACATTAGGCTTGTTTCCTATAAACTTGCTAAATCTCCTTATTAGTTTAATAAGTTGTTTTGTAGATTTCTTAGGCCTCTGTGTAAACCATCATGTCATATGCAAATAAAAATGAGTTTATTTTCTAATCTTGATACCCTCTCTCCCTTCCTTCCTTCTTTTGTAGCTTATTCACTAACTAAAACTTCTATTACAATTTCAAGTAGAAATGGTTAGAATGGATATCCTGGCCTTGATTTATGATCTTAAGAAGGAAGTGTTTAATATTTCACCACCAAATATGAAGATAATTGTCAGTTTTTAGGTGTTGTTGATCTAAAGAATACAGAATAGCAATTGAAGAAGGAAGTGACTACTTCTGAGGCTTAGGGAGAGTATCCAAAGAGAAGAACAAGTTGGAAGAGAAATCTTCCTCCCCACAAAGCTGAGAACAGATCTTGTCAGAATGAGTATGGATGTGACCCTGGATAGTGGAGAAGTTCATTGGGATGCAAAGGTGTTGGAATAACTTTCAGTCTCAGCTAGCAGCTACTAGCAGCTCAGAAGTGCCTGAAATATCCACCTTCCTTCAGGCCTGACAGGAGCGCCTGCAGGATGGGGAGAAACCACATACTCAGCAGTTAGCATTGCCAAACTGCCTGGCCAGGAAACCCCTGGCCAAATTGCCTTGCATGAAGCCCCTGACTGATTCCTTTTTGTTTTCTTTCAATATTTTTAGCTGCTTTTGGCAGTTTTGTCTATCATGTGCCTAAAGATACTATACATTTCTTTATATTAACCATGCTGGGATTCACTGAGATTCCTGGATCTAAAAGTGGTTATTTATACCAAATTTTAGTCTCAATGCTTTGTTCTGTTCTCTCTTCTTCTGGGATACCAATTATACATATGTCAGATTTCCCTATACTTTTGCCTACTAGGTCATTGAGTTCTATTGATTTTTAAAAATCATGTCCTTTTCTTCAATTTGTGTAACTTCTATTAAGGTATATGGAAATTCATTGACCCTTTCTTCTGCTATTTTGTCTATTATTAAGTGCATGTATAGTTTTGCATTTCAGATATTGTACTTTTTATTCTAGAATTTCCCACTAATTCTTCTTAAGAAGAATTAGTGGGAAAATTAATCTTTTTCATTTTCTGTGCTGAGGTTCTCTTATTTGTTTCATACTTATGACCATCTTTCTGTTCCATCCTTAAACATATTTATAAAACTGCTACAAAGTCTTCCTGTACTATTTCTACCATCCAGGTTGTCTTGATATCTATTTGTATTAATTGTTTTCTCTCTTAACATTGAATCCTGATTTTCTGTTCTATATCATGTGTACGAATTTTGATTGTATACTCAGAATTTTGGATTATACTTTGTAACGACTTGATGCTGTTACTTTCCTATAAAGAGTATTTTGTCATCGTTGTTGTTGTTGTTAGACAGTTAAAACTGGCAAATCACATTAAACTTGTTTAGTGTTTCAGTTTTTCCCTGTCTTTAGTTGAATCTCTTAGACCTACTCCATAGTTCTGGTACATATCCTATCCTTTAAAGGCATAGTTCTTCTGAGACTCCAACGGAAAGCCTGAGATGTGTACCAAACCTTATAAATACTAGGTAGGACTCTAAATTCTTTTTTCTTTGTTTTTTTTTTTTTTAGTTATACATGACAGTAGAATATATTCTGATATATCATACACACGTGGAGTTTAACTTCCCATTTTTGTGGATATACATGATGTGGAGTTACACTGGTCGTTCATATTCATATACAAACATAGGAAAGTTATGTCCGATGCATTCTACTGTCTTTCCCATTCCCTACCTTCCCCCACTCGCCCTTGTCCAATCCAGGGAACCTCCATTTCTTCTCTTTTCCCTCCCCCTACCACCTGCCTATTGTCAGTCAGCATCTGCCTATCAGAGAGACCATTTGGCTTTTTTTTCGGGAGGAGACTGATTTATTTCACTTAGGATGATATAGGACTCTAAATTCTATGCCTCTGCCCTGGGTAGTAACTTAAATTTCTGATCAGCCTTATCAGCTTTTTGTTTGTTTCCGAAGACTTCTTGGAGATCCGCCCATGCATCATCTTTTCTTTCTTTCTTTATGTTTGTTTATTATTGTTTTGTACCGGGGATTGAACTCAGGGGCACTTGACCCTGAGCCACATCCCCAGCCCTTTTTTATATTTTATTTAGAGACGGGGTCTCACTGAGTTGCTTAGCACTTTGCTTTTTGCTTAGGCTGGCTTTGAACTCATGATCCTCCTGTCTCAGCCTCCCAGCCGCTAGGATTACAGGCATGCATCACTGCACCTAGCTGTTGGTTGTTTTTCCCCCAGAGCCAAGGACCCAACTCTGGGCCTTGTGCATGCTAGGCAAGCACTTTGTCACTGAGCAAAATCCCCAAACCCCACCCCCATGCATTTTTAATACAGGGATCAGCCAAGAATTTTAGTGACGTCTGTGCATATCTGGGCTCCTCTCCTCTTTGGCTTTTTTTTCCCCATGAACTAATCCAGTCTACCATATCTATTGTCTAACCAACTTACATAGCCTGTCAGTCTTTCTAATTCCAATCTTTCTCCTCTCTAAGCCATTTTTCACACTGTAACCAGATTTTATTCAGTCATCTACTCTTTTATCAAAGAGTTGGTAAGCTCTTTCCCAAAAGATAATACTGTTAAGCAATCAAGTCCAAATTGATTTAGGTAGCTTAAAACTTACAGTGCAGCAGGCAATATGAATTTCATGTTTGCATTGTATTTCCTTGACCCTAGGTCCCATAAAGGCAACATGGAGGCATGTCCAGATACTGAACAGGCATCACACCTATGTTGTACTTGATCAGGACTCGGAGCAAACCTGTGACAACTTTGCCCCCCACATGAAACATTATCTTTATTATTCTGGTCAGCAAACAAATCTGTCCTCTAACCCCAAAAAAGGTACTATCTCCAGCTTCCAAATCTACTTGCTATGCAGACATTGAAAAGATAGTCCAAATTACTAAATATTATGGAGAATTGCCTCCAAATAAGTACAAAAACAAAGCAAACTTACCTTAGGTCAAGTTTTGAGAGTGACTTCAGAGATGTTGTCAATGTGTTAATCTACTCCCTAACCCCTTTCCATCTGCAAAGGTATAAGAAATCTCAACCACTTGCTAATTACAATTATGTATTTCAATAATAGTTTTTAAACCTTTCATCTCACAGGTACAAGGATAAAACCAGAATTATCTTGTACTGGAAGTATTGGAAAAATACTGCAAAGGCATAGTCTGCAAAGGCATTAACTGTTTATAATTAGCAATATGTGCATACTTTGAACTGCTATCCAAAAGAATTGAGTTAGGTTTGATCAGAGGAGGAAGAAACTGTTCTAGCTGTGAGGGCCTTATGTACAAGGAGAATGGGTGTATCCGTGAAGACGGTATAATCTTATAAGCCAGTGTTAATGTGCTGAGTGTCCTTTACAAGCAAGTTAGGCGGCAAGTGCTTCCTTCTCAGGTTCAGAGATGGGAGCAATCATTAATGAACATTCCAGTTTCTAGTATTCCTTCTTCTCAGTATTGAGAAGCAGTTACTACAACAGCTTTTATTTATTTATTTTTGTAACACTAATTGCCACCTATATAGGAATAGTGGGGTCAGCATTTAATATCAGCACCAATAATATAGAACTGTGAACTAGATCAGACATTAAACAACAGGTATTCATTGTATTAATAATCACAACATGAATGAGTAGGAATTACATAAACTACATAATACTATCAGATAGTAGGATTATGATTTCTTTTTTTATTGGTTGCTCAAAACATTATAATGCTCTTGACATATCATATTTCATACATTTGATTCAAGTGGGTTATGAACTCCCATTTTTACCACGTGTACAGATTGCAGGATCACATTGGTTACACATCCATGTTTATACATACTGCCATACTAGTGTCTGTTGTGTTCTGCTGCCTTTCCTATCCCCTTCCTATCCCTCCTCCCCTCCCCTCCCCTCCCATCTTCTCTCTCTACCCCATCTACTGTAATTCATTTCTCTCTCTAGTTTTTTTTCCCTTTCCCCTCACATCCTATTATATGTAATTTTGTATAACAATGAGGGTCTCCTTCCATTTCCATGCAATTCCCCTTCTCTCTCCCATTGAGTGCTTGCCTTGCATGCACAAGGCCCTGGGTTCAATCCCCAGCACCACCAAAAAAAAAAAAAGAGAGAGAGAGCGAAAACAGCTTTTATTTTTGACTTCCTGATACAGCTACAGATGTGCATTGAACTTAATACTGTAGTCACAAAAGTGGTTTTATATTAATCATAGAGTCATTTCTTGAAGCCTACCTAGTGTCCTTCTACTTACTTTATAAGCACATAATGCCAATATTAAAATTCTTCCTTGTGGAGAAAAAAAAAAACTTTTACATTGTTGGTAGGATTGTAAATTAGTTCAACCACCATGGAGATCAGTATAAAAGTTCCTCAAAAGACTAGAAACAAAACCACCATATGACCCAGTTATATCACTCTTCAGTATTTATGCTAAAGAAAGAATCAGCATACTTAGCAACACATTCATACCCATGCTTATAGAAGCACAATTCACAGTAGCCAAACTATGGAATAAGCCTAGGTGTCCATCAACAGAAAAATAGATAAAGAAAATGTGGTATGTATACACAATGGAGTTGTAATCAGCCATAATCAAAAATGAAATTATGTCATTTGCAGGAAAATGGATAGACCATTATTTTAAGTGAAATAAGCCAAAGACAAGGGTCACATATTTTCTCTTATATGTGGAAGCTAAAGATGAAAAGAAAAAGAAAGGGTGGGAGAGACAGGTCTCATGAAAATGGAAAGGAGATTATTAGAGTAGAAGTAAGGCCCCAGGGGAAGGGAGGAGGGAGGGAAATGGGAAATGCTAGGGAATGATACTGGCCAAATTGAACTATTATATTGTGTGCATGTATGAATGTGTAACAACAAATCCCACCATTACGTACAATTATAATGCACCAATAAAAAATGGAAAAAAGAAAAAATTAAGAACAAGAAAATGCACATTTCCAAAGAAATGCTACTTGAAATGTCTCATAGTGATTTCACCAGGAAACCTACCCTACATAAATCACAGTTAACAATTAAAAAATGAAATAAAATCTTTCCTGCCTCAAATACATAAATAACTTATTTTTCTTGAACTGAACCTGCTTAGTATGTAGAAGAATTAAAATTTCAAATGAAACTGAAAGAATTGGTTAAATCTAGCCAAGGAATGGGAATGGGAAATAAGATTTCAGGCAGAGGGAACAGAGTGAGTAAGTCTGAAAGGCAGAAGTGTCCAGAGTATTTTTTAGAGACACTGAGGAAGTTGATTACAGAGAGGAAAACTAACTTGGAGTTTCCTGTCATACAAATTTCTTTTCATCCTATCCTAGTTTTTTCATTTCTCTTCCCCTTTTCCACTTCTTTTCTTTCTTTCTCTCTCCCCTGTCCTTTCTTCCACATATCACTTGCCTGTATTTTAAACCTTCTAGTGTCACACGGTAGCAATCACAGACACTGCTTACTTGTTTTGGAGTGTTTCAGAATTAAAGTTGCTGCACTTCCAAAATTTTCTTCTTTCATTAAATATTACACTATTAAGTCAGCAGAGTCATTCTTGAACTTGGCTCTATTACTAAGCAGACTCATTCATAAATTTAGTCTCCTTGGACTAAACAGATTTATTGTGAGCTACCAGAAATCCTCCCTAGACGTGCCTGACTGCACGTGGAAGCCCTGAGCTTTACAGCCCTGTTTACTGCCAGCTGATTCTAACCAGGGCAATATCTCTTATCAATTGGCAGAGGAGAGTTAAGGATGTGATAGGGAATTTGAGTTAGTGGTGGGCATGAAAGTAATGGGATGGGCTTGTAGAAGGTGAATCTAAGGACTGTTGGAGACAATAAGACAATTCACATAGTGATAGGCAAATTATATTTACTATGATACAAAGCATAAAGTCCAATATACATTTGATATTTAGCATCAAAAAATAGCATTGGTGAGCCATTTGCAAAACACATTCCAGTCTTCTAATTAAGTAGGTTGAAAGGAGGCTTTATGACCTTTGGGTATACCTTTATAATTTTTGTCATCTTGTTATATTTTCTGGCATTCAGTTTTAATGAATTTCATATTACTCATTACTCAGTAGCTTGACTTCTCATTAGTAACTGTAGTCTTAAGTAACTTTTTCCTTGACTTTGTGAAAGTTTTTTTTTTTTTCCTCAAACTTACTTTCTCAAGTTCATGTTATCCAAGTAAAAATGAGGCTCAGTAGTCAGGAGCTCTATACTTCTTATTTTAAAGAGAGAAATTATAAAACTTAAAGGAACTTGATCATCATCTAGTGATGTATTTTTCAAAACTTCTTTCTTAAAGTGATGGTCCCATGAAATCTGTGAAAAATGGGCTCATGGTCAGTAAGTTTGAGAATACCGCATCTTCCTTCTTAGAAACTCACAGTGCCTCTGATCAATCATCTTGGAGGCTTTGAGAAATCATGTATTAAAGAAACTTGGTGGATTGGTTGTTTTTTGTTAATCTATAATTTCTCATAATCTTTGATCCCATTTTTTTCCATAATAAGTAGTATGTAAGGAATTAGTGATCTATAAAAAACTTTGGTAAATTCTAATATTTATAATTTAATCAAATTCCCTGATTTTACCTCAGAAGAAACTGAGACCCAGAAATTTTTTGTTTCTATATTTTTGGTATTGGAGATTGAACCTAGAGATACTTTACCACTGAGCCACCTCCCCAGCCCTTTTAAATTTTTTTTATTTTGAGGCAGGTTCTCACTAAGTTGCTTAGGGTCTTGCAAAATTGCTGAGACTGGCCCCAAACTTGCAATCCTTCTACCTCAGCCTCCCCAGTCGCTGGGATTATAGGTGTGTGCCACTGTTCCTGACCCTGAGGGCCCAGAAATGTATCATACTTGTCCCTTCTAAAAACAATGCCTTACACAAAGAAGGTGCTCAATACTTATTTGGTAAAATGAATGATATGTTCATGTTTGGATAACTGGTTAGAGTCAGGACCAAAATCTGGAGGCCCTGACACAATAATACCTACAGTATTTAATAAAGATGATGCAGTTACACTTAAATTCACCATTACTCAAGCTGATGATAAATAAAAACAACTTTGTTATTGTTGCTATAAAAAGTGTCATATGCTAGCTAAAAAGATAAACTAAAAGTTGAACAGTTTACAGATGTTTTAAATTATTTTAGACCACAGTTCTGTCTTTAAAGTGTGTCAAATATTGGTCTCTTGAAATTGTTTAAAGTACTTTGGGTTTTAAAAAAAACACCTCAAGTCTGTCTAAAGGCATCTGAAAGGGGAATTTTCTGAAGCTTTTTCTATTCCCATGATTCTCACAAAATTCTTCAGTTCATTCTAGCCTAGAAAGTAATGGATCTTCTGTAAAGAAGTGCTAATCCCAAAGTGATCACCAAAAAAAAACAAAACACCTAGATTTCTACACCTCTGAACATGGTTTTTTGGTTTGCTACTTTTTTTTTTAAAGTATACTTGGTATTTTATCCCTAAGAGAACATTAGCTTTTCCATAAAATATTATGCTATATATAAGGAACACCTCAGAATTTTAAAGGACTCTGCTTGGCATGATAGTTTTTGGTCATATTTCAGTAGCACCAAAGAAGATATCTTGGAATGAAATTCTGGAACGGCTTTCCTTTTGACTCCCAGCTTAAATTAGATGGTGTCTCCCATTGTCTTAGAACAGACCTCTTCGGAACATTATCATTTCTTGAGAAAGAAACTGTGACAATAGGAAAGGGACATGGGTGAAGAAAAAGCCCTGCATCTTTTGTTTATCTTCAAAAGTCTGTGCATAGTTTTTATTGCTAGAAATAAGCATGTATCATGAGGATCACATTAGTATCAAAAGTTCTCATGACCACACTACCAGTTACTTGATACAACCCAGTATATTGTGCTGTGTTTTCTCAACTGCCTTTATAAACTCAGTAGCCTTAATAGATCATTTTGAAAGAAGCTGCATCTGTTGGTAGCCTTCTTTCAGGTTTCTGACATATCCTTAATCTGATGCTCAGCCTTGTCATTTGGATCAATAGTAAACCAGATAAGATGTCTTCTACTTGCAAGGCTATGGCTATAAAAGGTATTTGAAAAATAAATTCACTTTTTATGTCCATGCCACAAACCTGGGGAGTACTAATTCATCATTTGTCTCTCCATCTGTCTGTAAACAGTCAGTTAAATTGGTTATTGATGAGAATAAAGTGAATTATACTTGAAGCAAGAGTAATATAGAAATAAACTTCATAGTAAATATCTTAGAGTCCTACAAAAAGCTGATATTTCTTGGCTTTTATCTTAACTGTAATCTACTTTAGACTAATGAGCAATTGGTTTTATACTGTTTTCTATTCAAAAATCATCGGTAACAATTTCAGTTATAAATTATACTTTAAAAACTATTCATATATAATATTAAACCTTCCCTCTATAACATATCTTTCCATTTTATAATTTATAATGCATTTTTATTGTTTAAAAAGTACTTATCTAGTGCCCATTATATATAAGGCACTGCACTAGGCACTACAGATTCTATATTGTGATAATAGGTCATGTTAGAATTGTAGCATTTTAGTGTTAAAGGAAACCTAAAAATCATCTACTCCAAACTCCTCATTTTATAGGAAACTAAATCGCAATCTGAGTGCTGAGGTTGTGACTCGGCAGCAGAGCACTTGCCTAGCACATGTGAGGCCCTGGTCCGATCCTCAGGATTCATTTTTATTTATAAAATAAAAATTTATAAATTTTATTTATAAAATAAATAAAAATGAATAAATAAAATAAATGTATTGTGTCCAACTACAAAATAAATATTTTTTTAAAATAAAATAAATAAATAAATCGCAATCTATAAATCATGGTCAGCCAGTTATTTAGTGGATTTTTTTCCTGATAATCTTTAAAAGTGAACTCAGAGTTCCTTTTTAATCTCTTTCCTTTTCTATGAAGTGAAAATCATTCTGGCTTTCACAGTTGGGATATTGTAAATATTAACTTTTTAAAACATATTATGGAACATTTTAAAATTTACGTGTAATCTGGGGGCAAGAAACAACTTCTAGTAGACAACAGACAGGAAAAAGATTATATCAAAATGTAAACTCTGGTTCCCTCATGTTGATGGGATGGAGACCAATCATCATTTCCTTTGTAATTTCTTTATATTTGAAATTCCTTTAATGAATAAGTTATTGTATGATAAAAATAAAAAGTTATTTTCTTTTTTCTAACTTTGTTTTAACATAATTTCAGACTTACAGAAAAGGTGCAAAAATGGAGCCCAGAATTTTCGTGTACCTTCACTCACATTCCCCATATGTCCACATCTCACCGCATGTGTCGTGTCCTTCTTGCAGTGTATGTGAATGTGTAGACACCTTTCCTGAGCTGTGTGGAGTAAACCATACATGAGACGCTTTTTTGCCCCCAGATCTTAAGTGCATGTTTTCTGAAAACAAGGACACCCTCCTACATAACTACAGTTCAGTTATCAAAATCTGGCAATTAATATAAATACTATTCTCGATACCAGAAATGTTATTTGAATTTCACTAGTTGTTCTACTAATGTCATCTATTCTAAAGAAAATCCAGGATCAAGCAATGCATTCAGTTATTACATCATTTTAGTCTTCATTAATCTATAACAGTTCCTCAGTGTTTTATGTGTACACATACTCACTTCATGACATTCACATTTTCTAAGATTACAGGCCAGTTTCTGTCATTTTTAATTTGTCGAGTGTTTCCTCATAATTAGATTCAGGTTATGCACTTTTGGTAAGAATACACAAGAGTCATGTTGTGTTTTTCACGGTGCATCATAACAGGAAGCATCTGATGTTGATTTGTCCCAGTAATGGCGATGTTAATTTTGAACACTTGGATAAAGTGGCATCTGCTAGGCTGCTTGCTCCACTATAACATCGCTGTTTTTTCCTTTGTAATTAATAAGGATCTTGTGGAGAGCTAATTTGGAACTATGTAAATATTCTGATACTCCTCAAAATCTTACCCACTGCTGTTACCATTCTTTGACCACTCCCACTTGAGTCTATTATTATGATGGTTGCCACATGGCAGAAGTTATTTTGAAATTCACTATGTGGGCGCTGGGGGTGTAGTTCAGTGGTAAAGCATTTGCCAAGCATATACAAGGCTCTGAGTTCAATCCATAGTACCATAAAAATAAATTACATAAAATCACTTCTTATTCCAGATACAAATTGAATGAATAGTTTGAGGAAAAAACTATGAAAATCATCCCTCATGTTAAACTATAAAACTATAAATCTAGAAAGGAATGGAAAAGATTGCTGAGCTCAGGATATAGGAATTGTACAAAATATTTTCTCTTACTTTATTTTTTCAATAATTGTCCAAAATTTTCAATCAGTAGGCATAAAATATAATTTAGAAATTTCAAATGGCTCTCTAAAATGTAGGCTTATTTCCAGCTGGTACACAGGGACTTGGAAGGAGATACTAAAATATGATTTAAGAATTGTGATATGTTTACACTTAGAATAACTGTTAGATTAGAGCTAAGAGATTACTGTAGCAAAACAGGGTGTGTACCCTAGGATAAAATACAAATTGACATATCTAAAATAGTCTGTTCTGCAATTCTTTTTTCCCATTCCAGCTGCTAAACTGTAGAATTCTTCTTTTTTTTTTTTTGATACCTGGAATGAACACCCATGGGCACTTAACCACTGAGCTACTCCCCAGCCCTTTTTATTTTTTTATTTTGAGACAGTGTCTCACTAAGTTGCTGAGGGCCTTGCCAAGTTGCTGAGGCTGGCTTTGAACTTGGGATCCTCCTGCCCCAGCCTCCCTAGTCACTGGGATTTCAGGTGTACACCATTGTGATACAATTTTTAAAAGATGATTATATTTAAGACTAGAGAATACAGATTTGAATTCAGACATCACCACTGTGAGGACTTATGCTACCATTTTGAAAATGGTAATAGTCACTAGATCATATTACTAATTATGCTCAACCTTTAATTAAAACCTTTTTTAATTTCTTTTTTTAGTCATAGATGGACACAATATCTTTACTTATTTTTACGTGGTGCTGAGGATCGAACCCAGTGCCTCATGCTAGGAAGGCGCTTTATCACTGAGCTACAGCCCCAACCACTAATTAAAACCTTTAATGCACAATCTTAATGTGGTTCATTGAATGTTTCTGAGTTTAACTGGGCACAGTGGTGCACACCTGTGATCACAGCTACTCAGGAAGCTGAATCAGGAGGATTGCAAATCGAGGCTTCCTAATCAACATACCAAGACCCTGTCTCAAAATAAAAAATTTAAAAAGAGCTGGGGGGTGTAGCTCAGTGGTAGACCGATTGCTAGAAGCACAAGGCCCTTGGTTCAACTTCCAGTACCACCAATTGAATTTATTTATATATTTATCTGTCATTTGGTTTTCACACTAAGAAATCCCAATCCATTGTGTGGAACTGAAGTCAAGGAAGCAACATATGGATTCAATCAGTTATTTGAAACAGTTCCCCCAGAAGTATATATATCTTAGCAGAGTAGGTGAACTGATTTTTTTTTAAAACTACTTTCATGGCGAGAAGAGGTCAATAATGGTATCTGAGACCGAAACCAATATTTATTAAATACTTTCTATGAAAAGGTTACTAATTTTTTAAAAACCAATGAGAAATCTGAGGCTTCAAAAAAGTAACTTATCCACAGTTAATGCAGCCCAAAAGTTCCCAGATCTGACTGGTTCCAAAACTCATTCTCAATTGTACCATATTGCCTCCCTATGGTGTGGCATTTCAGGATCTCCTGAAGTTTGCTCTTCAATGTTAGGAAAATTAACTATTTGTATTAGGGAAAAAAGAAATAGACCCCAAAACTTTGAGCCTGTGATTATTAGAAATTGTTATTGTTGAGGCAATTTGAATAAAAACATTTAGTTCTGAAGTAGTGATACAGAGTGGGTCTTCTGCCTCTAAGAATTATAGTCTAAGAGCAGGAAGTTGGGTGACTTTATATCATAATCCAACCTCTTCCTTTTTCTCATGGGAGGTAACTGAGTCTCAGAGATATCCGTCAATAAACCTTTGGACATAAGGATGATCTGGCTGAGCCTGTCTCATGTCCCTGCCTTTCTTAAATCCTTCAGTACTGCTTCAAATGCCAAAAAAGAAGTTTAAACTCTTGAGCCCAGCCCCTTTCATCATCAGGTTCTTGCTTCTTACCCTTTATTGGCCTCAGCCTCCTCTCTTCCCTGTTCCACTCTACTTTGGGCATACTGATTTTTTTAAAGCTTTTATTCTGGTCACCTCTTCCTCATCCCCAGCCCACCTCCCACACAACGCCCTTGCACAGTTAGCTTTCTTCCTAGTTAATCTGGCTTAATTGTGTCTACCCTTTAAGATGCAGTTCAGGCACTGATTTCTCCAGGAAAGCTTTGCACCCTCAAGGCTAGGTTTAGTGCCCCATTTCAGAGTTCATACAGTTTGTTCTTACCTCTGGAATTACTGTATTACAGTAATGAATAACGTTTATGTTTTCACTATCTACTATGGCCAAAGTGAGGGATAATGTGGGAATTATTGCATCAAGAAATAAGTGGATACAAAAAAGCTTACTGATGTTGGCTTTAGGACATGTGTTTAGAAAGAGCTCACTGGAGACCAATTGATTGGAAAGAATAGGAGTAAGGCTTGAAGTTGTCTTTGTACAGCACTTTACATAAAATTCAGAAAATATTTATTGTCAATATCAAAGAAATGGGAGTGGGTGATGAAAACAGAAGGGTATTAAATTGTTGGTGATCCCAAGTCAAGATCCTGAACAACTGCCATCTGCTTCATGAAGTAAGTCTTGATCTAATCTCTTCCCCTTCCCTCAAGGGACTGAAAGTACAACTTGTATTCTGTCTGTTTTTATGATCTGTTTTGTACCCTTTTTATGCACTTACCCTTCCTTGCTTATACTATGTTGCATTGTCTATGAACACACATCTGTATTTTAGTTATTTTTAAAGCATCCACAACTTTCTAATGCAGAATTATTACATAGAAAATAACTATTGAATATTGAATGGATTGTTGAATTAGTGTTTCTCAATCCTGATTGCATTTTTAAGTCATCTGTAGAGAATTTAAGAGGTATTAACTCCAAAATGTAAGAAGTTCCGATTTCATTGATCTAGAATGGAAACAGTCTTGTTTTTAAACTCCTCAGGCTTGAGAATGCCTATATTACATTCTTTGTTTAAATAGCGGTCCTCAAAATGTAGACTCCTGGACCAGCAGCCCCAGCATCTTCCAAAACATTTGTTAGGAATGTAAATTCTTGGGCCTAATACGAAATCAGAGAATGAGAAAAGCTGGCGGAGGGCCTCAGCAATCTGTGTTTTCAAGTCCTCCACTAGAGTCTGCACATTAGAGTTTGAGAACTGTAAATTGAAGACAAAAGGATTATATCCCTTAAATAAAATATCAACTATGACAGACAAAATATCCTTTATAATCATCCCCAAAGTTGCACCAATTCAAAGCACCACTCAAATAAATAAGGGTATCTCACAAGCACAATAGAATTTGTCCTTGTGAAAATAAGTATTAGAACACTTTCTAACTGGTTTCAGTATTTATTTTTGTTTTCTATATATGAAATGTTGTCTGCTGAGGGGACTAATTTTTATAATCATCTAAATAAAATAGGTTATGTTAGTCAGGAAAAGCACATGAAAAATCTGGCATTGGGTAAGAAAGTCTCTGAGTAAAGAATATCTTTCCATAGTTTCCTATCATAGGAAAAAAAGAACTTTTTTTTTTTTTTGACAGTAACATTTTCTCTTTCTCTTGTGTTTTTGACCATGTGCCACTTGATAGCTCTGTCTATTCCTATGGAAACCAAGTTAGTAGATGGAGCCAAGACTTGGTGAAGGCATTGGGGAGAAATATTAGAAGAGTTCAGCCACAGAGCAACTAGAGATGTTGCCTTTCCTTCAGTCAAATCCTCTGTAAGAGCCAGAATCTTTTTCAAGCCAGAGAGATGTTCTTGGCTGATGGATTGTCTAGCTGCTCTGCCAGATGGATGAGCATCTTAAACTTGGAAAATAACAAATAAAGCTCCTATTCTGTCTTTGAAGCACCATTCTTAGCCTTTTCTTAGAGAATTCTCAAATAACTTTTTTTTTTAATGTTTTCAAAGAGCTGCTTAAGATGTCAGGTTAGTGATATAGTTACCATCATAAGTAATTAGAAATTTTAGCTATAAAATAAAGTATTTAGATTTGATAATCAGAAGTTTAAGGAAGGAGGGAGAATGTCTGTCACTGAGGAAAGCCATGCAGATTTAATTTCATTTCTATAGCTCAGTGAATTCATATCTTTCAATAACTTGATTTTTATAGCTGTTTGCTTTTCTATAAAAATTCACTTTAAAGTTTATGAAACCAGAGTAGAACCAGACACCTAAATCAATTGAGACAGGAAAATTGTCTAAAGACAGAAGCATTTGTAGTCTATATTTCATATGGTAGTGGTATCTCATGGTCTAGGTTAAAAAAAATCCTAGATTGCGTTGTATAGATCCATTAATATGGATATTTAAATTATGCTTGTATTTCAAATAGATGTAGAGGTTCCTATTTATAGTTACGAGCTTTGATTTTAAAAATAACATTTAAAAAAATTTTTTTAAGTATTGTTTTGGAGAAAACAATTGAGGCAACTATTAATGTGAATGACTCATAAGTCTAAGTTTGAATCTAGCTATCTTCGCCAATCTTCAGATCTATATCCTTTTTTTCTAGACACTTCTATATAGATTCACCTCAAATGCTTCAAACTCTGCATGTAAAAAAAAAGATAAATTAACACCTGGGTATACGGTACATACCTGTAATCTCAACTACTCAAGAGGCTGAAGCAGGAGATCTCAAGTTTAAGGACAGCCTGGGCAACTTGTGAAACCATGTCTGAACAAAATAAAGAGATCCGAGGAATGTAGCTCAGTGGTAAAATCACCCCGGGGTTCAATTCCCATTAAACCCCCTTCCCCTCCAAACAAAACAAAACAAAACAAAAATCAGATAAAACAGATCTCAAAAATCTTGGTCCCTGGCCGGGTATGGTGACACAGGCCTGTAATCCCAGTGGCTTGGGAGGCTGAGGCAGGAGAATTGTGAGTTCAAAATCAGCCTGAGCAATTTAGCAAGGCCCTAAGCAACTCAGTGAGACCCTGTCTCTAAATAAAATACAAAAAAGGGCTAAGGATGTGGCTCAATGGTTGAGTGCCCCTGAGTTCAATCCCCAGTATCAAAAAAAAATCTTCATCACTAACCCTAATTTTCCTTTTATCTTTCCAGTTATATTGGCACCACTCTTCATTCTGTGCCCATTCAGGAGTCCTCTTATATATTTCACTGATCTGTCATCTTATTTCCTATGTTTCTATTCCAGATTGCTGACATAACTCCCTGATGTTCTCCTTGCATAAAATTTGTTACCATCAAAACTATGCTTCATACAACTTCTAAAATATTTTCTGAACTTTAGGAAACTACTATTTTTATAGTAAGCAGTAAATAAGCCTTGAGGAAGACATGACCTTGTTTCTATAGTTGCTTGTTGCACACACAACCCTGATAAGTTACCTAGATAAAGGGTGGCCAACACTTGCATCCTTCACATATTTAATGAGAACACACAGGAATTCATAAGGACCATGGTGAACTGCTTATCCCAACAACCCATCCTTAAGCCTTACATTTTCTTGACATGAGAATGCCATTCCATCATTTACTCTGATTAATCTGACCAAGGAGGACTGGGACCAAATCACTTTAATTAGTCTCATACAGCATTTAATTGGCAGAACTCCCCATAGTCAGATGAAAAAAAAAAATTAACAATATGGATTTCAACTACGTGCCCCAGCATCCTGGACTAAGTCAAATGTGAATAAATACCAGAGAAGAACAGTAGGTTACTTCAGACAGCCAGAACATATCTAAGGCCAGTATATTATCTATTATGACCCACGCAAGGGAATTTACTAGATCTTTGGCATCTACAGGAGAAACCAGATAAGCTAAAAAGCAACCTCCAAACCCAATGGAGAAACATAATATAGCCTACTCTCCCCTACATATAAACATATGACCTTAAAATATACAAGTCAGTTTTGCCCAGAATTTGTTGCTAAATTTAAGGCAACTATAAATATAGATGATTCATAAGTCTAGATTTTGATTCTAGCTATCTCCTCCAATTTTCAGATCCATATCCTCATTTTTTATAGATACCTCTACATAGAATCACCTCAAATATTTCAAACTCCAAATGTAAAAAAGATAAATAAGTGGCACAGTATGGGGCACATACCTATAATTCCAGCTACAGTATCTCCAAGGAGTTGCAGCTTCCATTGGCATACATGGCATTACTCAAGGCTTCTCGTGCATCAGAAGATTGCATATGGATTTGTATTCATCAGATTAAAATAAGCTATGTCAGGGGCTGGGGATGTGGCTCAAGCGGTAGAGCGCTCGCCTGGCATGCGTGCGGCCCGGGTTGGATCCTCAGCACCACATACAAACAGAGATGTTGTGTCCGCCGAAAACTAAAAAATAAATATTAAAATTCTCTCTCTCTCTTTAAAAAAATAAAATAAAATAAGCTATGTCAGTCCCTGTGTTTCTACATGTATAAGTGGGTCTATGTTGGTGGGTATTGTAAGGAACTATTGTTGATAGCAGGAGACATAGCAGAAATGAAACTACTGATGTCTATGAATTTTTCTTTCATTGGATGTAGACGAGGGTGGCAAACACAGCAGCAGGTCAGATTGCTAGCCATAGCTGCTATTTGGCTCAGGTGACAAACCATCTTTGCTTTGCCATTATACAGTATTGGATTCAGAGGATAAAGAGAATACTAATTGTTGTCCCCCTCATTGTATCTCACAAGGTCTAAGGTGTTCCCTTCCCTGGGGTGGAAGATGTTGCTTTCCCTTTTTAGTCACAAAATTATAGTGAAAGCAGTAAATAATGTGTCTCATCTTAGTAGACATAACTTCACTTTTTCTCCAGTTTTCTCCTACTGTACCTGCACCTTTCATCTAGAAGGATAAGTGCATACGGAATGAATTTATAGAGATCCATTATATCCCTTACTTTATAGCCCTTATAGGAGAACTCAGAAAGCAGGTTACTCAATCAAATGGTCATTGTGGATATTTATGACCTAGGACCATATTACTTGAACAAATAAGCCTAGGGAGGTGAACCAGAAAGTTTCATCTCTTAGCCCCCTTTTGGTTGGGCTGACACTTAAAGGATCCACCAACTAGACCAGTCTAAGATTGCTTTCAGGGAAAAAGAAGAAGCATCAAAAGCCGGGCTCACTGGCACACACCTATAATCCCAGTGGCTCAGGAGGCTGAGACAGGAGGATTGCAAGTTCAAAGCTAGCCTCAGCAAAAAGCGAGGCACTGTGCAACTCACTGAGACCCTGTCTCTAAATAAAATACAAAAATAGGGCTGTGGCTCAGTGGTTGAGTGCCCCTGAGTTCAATCCCTAGTACCAAAAATAAAAGTAAAAAAATTTTAAAAAGAAAGTTAAAAAAAAAAAAAGGAAAGAGAGAAGCATCATTACCAGAAATGGACAGAGCAGAATCCCAGATTTTCTAAATAGATATATATAATCCCCCACCACTTTTGTCCTACTTATCTCCCAGGAGGGTGCAAGGAACCCATTCTAGGGGTGACTACTTTCAATAACCAAACTGTCTGATTCAGGTATGAAGACCAGAAAGAGATAGCAAGGTAGAGCTAGAAATATTTTTGAGTTTATTTTCAAGTAGGTCATTCCTTCTCTTAACAATCCCAAATCCCTCCGGATGATAGGAAGCATGGAATGACCATCAAATACCATAATTGTCGGCCCACTGTTATGTGGTCTTTGTGATAAAAGGCACATCATGGTCAGACCACCAATAGTCTCTAAGCCCCAAAACATGAAATGGTTTAGTTTCAAGGGCCTCAGTGCTATGGCTGGAGTAGGCTGGAACAATGTGTCTGTGGTGGTGAGACACAAAGTAGGTCCAAGAGAGTATGGTCAAAGGTCCCTGCCAGGAACAAACAGAAGCATTGTAATATGGCCTCCTTCACCACAAGAGAAAGAGAACAACTTGGCAAATGACACAGTCTAGTATGTAGTGATATTTTCTGCACCAAAAAAAAAAAAAAAAACCTTTTTATTTTGTGTCCAGTCTACAATGATGGATTCATTGGTGTTATCTTGTACAATGATGGATTTAGGTAGCAAGCAGTCCATGACCTGGGTAATGGAGAATTATTCTGCAACTTGATTCTGGTGGGTCTTATCAGAGAACAGGCCCTTATTGTTTGCTTCTACATGAGTGACTCTGACTCTCTGATGAGCAGCCACAAATTGTTTCCACAGTTCGTAGCCCCAAAGGGGAATGTCTTTAATCTACCATCTATAGTCTTCTAATTATCAGAACTGATGACTGCAGCATTAGCAACTACCCAAGGGTTAGTAAAGATATGACTAGTCCTTAGGAGTATTGCCTAAAGTAAGGGTAATGACTTTCACTCCAGCCCATGGAGCTAACTGGCCCTTACCCCAATCAATATTTGAAAGTTATCATTGAGATTGGGTAATTACTGCCTCCCAATGGACATCATCAGGTTCTTAACTTAACCATCCTATCAGTAAACCAGGCTGAGGCATTCAGGTCACCAGTAAGCCAAAAGCTTTGCTTCAAAGACTGGCCACCTCTATGCCAAGTGTTTAGTCCTCAGTGCCAAACAAGTCAGGCTGTAGCAGGGATCAGTTACACAGCACAGTAGGCTCTGTGCTATCAAGGCTTTGCACTCACTTTCACTTTTGACTAGTTGCACTAAACCAAATGAACGTCCAGTGTTCTCACTCTACCTAAAGTTCTATTTCAAATGGCAAGATCCTTGTTGCTCTCACTATTTCTACTTTGAAGATTCCTTGACTTAGCAACCACAACCACATTGCCTTTTAGCTTGTTGCCCTAACATCATGCTAACGTCCCTTCCTCTGCCTTCCCCAAGGAAGGCGAGCAAAGATCAAAGCCCTATTTGGGCAGCTTATTTTAATCCTGCCACTTACCATTCAGACTCACTCACAGATAGGGTAGTGGAGTCTCTCACACCACCAACCTTGTCCACCCTTGGGCATGATCTCAAGGCGTCTTCCCATCCCTGAACCTGAGGATGGGACTACAACACTCTTTCCTTATTCTTCAAGGAAACTGTCCACATTTCATCCATTTTACTGTCTTGTCAGTTCTGGGATTTAATTTTACCTTACAAGGTAACAAGTTAGCTGCACAAGACACAAAGCTTTATTACCAGTGGCATAGCAAGTAGCATGAGTACCTGCATGTTGGCATCCATTTCCCTTGTCCCCAAGTACAATGGGGGCAATATAGAGGACTTGGACATAGAACATAATGGGTTTGCATGATATCTGAAGAATGCTGAATTTAGGGAATCTCCAGCTTTTAGTGAGTACTAAGCAAGCCTGCTTTTTGTGGGTAATATTACTTCATTCCTCAAGGTCACTCTTGCAAACTCAACTCTGAGAAACAGCCCCAGTATAGAGTCAAGACATGCCCAGTAAGTACATTCAGAAATACTCAAAGCTCATGACACATTTCTTCTTCCAACACTGTGTGGTACTTCCAAAACTGATTTGTGTCTGCAACTATTACAGAAACGTTTTACTGATAATTGTGAACTATATACTTCCTAGGGATAGTAATCTTTTTAAAAATTAATATGGCAAATGTCTTGAAAGTTTATAAATATATAATTATATAGATATCATTAGAATTAATGACAAATCATGTTTCTATTATTTCCATTTCAATTTTAAATAATGTATTTTGGGCATATAATATGGTTAGTGTTTAGAATAAAATATGACAGAATGCCTTCTTTACATTTGTATGTGCTATTATCAATATAGTTATAATATTTCCAGGACAAAATTATATACAGACCTATAAATGAACTAAAATATAGTGCACATTTGTATGTAAGTTAAAAATAGTTTACTCCCTAAGTACAATGAGGGTAAATATAAGCACTGGGAATATAGAACAAGAATGCAAAGAAATTAATGGAAAAACAGTATTGTTTTTGGTAAAACATCTGGCCCCTTCGGTATTTCAGTGAGAAAAGGGCTGCTAGAGACCATGTCAGCCAAGGTTTAAGCATTGGAATTTGTTAAAGTAATTGTTTCATCTGAAGATGAGACAAATAGCAAAGGCTCTTAGTAGCAAGATATAAAAAATATGGTAGTCATTTGGGAAGGAAATGTAGAGGTTCAGAATGTTTTGAAGATCAGCTGCCAATTGTTTAGAAGTTAGTGATAAAAGAACTTACCAGAAATAGCCTTATTGAAGAATATGATTTCATATATATCTGGCCCAGAAGATAATCCCTTCAACTGAATAATGGAAAAGCAGTTGTATTTTTGCTAAAGCAAAAGAAGATATTTATAAGTTTTGGATATTCTTTTCCTCAATGTGAGTCTATAGCCTTAGAGGAATCTGTATAGAGAAGTGGCGGGAACAGGACAAAGCCCAAGTTGCAGGACTGGGAAGCTATCTACCGGATGAATGACAATAACTACAGTATCCCTGGTATCACTGCAGATAGGGCTTGCAAAAGTCTTTCTAAGACCAAATTCTTATAATAGACAGGGAGCCAAGTATAAACAAATAGAAGGGTAAAGAAAGAGAAAAAGGAAAGAAAAACAAACAAATTTAAAGTCCACTTAAAGCAAAGATTCTAAAATATATGAAGAAATCTAATGCTAAAAAAGCTACTAATTTCATCAGATTATGAACTTATTTCTAATGGAAGAGCTGAAGAAAAGCTAAAAGATGAGTTGATTAGATTAGATTAGTTGCACAAAGAGAGATGACATTTGCAAGACCAAGAGTTAGTATCCAGAAGGTATAAAGAATTCCAGTAAGAAAAAGATAAATAGCCAAGTTCCAAAATCAGTAAATAGTACAAAAAGGTTATTCACAGCAGAAGAAAGAAATAGCCATCCAAACATTCCCCCTCAATTAGGAAATGCAAATTAAATTTATAATACAGCACAACTGTATTCCAATTAGACTGGCAAAAGTTAACAAGTCTGACAAAACAAGGTGTGACAAGGATATGGACAAACAGGGATTCTCATATGTTAGTGATGAGAATGCAAATTGGAGTAGATATTTTAGAGAGCACAACACTTTCAGAAATTTACCAGGATATATATACAAGAAAATTCATTATAGTACTGTTTGTAATGGCAAAAAATGAGAACTATGCTAAATATACTGCTTTGATTAAAAGATGAACAGTGATTTATTCAGAACCATATTTATAAAGATAGAGAACATATAAAATAACTCCAGGTAGTTTTGGAGATTTTATGCATATGTAAAAAACATGTATACACATTCATTCATATACATATTCATACATATATATATACGTATACATGCATATAGACATATATATGAAATACAAAATTCATTGGGATGATAAATGCCCTATTCAGGATCATAGACTGAAGAAGGAGAGAATATAATTAGGGACACAAAGGGAGCATTAACCATAACTGTTAAATTTTATTTCTTAAAAATGAAAAAGCAAAATTCCAAAATTGTTTGCTCAAAATCTCCTTGTCATTAAGATCATTGTCATTAAGATTAAATAGTTATATGTTTTTTTTTTCTTGAAAAGGAGTCTGTCCTAAGAGAATTTAGATATTCATATAAAGTTCAAATTGGCATTTGGGGCTGATTTGTTTCTCGGATTTACTTCAAGTGCTATTCTCCAGGTCAGAGAACTTTTTCATTCTCTTTCACCCTTTCAGAGATTATGCCCCTTTTCATACATTTGGATACAATCCAAGTGTCAAAATCATTCATATGATAGATAAAAGAAGTTCTTGGTGTTAATAATTACAGAAAGATGAAGATGAGAATTATGATTACCTGATGAAATACACACACACAATTTTATTTACTGTTTCATAGGTGTTTGGTGATATTTTCACATTTTAGAGGCATACTGTACCTGATTGTATCACAGTAATGTCCTTACAGTGACTAAGTCAAGACCTTTCTGTAATGTCAGATTTTTTTATTTCTGTCTATTTGCCATATTTCCTTAAGAATATGTACTCTTTTGAGCTGGGCAAAGTGGCACATGCCTGTGATCCCAGCTACTAAGAAGATAAAATAGGAGGATCACAAGTTTAAGGCCAGCCTGGGCAACTTAATGAGATCCTATCTCAAAATAATTTTTTCAGAAAAGAGTTAGGGATATAGCTTAGTATGTGAGGCCCTGGATTCAATTCCTAGTACCAACCACACATACTAACAATAACAAAAAATAGACTCACACACATACATGTACACACGAGTACATACATACACATTCTCTCTCTTTGATCTATTATCTTCTTCACTCTTATACTATTTCTTACCAAATCAAAAATTATAAAAGCAGATCCCAAAGCAAGCAGTTCTCACCTGAGAATCAGTTTCTGTGTGGCCCTAAGAGTTGGTACCAAATGATTAACTTCCAAATCCTCCCCGAAGTAAGATTAATCCTAAAAACTGAAGAAGTATTCATTTCAAACAATACTGAGGAAATATTGAGACATCTTGCTTGTTTATGTATTGAGAGGGCTTTATGAGAAGCAAAATAGCCTATAACATGGGTCCCCAGAGTCAAACAACCTTCTAAGGTCTACAGATTAACTTGCTACCTCAAGCTATTGTCTTCCTTTCCTGCTGACACTAGAAATATCCTTCTGGCTTTGGGAAGTTTTGTTGTTTTGTTTTGTTTGGCTTTTGCTTTTGATTCTTTTTGGTGTTAGGAATCAAACCCAACCCAATGTGGAGGTTGTCAGAAACCTGCTGGATATAGTCATCTTGGAAGACCATGGCTTCATGCGTACTAGGCAAGATGCTGTACCATTGAGCTAAGCCCCAGTCTTTCTCCTGATTTTGGCTTTCAAATTTCCCTGCCCTTTCTGCCCCAGATATTGAATTTACATATGATAAGTTTTAATAAATACTTACTTGTCAGAGTAAAGAGGTCGACCTTGAGCCAAGTGAATTTCACTGTTTCTAGGGGCAGCTATCATAGGTGATACCTGATAGGTGTCTCTGTCCTTGGTCCTGTATTATCAGTATCTGTAGGTAGGGAAGATACATCTTTCTCAATGTAAGGTGAAAAAAAATAAAAAGAAAAACCAGTATTTTTATCATTCCAACTATTATACCTATTCCTCACCTTGTTTCTCTCCTTAATCACTACTAAACTGTGAACACAATTAAATCTATCTACTGCCCTCTATCATGGGCCATTCTTGGTTCCACTAGGCCATCTATATTCTGTGGCCTCCTTCACACTAGAAAACTATTTATAGTCATACTAACAGACATTTGCTGAGCATTGGCTTTGTACACTGAGTACTTTTCAGATATTATCTATCTCATTTCACATACATCATAACTTCGGTACCATAATTATCCCTGTTATACAGATGAAGAATCAGAGATAGATACAAAAGGATACCTTATATATCATAAACATTTTCCATGATTCTTCAGAGAGGAGCAAAGATGAGACTATGTCAAAGAGCTTTCTATTAAGTAAAGTGGATGCAAACATCATACTATTTCCTGCTTCATAACAAGACTCAATTAATGCTTGTTGAATGAATGAATGAGTAAATATTGCTGGTATGTGCCATGTCTGTGAAGGTAGAATCCCCAACATAATGTAAAATGTAAATATGCCAAGTACTGTGTCTCTACTCAGTAGTCAACCCACCCTGACATACATATGCCAGTTTCCTTCCTCTCCTTCCATTTCCTCTAATTTCACAATCAAAATGATTGTCTGATTGCATATCTTTAAAAGGTCATGATGAATTATTCTGTAATGTTTGAAATGTTATGCTCAGAAAGGTCAAATCTTATTTTTTGGTATGAAGTGTCATATAGATTTGTTTTTCCTCGGCACTTTTTCTTTTTTTCAAAGATGTGAAGAAATTTAGAGCAGGGTGCCCTCTTGAGGAAATTCTAGCACTTTCCTTCTCAAGAACTGATAGAATAAAATGAGAAGTCCATTAATCATTACACTATTAACAAAGTTCAAATAAGTGAAATATTAAAAAGTAACAATAACCAGATACCAGTTATTTGAGAATTAAGGTTCTTAACTCTGTGATCTAATACAGCACTATAAATAAGAATTTTAAAATGAAAACAAAAACTTCTGAAAGATATTTCATTTCTTCATTCTCGCCTACTAGTCTTTCATGTAATTTACTTATATTTATTAAGCACCTGTTTTGTGCCAAGAACTCTGCTGAGCACAGAGGTCATTGAAACAGCTTCTGCCTTTGTGAAACTTATAGTTTGTGAGGGAGTTTGTGAAAGGAAGCGAATATATATGTAACTACAAACTGAATAAAATACCATGAAGGAAATGGAAAGGTAGTAGGATAAAGAATAAGAAAGTAAGTTCTACTTAGGGTTGTCAAGGAAAGTCTCTCTGAGGTGAAATCATTAAGCTGAGTCAGTTTGTTCTTCCGTCCATTCCAGCTGTGCTCCTCTAACATAGTCTTCCTTCTAATCTGGGTCTTATCTCTCCTTGTCTCTGTCCCAAACCATGGGTTAACCCCTGTGGGCAAGTAAGTCAGTCTCCTTCATCCTTCTGCACCTCTATTACCCTAGCTAGTCCCCTTTACCTTGGAGCCTCACATCCTTCACCCTGGGTTGTCTGTTTGATTAAGAGGTATCTTGCATCATTATACTCAAAGACCCCACCTCCATAAAGGTTAAGGTCCGAGAAGATAAAACAGATAACCCTGCCTTCCACTATGCTTTGTGTAGGGAGAGACAAATAAGCATGAAGTAGGCTGAAAACTTGATCAATGTAGTACTTTTTAGTCATGTTGACCTTGAAACATATAGAAGCCTCCCAGTCAGAATTGGAAGAAAGGAATTAGATCTCAGGAAAGAACTGTATAGAACTATTTTTAGAGAGTTTTATTTTGTCTCAAAGCTCCCACATTATACAGGCTTACTGTATAATGGTTGTCCTGGATCCCCAATATTATATTGTTCGAGCCCTTGTACCTAAGTTTCTTTCTCTAGATGGGTTTATTCTACAAGATTAGAAGATTTAATTGATACAGAAAGTATTACCTCTAAGTGGATGGACTACAATGACTTCAGGGTTGGAATTTAGGTGCCCATTTGAATCTGGGATATGAACTTTGAATAGGCTGCTTTACTTGTTGAAAAAAATAAAACAATTGCTATCTTAGTTTAGTAGTATCATAAGTATTTTTCCTTTTATTAAGTTCTCTGAATATTTTGCTCTAGGGCAATGATTAAAATACTCAAAACATTTAAAAATTTTAAAAATGGCTCCAAAGTAAATTTCTTCATATTGTTTCTTTTTGTTTTATTTAGGGAAATTATCGTTTCATGAAACTCTTACTTACACGCAGAGCAAACTGGATGCAAAAGGATTTAGAAGAAATGACGCCTTTGCACTTGACCACCCGGCACAAGAGCCCTAAGTGTTTGGCACTTCTGCTAAAGTTTATGGCACCAGGGGAAGTAGATACACAGGATAAAAACAAGGTAATAGACTGGCAAAGTCTAAGACAAATGAGAAGAGAAAGCAAATGTTTCCTTTTATGAAATAAAACTTCAAGAAATAAAGCCTAAATTACCACCCATACCTACAGTAGAAGAACTCCATATCTCCATCCATTCCAGGAAAGTATTTCACTTAAGTTCTGTTATTTTAGCCTCTTCACTACCATGTAGGTATTATCATCTCCTTTTTATAGATGGGGACACTCAAGCTCAGAAAGATTAAAATTTTGCACAAGACCCAAGTGATAGAACTAGAATTCAAATCCAAGCCTGTTTAACTCCAAAACCCAATATTGACAGAGTGTCATGATAATTAATGTAGTAGTTAGGCTCATGGTACCCAGAGAAATGTCCCAAGGCATAGTGGTCTAATGGCCTGGGCTTTGGCATCAGATTCCTTGGATTTCAATTCAGAAGCCACCACTTACTTGTTCTGTGTCCTTAGGGAATGCTTAATTCCTATAGGTCTCAATTTTCTCATATGTGAAAAGGGGTATTCAGATTGTTGAAAATAAGGGCTGGGGCTGTAGCTCAGTGGGAGAGTAGTATTTGCCTAACATGTGTAAGGCACTGAGTTTGATCCTTAACACCATGCAAAAATGAAACAAAATAAAGGCATGCTGTCCATCTCCAACTAAAAAAAAAAGAAAGAAAGAAAAGAAAAGAAAAAGATGGTTGACCTCAAAGTGGATCAAGCACTAGGAATTAAACCAGAGAACTGCTTCTCAGCAAAAGAAACAATCAGTGAGATGAATAGAGAGCCTACAGAATGAGAGCAAATCTTTACCACAAGCACATTAGATAGAGCACTAATCTCTAGGATATATAAAGCACTCAAAAACCTTAACACCAAAAAACCAAATAACCCAATCAATAAATGGGCGAAGGAACTGAACAGACACTTCTCAGAAGATAATATACAGTCAGTCAACAAATATGTGAAAAAATGTTCAACATCTCTAGCAATTAGAGAAATACAAATCAAAACTACTCTAAGATTTCATCTCACTCCAGTCAGAATGACAGCTATCAAGAATATAAACAACAATAAGTGTTGGTGAGGATGTGGGGTAAAAGGCACACTCAATACATTGCTAGTGAGACTGTAAATTGGTGCAGTCAATCTGGAAAGCAGTATGGAGATTCCTTGGAATGGTACCACCATTTGACCCAGCTATCCCACTCCTTGGTTTATACCCAAAGGACTTAAAAACAGTATACTACAGAGACATAGCCACATCAATGTTTATAGCAACACAATTCACAATAGTTAAATTGTGGAACCAACCCAGACACCCTTCAGTAGATGAATGGATAGGGAAACACTTGTATATAGACACAGTGGAATATTACTCAGCAACAAAAGAGAATAAAATCATGGCATTTGCAGGTAAATGGATAGAGTAGGAGAATATAGTGCTAAGTGAAGCCAATCCCCAAAAACCAAAGGCCGAATGTTTTCTTTGATATGAGGATGCTGATTCATAATGGCAATTGGGGGGAGCATGAGAGGAATGGAGGAACTTTAGATAGGGCAAAGGGAAGAGAGGGAAAAGGAGGGGGCATGGGGGTAGGAAAGACAATGGAATGAGTTAGACATCATTACCCTAAGCACATGTATGAAGACAGGAATGGTGTGAAAATACTTTGTGTATAACCAGAGACTTGAAAAATTGTGCTCTGTATGTGTAATATGCAACGAATTACATTATGTCATCATATATAACAAATTAGAACAAATAAATAATTTAAAAAATTATTAAATAAAATGAGATAATACATACAAACTGTTCAATGCTTAGTGCATAGTATACTCTCAATAAACGCTCACTGTTACATAACTATTAATTTAATTTTAAGTTCTAATATCTGATATAGCTTTTGTTGCTAGGATTTATTATGTTCTCTGTTACTAAATTCTTAAATATTGTACATAATGGTCATCTTTTTGATTGATGTTCTGAACGTTCTTTACCCGAGGTAAAAATGTGGTCATTAGTTAAGCATGAACAATAATCTTCTTTCTTTCCATCAGGTACTTAGTCATAGAGTCTTATTAACTCCAGTGCTCCCATGTAATTAAAACTCTTACAGCCAGGCACAGCAGGACAAGCCTGTAATCCCAGCTGCTTGGGAGACTGAGTAGATGATCATAAGTTCAAGGCCAGCCTCAGCAACTTAGTGAGACCCTGACTCAAAATAATTCTTTTTAAAAGAAAGGCCTGGAGATATAGCTCAGTGGTAGAGCTCCCCTGGATTCAGTCCCCAGTACCACACACACAAACACACACACACACACATACACACACACACGACCTCTTAAGATTAACTCCACTAGTTTCATATTTAATAATCTTTTTGCTCTCATAGTGTTTATATAGTTTCCAAGTTTTGTTTAGTAGTCACCAGAGTTCTGAGGTCAACTTTTACTTTATAGTAAATATACATTAATATTGTTCCTAACTCATGGTATCTACAGTGGTAATATTTCACTAGAAAAAAAACAGTTCAATTCATCTACAAAGAACCATTAATCACTTAAACCTCCCATGTCTTTAAGCTTTATAATATCTTCCTCAATGTATTCTAGGCATTTCCTGCTGTCTTCCAGTATCTCTATATTCTGTTTTTGGACAGAAAAGGGAGTTTATGTAGTCAGACAGATGAAACAGAGCTGCACATTACAGCAAGTCACAGAGACAACAACAAGACCAGAGCCTAAAGAGTGATTCTTCAAAGACCATCTGTAGTAAAGGATCAGGTGTTTTGTGGTTTTTTTTTTTTAATTTTTAATGTCACAGATCAATTATTTTATAACATGCATTAAAAATGAACAACAAAAATCTAATTAAGAAGGACAAAGAACTTGAGTAGACATTTCTCCAAAGAAGATACACAAATGGCTGAAATGATGCATGATCATTAAGAAAATGCAAATCAAAACCAGTGAGCTAACACTTTACAACTGTTAGTGTGACTATTATCACAAAAACAGAAAATAACCAGTGTGGGAAGGATGTGGAGGAATTTGAATGCTAATGCCTTACTGGAAGAAGTGTGAAATGCTGCAGCTACTATACAAAACAGCATGGCAATTCCTCAGAAATTAAACGTAAAATTACCATATGATCTGGCAGTTCCAGTTTTGGATAAATACTCAAAGAATTGAAATTAGGAACTCAAACAGACATTTGTGCATTCATGTTCAATAGCAGCGTTATTCACAATAGCCAAAAGATGAAAACATTTGGGACTTACCCAAATGCCCATTGATGGATAACTGGATGATTAAAATGTAGTAGCTATCTGTATATACAATAGAATATTATTCAACCCTAGAAAGGAATGAAATTATGAAATATGCTACAACATAAATAAACTGTGAAGAAACATACTAAGTGAAATAAGTCAAACACGAATGGATAAATACTGTTTGATTCTACTTAAGAAGTACCTAGGATAACCAAATTTATTCAGACAGAAAGTAGACTGATAGTTGCCAGGAGCTAGGGGAAGTTAAGACTGGATAGTTATTGTTAAATGGGTACAGAGTTTCAGTTTGGGAAGATAAAAAATTTCTGGAGGTGTAGAGTATTGATGGTTGCACAGTGATCTGAATGTACTTAATGCCACTGAACTGTCCACTTAAAAACAGTTAAAGTGGTGAATTTTCTATTATGTATATTTTAATACAGTAATCAAAGAATTACTAAAAAACAAAAAACAAACATGTAGAAAAATAAGTTCAAACTTTTTACTATTAGGCTGAACAGACATATTTCAATAAATATAATCAGAATAAACATGACATAGGAAAACAAAGGATGATTAATAATTGCTATTATAGTTGTGATTTTACTGTGTTCCACAGTTGTTATTAAACAAAACTAACAAATTAAATTGACTTTATCTTAAATGCCTGTAGGTACACTTTGAATATATGTGTCAGATTTTAATGTGACAGATGAGCTTGGTTCATGCTCATTAAATTATCTAATTCTTGATTGGACTGATGATTATGCTGTCAGGGATAATGTACATATAAACAGTTCCTATGTTTTTCCTTAGTAATTATCCTAATAGCAAAAACAGTCTTATGTCTGTTCAGAGGTATGTGGATGGGTATTTAGAAATGATTTTTAAGCAGTTTCAACAAGTTGAGGATGATCATTTTATTTGAAATAAAGCAAGTGTTGATATACTTTCAAAATGTATCTTTTCTTCAGTAACTAGGTCTAACAGTTATCCTATAAAATTATAAATTTAAATTTATCTTTTGATATAAAGAATGG
Organism: Marmota marmota marmota; assembly: GCF_001458135.2. Taxonomy (NCBI): domain Eukaryota; kingdom Metazoa; phylum Chordata; class Mammalia; order Rodentia; family Sciuridae; genus Marmota; species Marmota marmota. Next base: position 12,126,663 of record NW_026000101.1, on the reverse strand, counting down.
ATTCTAGATCTATGAACTTTCTATAGATATATCTTCTTTTTAAAAAATATTTTTTAGTTGTAGTTGGATACAATACCTTTATTTTATTTATTTATTTTTATATGGTGCTGAGGATCGAACCCAGCACCTGGCACATGCTAGGTAAGCACTCTACCGCTGAGGCACAACCCCAGCCCCTATCTTCTTTTTCGATAGATATTAAAATTAAAATCAGTCTATCAAATTCTAAGGTACTTGGTTACAACCAAATATACAATGTATCAAGCTTAATATTTACTTCATTGATAATTATTCATAATTATTGGGCAGTTTTTATCTTTCTTAGCATTAGTTGTATTTGATAAACTAAATGACTGTTACCATTAAGAGGTTGGACTCTATAATCAGACCACCTGGGTTAAAATCTCAGTTTAGCCACATACTACCTTTATGTTCCTGAGTAAACTACTCATCTTCTTTGTACTCTTTTTGTATCAATCACATGCAAATTAAAGAGTACTTAGCTCCCAGAGATGTCATGATGACTGTGTGGTGTAAAATTATACAACTCTTACACCCATGCTTATTACACAATAATAGCTTCCTAATAATAATAATAATAATAATAATAATAATAATAATAATAATTATTCCTTCCTAATATATAGTTCTTTTGAGATCCTCTCACTCTTTCAGCAAACAGCTCTGCATTGGAGTGCCTACTACAACAACCCTGAACATGTGAAGCTGCTTATCAAGCATGATTCCAACATTGGGATTCCTGATGTTGAAGGCAAGATCCCTCTCCACTGGGCAGCCAACCATAAAGACCCAAGTGCTGTTCATACTGTGAGATGCATTCTGGTGAGTAGAAAAATGCTACTGGACCCGAATGGCCATTTTCGGAAAAAAAAAAAAAAAATCTCCTATGAAATATCTAATGTGTACAAAAGCATATATATGTTTATACATATTATACAAAAAAATCATGAAGCAAAAGAACACAACAAACATGTGGACTTATCCCCCAAGACATAGAGCATTTCAATACCATTGTTTAAGAGCAGAGTTTTCCTGAGTTCCAGTTTCCAAATACATTCAGTCGTCTGACGCTGTTCTCACTCCTGACCCCCATCAACTACTTTCCCGAATTTATATTTACCATTCCCTTATTTTGCTTTATATTTTAAATTAAATAATAAGTAGATATAAGCAAGTATCATAGAAATGCATGTGTACTATAAAGAATAAGGAAACAACAGATTCATGTACTCACCACTGAATTTTTAAAAAGGTACACTACCATTACCATTGAAGTCTTCTGGGTAGAGTACCTTCCAGTACCATTCTATTCTCTGCTTCCTTCTACTGATTTTCATTAGTTTTAAATTTTATATACATGAAATCACATTGCAGATATTCTTTGTAGTGTGATTTTACTTGTTGAACCTCATGCTGGAGATTTTATATATGCTACTATGTGTAGCTGTAATGATTTAATTTTAACTGCTATGTAGTATTCCATTTTATGAATAAACTGTATATTGTTTTATTGTTGACAGACATTTAAACTATATTTTTGCTGTTTACAATCACTGCTGCTTTGAGTATTTTTTAAAATAATCTGTGGAATATATTTTTTTCAATTGTTTAGGAATGCAATTGATTTTTTGCTCATTAATTATATATCTAACCTATTTTATTAATTTTGAATACTTGTCAGTAGATTATGAGGTCTTCTAATCACTGTGTCCTAACTTCCAACTTTACATAGTGTTGTCGCTATTTGTTTTTAATACATAAATTAGACTTTTAAAAGTGTTATTTTGTATATACAATGATTATTTATTTTTACTTGCATCCTTCCTAATTTTTTCTTTACTTAAGTCTTCCTTCTGGAATTATTATCTTCCTTCTTAATATATAGTTTTTAAAACTTCCATTAGTATAGATATATAAGTGGTAAACTCTGCTTCTTGTTTGTTTGCTTGGGGGAGTGGTTAATTGATTCTTTTTTTTTTTTAGTTGTTGCTAGACCTTATTTTATGTATTTATGTATTGTGATGAGAATCTAACCCAGTGCCTCACACATGCCAGACAAGTGTGCTACCGCTCAGCCCCAGCCCCAGCCCTAATTGATTCTTTTTAGTTATATATAACATTAGGATATGTTTTGACATAATCACAAAAGCATGGAATATAATTTGCTCTAATTCAGTCCCCAGTACTTCCCTCTCCCCTGCCTCCGCTCTCCTCCTTCTCCTTTCCCTCAAATCTACTCATCTTTCTGTAATTTATTTATAGTTTCTTTTAAATTAGTGTCTTATGGATATATTTGATGTTGAGATTCACTGTGGTATATTCATCTATGTACATAGGAAAGTTCAGTCAGATTCATTCCACTGTTCTTTCCCATCCTTGCCTCCTCCCCTTCAGTCCCCTTAGTCTGCTCTGCTGACCTTTCCCCTATTTTGGTGGAATTCCCTCTTCCTTTTTTCCCCCTTTCTAGCTCCCCCTCGACCACCACTTACTTATTTGGGGTTAGCTTCCATATATCAGAGAAAACATTTTACCTTTTGACTTTTGGGGGCTAGCTTGAACTTTCTTTTTTTAACTGTTGAGAGTGTCTGCCTTGGACTGGGGGTAGAGCTCAGAGGTAGAGCATTTGCCTAGCATGTGCAAGGTCCTGAGTTCAATCCCCAGTACCACCAACCAACAAAGCAACCAACCAAACAAGTCTGCCTTTCAACCTTGCTCTTGAAAAAAACAGTTTTCTTGTGTACACAATCCCAGGTAGTTAATTTTCTTAGCTCTTTCAGGGTATTATTTTGCTCCTTTCTGCCTTTTATTATCACTCTTCAGAAGTCTATTATTGGTCTAATTATCATTCTTTTTTAGATGACCTATCTTTTTCACTCTAGCTGTTTTAGTTCTCTCTGTTTGGCATTCTACAGTCTTACTACAGTGTGCTTAGGGGTGGCCATTTTAAAAAATCCTGTTTGGTGTACATTCTGATTATTGTATCTCAGTTCTGAAACATATAGCTATTATCTCTTTAAATCTTGATTCTCCTTTATTAACTCTATTCTTGCCTTTGGGGTCTCCAATTATCTACATTTTAGAACTTTGCACCTTATTCTCCATGTTTCCTCACTTAATCTTCTATTCCCGACTCCTGGAGTCTCTGCTGCATTCTGGGTAATGGCAACTGATTCATCTTGTCGTTTACTGAGTCTTGCCTGACCTATTGAGTGTTTAATTCTAGTGATTGTATTTTTTTTTCACTTCTAAAAATTCTACTTGGTTTGTTTTCAAATCTGTCTTATCATTATATTAGTATTTCCTTTCTTGCTCACTTCCCATTTCATTTTTTATCTTTTTACATATTTCATATATTCATTTCATTTATTTACTTATTAATTTATTTTGGTGCAGGGCCTTACACATGCTAGCCAAGTGCCCTACCAGCAAATTACATCCCCAGCCTTTATTTTATATTCTTTATGTGTTAATTCCAACATCTGAAGTCCTTGGGGGGCAATTCTCACTTATTTCCTCTCAGATTTGGCCTTCTTTTTCCCTTGTGTAAATACACCATACTCATTAGGAGTCTCCGGGGCCTAAATCATACAATTTTTTTTTTGTAAAATAGGCTGACTGGATAGGAAGTTTTAAACCTGGAATGGCCCTTCAAAGAGTTCTCAGATTGAGGCAAGAGGGCTAGGCCCAACCTGAGAAGAAACATGACCTTGGGTGAGGTAACTCTGTGGCTGAAGAAATTCCAGAAAGCTGACAATTAAGGGTTGCTAGTTGGTAGAGCTCCCAGCAGCTAGTGAAGTAAAGCCTCTAGTCTTGAAGGGGGACCTAAGTAATGCATTATAATGTCTGCTACAAAGATCCAATGGAAAAATGAATAACTATTGTGAACTGTCAATTTACAGAGCAATAAAAATGAATCACCAATAAACATATAATTAAAAATCTCCCTCTCATTCATAAAAGAACTACAAATTAAGACATCATTGAAGTGTCTTTCATACTCATATGGGGAAAATGTAGTAAGCTTGATATACCAAGTGATTAATTTGTGCCAGCATGTGGGGAAATAAAAAAATTTGCACATTGTCATGGGTGTGTTAATTGGTATAACCATTTGGAGAGCAGTTTGACAATATCTGGTTGAAGATGCAGATGTCCTTCAACCCAGTAATTCCCCTTTTGGTTTCTAGCCAAGAGAAAACCCTCACACATGTGCTACAAGGAACAATAAAGAAAGTATATTTATTGCAGCATTATTTGTAATCATGAAGAAATGGAAATTAGCTAACTGTCCCTCAGTAGAATAGACAACTAAATCATATTTTATTCATGCACTTCAACAAATGAACTAGTATCAGCATAGATACCACAAGTAGGTTGTTGAGAGAAAAAGTTGCCAAAAGATATACATGTATACTGCCATTATGTAAATATCGAAAACACACATACAAAGTTTATGTATTGCTTATGGATGTGCCCATATGTACAGAAGGACAAAAATACGGCTTTAACTGAATCTGTAACAGATACAAAAACACATTAGGCAAAATATTGATACTTTTTAACATAGTACATGATGGCTATTCTTTTCTGTACTTTTTATAGTTAAATATGAAAATAAATTTTAAGTTTTAGACTGTACACTTTTTTTGGCTTTATCACTTTACTTGTGACCATAAAGAATATGGAGGTTTTGTTTAGAAAATTGCTCATTACTTATGCCAAATAAAATTTATTGAGGATTCCACATATGTCTAAAAGTCTTTGGTTCCTCTAAAATAGGATGCTGCTCCAACGGAGTCTTTACTGAACTGGCAAGACTATGAGGGGCGCACACCTCTTCATTTTGCTGTTGCTGATGGAAACCTGACGGTGGTTGATGTCTTGACTTCATATGAAAGCTGCAATATAACGTCTTATGATAACTTATTTCGAACCCCACTTCACTGGGCAGCTTTACTAGGTAAGTTGGCTTTAAATTACAGGATCAATAGTAGGAAGAACTGCATGAGTATAGGAAAGTTCCTATGCCTTCTCTTCCCCTGTTGGTTCCCTTCTCCATTTAAATATTTTAATTTTTCATTGATATGTTAAATTATTTTATAAACTGTCTCCCTTCATTGTATACTTAAATTTTAGTTATGTAACTTTGTTTTCAGTTAAATGATGTTAGCTTTAATTTCAACATCATATTGTAACTTTTAACTTTTGTTTTTCATGTTCATTGCCTTTATTTATGGGGAAAGGGGCTTTGATTTTATGTTTGTGTTAATACCATGATAATTGCTTTTTTCCTTCATATTTGCTTTTTATTTAAACTTTTGGGGAGTCACTTTTTTAGTCCTTTTTTTTATAGATAGGGATCTCACTATGTTGCCCATGCTGGCCTCAAACTACTGAACTACTGGGCTCAAGTGGTCCTCCTGCTTCAGCCTTCTAAGTAGCTGGGACTACAGGTGTGAACCACTCTACCCAGCCGCTTTTTTTTTTTTTTTTTTTTTTNGTTTTGTAACATGTGTGATAATTTCTTTTTTTTTTTTTTTTTTTGGCAGTTCTATGGTTCTATAGATATTGAACCTAGGGCCACGCCTCATGCATGATGCCAGGCAGACATATGCTCTACCACTGAACTACATCCCCACCAAGGGATCACTTTTTTAGATGAGAGAATGTGTATGTGTGTGTGTGACAGATTTTTCTTTTCTTTCTTTCTTTTTTTTTTTTTTGAAAAGGGTACATTCTGAAAGGCTTTCTCTTTTGCTGACCCATTAATAATTAAATGAGAATTTGGTCTTTTTTTTCCCCCCTGCTATTATGCTATTATTAGTTTTTTCAGGGTTTTTCTTAATTTTGTTTGTTTTTTGCCTGTTTCCTTTGTTTTCTGTCTTTTGGTTTATGGATTAGGTTTGTTGCTGTTATTTGGTTTTGAAATACTTTGTGTTATTAGGAGGATTTTTAGTTTCTGTTAGGGGTTACATAAACTTATCAAAAACAGTTTTTTGAGTCTGAGTCAGTTTATTTATCTGCTAATTTCCACGTAAAGACAGAATTTAGCACACTTTTACTCACTATTCTTTTAATATTTGTTGATATAATCTGAGGTTTTTCCCTCCAATTATTATTATCTTGATATTAGTTTATAAATTACACATTTTCTCTTTTGAACATGATTTTTCTGTTGCCTTCAGTTTTTATAATTAAATTTATAACTGGTATTTAAACTTCATTTCAATGCATGGATTCACCCCTTTTTCCTTTTCCTCTAGAATGTGAGTGTATTTGGCAAATTTGTCTCATAACTAAATTGATTTTTTTTTACCCATAAATTCTGCTTTCTTTCTGCCTCCTGTATAGATTGTAATTTAGATTGCATTTTCACTTCCTTCTCTCCATATTTCTTTTCATTTTTTCCCCATCAGCATTGGAAATTAAACCCAGAGACACTTTATTGCTGAGCTATATTCCATCCCTTTTGTTCTTTATTTGGAGACAGTTCTCTTGAAGTTTCCCAGGCTGACCTCTAACTTACTCTCCTCCTGCCTCCACCCGCTGGTTAGCTGGGAATAGAGTCATGCACCACCACACCCAGCTTTACCTGTATTTCTTTAATTTCATCTTATTTCCTTTTACCTCCTTCCATTCATTACCTTTGTATTTCAGTCTGTTTTCTTCTTAGGGTGTTCTGTTTCTGTTTCCTAGAAGCCACCTCTTTTTATCGTAAGTCAAAGATGCCAGTTTCCTGAATTTTTCCTCTGGATCCTTCTTAGATCACTTCAGAGGTATGCTCTATATCTTTCTTCTGGTTCCTTTTCCCCTGTGCTATAGGATGCTTTCTAGTAGTCTTCACTGAATTTTTATCTTTATGCCACAAAACAAGATGGGATGTGTTCAGGTTAACTGTGTGGCATAGATTGCCTTGTGTTCTGGAGACTCCATCTTAAGTCACATATGCAAAGTAGATGAGCACAGTACCACTCAAATTCCCTTTTTTCTGCCTGGTTTTCATTCAGTGTATCCTTGCTGTGCTAATATGGCATCTTCTTCATTGCCCAGTTCCCCAGTGTGCTCTAGTAATAAAGAGTATGAAATTCAGGTTTCTACAAATGCTATTATAGGTTCAATTTTTTTTTATCTTTTCTATAGTTCTTCACTTATAGAACCCACTTCCTCCAGAGTGTACTGCAGAATATTGTCCCACCAGTACCTTGTCATACCTACCTCCTTGTTTTGTGGGATTTAAAATCACTGCCTTGATGTTAAAAAACTAGGGGAGAGAGATTAGAGGGAATGGCCAGGAAGCCATTCAGGATATAGAATAGTAGAAGGGAACAGCTGTGTAGTTCTAGTTAATTGGTGATGGAACTTGAGACAGGCACAGGGAATCCTAAGAGGACCTATCTTCCCTCCTCTGTGACTGACCATTTACAAAGTGAAGTCAGGGAATGCAATGAGATGATACCTAATATTAGGTACCTAATACCTAATAATATTTTCTTGGTCTAGCAGTTATACCCAATGTCATTTCTTTCTCAATTGAAGCATTAAGATTTTAGTGCTGTGTGTTTTCACCTTGTTCTATTCTATCTAGTATGCTGGTGAGAAGTTAGATGAGTCTGCACTGGAAGACAGTGCTATTCACAAAACATTTTGAATGCTGCATTATGTGCGAGTGATTTTTCTTACATCTTTCTTTTTTCAAATAGATTATAAATTAATTGTGTCCTTCCTATGTTATAACTACCTTGTTGTGTTTGCTCTCAGGCCATGCACAAATTGTCCATCTCCTTTTAGAACGAAATAAATCTGGAACTATCCCATCTGACAGCCAAGGAGCAACACCCTTGCACTATGCAGCTCAGAGTAACTTTGCTGTAAGTAAAATAAGGCAATTTTCTTTTTTCTTTTGGTGATGCTGGGAACTGAACCCAGGGCTTTGAGCATGCTGGGATAGTGCTCTTCCACTGAACTATATCCCCAGCCCAATAATTCTTTTTTCTTACTTTTTATTTTGATATAATACATGCAGTTGCAGGGAACAATACAAGATCCCTTGTAGTCTTCACCCAGCTTACCCTAATGGTAACATCTGGTACAATTATCAGAAATGGGAAGTTGACAATGATCTTATTAAAATTTCACCAGTTTTATGGGTGCTCATTTGCCCGTGTTGATATAGCAATTATCTTCTGACAATTGTTCATATTGTTAATTCTGTGATTCAAGTGACATTTCAACTTTTTGTGAAGCTGGTCACATGCAAAGTTTGATATAGCTTTTATTTTAACATTCAGTGTAATATTTTGCTTTATGTAAGTAAATGTGTTTCATCTTTTGTTACATTTATAGTACTAAGGACATCTTAGTGTTCAACAATCTTTATTTTCCTAAAAGCAGTGTGGCAAGGCTTTGGAATTAAAAAAACCTTGGCTGGAAACTATCTGTATGACCTTAATGGAAATTTCTTAACCTGAATCTTTGTTTCTTAATCTGTAAAATGAGGATAATTATGCCTTTTCTTTTTGGATTGGTGTAAAGACTAGAGAAAATTTATGACAAGTGCCCACTATAATTGCTGGCCTAGAACAGGTACTGAATAGAATATGTTCTTATTACTAGTGCTAATAATTATGTATTTTATATCTGAGAAAGCAAACATGAATTGTTCTTTCAGAAACACTGAATATCAGCAATAGTTCTTCCTTTATAGCTCTTTATGTTTTGCAAAGCACTTTCCTGTTCATTATGTCCTCAGACCACCCTGCAACATGACAATGTGTAAGCTAGATCAGCTTCCTGAGTATGTATGGCCAGCAAAAACTAAAGACTCAAACAAAGATTAACACACACATTAAAGCAGTCACAGTTGATTGGGCTGTCTTCTACAGGTGTGCATTCATGAAACCCTTGGTTTTATTAAATTATGATAATATTATCATCAGTACAGAATAATTTCAACTTCTTGACTTCTCCAAATACTTCTTGAATACTCAGAGGGTGAAAATATTTTACTTTCATACCCTTCTTTACTCTCTGGTCTCCAAAAAACAAAATATGTCTATAGTCCTTCCTTCTTAGCATTCTTAAAAATTCAAGAGTTATCATCTAGAATTTTATCAAATCATTATCTTCTTTTATCTCCCAACATCACAGAAAAATGCAAAGTAGTATTTTGAGGAAGAGTACTTTCTTCTAACAAATAGATAAGAAATTCTCTTGGCCTAGGCTTTTCAATCTATGGATATCAGACCTCAACCCCATAATACAACGTAAGTCTATGAGATGGGTCATATTATCCAGTATACAGATTTTTTAAAAAAGCACGATTCCAAGAGATTAAATTACTTGTCCATGGTCTCAAATCAGTTTTAGGCTCCAATTTATAAATGTACAGATACCAATAATTAAATAACTATACTAATGGAGTAAGAAAGAATAGTAGAACATTATGGATGTTAATTCAAAGAAATATTTGCTTTAGATATCTGCTAATTAACAGAGTTGATTCTTAATGTTATGCAGATTTTCTAAGTTCTCTTTCAAGTCCCTTGATCAACTTGGCCCCTTGTTAACTCACAGGAGGATGCAAACTTCATTTTTTAAAAATATCAAAAAACAAAAGCAAACAACCAAAATTCCCATAAATATTCATCATTAAGAAAAAACATACTCAGCAAAAAATTTGCAAATTAGTAAGAGAAAAAAACCAAAAAATGACAAACTTTTAAAGTGCATTTAATGAACATATACAGTAGACCTTAGAAGTATAGCTTTAAAAAAAAATTGTAGTTGTAGATGGACAGCATGTCTTTATTTTATTTGTTTATTTTTATGTGGTGCTAAGGATCGAACCCAGTGCCTCACATGTGCTAAGCAAGTGCCCTGCCACTGAGCTACAGCCTCAGCCCAAGCATAAGCTTTCATACTTCAGTAATTCACCGGAGTTTTAAGACTAGGAAACTATATGATGTAGTAAAAGGAGTACTGTAATTTAGCCCTGTCATCTATTTTTGTTTCTACCCCAAATATTTTGTATGACCTTGAATCTGAATTTTTTTTCATGTATAAAATGAGGGACTGGATTAAATGAGCCCTTAATTTTATTCTTTCTGTACTAAGACTCAATATTTTATACATTTTTTCTAAATTAAAAGCCCAAAAAACTTCTTTCTGAAACTTTAACATTCATTCAAGCACAAGTTTCTTGATAGTTCTAAATTTATAAGAATCTGAGTTCTGAGGAAATAGGCAATTTAAAATGCTGAAATATTAGCAAGACCCTCTCTCAAACTAAAAAGGGCTGAGGATGTAGCTCAGTGGAAAGCTCTCCTGGATTCAACCCCCAGTTCCCTACTCCAAGATGCTGAAATGTTAACCCCTACTAAAGATGTCAGACACTGTTAGGATTGTCAAGGGTCCTGGGTTTTGTATGATTCCAGGGGAGTGACCTAGAATATAGGAATTGCTAAATAAATACGTTTAAACGAACACTGTGTATCTCAGTAACCATCAATCAGTGTTCAGTAAGTGTGTTAACCATCTTTAAAAGTTCTAGTAACAAAACACATGATGTATTTATTTTCTCCTGAGGTATGTCTGAACACTCTGCGTGTAAAATGTCTAATAAAACATATATTTTAATGTTGGTCATGACACTGAATATGTCTGAGTCTTTTAACTGTCACTTCCAAGTGACCAAACGTTTTTAAACTTAATTAAAAATGATCATTCTCAATTTTGAGAATGTTGAATGAGAGGTTTAGATTATGGTTTTAAAGTGTTATAGAAACTAAAACCAATATATAAGGACAGGGAATTATTATTTTCAATGAAAATTTTTACTCTGTTATTCATAGAAAAGACAATTTAATTTGATTCAAAAGTAAGGGGAAATACTTTACTTCTTAGTGAAGATATATATATATATATCTGCTTTGTTAACATAAAATGTTACCCTGTTGTCTCAATTTTTTAAATGAAGTTTTCTTACAGGAAACAGTACAAGTTTTTTTAAAACATCCTTCAGTGAAAGATGATTCAGACCTCGAAGGAAGAACATCCTTTATGTGGGCAGCAGGGAAAGGCAGTGATGATGTCCTTAGGACTATGCTGAGTTTAAAATCTGACATTGATATTAACATGGCAGACAAATATGGGGGCACAGGTAAGAACTGGTAGATAAGTTCAGTTTGCTTTAATTCACCTTTCAAAGTATAGGTGGTACTATAAAATTTGAAATCATTGTTTCAAAAAATTGAAATCATTGTTCCTAACCTAATACTGTTTGAATTCACCACTTTTAAAGTTTGAGTTTGATAACTTTTATTTCTTCCAAGTATTATGTCTAAAATTGCACACGTTTCTACCAGGTGAATGGTAGCATTTGGTTTAAAACGTTGGTTGCTCCTTAAACATGGTTATGGTAACTCTTCTGATCATTTTATCTTTGTTCTTAAAAATTTTTAAAAAGCAGAAGCCACTTTAAAACTATGCATTTTTAGTAGTTACTAATTATATTTTCAAAAATTTAGAGTCATGTTTTAAAGAATGCCTGTGTTCTCACCAGTCTCACTTACTATGTTCTTTTCTGAGTTTTGAGTAGAATGACTGAGTACTGAATCTCCCACTTTAGAGATAACCTCCCATGACTCTAGGTTTCACAACTTCAAGGCAGCATTGCATCAGAAGCTCTTACTAGATGCTTATTTAATCTTTCTTTAGTAAGAGAGCCCTTTAACTATGTATTGGTTACTAAGAGATGTACACATTTTTTAGCATTCAGTATCAACTTAGAGGTCTCTTACTTGTGTCCTATATCCTAATTTCAAGTTAGAAAGAAAGAAAATTTACACACCAGTAAAATTTGCACACCAGTACTAAACAGAATTAAGAACTCAGTGATGGGTTAGCTTCACAGTATTATGGGTTTTTTATTTGTACAAACATACTAAAGTCATTTGCCCTACCTATTGTTCTAGATAAGATTTTGTTTGGCCACTAAAACTAGTGATGCAGTACTAAGGGGAAGGAAGGGGAGGGATTTGAAGTTACTACACTGAAAAATCATCCTCCTTATACCAAGACCCTTCTAATTATTTTTTAAAGATTTTAGGCAATTTCAATTTTATGACAAAGCCTCTGTCAAGATTGTTTCTTTAGGGCTGAGGTTGTGGCTCAGTGGTAGAGCGCTTGCTTAGCATGCATGAGGCACTGGGTTCAATTCTTAGCACCACATATAAATAAGTAAATAAAATAAAGTCCATCAAAATCTAATAAAAATATTTTTTAAAAAATATTGTTTCTTTATGGGCTAGAATCGTAGCTCAGTGGTAGAACATTTGCCTCACGTTTGTGAGGCCCTGGGTTCAATCCTCAGCACCACATATAAATAAATAAAATAAAGATATTGTGTTCATCTACAACAAAAAAAAATATTAAAAAAAAAAGATTGTTTCTTTATGAAAGCCTCATAGCAGATCTTAAGTTTTTGTAGGGATATAAAGCAGACCCATAGGACATTGAGGTTATAAATGATCTGAACATTTAATTTTTTTATCAGATTCCCTTTACTATACAGTCTGCCACTTTATTTCTAACTTTGCTTTTAGTTTAACTTTTTCATGTATCTTAATAAAGTATGGGCAAGGATACTCGCATACTTTGACCAAAAGCATGTTTCTGATATGCACTGTGATTGGAGTTCAGGCATAAATTCTTCTCAGATTCATTAATTCCTGGGTTCTTTCTCCTATGGGGATTTTTCTGTGTATCAAAGATGCCTTCCATAATGGAATATTACTTGGCCATAAAAAAGAGTGAAATTATAGCATTTGCCAGTAAGTGGATGGGACTGAAGAATATCATGCCAAGTAAAATAAGCCAGTCCCAAAAAACCAAAAGTCAAATGTTCTGTCTGATATGTGGATGCTAACTTACAACAAAGGAAGATGGGGAAGGGAAGAATAGAAGCCTATTGGATTAGACAAAGGGGAATGAAGGGAAGGGAGGAGGGAAGGAATTAGGAAAGACAGTAGAATAAATCAGACATAACTTTCCTATCTTTATATTTGAATACATGATTGAGGTAATTCCACATCATGTACAATCACAAAAATAAGATTAATTAGCATAAATTATACTCCACTTATGTATAATATGCCAAAATACATTTTACTGTCATGTATATCCAAAAAAGAACAAATAAAAAGAAAAAAAGATGCCTTCCTTACATTTCTATGAAGGTGAGTTTCTCTCCATCATCCCTCTATAAGGCTGTTTTTCCCTCCCCATTAAAAGATGTCTTACCAATAGTAACATATGGACATTGTTTGGAATCTGATTCATATAAATGAACTATTTTTTTAAAAGTCATCATAAAAAGTGACTATCTAGATATTTGATGGTATTATAGAACTTCTATTAGTATTTTTTAGGTATGACAATTGGGCATTGTGGTACACCAGTTATTAAACTATTATCTCTCAGCTTCAAGGACAACTTAGCTGAATGTTTAATTTTTTCCCACATCTCTGTTACTATGCAGCTTTCCACTTTATCACTAGCCTTGCTTTTAGTTGAAGGTTATCCTTTTATCTTCCTTTTGCAGTGCTGGGCCTGAGGCTCTGCAAATCAGATTTCTGCTTTGCCAGTGAGTGCCCTGTTAGCATGTACACATAGCAGGAGGTAGAGGGAGACTGGAAGGTTTGAAGAGAAACAAAGGATTACATCATCCTGTTTGCTTCCTGGTCTTGGTTTGTTTTCTGCTCTGGTCAGCATCACTCTGTAATGGTTCTTCAATGCAGCATCATTGTTTGTTTCATTGACAACAATTAATTTCACTCTGCATTTTTTCCAGCATGCACAATGCCAGTATCAAGAGCACCCTTCTTAGGGATGCCCAGACCAGCACAGCAGAGCCCCTCCTCACAGGTCTGAGTTTCTGCTCTGCAGGGCTCTTCTAAGCTTTTAGATTTTAATAATTTTATTCTCTTCTTTTTTGTTTCCCTAGTTGCAAGATTAATAGCTACTTCCTACATTTTTTCTCCTTTTGCCTGTTAATTTCTTTAATACATAACTAACAATTTTTTTTATACTGAATTATCTCTGCTAAAATATCTGGTGAGGTTTCTGTCTTCTGACTAGACCTTGACTGATACACTGATGTTTTAAAAAAGAACCCTTGTCCTCCAGAGATAATAAAATATTTACCAATGAGAGGAAATGATTTTGGAATTTTAAAAGCCAGGAAGGGTTGGTGGTTAGATGAAACAGGATTAGCCATGTATTGATAACTGTTGATTGAATCTGAGTGATGGCTATATTGAGTTCACTGAACTATTATTTAATTTTGAATATGTTTGAAGTTTTCCATGAATATAAAGTTAAGTTTTAAAACAATTTAAAGTCCTCATGTAAAATCACAGCACTTTTTTCAAAGAGGAAGTAATAATAGTCTAACTTTTTAAAGTAAATACAAATAAAATGGAAAATTTTATTTAATATGTCATTAATTCTATTTTTTGCTTAATTGAAATTTTGTCTTTTTAAAAATTTTACATATGGGTATTATTTATCTATAGAATATCTATTTCATACTTGATGCCACATCACAAGATTGTAACATTGAAAAATTAAATATTGAGGCAGGGGTTGTGGCTCAGCGGTAGAGCACTCACTTCACATGTGCAAGACCCTGAGTTCGATCCTCAGCACCACATAAAAATAAATAAGTGAAATAAAGGTATCATGTCCAACTAAAAAAACTAAATATTTAAAAAAATTAAATATTACGTTAAAATTAAACCTAGCCCAGGGGTTCCTAAACCTGCTCTTCAGAAGAGCAGATTTCTGTAGAGGTAGCTGAAATGCTGCTGGGGAGTAGACAGTCAGGTGGGTAACTTGCCACCCCTGATTCAAGCTGAACCACTCAACTTCTGGTTCATGTGTGGAGTGTTTTATAAAACTCATTTGGTGGTGAGATGGTTCTTCTGCTCTTAAAATGTGAAAAATACAATGAATTAGACATTATTACCCTATGTACATACATAATTACACAACCGGGCTGATTCTACATTATGTATAACCAGAAGAAGGAGAAGTTATACTCCATTTATTTTTGATGCATCAAAATGCATTCTACTGTCATGTATAACTAATTAGAACAAATAAAATTAACAATAATTTTTTTAAAAATGTGAAACATCCCTGAACTATCACAGATATTATGCCATGCTTTCATCTGCCTCATAACATTCTCACCAGTGGTCTCTCAGCCTCTGGTTGACCAGCTTCCGCACAGCACACCTACAACTTCCATGGTAACCTGACTCTGTTAGAATGGTCTTTCTCATACTGAGCCCAGTTTAACAACTGACTGATCCCTTTGTGCTCTTCACGCATGATAGGCCTTCAGATAACTGAAGTCACTCTTTTCTATCTGAATTTCATCTAGATCAAACTAACATGCAGCCATTTAGGTCATTAGTTCCCAAACTCAGGAATGTGTAAGACTTACTAGAGGTATTTGTTTAAAAGCAGATACCATGCTATTTGGACAGAGATCCTATTTCAAATCCTATGATTCCACCTCCAAAACATATTCTAATTCTTTCTCTGTTTTTCTCCATCTCCCTTTCTACCATCCTCATTCAAGTCTCCATCATTTTTTGCTCAGTCTACTACAAAATAACTGGCTCCCTGCCTGTATTTTAATCTGCTATAATGCATTCTTCTTATAACAGTGAGATGAGCCATTTAGAGCATAATTTGGATATAATCACCCCCCTTACTTCAAGCTCTTTGGTGTCTCCCGAAAGTCTGATATGTACGACCATTTACAATCTGGTCTTTTCTACCTTTCTCATTTATCTCACTCTCACTTACTGTGCTACAGCTACTCTTGCCTTCCTTCAACACACAAAATCATTCCTATCCTGTACCAACTGTTCCCTTTGCCCAAAATATTCTCTCTTTTTATGTTTCAGGTCTCAATTTAAATGTCAGCTCTTCTGCAAGGACTTCCTAACTATCAGTCAAAAGTAGTCTTCCAAGCTGGGCACAATGGTACACGCCTATAATCCCAGAGACTCAGGAGGCTGAGGCAGGAGGATCACAAGTTCAAACTTTTGATCAGCAACTTAGCAAGGCCCTATGCAACTTAGTGATACCCTGTCTCAAAATAAAAAATAAAAATAAAAAGGCCTGGGGATGTGGCTTGGTGGTTAAGTGCCAGTGGGTTTAATCCCCAATACCTCCCCACACACACACACACACACAGTCTCCCAGTCACTCTCTATATAAAAAAATACCTTTTATTACATACATTTCTTATTCTGTTCATCACTGTATAACAATTTATTGATAGGATTTTAAAGTGTTTTATATTTGCTTTGCTTTGCTCCTCTTCTAGACTATAACTTTGTCTATTTTATTCCCAGCATTCCAGTAGTACCCAGACCGAAAGTCCACACTTTTTTTATATTTTTATTTATAGGTGGACACAATGTCTTTATTTTATATTTATGTGGTTCTGAGGATCGAACCCAGTGCCTCACGCATGCTAGGCAAGCATTCTACCTCTGAGCCACAATCCCAGCCCAAAAGTCCACACTTTTACAGGCATCCCAGGTTTGCTTGTGGATCACTCTGTATGAAATAGACATTATTCTAAGCACTATAGAGCCATCATACTTAAAAAGAACTTCCACAAGCCTCTAAACTGTGAGTATGGCTAATTCAAACCTAGAGTGACTGTCTAAGTCAAACACTACGGTTGAGTAACACAGGAAGGGATCAGCATTAGCATACCATTAAACACAGGTAGTCAGAATTACTCTTTAAAACCCCTTAAAAGGCACCAGAGAGGAGAGCACATTTCACCTCTCAGTTTTTTCTCCATTGTTCAAAAGGATTGATGTTGCTTAAATTGAACCCTGAGAAAGTCGCTGGCTTGCATTTGGATCCATGTAGTATGAAAAATGTACAGTGTAACAAGATGTGTGTGCTTTCAGAGCACAGACCAACCAAAGGAGTGGCACATGTAGCCAGCTGAAGGAACAGGAGATTGACATGGTCTAGTTATGGACATGTCACGTGGCCCCTTATGGAACTGTGGTTGATGGGCAGAATTGCCTGTGCTATTTAAATCTTTTCTCCTTGTCATTTTTTGTTCTCTTGCTCGCTAAAAGAGGAAAGATTAAATAAACTAGTAACTGAGAAGAGGGTGCCATTTTCAGACCAACAGGATGGAAAGGAAGAAAACAATGAGTTAAGAAAGGTAGAAGAAGTGTGTGGGGTGGGGAGAGGTATGACTAATACAAATGAATAGGAAGGAAATGAGAAACCTACAAAAGTGAAAAATAAACTAGAGAATCTTTACAATTTGGATTGCATTTAGCCAAAAACAATGGGGAAATCAGAAGAGGAAAAGATTCATAGTTAGACTAATAAAAAGGTAAAGTTGTTAAAGAGTTTGTCACTTTCTTTTACTTCCTTTTTAGCTTTACATGCCGCTGCCCTTTCTGGCCACGTTAGCACTGTGAAGTTATTATTGGAAAATGATGCTCAAGTAGATGCTACTGATGTCATGAAACATACTCCACTTTTCCGAGCCTGTGAGATGGGACACAAAGACGTGATTCAGACACTTATTAAAGGTTAGTTAATCAAGTAGTCTTATTAAATCACTCACAAAAGGTAGAAGTTCTTGCATGCTTGGTTGGAAATAAAGCTTTACACAGCAAAGAGCCACCCAGGTAAAAAGGTGAAGGGAAGAACAGCCAAATTGGTATCAGGAAACTCCAGTTCTGCTCCCAGCTCCACCTGTTGACAGTTGTTTGGTTTTGGAAAAGTCACTTCACCTGCCTAGTCTTCAGTTTCCTTTGATGTAAAAGGGAGTGATTCCTACCCTGACCAATTTACAGGCTGGTTGTAAAACTCTGAAGTAGACTTAGGCATGTGGAAGCATTTCAATGAGAGTAAAGTGTTGATGGGACTGTTGTTTTTTAACTTCTATTCTTTTTGATAAATGCTATCTCCATTACACATTTCAGTATGTTTTTGCTTTCCCAGGTGGAGCAAGGGTAGATCTAGTTGACCAAGATGGACATTCTCTTCTACATTGGGCAGCACTGGGAGGAAATGCTGATGTTTGCCAGATTCTAATAGAAAATAAGATCAATCCGAATGTGCAAGATTATGCAGGACGAACCCCTTTGCAGTGTGCTGCATATGGGGGATATATCAACTGCATGGCTGTGCTCATGGAAAATAATGCAGACCCTAACATTCAAGACAAAGAGGTAGAACTCCTTGGTCTTTTCTATATTGTTTGCTACAAAGTGTTTATAATGTTTCTTCTTTGTTGTAAACTTAAATAAAACAAATTACCAAAGAAGAGATCACCTACAAATCCATACAATTATGATTTTTATTTATCCATGTTCTCAACCAGTCTTTATATCTAACATAGTCATTAAATAGACTGGGAGTCATTCTATAGCTTCTATAAAAGATATATATGTCATATTTATGTATGTATATGTATATAAATATATGACTATGACCCATATTTTGTTCACTTAAAATGATCATCAGTATTTTATCATTTGATACATAATCTTTTTCATGATCATGAATTCTTAAGATTCCAAAATTCTAAGAGCTTTAAATATAATAGATGGTTCTATCCTCACAACAACCCTATAAAGTACTTGCTATTATTACTCCCATTTTACATATAAGGAAATTGAAACTCATGTATTTTCAATCATGACCCTAAAATGACAACCTTTGGGAATGGGTGAGTCAGGATTCAAGTTATGCCTTTAACCCAAATTTTATAATTAAATAAATAACCTCCTGTTGCTTGACACTTTTCCATTATTGTAGATGATATTGCAGGAATCATCTTTGTGCATTTAATTTTTCCTTTTGAGTTATTCTCCTAAAATAATTCCCCTTAAGTGAGAATATTGAATCAAAGCAAAAAATAGTGCACATATATATATATATGTAAATTATGTACATATATGTAAATGTGTGTGTGTGTGTATTTTACCGGGCGGGGGGCGGGTGGAGGCAGGGTACTGGGGATCGAACCCAGATGCACTTTAGCACTGAACTACATCCCCAGCCCTTTTTATTTTTATTTTGAGGCAGGGTCTTGATAAGTTGCTGAGGCTGACCTCGAACTTGCAATCCGTGTGCCTCAGTCTCCCACGTTGCTAGGATTACAGGTGTGTACCACTGCACCTGACAACAAATGATATATAAATGTGCTTCAGCCATAATACATCATAAGGCCAACCTAATATTTGAAAGGCATTGGTCAATCTATACTCCACCCAGCTGTGTAGTAATATATTAGTTTTTCTCATTTTAGCTGGTATTAACTTTTTTGGGGGGAAAGGTACTAGTTTATTTTAACTCTTTTAAAATATTAGCATAAACTATGTTTTCCAAGTCAGAAAACAGATTCTCTACTAACTCATTAAGCAAGTTTTTAATCAAGATTGTTACTATTTGTAAAAATATCATAATGAAAAACATGTAAAATATAGACCTTGTCTTTATATTCTTAGGAATGCATGTTTTATAATTTGTCATACCTTTTATATTTTACCAAGTTGCCTATTTCTCCTATAAGTAGCATACAAATTTCCTTTCCAGTTCCATTAATTTCTATATGTAGTTTGGATTATGTACATAAATAATCTTACTGCCTGTAAATAATATCATTTTTCTTTATTTCCAAACTTTTCATTTCTTTGTTTTATTTTGTTGAACTAGCTAGAATTTTCAATACAATGTTGAATAGAATTGGTGACAGTTGGCATACTTAACTCATAATTGCTTCTCAAAGATCAAGCTTTCAATATTTCACCATTGAATGAAATTATATTTCTAGTTGCTAAGAGTTTTTAAATACCATAGTTTTTGTCAAGTAAAATTTATGCATCTATCAACAAAAGTCATATTATTTTTCTCCTCTTTTTTGTGAATATGGTGAATTATATTGATTGCCTTTGTGAGATGTTAAACCACTCTTACCTTTCTAGAGTAAGCCCCACTTATAATGTATTATGCACTTTTATATATAAAGATGTATTATGTTTGTTAATATTTTAAGATTTTTGCATCTATATTCATGGAAAGTTTGGCCTATAATTTTCCTTTCTTATGTTGTGTTTGTAAGATTTTGGTAACAAGTTAACAATGACCTTATAAAAAGAGTCAAGATATAGTCCCTCTTTTATTCTCATAACAAATTATATAAGAGTGATGTTACTTCTTCCTTAACTATTTGGAAAAATTTATTATTGAAGTCTTCTGGTTTGGGGGTTTCTTTGTACAAAGATTGTTAATTTAGTTCCATTAATAAGTTTTCTAATCAGTTTTTCTAATCAGTTTAATTTTCTTTCAGTTTAGTAAGAGATAATTTATTAGAAATATGTCAAATGTATTTGCATAAAGTTGGCTATATCTGCACTTATCATTTTTATGTCTGTAAGACCTGTAGTGACTTCCTCATCTTAATTTTATATATTGGTAACATGTATTTTCTCTCTTTTTTAACTTTTTATGTGGCTTATTCTGATCTTCAAAGGACTTACTTCAGCCTTTATTGACTTTATACATTTTGAAGTTGCTTACTATTTTGATAATTGTTTACTCTCATCTTTATTATTTCCTGCCATCCACTTTCCTCAGGTTTGATGCACTATTCTTTTTTCCCCTTAGATTCTTTTGATAAAAGATTAAATCATTAGGCTGATGTTGTGGCTCAGAGATAGAGTACTCGCCTAGCATGCTTGAGGCACTGGGTTTGATTTTCAGCACACATAAAGCAAAATAAAGACATGTGTCCACCTATAACTAAAAAATAAATACTTTTTAAAAAAAGATTAAATCATAAANATATATATATATATATATATATATATATATATATATATATAATGATTCTCCTAAGCTCTGCATTAGCTTTATCTTACAAGTTGGATTAAGTTGTGTACCTTCACTGTCATTTAGGTAAAATATTTTCTACTTTCTAATTTGATTTATTCTTTGAACTGTAGATTACTTAGAACTATATTGTTTAATTTCCAGGCACTTAGGCATTTTTTCTCTCTCTTTCTCTCTTTTTTTAATCGATTGGATTAGTTTCCTATGCTCTTGTGACAAATTAATCACAAATTAAAAAAACATAAATTTATTATCTTACTGTTTGGGATATCAGGAGTCAAAATTAGTCTCACTAGACTAAAACTTAAGATTCAGCAGGGCTGTATTTCTTTTGGAGGCTCTAGGGGAGAATTCTTTTTCTTAATTTTCCCAGTTTCCAGAGGCTGTTCACTTACCATGGGTCATGACCCCATTCTGCCATCTTCAGAGCCAACAACGGCTAGTTGGGACTTTATTACACTGTATCACTCTGACACTCTCCTGCCCCCTCTTTCCCTTAGAGGGATCCTCATGAATACGTGAGGCCTACCCAGATAATCCAGGATAATCTCCTCACCTCAGAATCAGATTATTAGTAACCTTAATTCCCTGCTTTCCACATAACATAACAGGGTTCCAGGAATTAGGATATGGACATTTTGCAGGAGAGCACATTATTCTTTATAGTCTTTCTTTATGGTCCAGTATATGACTGATTTTGATAAAATTCTGTGTACTCTTGAAAAGAATGCTAATTCTGTCATTTTTAAATGCAGGGTCACTTAGAACAGATCTTTAAATTGTGTTATTTGTGTCTTCTGTGTTTTTAGTGCTCTTTTGTCTTTTTTTCCTATCAACTGTTATTTTAAAAACACTAAAATCTCCCACTGTGATAATAGATTTGACTATGTCCCCTTTAATTTTGTGAGATTTTTTTCCCTAGATATTTAGAAACTCTGTTATTGGATGTAAAAAATTAGGGTTGGGACTTTTTCTCTTTATATCCATTAACACTGTGAAATATCCTGCAATGCTTCATGGCTTTATCTTTCATGACATTGAAGATTTTTAAGTATACAGGCCACCAGGTCAGTTATAATGGCGCATGCATCTGTTCCCAGCTACTCCAAAGGCTGAAGCAAAAGGATCACAATTTCAAGGCAAGCCTCAGCAACTTAGCAAGATCCTGTCTCAAAATTAAAAAAATAAAAAGGACTGGGAATATAACTCAAAAGTGCTGTAGGGTTGTAAGCCACAGTACTGGGGTGGGGAGAGGTGGATACAGGATGTTTATTTTGTTGAATTTGACTAAGTTTGAGTTTGTCTTATGGTTCTTCATAATTAGATGCAGGTTTTACATTTTTGGTTGGAATATTATATAAGGGATATTGAATCCTTCTCAGATATCACCTCCAATGGTATATGGTACACTTTCACATAGTGTTAGTTATGATCCCTTGGTTAAGAGCTGACGGTTTTCTCCACTGTGTACATAATAGTATCCTTTTTTATAATTGAAAAGTTTAAGGGGAGGATTATTTATATTTTTAATTAGCATAAATAGTCACATGTCCAAAAATATTTACTCCATGTACACTTGATTTTGTTCATGCTTATAGGGAAGAACAGCTTTGCACTGGTCCTGTAACAATGGATACCTTGATGCCATTAAATTATTACTAGACTTTGCTGCTTTCCCTAATCAGATGGAAAACAATGAAGAGAGGTAAGCTGTGGATAAGAAAAAAAATGAGAGAGTATGCTCTTGCTCATCCCACATCCTTTCTGCCAGATTAAAAAAAAAAAATCTCAAGTTTAGATATCTCAAGTTCAAAACTAAGTAGAATCATAAGGAAACACTACACTAAGAAATACTGAACCAGAAAAAGGAGTAAAAGTTCCATGCAATATTTATTTAGAATCATAGAGTATCATAGGTATTCAGGACTTTAGATATGATATTACCTAAGACAGGTTCACATTTTGCAAATGAGGAGACTTAGAGCTCCTTCTGGCTGGTGGCTAGCATGAGGTCAGTGAAATCCTGACTGACCAAGACCAAGAATTCAGTGAGGCTAGTGGAATATGTTACATATTCAAGATGTTTCTCTTGATGGAGACACATTATCAGTTAGTAGACAAAAAGGTGCCATCACTAGCATGAAAACATGAAGAGCTGGGTGTGGTGGTACACACTCGTAATCCCAGCAGCTCAGGAGGCAGAGGAAGAAGAATCATATGAGTTCAAAGCCAGCCTCAGAACTTAGCGAGGTCCTAAGCAACTTGAAGGGCTGGGGATGTGGCTCAGTGGTTAAATGCCCCTGGATTCAATCCCTAGTACCAAAAAAAAAAAAAAGGAAAGGAAAAAGAAAAAAGAAAAAAAACATATGGAGAAACTCAAATGAAAGGTCAGCATCTATTCTAGATACAACTTTCTTGAATAACATAAGGTTCTCAGAGTTATGCTGTGATTGTTATCCAGGGACCCAAACCCATGAAAAGAACAAGACACAATATGAAGTCTAAGCAAGAGAGACTCTTGGTAGTCTCAGGGGAATTCTAGTAATTTGCAGGTAACCACTCAGTTTGTGACCAGACCTCCATAGCAGAGGCCCCCTTTGGCCCGAGTCAACACATTAGTTGTCACTGTTCATGGCTGCTCTAACTAGAATGGCCCCATCTGTTAGCCACCACCAGTTCTTGCTTGCTGTTAGCAGGTGGAAAGCCTTCTAGAAAAGGAAGGGCTTCTTTAAATCAACTATCTCAGCGGAGGCACATTTCTCCTTTCTTGAATCAACCCCTTTGCACCTATTTCAGAGCCTTTCCTCAGAGAACTGAAGATGTCTCCCATTGAAGTTCTAAAACAAACAGAAAGGAAAAATGAGGAATCTAAGAGTTAGTGAGGATTTGTGTTTATGAAGAACTTATTCTTACAATATACACTGTCTAGATGCTATTTTTTAAAGAAATAATGGAAAATATATGTTTTTTTTAATTCATTTCCTATTTATATACTAAACTTTGAATTTCAAACCTAAGTCACTGCATGAGTTAAAGTGCTTACTGCCCCTTGGAATAAACATACGTTAATTGCAGACTAGAAAACCAAAGGAAAAATCCTCCTAACTATACTTGCCAATCTGTAAATAAAAAGAGACAGTGGCCGTATCCCAGTCTCATTTAATGTTTCATTAGTAATGCACCTTGATGTACAAGTGTCAGAAGTTGGCACTGCCTTTTATATTTATTGACATTCTGGTTTAGGCATTCCACTGATCCCATCAGACCATTCCCGTATGGCAGGTCCAATTGTGTCTTATCTCTTGTCTTTATCTACATTGTTTCTTGGCTGGTTACCATCAATGTGGTACTAATTTTTACTTCTCATGCATTGACACTAACCAGTTGATGTACATTGTATAGACATAATTTTTACCAACTTCTGCTGGCTTTCAGTCAATAAGTACCTGACAGTCACAATATAACATTGATGGGAATATTCACAGTACTTGAATGGTTCTAAATTGAACTAGGGATGAAGATGAAAATGATAGGAGTTCCAAGATTTGCTTTGAAACACTTCAACAAAATGAAAAAGAAGAGGTTGGAAGAAGCAAACATAACAAAAAGTCATTCTGATTGTTAATTTGCGGTATTGAGTACACAGAGGATTATTATGCTATTCTATTTTTTGTGCTTGAGATTTCTCATAATAAAATTATCTTTTCATAATAAAAATATTTAATATGTAGTTTTCAATCCAGAAGCAGCCCAAGAAACCTAGTTCTTTTCTCCTCCTTCCCCCGCCCTTTTATAAATGAAGAAATAGAAGCTCAGAGAAGTTAGGAGAATTCCCAGGGTCACAAAAGTCCCCTGAGTCCCACTCCAACATTCTTTAGGGGGATTATGCTGCACATTATTTCTTTTTGTCATATTCCTAAGTAAAGACATGGTTTGAGCCTTATGTTTCTTAACCAGAGTTTGGTAATCCTGCTTATATTCCACATGAAGAACACTACATATTAATAATTACAGAAAATTCTCAAGCTTATTAAATACATATGTTGTTTACACATTGATTTTAGGAGGAGTTTTGTTCTTTGGGAGACATTCAATAATTGATAGAGGTGTTTTGGAAGGATTACTGAACTGGGAATTGTTCAGTAATCTTAATTCTAGTCTGCATTCTGTAGAAGGTGATTACATAATCCTCAGCAAGTTGATTAACCATGCTAGGTCTGTTTATTCATTTATAAAATGAAAGTGTTGAACTTAATGACCTCTTAAAGTGAATTTAGTTTTACTATCATGTGGTTCAATTACTCTATGCTAATTTTTTCCATAAAAAAGAATTTTAGAATATATAATAAAAATTTTAAGAATTCTTCTGAATTTATAAAATGCCATCTATTTATAAATAATGTTTGAAAGTTTATGTAGGCACCTCAACCTATGGCCTTCTGGTCCCTGAACAGGAGTACATATTGAGCCTTCCTAAAATGAGAGCTCCTTAATTTTAGCATTCAGGGTTTCAGTAAGAAATTCTGAACTTACAAATTTCCTTGCTGAAGCGATCAAACTACCCTTATTCTGAAAACCTATTCCTTTTATGTCTTACTGTGACTGTGAGGTAAGTTTTTAAGAGAGTTTTTTTTTCCTGTAATCATTGAATAATTATCCAAGTCGAATCGCATCCCTATAATCATCATTTTTTTCCACCTCACAAACCAGCTGATGATTTCCTCCTAACACTTTTGATTGCAGTCTACAGTCATAGTCATCCAGAGAGCACTCAGCATCAGTGGCAGTCATTATAGAAGTTTGGATCCTGTGGAAGTGATATTTATGATGAGCATCTATAGTATCACAAACCATACTGCAGTGTAGGGCCTGCGATCCTAACAGTAGTAGCTAATATTTATTATTCCCAGACCTTCTTCCTTTATGTCAGGCACAGTGCAATCCTCTTTATGTTCATGGTTTCATTTTCTCCATATTAACTTGTTTAATATATGAAAAAAAGCTGGGGCTTAGAAACATCAAGTAAGTTGTTTAAGAAATGACATTCATCACTACCATCATTGAGAGATTATTCTTTTACTTCAATCTTTGTACTTTTATTCACTGTTTGAATTTTTAACATATCATTTATATAAAGTAATCATTTTCTTTAAAACAGGAAGTCTTAATGTTTTTTGCCCTGCAAACTTTTGTTATTTTTTTTAATATTTTTTTTAGTTGTAGATGGACACATTACCTTTTATTTATTTATTTATTTGTATATGGTGCTGAGGATTGAACCCAGTGCCTCATACTTGCAAGGCAAGTGCTCTGTCATTGAGCCACAGTCCTAGCCCTAAAATTTTGTTCATTTTATGTAATCAGATTTAACACTCTTTTATGATTTCTGATTTTCATATCTTTTTTTTAAGAAAGGATTTCCCACATTAGTATTTTTTTGTTTTGCATTAAAGTGCTGAGGATTGAACCCAGAGCCTCTGGCATACTTACATAAGCCCTCTACCGCTGATCTACACTCCAGACCCCACTTGAGTATTTTTTAAATTTCCATGGTACCTTCTAGTACCTTTGTTTTATTTTGTTTGTTTGTTTTGATTTTTAGATCTTTGCTCCATCCCTAATTTACTTTGGTGTAAGACATGATATTAGAATCTCTTTTTTCCCTGATGACTACCTGGTTGTAGCAACCCTATTTATATAATACTTTAATTTTTTCCACAATGATTTAAAGGGCCATCTTTATCATATATTAAATCTCTCCATTTGGAGGTATATTTTTCATTTCATAAGCATTAAATATCAGTAACCATGGGCTCAAATTTATGAATCTCACAGAATATAATTAGCAGCATTTTACCAGATAGGAGTGGGAGTTATTATCTGGTACATGAGAAAGAAGGAACATGATCCTGTGTTCTCAATAGTCACCAGTTTGTGAACCAATGAGTCAAACTCAGGAATTGGCATGGTCAGTAGCACAAAGCATCTTACCCACAGCCATATTCAACCTTGTTTTATATCCCTCAGAAGAAAAAGGAATAGCCTTTGAGTAGAGATGGTTGACTTTGCCCAGAGAATATTCTGCATCTTAGAATGATTCATTTTGCTGCATGAGAATATTGTCTGTTTACCAGTACCTTGAATTCATTTTGTTAACAAACAAAAAACAACTCTTCCTCCTGCATCAGGTACACACCTCTTGATTATGCTTTGCTTGGTGAGCGCCATGAAGTAATCCAGTTCCTTTTGGAGCATGGGGCCCTGTCCATTGCAGCCATACAAGATATTGCCGCCTTCAAAATCCAAGCTGTCTACAAAGGATACAAGGTCAGAAAAGCTTTTCGAGACCGGAAGAATCTCCTTATGAAGCATGAGCAGCTGAGAAAAGATGCTGCAGCTAAGTAAGTGTGAGCATGGAGATTTTGTTCTCACAGCTCAGAATCAGGGTGGAAGGAGGTGGGGGCGGTATTAGGAGAGTAAGTCAGGAGAGAATTTGATTTTCTTGTGGTCCCTGTACCCATGTCATCTTCCCTCTCTGTTCACCATTCTCTCGTCACCAGACTAAGACTGCAATGAAAGATGAGGGCCTAACCTCCATTTGGTGGCTATTCCATATAGATTTGTTCCTGGTGTTCTAACCCAGGAACAAACCATTGTCACCAGCACCCATGGCAGGGAGTTAGGGGTGGGATTGCTACCTAGTATAAACTACAAATAAATAAGCTGTCTTCTTGGCCTTCCTGCCTTTATGAAAGAAACTTACACCAGTATCTGACCTGCTTTTACTAAATTAAACTAAGTCTTGTTTTGATTTGATTAATGCAACTACCTTGTAAAAAACTGACTCTCCTCACCCATTCTTTAACGAATCTGTACTAAACACAGTTGTTATTCTATATTTATGGGGGATTGATTTAAGGACTCCCTGTTGATACCAAAATTTACGGATGCTCAAAACTTTTATATAAAATGGCCTCGCATTTGCATTTGACCTATACACATCCTTCTCATACTTTAAATCATCTTCAGATTACTTTTGATATCTAATACAATGTAAATAAATAGTTGTTATACTATATTGTTTAAGGAATAATGACAAGACAAAAAATAAAGAAGGAATAATGACAAGAAAAAAGCCTATATATGCTCACCACAGATGCAATTTTTCTCTAGATGTTTTTGATCTGTGGTTTGTTGAATGCACAAATGCAGAACTTGTGAATATGGAGAGCCAATTGTAAACTGCTTTACTCAAGAAATATTGATGAACTTCTTACTATACATACACCATCCTTGGCTAGATCCTAGGGAGAAATGGTAACTAAAAACAAAGACCTTACTTCAAAGACTTAACATTTTTTGGAAAATGATACAAATGTATGAAATAGCCATTTGTGTCTATTACACATTGTGATTATATCACATAAATGACTGTAGATTCTGCTTGGGTTTGCCTTTTCTTTTTATACTTAGGTTAGGTAGGAATATTTTAAATATCATCAGCATATTGCATTAGCAAACACAGATATCAAAGCCTCTTAAAATGAAGATGACCAGCAGTTTCTTTCTTTCTTTCTTTTTCTTTTTCTTTTTTTGTACTAGGGATTGATTGAACCCAAGAGTGATCTCCCTCCAAGCTACATCCCCAGCCCCCAGCACCTCCCCACCCCATTTTTAAATTTCAAAACAGAATCTTGCTAAGTTGCTCTGACAGACCTTGAATTTGCAATCCTCCCTGAGCCTACTGAGTATCTGGATTTCAGGTGTGTACCACTGCACCTGGCTCAAAAGGCAGATTCTTGGAAGCTAACTTCTGATTGTATCTTGAATGTTTCCAAATCTCCTGTCCTTCAACTCCTGAATTCTTCCATATTTCACCCAAAGGGGGAAGTATAATAAACAACCATTAAAAATATTAATAAATAGCCATTAAAAATAATAAGATGAAATCATTTTAGTGAGAGGTTAAATAATACTGGAATACTAACAATAATGTCAGCTTAGTAGAAAAAATTGATGGAAAGACATAATTTTCTGTGACTTTGAGGTTACAGAAGTAGATGGCATCCTAGGAAATCACATCTTGTACTCTTCATTAGGCTCTTGTCTCTTCACCTACCTGGGAATCCAATATTAAAGTCTCCACACAGTCGTCTTTGTCTTAGCCTTCTTATAAAAATTCTCTGTACACAAGTGACAACCACAAGTAGGTAACACATGTGACCAGTTGTCTTGAGTTGCAAGCATACACTCTCTACAAGGGATGGAATGTTTTACAGTGGTCCTCTTTATTCGTGAGCAGTGCATTCCGAGATCCCTAGTAGATGCCTAAAACCTTGGGTAGCACCAAACCCTGGTAGGCAGTTCCCAAGTTACAATATTTGGACTCACAATTTTTTGACCATAAGATGATAATGCAAAAGAAATAATGCACTCAATAGAAACTATACTTCAAATTTTGAACTTTGATCTTTTCCCAGACTGGTGGTGTGCAGTATGATATGCTCTCATAATGCAGGGCAGCAGCAGTGAGCCCCAGTCCCAGTAAGCCCCTCAATTCCATGGGGAGTTGACTGATGGCTGAGCTAGGATGATCCAGAGTAGGCTAGGAGTATTCAATACATTTTCAACTTACCATATTTTAACCTTACCATGGGGTTTTCTAGAGTGTAACTCCATCATAATCAAGGAACATCTATGTACACTATGTTTTTTCATTATATATATATATATATATATATATATATATATATATACACACACACACACACCCATGTTAAAGTTTAATTTATAAATTGGCTTAGTAAAAGATTAAAACCAATAATGATAAAATAAAACAATTACAACAATGTGCCATAATGAAAATTAGGTGAATGTTATCTCTTTCTTGCTCAAAATATTTTAATGTACTTCATCTTTCCCATTAAAGTCTCTCTCTAGCTTCTCTTTGGCAACTCACATTGCCAGCATTACTACCCTTGCACTTTGAGACCATTATTAATAATGTTTGCTTTGATAATAGCACTGTGATACTGCAACAGTTAATCTGGTAACTAAGATATCCATTAAGTGAGTAATGGGCATATATAGTGGGATTATGTTGGACAAAGGGATAATTTATGTCCTGATCAGAATAGAAAGGATAGTAGGAGATTTCATCATGCTATAAACAAACTTACTGTTTGTTTCCAGAATTTTTGATTTAATATTTTGGCTCAAGGCTCACAGTGGGTAACTAAAACTGTGGAAAGCAAAATTGCAGATAAGGTGAATAAAATACTATATTGACTCCTACAGATGTTCCCATAAACTCCAGCTTAATGTATGAGAATCTGTTTTCAGAATTCAGTTATACTTACCTAAGTATACTAAAGCAGAGTGGCTGAGTTTCTATGTCCCTGAAGGAATGTGTATTAAAACAAACACATTCCACTTCATTATTGGGAAGAGGATGCCCTGGTGTCCTGCTTTCTCCCAAACTCCCTTTCTAGCAGGATAAAAAGGGTTTGGTAGAGTGGGAAGACACCTGGATTCAAATCCAGCCTCTGATATTTACTTGTGTTGATTCAAACACAGCATTTCTCTGTAGGCCTCTATCTCTTCATTTGTGAAACATGACATGTTAGACCAGTTGGTTTCTAGGCGCTCTCCAGTTCTATAGAAACTCCCAGGTCTGCATCATTAGTGATTTGCAGCCTCTTCTTCCTCTCCTTGGCCTGTAGAGGTCATGTGCCTGGAACTGAGCTCAGATGTGCATATTTTTGAGTCAGTTTAGAAGTGGAAACCAAGAACCACCCTGTGAACGGGTCTCCTGTATAGAGGAGGAGACTTAAAATATTGGCCTGCTTAAATAGCAATAGTGGTTTTAATTTTTTTTTTTATTTTCCTAACATGAACTTGTTGGACCCCCTGACTTCCTGTCTAGGGGTTTTGAAACAACAAGGAGATTTAAGAAACTAGTCCAAACTCCCTTTTAGTTATTATTCCAGTTAATTACTGGAAGATTGGGGGTTTTTGGCTGTTTTTTGTTTGTTTTGTTTTGTTTTTCCATTCCAAGAATTGAATTCAGGGATTATTTTAGTCAGCTGTCATGTTACTGTGACCAAAAGAACAATTTTAGAGGAGGAAAAGTTTATTTGGGAACTCACAGTTTCAGAGGTGGAGTGATGGGTTATGAGAACCTTAACCCAATCAGTGAATTAATCCCCTGATAGGAATTAGCTGAGTGGCAACTGAAAGTGGGTAGGGTATGGCTGGAGGAGTAGGTCATTAGGGGTGTGCTTTTGGGGTGGGGTATGTATTTTGTCCCTTGAATGGAGTCTCTTTCTGCTTCCTGGTGCCATGTCTTGAGCTGCTTTCCTCCACCTCTCTCTTCTGCCATGATGTTCTGCCTCGCCTCAGGAATGGAGTTGGCCATCTATAGACAGATCTCTAAAACTACAAGTCCCTAAGTAAAATTTTCCTTCTAAAATTGTTCTTATAAGGTCTTCTCCTCACAGCAGCAAAAAAACTAACTAAAAAGGGCCTCGCATATGTTAGACAAGTGCTCAACTACTGAACTATGTCCCCAAACCTAACATTGCTTTTTAAAAGCCCTTTTTAAATGGGAGCTGTGTTTACTTGTTATAATATTTTTAAATTGACAAAATGAAAAAACTGCAATCTTTTGTACTCACTCTTTCCTGATTACAGTTTTTCCTTTGTTGGGTATTGTTATTAGAGATCAACAAGTTTCTTAAGAGTTCAGCCATCACTCCCACAGTCATCGTAGTATAGATCCCTAAATGAAATATTTCAATAGAAGAGACTCACTGATTTAACTTGTTTTAATTTTATTTTTCAAGAATTATTCCTTAAAATCTGAGTCAATGTTTAGTTTTGTTTTCGATTTTGCTTTAAGAAACAAAAATCAGAATGTTGCAGCTGCAGCATCGACTAAGGTGGGCCAGACACATCATGTTACCTCGATGTACCTTTCCCATTTAATCATGCTAGGATTGCAGAAATCACCCTCCTTCAAGTGAAGATATGAAAGGAACTTATTAAACTTGAAGTAAAGTGGTCCCTAATTTATGATAGAGAAATTGGAAGAGAGAAAAGTCATAGTCATATTTACTAAGGCAGGTATTTTAGAAACTCCTATTTAAGAAATATCTATAATCCATTTAAAAGCACTTTATAACTCACAGTGCACTACCTAGGTTGTTGCCAAAATGAACATTACTGTAATTTACCTGCCAAAGTGCAGAGTGGAGTGCACTCTTAAAATAGACCATGTTTATGTTGATCATCCTTCTTCCTTGAAGCTTCATTTTTGCCAGGTTCTTATTTCTCTCTCTCATCTCAGATCTCCTCTCTCTGACTCCTCTCACATCTTTTAAGTATGCCATCACCACACTAAGGTCAGACCTGGAGGTTACTCTTTAGACCTCTGCTCATGCTGTACTGTTTTCCATTGAAAATGTATCCACTCTAAAAATGCAGTTTAGAGCCAAGTGCAGTGGCATGTGCTCAGGAGGCTGGCGCAGGAGGATCAGAGGTTCCACGCCAGTCTGAGCAACACACAAGACCCTGTCTGAAAATTTTTTTAAATTAATTCATGTCTGTAGATAATCCCTTAATCTGTCTCATATCCTGACCTCTGGAACTCTGATCTCACATCATCAGTTGCCTCCTGGGCACTTCCACTTTGCCATTCTTGGTCACTTGTCAACACATCAGATCATTCAGTGTTCCTATGTCCAATAGTCACTATCACTTCAAACTCACTGTGAGAAACCTACAATAACCTGTCTTTCTTCTGACCTTCTTATTTCCTTGCTAGTGCTTCTACCACTGATTCTGTTTATTCCTCCTTTCAAATGTTCTTTTAGGTCCATTTGGTTTTATTCTTCTGTCTTACAACTCTACATACTCTCAAACACCAGCCATGATGCTATGTAAGGCCCTCCAACATTTTACTTCCATTTATATCTCCAAGTCTCATTTCTCTCCATTTACCAATACCTTTCCACGCTCTCATACTTGAGATTTTGGTCATCCTGAACTTTCTTCAGTTGCTCTGTGTCAAGTGACAAGGAATCTGCACTTCTCAAAACACCTCATTTTGTTAGTGGAGTGTTCTATCTGTAAATTCTTCCTACCTTTCATCTTGAAGCCAAAGAGAAATGTCTAAGTTGTTTTCCATAAACTAACATTCAGGTAGCTAAAGAAAATGTTTATAATACTCCAACTCCTACCTCAAGAATTCCTTTGACTTTATAATTGATCCTTTTGCAGCCTGCTTCCCTGAACATCTCCAGTTTGTCAACACCACTCTTTAGGGTTGACCCACGTGTCTGATTCCTGTGCTCAGAAAGCCATCTGATCCACAGGGAATTATTTCCATGGTTCTACTTCATGCCACCCTACTTCAGATCCTCACTTTTCAGTAAAATAAATAAGAGCTTTCTTATCTGGAATGGGCTCAGGGCTCCATGAATGCCCTTAAGACTATATCCAGTATTTTGTATATCAGGAGCATATATTCATTTTGGTGGTGAGGATTTATACTTGTTGGGTTTTTTTTTAATCTCAGTTTCAAAGGATGTCCACAAGTCACAAAAAAGATAAAAGCCACTGGACTAAATGATCTTTGAGGTCCCTTCCAGCACTAACATTCTATGAGTCAGAGGTCCTGAGACACACACCATTTTCTTATTCCCTTGGGAGGAAGTTAAAGACCAAATATTACTATGTCTGATATTCATTGACAATGAAGAGAGCGACTCTGACAGACCCTTAGATGCCATGCAACAGCAACTGAAAAGGTTACAGCTAAACCTTTTCTGTCTCATGAGGTCATCAGCTTCCTCTCACTGGAAATGTTCCAGCAGGACATGAATTATCATCTCTACAGGATGTTATATAAGAAATTTTTTACATTACATGAACAACTGGTCTCCGAGATCTCTTCTGAGTCGAAGCTTCAATGAGAGCCAAGTGGCAAGTCTTTGCTCGTGCTCTTCCCTCTGCCTGGAATAGCCTTCTCTCATTTCATTCCTCCCCCATTTTGACATCCTTAATTTAGAGCCTTTTCTCTCTCAGTTTGATTAGCAACTTTCTCCCACATCTTCCTAGAGCTCTGTGAAGATACCTCTATTTTAGCACTCATCACACCTCGATCTCTATCTGCAGAAGTGTAGGGATCTGGTTTCCCCACTTCATAGTCACTTCCTTAGAGCAGGGACTGTTTGTTGTAAGTCTGGATCTCCAGTGCTTTGGAGTATTTGGTAGATAGTAAGAATTCAATAAGTAAATGTTCAGTAACTGCCTCTATAATGGGTCTAAGACCTGACATAAGTCATTCATCACACTAGGCCTTAATTCCCCCATCTGTCAAGTAGAAGGACTGGACTGGACACTCTCTTTTTGTTTGAATACTGTGAATCTCTATAAGTATACCACTTATTAGCCCTACCTAGGGCAGCAAACACACTTAGTCACCCATATCCTCACAAAATACTCTAGCATTTATACATTTGTGTATTTGGATTTCCAAGTCCCTGCATACTTATCATGAGCAAATTACCATTTGACAGGTTTATGACAGGAACTGTCCTTAGAGGCTCATGCCTATAATATACTTGAACACAAACCATGATTTTCTGAACCTCTTAGACAAAAGCAGCTTACAAGTCTTACCCCTGCTGGATTCAGACAATATTGAGAAGAGCAAGTATTCAATACTGACAATTGAGATTGTTATTTGTGCTATCTGAAAGGTTTTCTTTAATGCTAAACATGTCATCAATTTTTTAAAAGATACATTTAGTAGATTCATGAACACAAGGCCTAATTATATATCTTGATGATTATATTATTTCTCCTAATTCTGCTTATTTAGTTCTCTAAAATGGAAAATCCCTCCCCTGTAAACCTCCTCCTCCAAAGAAGCCTCTGGAAGGCACAGCCCATTGTTTTCTGGATATCCTCATTACTCTAAAAAGCCACATCCTTTTTTTTTTTTTTTTTTTTTTTTCTAATGTGGCTGCTTTTGTCAGAGGCCCAGAAAGTGCTGCAGTAAAAGTTTTTGCCCAGGAACCAACTTCTTGGAATTAAGAAAGAAAAGCTGTTTGATTTCCTAAAAGAAACGACTGCTCATATAGCAGAGTATTACTTTTCACCTTAGAGCCTCCCTCGATATCATTGAGATCCATGTAGACACCAACCTGGACAGCAGACAATCCATCTGTCGAAGGGCCAACATCATTCTCTCAAGGCAGCTCTACTCCTTGTGCTGTGTGAAGAGCACTGCTCCCTCTTCCTGCCAGGAGGGAGCTGTCTGGTCAGTTGGCAGCACCCCAGCCACCCTGGGCTTCCACCTTCTCCAGACAGATCACATTTAGTGGCCCCTGCTGGCATCCATATGGATCCCAGGCACTGATGATGACAGGCTGTCCAGTTAGCATGGTGACCACAGTGCAGCACTCTCAATGTCAGCAGCTGTCCAAGATCTAACAAAACCAGGGTTAAATAAAAACATCGGAGCTGTACAGGAGTTAGCCAGGCCCATCTGGCCGAGTTCTCTGCAGTGAGACTCTCCAGAAGACTATCAGATAAATAGGCCTGGACCCCAGGTCAGGGGCTTCTCCATACAGGAAGAAAGACCTTCAGAAGGGGAATTAACAAATTGAAAAAGTTTAACCAGATGTCTATCACCTGGGTCTTCCCAGTCCCTTGAGATCTGAACAGACTTTGCTTCAAATTCCACAAACTGGAGAAGTCTAGATTCTATACCTGCTTGGGAGTTCTTGCTTCCATGACTGGTGTCTTGGCTCTGTAGCTTGTCAGGTTACTCATAGGAAAGCACGGCTGAACATGGTAGACCTTACAAAAAGTCAGTGTCACTGGGGAGATTCACATTTCTTATCCCTCACTGTACAGTTAATAGTTCATATTAGACCCTCCTGTTCTCTAAAGCCTCACTGCTCAAGGCATGGTCAGAGGACCAGAAACATCTGTCCCCTGGGTGCATGTGGGAAATGTAGAATATTGAGTCCTTCCCCAGTGTCTACATCAAAATGTTAACAAGATCCCAGGTGATTCAGTCCATTAGAATGTGGGGAGCAAAGACCCAAGGTCACCCCACCATGGGAGGCTTCCTCCTCTGCCCTGGCCCTGCCTCTGCAGTTCTCTCATATTCTCCTCCCCACACCTTCCTGGTCCTCTGTTCTTTCCACTCCTCCCTCCCTGTCAGGAGCTACCAACATTTGTCTCATGAAGAACAGCCCTTTTCTCTAGCGCTTCAGAGCTGGTCACCACCTAGGCCCTAAAAGTTTTCCCTTCTACCAGCCGTCAGTCTTATCCCCAGGCTTATTAGTGTATTTGTCTCAACAGGGTCACCTAAGAGGGGCTCTGATACCAGCCAGCTATAAGGATAAAACAACTCTCCGTCTCATTTTTTAAAATCCCAAATTTTGTAAAGACAGCTGCCCCCAAACAAACCTCTAAATCGAAACAGGATTCTGAGCTATCATACAGGTGCTGGACCTAGCAAAATGGGGTCCCTAACAGGAGAGTGTTTCATTCCAGAACTACCGGCAGAAGCAAAACTAGAAAACTTCCCAGCCCAGAGTTTTCTACCATACCCCAATCATTCCACACTAAATGGAACCTTCAAGAGGCAATCGTCGTCTCTCCCTGAGCTGTAACTGTGACTCAGCTGGGAAGCAGATATATATTGAGTGCCAGCAATGTGTCAAAAGCACTAATCAAAGATCTAAAGCAGCAAAACCAAGCAGGTTTTTCCATGCTACCTGTCTGACCAAACTCCTCCTTCAGCTGAAATCCTCTCTGCCTCATAGATTTCCAAATATCTTTGAGAACTTCTTGATTCCTCCAGATAAAATGTATCACCACCTCTTCTGTGCAGGCACACTGCTATAACATTTCTTTCATAACAGGTTAGGTCTCTGATTTCTTGGCTGGAAATTCTGGATAGAATGTTCTTCTAGGGAGAACTTCAACTTTTTAATCCTTGTTCTGTATCTTCAGTTCCCAGTAGAGACAAGACTCATAAAATAACTATGTTTATTTCTTGCTATCTTTCCTTTGACCATTCCTACAAATTAGTGACATTGGTCAAACAAATCCTGCCCTTAGCTCAACCCTTTTGTCCTAAAACTCTATCCCTTTCTGGAATCCCTTTGCCTCACCCTGCCCAGCCCTCTTCTAGTTGTTGCTACTTAAGGGTTGCAGCTTAACCATCAGCTACTTGCCTATGTCTTTTGAAAATTAACACAACTTCTGGGCCTCATCTGCAAAGGGAGTGGGTTTCAGTCCTTAGCTAGATCTCAGTAGTAGTACTTCATACTTAGGTGGGTTTTTATCAGTTGGGAGATGCTTTGCAAGTGAATTTTTTCATATATTCATTAAGATTTGTTAAGGGTCTTTTTTCAGTAAGTAGAACAGATTTGAGGCTATCCCTGTCATTCAGATGCATTCTGCTATGCTTTCTGGAACAGGAGGAAAAGGGGTAGAGTTTCAGGTAGCTCCAAGATACCTCCCCCCCCCCTCTCTCTCACACACACACACACACACACACACATACACACACACACACACACACACACACGCATGCACGCACGCCTGTGAGACACACATACCCTTGGTGATGTGTTGTCTCACACAGTAAAATAGCCTGATCATCTGTCTTCTGTCTCAACAGTGCAAAATTAATCTGCAAGATTTCTTTTGGACTGTGTCACCCTTTGAGTTATGAGGTCTGGTGTAGTCACCCTCTGAGTTATAAAAAGAGAGGGGTTTTATTGTAGGTGAAGACTGCTCCTGGAAAATGTGAATTTCCAAACCTATGCTGTGAGAGCTCCTCTTAAAATTTCAGTCCCATGTAGGGACCACTCAGCAAATGATAGTCTTTTAAACTTTTCTTCTTCCTCTTTGACTTTTCTTCCAGAAAGCGGGAGGAAGAAAACAAGCGAAAAGAGGCAGAACAACAGAAAGGACACCTGAGCCCAGATTCCTGCAGACCACAAGCTCTTCCCTGTCTACCCAGCCCCATTCTGCAGAATGAGACCAGCGGGAAGAGCAGGGCACCCAGCAAACAGCCTCCTGCAAGCCACATAGCCCAAGGACCTGAGCTCAGAGACAGTGGAGGGTCTCCAGGTGGGACTCCGGGCAAAGCCTCTCAGAAGGAGCCGCATGTTTCCTCAGACCTTCAGGAAACAGACTCCAGAAAGCCATATGGTACGTGTGTAGACTGTTATCTAATACCAACCCATGGATCATGGGCTCTTTTGATTGGCATATTTAAACCATTTACATTTATTATAATTTTTAGCACTTAAGTCTGCCATTTTGTGGTTTGTTTTTCTGTTTGTTTCCTATGGTTCTCAGTCCTCTGTTTCTCTTTTCTTCCCTCCCTGTGGGTTTCTAGAACATTTTTTAGGATTCCATTTTATTTGGTTTATAATGTTGTTGAGTGTTTTCCTTTTCCACAGTTCTCATAGTGGTGACTCTGTGTATTACAAGGTACATATGTGACTTGTACCTCAACATTTTCCTCTGAGCAAAATGGGGAAATCTCACTTCCATTTAGGTACCTTTACTTTTCCCACTTTTAAGTATCATTGCTTGGGGATCTGATGATATCATACTTGTTATGTCAATCATAAAGTCCAGAGGAAACTAGGCACAAGCTTACAAGAATTCTCCTCCAGTGGAGTCCCACATGGTACACTTAACTCCTTCAGCAATAAACTGTAACCAGATTTTTGTCTACCCTGTCAGCCCAGCCCTCAGAATGAGCCCAGCAGGCAAAGGGGCCTCCTAGCAATAGTCTCCTGCCAGCCATACAGCCCAGACCCTGGACCAGGAGACAGCAGAGGGTCTTCAGAAAAGTTCATCTGAACCTAGAACTCCAGGATTTTAAGCACATTGAGCCACTCATAAGTTAGAGCATGGTGGGAAACCTCCATAAATCTAACTGCAAATGCCAACATAGTGAAAAGGGCAAATAATGTTTTAGTGTTACTGTGAAAATAGTTTTCGCCTTGTGGCAAAAACTATTGTCTCTGGGATCTCATGATTACTTAATTTAGGGTTTGGACAAGTCATTCTTTTTATGGCTAAGTAATATACCATTGTGTATATATACTATACTTTCTTTATCCATTCACCTGTTGAAGGTCACCTAGGTTAGTTCCATAGCTTAGCTATTGGGTTTTTTTTTTTTTTTTTTTTTT
>NW_026000101.1:12085286-12087417 GCF_001458135.2 Marmota marmota marmota | reverse complement strand
CTATATATATATATATATATATATATATATATATATATATATATATATATATAGTTTGTCTACTTTTGCTCTTGCTGTTTGAAATCTGGGTTTTTACATCAATAATTAAGGACAGACTTATGTAAGGAGATTTATACCAGAATCATTTTTTCTCAGAGTGTAATCACACAACCTAGTCATTCTTGTTCTCCAATGTAAAAACTTTTTAAAAACCAATTATGAAAATTCTATTATTTCAAAATCTGCTTTTCCCCAAATACTGACTTTCAATTAACATTTTATCAACCCTGTAGCACTAGAATAAGATTGAAATAGGAAGGCACATGCATTGTAATAGGAAAGTAAACATTTAAGGAAAATTTGAAGAGATAACAGACAGAATGCTCATAGACAAACCCTAGGAAATGACCACTGGCACCACAGAGAATGTCACATGCCTTGGTACAAATAACAAAGGCTTCAAAGGAAAATATCCATGAAAGTGAGACATAAACTGCATGAGGTAAGACTCCTCTCTGGGTCACTGTGCCCCTGTCATATGGAGCAAAGTATGCATGAGGTAAAATTAGGACCTGGACCACCTGATTTCACTAACTTGTCTCACTTTCTCAGTGTTTCAGTCAACTAGGGAGATATGACCCAAGAAGCCATCACCTTCCCTTTCTGGAATTTTAGTATATTATTGTAACATAACTGTTGATCCAAAGCAGCATTATTGTTTTTAAATCAGTTCAAAAGACATACCCAGAGTAGTTTTGTTAGACATTTCAACGTGTATGTCTGCATCGTAGTAATTGTTGAGCACACAGAGCATTATTTTTGACCTAGCCTGTTTTCTCAAAACTTACATCTATTTTGAACATATCCAATGAAAGAAATTTCAGAACCTAGGTCCTTCATAGTCTTACAATGTTGCAAGTTGAAATATGAATAACTGGCATGCTTCATTCTTTATCAAAATG
This sequence comes from Marmota marmota marmota, assembly GCF_001458135.2. Lineage (NCBI taxonomy): Eukaryota > Metazoa > Chordata > Mammalia > Rodentia > Sciuridae > Marmota > Marmota marmota. The sequence continues at coordinate 12,086,455 of NW_026000101.1, read as the reverse complement.
TATTATCAATTTTTCAAGTCACCCTGCTCCAGAGTGGAAATACACTGGTGAGGAAAGCAAACAGAATTTTCTTTCTTGGATCTTATACCCTGGTATAGAAAGCAGGCAAACAAATAAAATTAGGAAAATAATAAAAAGTACTACAAGAAAAACTTAAGTCTGGAATAAGATTAACAGATGAGGCTGGGAAATAAAGCAGACTCAGACTTAAGTCTACAAAAATTCCCTGAAGAGGTAACGTTTAAGCTAGAATTTGAGGAACAATGCAAAGCATAGATTTGAAAAGAGATTGGGGAGGGCATTCCTTTGGGAAAAAGAAATTTGCCTTGTTAAGGAGTTTTTTTTTATTGGTTGTTCAAAACATTACAAAGCTCTTGACATATCATATTTCATACATTAGATTCAAGTGGGTTATGAACTCCCATTTTTACCCCAAATACAGATTGCAGAATCACATCGGTTACACATCCACATTTTTACATAATGCCATATTAGTAACTGTTGTATTCTACTACCTTTCCTATCCTCTACTATCCCCCCTCCCCTTCCCTCCCATCTTCTCTCTCTACCCCATCTACTGTAATTCATTTCTCTCCTTGTTTATTTTCCCATTCCCCTCATAACCTCATATATGTAATTTTGTATAACAATGAGGGTCTCCTTCCATTTCCATGCAATTTCCCTTTTCTCTACCTTTCCTTCCCACCTCATGTCTCTGTTTAATGTTAATCTTTTCCTCCTGCTCTTCCTCCCTGCTCTGTTCTTAGTTGCTCTCATTATATCAAAGAAGACATTTGGCATTTGTTTTTTAGGGATTGGCTAGCTTCACTTAGCATAATCTGCTCTAGTGCCATCCATTTCCCTGCAAGTTCCATGATTTTGTCATTTTTTAGTGCTGCGTAATACTCCATTGTGTATAAATGCCACATTTTTTTATCCATTCATCTATTGAAGGGCTTCTGGGTTGGTTCCACAGTCTAGCTATTGTGAATTGTGCTGCTATGAATATCAATGTGGCAGTATCCCTGTAGTACGCTCTTTTAAGGTCTTCAGGGAATAGTCTGAGAAGGGCAATAGCTGGGTCAAATGGTGGTTCCATTCCCAACTTTCCCAGGAATCTCCATACTGCTTTCCAGATTGGCCTCACCAATTTGCAGTTCCACCAGCAA
>NW_026000101.1:12000736-12085269 GCF_001458135.2 Marmota marmota marmota | reverse complement strand
TCCTTGAGTTCTTTATTTGACCATTTTTCTGATGCCTCTAGGTCCTCCTGAATATTTAGGCTGTCCTGCATTGTTTGTACTCCTTTTCTTCCTTGCTTTTTCATGCTGCTCATGTTACTTCTTTTTCTGTTTGACTGCTGAGTTACTGTTTACTCCTATAAATTTATTTGATGCTGTCGCCGCCGGTTTCAATGGAGTTATCGCCTCCGCCGCATTCTGGTGACGTCAGTTCTCTGCCATGGTGGTATCCCATGCAAATGGCGACAGTTTGTTCCCTTTGCCGGGTGACCAATGCAACGGGTGGGTCCTGACTGGCTCTCCCAAGCCCCGTTTCAATCCTGTGGCCACTGCCTATGAAGGCTCGGTTGGCATTAACCTCCGTAGTTTCAGAAGGGCCAACCAGTTGTTTCAGCGGGATCGTTTAGTGCTGAGTCACAGCAGTTTGTCTGCGAGAAGCAGGCGAACGGGAGCTTGAATTCAGCCGATCCGGGCTCGGTGTGTGTTCTGAGAGGCCCAGACTCTTCGCCCCAGATCCACGTCAGCTCAGCATTGCCTAGTGATCCTGAGCAAACAGCATTTAGATGGTTTACGACTCCTTATGCCCGCGCAGCTGAAGAGGTCAGAGACTTGATCTCTCTGCGCCCGCTGCCATGTTGGATCATAGCTTAGCTATTGTGAATTGAGCTGCTATAAACATTAATGTGGCTTGCATGCCACATTCTATTGATAAAAGCAAGTATAAGACCATCCCAGACTGAATGATGTGGAGAAATAGAGTTCACCTTTGTGTATACTAGGATGGAAGGAATTTTGGGCTATCAAACAATCTATCACTGTGTGTGTGTGTATATATTATATATATTTTATTTATATTTTATATTTATATTTATATTTCCTGACTAGGAAATCTGGGCCCCAGAGGGGGCTTCTTTTTGTCTGAACTGTGTCACCATTTCAAGCTGGTGCTTATCTTAGTGATACTATTATCTCAAAAACTTTAAGTTTCCATGTTCCAAAAAATGATATCCATAATTATTTTTCAAACAAACTTCTCTCTAATTTGAGTGGCTCAGATTTCTGTGGGAAAACACCCTGGAAATTCTTAAAAATTCTTTTGTCTAGCTCAGAAGGCCTACTATGCACCACCTTAAATATTTTTGAGGTCTTAATAAAGGCTTGCATAGCCACACTCTTGATGCAGTCTTTACTCTGAGGCCTTATCCCATTATGAGACTCTTTTGCTGACTGGAAAAAATCAAAATGTTGAACAGTTTTATTTTCTAACCTGGAACATCCTGATTCCTCCTATTTTCTCTAACCTATTTGCAAACTGAGCAATTTGTTCTTTATCTCTTTCTCTTGTCATCTGCAACTTAAAAAATAGTTGATATTTCCTTCATCATTCCAGTAGGAAGTCTTCTGATCCATATCTGCAAGGTCATTAGGATATCTTCTATTTTCTATATAACTGCAGGTGATAGTTTTGCTGGTTATTCTGCCACTGGATAACAAGGTTCACCTCTCCCCATACTCCAATAGCAATTTCTACTCTGGTTCCCGGCTTCACTAAGTCTCTTCATCAACCTCCCAGATTCTGCTCACCAAACAATCCCAAAGTCACTGTCAGGGAGTTTTGTTGGGACAATACATGTTTTTTCAAGGTATCAGTTTCTGTGATGGTCATCTTTTGTGTCATAATAAAAACCCACCCCCAACACTAAGTAGCCTCAAAGAACAACAGTTTGCTGTGTGTCAGCTGAGCAGTTCCTCTGCTGGGTCACCTGGGCTCACTCACAGCTGCTGCAGAATTGACAGCTGGGAAGTCCAAGATGGCCGCCTTTGGCAGTTATTGCTGGCCAATGGCTGAGGTGCCTCAGTTCTCCTCTGTGTGGCCCTTCACTCTCCAGTAGGTTAGAGCATCCTCCTTACATACTGTTCTCAGAGCAGCATTCAGAGAGAAGGCAGAAACTGCAAGGCCTTTTGAGGCCTAGACTCCAGAAATTTTACATCATTTCTACCACGTTCCGTTAATCAGAGGAAGTCACAACACCAGCCCATGTTCAAGGGAATGAAGAAATAGACTTACCTCTGGATGGCATATGTACCAATGTTACCACAAAGGCACATACAATAACATGGGGAGAAGTTAAGCAATCTGTCATAGGAGGCAACACAACATGTCTCTTACTTCTATATCCCTAGCGCCTTAAAGGGTGTCTAGAACACGAGAAATAAATATTTGTTGAATTTATAGTTGAATGATACTAAGTAGGTACTGGAGATTCAGAGAAGAAAGGTCGTTAAACATAAGACAAAAAGTATTTATAAGGTCTAGTCATGTTTCTAATCTATTCTTTTCAGAATTCTATTTTTATAACCAAGATTTGCTTCTATTCAAACTCTAAATCACTTATGTGTGTATTCATCAAATAGATATGTTTTAGAGGCCACACTATGTGCCAGCTCTACTAAACTATCAATTAAGATTAAAGACCTTGCCATGAGAGTCTTTCCTACCGCAGTGAGTACAACATTGGTTACATGGAGTTTCCCTCCACCCCAAGGATCACACTTAATCCCTGTAACTTGAAACAGACAGTGCTGAACTTCCTAATCGTACGCTGTGCAGACTGGGAGGCGAGAATGATTTCAGGCTTCTTTACAATAACACAGGGTAATGGTGATTCCTATTATCCTTATTATAAACACTTTGAGATAGTTACACTGCAAGGCCAATCAGATCTACTCTGGACCTGAGGATATTCTAATAGTGTGTCCCACATCCTGAAAAAAACATGCTGTTTCAATTTCTAGTGGCCATTCCTTTTGTCCTTTTCATGGATACTCAACTTCCTCAAGGTGATCTGCTGGATTCATTTACAGAGATTTCCAAGCCATGGATAGCTCATGAAATGAATTTAATGGATTGGACTGGACTAAAGTATTTCTATTCTGCTGGTAGAAAATATCAAAGTACAGTGCATATATGTGTGAGTGTGTTTGTGTGTGTGTGCACATGCGCGTGTGTGCATGTATTTGAGCACATTGAGACTCAATGAAAGATTTATTTCATGATATAGATCATTTTCAAAAATTTTGAAAGTTTCTGTTTTAGAATAACTCTGAGGCAGGGGAGCTTCTCACTCATTTAGGGACAGGAAGTGGCACCCTGAATAATGGACTTTAGCAAAGAAGTAGATTCAAATATGCAAACAGGGTCTCAAAACAGCCAGGAATCCAGACTTTGAGGAACAGATAAGGACAGGAGTTTAATGAGACCAGTTTGAATCTAAGGAACAGAAGCTCCAGTCCCATGGACAGCCTTTATCCTCACCACCTGCCTAAAAGCCCACCGTGCAAAGGAAAATAGGGAGGTGCTTCTAGGAATCAAGTCTGACATTGACTGCAGCCTCTCAAGCATGGTATTCCCAGAAAACCCCCAAATCAGTGGACAAAGGACATTCCAACTCACATTGTATTTGACCCCATAGGAAGGGGTGTATCTGCTTAACTGATCAGGGATCAGGAGTATATACCTTGACGGTGGGTGTCCCAGCAAGAATCCAGACACAGGAAGTAACTACCACTTCTTTTTCTCCTCCATCCAGTCTCACAGACAGAGAATGTTAGAGTGGAGGGTCTTTGCAGAGCATCCAGGGCACAGCCTAATCAAAACAAGGCACAACCCATGATGTGGGGAGGTATCTGGTGTCATGTTTAGGAAGATCACTGGCTGAGGGGGAGTATTGGAGGGGCCAGGCATGGTCTGCACTAACACAGCAGCAGCACAGTGAGAGTCAAGATGGTCTGAAGAGTAGAATTGAGGTGACTTGGTAGCAGATTGCTTGTGGGAGGTGATGAGATAAAGTTGCTTTTGAGTCACTGTGCTTTTCAGGAGAGTCTGAGGAAAGATTCACTGTGCCAGTCCTTGTGTTTTCTTATTCTGAACCATATGGACAGTCAGAACCGGTGGGTGTGACTGGTGTGAGTAAAGTGGTCCTTATGCTTGGTACATGTACAGTGGCTGAGGCAGCAAATTCACTTACCACTTTTGCACTGAAGATTTCCTGATCTCTCTGTTCCAGTCATGCATATTCAGTTATTTAACTTATGTCCTCACTTGGGCACCTCAGACACATCTCAACCTAAGATAAAGCAAGTATATAATGCATGGATCTGCCATTACAATTTTGTACATAGTAATTTCACTATGCAGAAAGGTCTCTGTGTTCCACGTACTCGTTACTCCCTCTCTCCCCTAACCCGACAATTGATCTTTTTCATTGTGTCCAAAATTTTTCGTTTTACAGATCATCAGATTGTTTGAATCATACAGCATGTGATATTTTCAGATTGCCTTCTTTTGTTTAGTAATGTGCATTTAATGTTCCTCCATGTCTTTTCATAGCTTGACAGCTCATTTCTTTTTTTAGTGTTGTGTAATATTCCATTGTCTGGAGGTGCCAGGGTATATTTATCCATACATCTTTTGAAAAACATCTTGGCTGATACAAAATTTGGGCCATTAAGTATTAAAGCTCCTCTAAACATCCCTGTGCAGATTGTGTGGACAAAAGTTCTTAACTCTTTTGGGTAAAGACTAAGGAATATAATTGCTAGATCTTGTGATGAGAGTGTGTTAGCTTTGCAGGAAACTCCCAAACTCTCTTTCAAAGTGGCTGAATCATTTTTCACTTCAATCAGTAATAAATGAAGTTCCTGCGGCTCCACATTCCAGCATTTGGAATTGCAGCATTCCAGTACCAGCATTTGCTACTGTCAGTGTTTTGGGTTTTCGCCATTCTACTAAGTGCATGATGGTATCTTGTTTTAATTACTTTCCACCCCTTTTCCACACTACCCACATAGGAAACCAGTCTCTTTCATTGCTGGTTTATGCTATCTATATTTCTTTTGCACAAGTAAGCACACATGGGTATTTCTTACCTTCATTTCTTTCTTACATGAAGAGTAGCATAGTTTGTTGTTTTGCACTTAAGAATAGTTATTTTGAATCTGTTTCTGAACATATTAATTGGATAACCTGTTTTATTATTCATTCTCATTCTCTCCCTCTCTCTCCTTTTCTCTGTTGTCTTGTCTTCTCATGAGCCCATATATTTTTCATTGAGTGTCAAACATTAAATATAAAAAAACATAGAAATAATTTGATGCCTTGGATGATATTAATTTCTTCACATTGGCTTCTGGAAGGTAGGAGCACTAGCAGTCTCCAGTCACCACAATCTAGTTCCCAGAATGGAGATGATATGAAGCTGGCTTCAGTCCTAAAAGGATCACCTTTCCTTCTATGGCACAGCCTTCTTGAGTCCCAATCCAAAAGAGCGCAGTTAGCAGGTTCTGGTCTGCATGTTTTGTCCCCCAGACCTTGAGATATGTACCCCTAAATGCCTTGCTCAACAGTCCAGGTTGCTGAGATCTTCTGAATCTTGGTTCTTCATTTTTTCTGCCTTGTTAGCTCCACAGTCCCTTCCTATGGATTGTTGGTAACATTCTATACAATATTTCTGTTGTCTTCATTGGAGAGCATGTCTCCCTTCTGCCATTACAGAAGCAGAAGTTCCCTCACTGCTTTTTTACTTTGAAATTGTTTTTTAGTTTACATTTTATGCTTAGTTCTTTTTTCAAATATATTTATTCTTTTCTAATATTTTTAATTTCTTTTTCATGTTTAATCAATTGGTGTGTGTATACTAAATCCTGGGAGATCTGATCTTGCTATATGTTCATTCCGTTTTGCTCATGGTAGCTTGTGCCCTGTGCACATTACAATTTCAGACCATGAAGCCATTTTCAGAGGACCCTTTTGTGCATCCTGTTGAGAACATGTCACACTAAACCAATATTGTCTTTGCTATTATGAGGCATCCTGGAATATCATATCCTGAGACCAGATTTTATATGTTATCTCCTATGGATTAAGAATAAATAAGTACCATGCATATGTCTGTACTTGTCCACTGGACTGAAAGTAAAAGGAAGTGAAGAGGAAAAGGTTCAAGGACAAAATGGTCATATTAAAAGATACTTCCTATTATAACCATTGCTACATGTGCAGTTTTATTTACCAGTGCTGTGTGCACAGTGGACAGGTTCTTATGTGAAATATCTAGTCCTTGGAGATATTTAGAAGTGTCGGATGTGTTTAAAAGTAGAAGTAATAGAATACAAAACTTTTCATAAATTCCTTTTAAAATTTATGGGAATCACTGTGTTTGGAATTGTTAAACCATCTGAACAGTAAAAAATAAAAAAATAAAAAATAAAAAAAGAACAAATACCAAATCCACATCGGGCATAGAAACTTTGGTTTCAAATTCCCATGGAAAACTAGAATTGCCCTATTATATAGTAAATTTTAGACAAAAAATATTCTTCCTCTTTTTGTCTCTCCAAGAAACATCCAGGGAACAACATTCTAAAGGCCACTCTGCCTGTGTCCACAAGAGACCCAGTGAAGACAGTGAGGGACACAGGCGTCTGGGAGTCTCCTCGCTTGAGAAGACCAGAGGTGAGACGGCTGGTGAGCAGCGGTGTGAAAGGGTCAAAGGCGCACTGAAGCAGCCCTCCTGTATCAGGGTGGCCGGGCCTGATGAGAAAGGAGAGGACCTTCCACAGCAGGATGGCCACCGGAAGCCCTGCAGGCGGCATGATGCAGCCCCCAAGGCCAGAAATACCCCCCAGAAAAGGCGCCTTCAAGAGCTCAGAGGAAGGTGCTCCCCGGCTGGTTCCAGCCGGCCTGGCAGTGCCAAGGGGGAGGTTGTTCATGCTGGGCAGAATCCTCTCCACCATCGCACACCAAGAAACAGAGTGACACAGGACAAGCTCCCAGGAGGGGTCTATTCAGATTTGCCACAGAGCACAGAGGAGATGAGGTCAGGAGCCAGGAAACTGGGGACACCTACCCTGTCTGAGGATGCTCAGTTATCTAAGGACATTGATCCAGCATCTGGACCCCTCTCTGGGCAGAGTGTGAATATTGACCTTCTCCCTGTAGAGCTCCGACTGCAGATAATCCAGAGAGAAAGGACTAGGAAAGAGCTGTTTCGCAAAAAGAACAAGGCAGCCGCAGTCATCCAGCGCGCCTGGCGAAGGTAGGAGTGTGAAGGGCTGCCACCTCTTTGGTTCTTCCTGTGCTTTGATATTTTTCAGTGAATTCCATGTGAGGGCATCGTAAGGCCAATTTTATGGAGCTGGACATGAAATTCACACATGTATATCCTAGTAATTTACATACTACTTGGCCTCCCTGATCCTCAGTTTCCTCATCAGTAAAACAGGATTTAACAGTTGCTGCACCTATCCTGTTTATATGGTAGGTTACTGGAATGAAATAATGTGTGCTTTGTGAATTCTCAAGCACTTAGCACTACACACATATTTTATTTTTATTAAATTAGTCCAAATACCTAAACCAAGATTTGGATATAGTGAAGTGTCTGAAATTTATTATGAAAATGTGTTTGAGCATCTACAAACTCAGTACAGGTTAGATGCTAGGAGTTGGGGTGGAGGCTATCCTAAGAGGCTGGGGCAGTGTCCCAGTATGATACAGACAGACACCTCTCCAGAGGACCACAAAGGTCCTTTGCTACAAGTTTCCACTTGTCTCATATCTCCTTCACACTGTAGGCCCCCTCTGGGCCTCAGTCCATATTAGGCCTTATAGTGATGACAGTGACCAGGGAAGGGCTGGCCCATCGCTGACTGGTGGGAGTTACATGTCCTCCATCTCTGAGGAGAGGAAGATTGATGGCGTGGTAAAGCAAGTGAATCTCTACAAGCCCAGTGTGCCAGGTCTCCAGGCCCACACCCAGAGAAAAAGGAAGAAGAGGCCCAGAGAACACTACTATTGGCTGAGAAAGAAGAGAGCAAGACGGATTTGTGGGAGGTCCCAGGAGAGGCCAATGGGAATATCACGCCAAAGAATGCCTGACCCAGAGCTGGCCGATCTGGTCTAGCTTGGAATAATGTGTACTCATGTCTGTTTAAGCACATGGGAGCTCCCAGCCACACCAGAAGGCCATCATGACAGACATGGGGGTTTCTGTATTTTAGATAAGCAAACCATTCAGGAAAAATGAGCTATGTTTGTGGTGCAGACCCAGCATTTGAATCTCCGTTTGACACACTAGAGGGCCTTCCCCTGACATTAAAGTGAGTTCTTGCTGTGGTCAAGATGGTGGCAGTGGAGGCTAGCCTCCTGCTCCTCACCTGAGAGCAGGCTAGAGAAGGGCTGCCTGGAGGTGCTCACACACACCGAGGGTTCAGTCCCAGCGTGGGGTGATGCTGTTATATCTGCCATGGTTAATACTAGTAGTTATTTAACATTTATTGGGCACTTGTGCAAGTACTGTTCAAAGTAGTTTTATAGATATTAATTCCATTCTCACAATTAACCCTCTGAGGTAGTTACTATTTTTGTCCACATTCCAAAGATGAGGAAACTGAAGCACAAAGAGGTTAATCAACTTAACACTATAGAGCTAGTAGGTGCCAATGCTGACTTTGAGTCGAGTCTCCCTCTGAAGCTGCAGGAGGGAACATCCGTTGCTCCCCTCCTTGGGAAGCTACACTAGGACATGCACTACCATCAGGAGGGACTTTTAGTTAAGTATTTTGGCTGACACCTGGGATCTAAACAAGCTGGCAAGGTTTGCCTCCCCAGGCCCCACAGCTGCTCCCTAGTTGAAATGTCTCCCTCCCAGACTGTTCTCTGACTTCTTTGAAGAGTCAGGAGCTGACAGGTCCTGTCAGTAAGTATCCAGACTAGCAAATGAGCCTTCAGTCATTCCTCACAGAAACAGTGGGCTCATCGTCTGGTGCGCCCATCTGGAAGGGCAATTACCCAGGCCCCCTCCGGCTGCACCATTGTGCAGTTCTCAGAAACATCAACTCCCAAAGGGCCTCTGGGATGCCACATGTTGTGGAGTACTAGATCTGGAGGGTGAAAACACTTTTGTTGATTCTATTATATTTTAACTATATTTTCCATTTTAACTATAGGACCCAAAGTGCTGTCCTGGAACTGTGTGTCTGACACCAAAACAAGGAATGGTGAGGGACAGCATAGGGGATAGGTCGTGGCACTTAGTGTTCAATGAATGGATTGTCTTTATAGGAGACATGAAAAGGACGGAGAAAGTGAGCTGGAAAATAGGCATCAATGGGTGAGCAGATTGACCTTGGACCTCAAGAAAAATGAAACCTAGTCTGAAAATTAAGTGTGAAGTTTTATTACCAATTAAGACTTGACTATTATAAAAACTAAAATCAGGTACTGGACAGGCTAAGCTGGAAAGCTGCTGTTCAAAACATCACCTAATATGTGGAAGCCCCTTTCTGTCCGCTCTCTCCAGCATATTCTGAGATAAAGAAGCAAGGATAGACTGGACAGCAGGAAGAGCCCTGACCCCATGGACTATGGGGCATGTTTGAATTTCCCACAGTCCAGGGGCATCTGTTCTCCTGAAGGAGGGAGAATGAGGCCTGTTCCTCTGCCCCAAGAACCTTAAGAGTTTCCTGGATGCCAATCCAGTCTCCATACCAGAGCTGATCAGGGGAGCTGTGTCCACTAAAAGCTGAAGCTCCCCACAGTCTCAACCAGTACCCGGGCCTCCCCAAAGCGCAGAGGGTGGGGAGACACCCAGCACCTCTAATGTAAGAAACCATTATGGAACAGCAGTGCCCCATCTCTATAGTTCTCTAATACTGGCCATTTAGAAAGGTGGAACATATTCTAGTTGAGGGACACTATGATTTGTCACTCTCCAGGAAAAGAAAGGAAGAACCATGTTGGTTGCCGAAATCAGCCTTTGGTAAAGGAGGCAGGGCTGCACCAAGCACTGCAAATATTTAGCAGACTTGAGAAGACTCTCTCCCATGTGGTGTGTCCTAGCATCATGCATGGGCCTGCTGCTCCTCTAGGCTCGCTGGGAGTAGTAGATGCAGTGCACGGATGCAGCTCTCCCTCACAGGGTTCCAAACAGTTGCGCTTGTCAGTAAGTTTGGGTACACGTGGGATAAAAACCATCAAGTAAAGACTAGATGTAAATACTGCCATCATTCCTCTGCCCATCTTTCCCCACTCCAAGCTCCACTCCCCAGCAGAATGTTCTTAGTAAAAAAGCATCTTTTACCTTTGCCACTTTTTTTTTTTTTTTTTGGTACTGCAGATTGAACCCAGGGGCACTTTACCGCTGAGCTACATCCCCAGCCTTTTTATGTTTGGAGACAGGGTCTCCCTAAGTTGCCCAGGTTGGGCTTAAACTTATTCTCCTGCCCCAGCTTCCCAAATCACTGGCTTTATAGGCATGTGCCATTGCACCTGGCTGCCACTCTTCTTTAACCCTTTGTGAGTCCCTCCATTATGTATGGAAATCAGACAAAGTCCTTAGCAGTGTTTGCCAGTTGGGCCAGATAGTACTGATGCAGAATGCTGGTTTCTGCTGGCTCTAGCCGTGTCACTTTCTGTGTTACTCTGCTTTTCTGAACCTTGGAAGGTCTGCCTCACAGCCCCTTAAATCACAGGGAGGGTGCCTGGAATGCAGCAGATCTTCAACAGATGCCAGCTCCTTCCACAGTGCAGCCAGCCTCACGTCCGTCCATGCTGATTCTGCTGCCCAGAGTGCCCTCCTCTGCCTGGGAAGCTCCTACACACAGCACAGTGCACAGCAGCCTGGGAAGCCTACCAAACCATCACATCTGTCCCCATGTGCCCAGCTCCTAGTTTTTGCATAGTGTTTCTCCCTGAGGGCAAAGACTCATCTGATGAATCCTAGTTCAATTAGTATTTCATGATGGGAAGAGATAGAACTCAAATTCAATATGCCACCTTTGAAATCAGGAGTTTCACAAGTACTGTTCCTAAAGCTTCTAGGAAGCTGAAAGAAGTTTGCTCTTCTTTATACTGTGACCTTAAGCCTCTCCTCTCCTCCGGCCCCACCAGCTACCGGCTCAGAAAGCACCTGTCCCACCTGCTGAACAGGAAGCAGCCTGGAGCTGGAGACGGGCACAAATGGAGCCGTGAGTGCACATCATTGCTCCTCCAGGTTTGGAGAAGAGAACTGGAAGTAAAGCTCCCAAAGACTGTGGCAGTCATCAGGGTTCCCAAGAGCCCATCCAAGGGCATCTCAGGCACCAAGTCTACCAGGCACTCAGTGCTCAAGCAGATCTATGGTAAATGTCCTTCTGGGTTATGTAGTATACCACCTGAGTGCCACCCTCAGAGTGCCACGGCAGAATCTGAAATAGGATTTAATTACACTGGGCACACCACCATTCAGAAAGCTTCCTTATTCTACTTCTGAGCATAAAATTTTAGCACCCCATTTATTGCCTCCCAGCAATTCTGGGTCATACTTGGTTTCATGAGGCATTCTAGCTAGCATCACAGCTCAGAGAGCCTTCCAAAAGATTCTTCACTAGGCTCCCTGGTTGACAGTCTCATCCTTTGAACCTCTACACAGCTCTGCTCGAGTATTCCCCAACTTACGTTACCCACTGGGACAACTCCAGACCCATACCCTGTCTGCCTTGCCTTGACCTTTCCTATGTTAAGGTAGTATAGGGTTGCTCATCTATGGAATGCCTGAGACCCATCCACTATAGTGAATACTTGTTCAGCAGATAAATTGCTGTAAACAGAAGCATTTTTAGTTCTGGAAAGAGCTCATCCAAATAAACTTAGCAGAGAACAGTTCTGGCTAACTTCCTACCAAAAAAGCCAAGCACCTTTAGAAAGATCTTGTGTAGTTCACGCAACAAAATCTCAGGTTTTGGCTCTGAACCTACACGATACAGATTGAGCAGCCCAAAATTTCAGACTTGGGATCGGAGATTAGGAATGCCCATCCAGTAAAGTCTATGCAGTTGCCCCTAAATCTGTAAAGCTGCTGCTCCCAAACATTTCGGATAAGGAACAATCTGCACTTCCATGCCATACCTACTGTATCTTGGTAGCTCAAGCCCTTTCCTCAATGAGGAATTCATAATTTGGTCAGGCCACACTGCTATTGGTCAAAGATAGATGACTGTTGTTGGTTGATTTCAGGTTGTTCTCTGGAAGGAAAAGTACATCATCCTACAAGACTTTCCAGAGCCCCTCCTGCTCTGCATCTCAATTCAGGTAAGGCATCATGAAGCAGGGGGAGAGAACATGTGAAGGGTTTTTCTTGTTTCATTCCCAAATACAGGAGACATTAGAAGAGAGGTGGCCAGGGTTTCCAAAGTCATTTCAAGAATGCAGTTTTCTTATCCCCCTTTTATGGGATTATCACAGCCAATATATGTCTCTATGAGGCAAATTACTATTTTTCTGTGCATAGGATAGAACCCAGAGCCTTGTGCATGTGAGGCAAGCACTCTACCAACTAAGCTATATCCCTAGCCCGAGGCAAATTATTTTCACAACTGAAAGCTATTAACATTACCTTCAGTAGAAACAATAAATGGTAGCTATCACTAATCATTTTTACATACTTTTTCATTTACAAAAATACTTTCTTCAAATCAATGTTGGAAGTCCTTGGCCCATTTGGTGTCAAGAAGATCCTCCATTTCCTTGCCAAAAGTGGGAAGAACACCATAAACAGGACACTGCACTCAGGCTCAAAGGTACACTTTCATTCGAGAGCTCAGCAGCTTTCTTTGCAGCCACAAGACAAGAGAGTTTTACTTAGTGCCCCTTCCTTCACGCCAGCATTAAAAATGGGTGATAAGTTCAGTGCTGTCAGCAGCTAATGCCAGGTCCAGTGTATCTCACAGTGGCTATGGCAACCCATGGCCCTGACCCTGATCCACACAGTCATCCTGCAAGAACAGAGTGCAGCTGGGAAGGTGAACAATGACTGTCAGCATGAACTTTAGCATTCATTTAGATTTTGATGAGGGGAAAATCTGGAGGTGGGGGGGACAGAGTAATTACTGCCAATCCTTTAATAAGTTAGGTAACTCATGTAACCCAGGCAGGCTGATCAGGGAAGTGGTGGGTGGGATAGTAAAAACTTTCAAAGTAATCAAACCTCACAGTTCTATGTAAAAAGGCTTTCTTTTTTCTTGACTGAAGAATATTTCAACAGAACTGTCAGAACTACCAGAAAGTTTCATCTATATAATATTAGTAAAGATAATCAGATCAGTTTTAATTCTGACTTAAGAGAGAAGCAAATCCAGTACTGCCAGAAATCCTTAAACAACGAATGCGTATGAAAGGTTTTTAGTGAGGGTACAGAGTAAACAAATTCAAAGCATCTTAATGGTTTCTTAGGACTTTACATAATAAGCATCTTGTTTGTCCTGCACACATTTCTGACTGGTTTGAAATCAGACACGAGTAAAGAGAATCTTTCCCTACCCTGAACTTGGAGGGAACATACGTTTTGTCAAGGCTAAACCCACCTACATGAAGCATCAACCAGTTAATGAAGCTGGTCAAGCAGAGCTACTAGGTACAGTTTAGCTGTAGTCTGTTTTATATAGAAAACATGTCTACAAATGAAATAATATCCATAAAGTGAGTGTGACTTGGATATATACACAAGTTTATGAATTTTGTAATCAAGTAACAAATTAAACCAAAAGAGAGAACATTAACTTTGTTCTTCACTTTGAATTAAAAATGTTAGTTCAGGGCTGGGGATGTGACTCAATGGTAGAACTCTTGCCTAGCATGCATGAAGCACTAGGTTTGATACTCAGCATCAAAAGAGAAAAATCACTTTTTTGCCTTGAGAATGTAATAGGGCTATAAATTTTCTGATTTTGCCTATGTTCTGTTCACTTCCAGAAAATTACTTGGTGCATTGTAGATGGTTAACTATTTGATGACTGAATATGTCGTTCCTGCCCTCTGGCTTAGGGAGATGCCATGCTGAAGTTTTATAATTCTTCTACCACTTCAAAAAGGAAGAAACAGAAAAATATATCAAAATGTAGTCTCTGCAGGCTATTTGCCCTACATCCATTTAGGAGACAGATAAACTCCCTGCTTTCTCCAGTCTTTCACAGTGCTGCTGCAAACCACCCACAAAGACTATCAACATAGCCTATTACTGACACATACATACCAGGGATCATTTCTTTAAAAATGAAAGAGCTTCCTGTAACATTCCACACCAGTGAATGGAATATCATAGCTTACATGAACATTGCTAATGGAACCCCTGTTGAATCCAGTATATTCTGCCATCTTGTACAGGGGTATGCAGGTGATAATTTCAGTTATATTGGGGGTAGCCAAAAACACAGGAGTTCCAAAAGCAGTTAATTCATTTAAAAATAATTTTGTTGCAGTTGTAAAACCAGGAGAGAAAAATAAAGACATGTTCTATACTTTTTAAAACTTAGCCCTCATATTTGCTTTTATTTTTCCAGGGTTAAGAGCAAAATATAGCAATGTGGCTGCAGCAAAGTCTCCCAACCATGAGTTCTCAGTATCCTCATTTGTCAGTTATCATGTTTTCTGACTGTGGCAGCCTACAAATTTGTTATTTCTAAGTCATAAAAAGTCCTCTTAAAATCCATTTTGAGTTTGATATGCCTATTAGTCTATCAGTCTATTAACCTTCAGGAATATGAATAGGTTTCAAATCTTCTGAAACAAAAAGGAAAGGGAACTAAAAGATGGTACATGAATATGAGTAAGGATGCACTGTGTCATGAGACACAACGAGAGAACACTAATTATTCCAGGTAGACTTAAGACCAAAAGTTCCAGTCCCAGTTCCTTAAAACACCTGTTCCCTCCCAATGCAGGTGTTTCCTTCAAGAAATGTTCCATATTTTTGAGAGGAGTAGAAATGCAAGGCCAGTGATCACCCTGCCTCTGAAGTACACTGGCCCATCAACTTATTTGGCTCCAGGGATAGCACAAACTTAAATTATTTTCCCTTAGCATCAATGAAGTCTTCCCTTCAGCACTAAAATTAACTTGACTATTTATCTGGTATTTGTTTTTAACAGTGAGCAATTTGCAATGCATACATCTCCTTGAGAACAGTGGAAGATCGAAGAACTTTTCTTATAACCTGCAATCAGCTGCAAAATCAAAAAACAAACCAAAGCTTTGATGGCCTGTGGAGAAAGGTGAATAGCTATGCAATTCTGATTCTCTGTTGATGGACTGTCTTACATTTTGGGAAAACTTTAATATCCATGCCTAAAGCCTTATTACCTTGAAAATGTCATAACTGAAAGAAAATATCCAGTGTTTCCTCTGCTCTACAAGTGCTAATTTGTAAATCATCTCAGCCTACACTGAGAGGACCAGGACTATGTCCATGCATACTGCCCAGCTGTGTGCATACTGCCCAGCTGTGTGCCTTCATCACAGCACAGCTAGAAATGAGAATTGATAATTATCAGTAACGTAAGTAAAAACTAGGGTGGTGAGCACTGCAGGGGCTGCCGGGCTGGGATTTCTAACAGCTAGCTACTACAGGCCTCGTTTCCTGGTTCAAGTGATAAACCGAAATGAGACGGGGAACCTGTCTCCCTCTCTACACCCCCAGCAGCCGTCTTCATCTTACTACTTGCCTGGAATCTACTAAAACAAACTTTCTGATAGATATCACCTCCTATTACTCCAACATTATCAGTCCTAAATTTTATATCAGAATTATGTCCCAGTGTTTGCATTTAGAAACTTCATAAAAAAAGAACTAAGTACATTCTGTTAACTCCTTACATTTTCCAGTTCCCATGTTAGTTTCTGAAGGCCACAGGTTGGGGCCATGTCCTCTCTGAATGGCCGCCTCACT
This sequence comes from Marmota marmota marmota, assembly GCF_001458135.2. Classification (NCBI taxonomy): domain Eukaryota; kingdom Metazoa; phylum Chordata; class Mammalia; order Rodentia; family Sciuridae; genus Marmota; species Marmota marmota. The sequence goes on along the minus strand of NW_026000101.1, from coordinate 12,069,490 downwards.
GCCTAGCACCACCAGCCTGTCAGGATCAAGGAGTCAGTCAGGTAGGGTTCATAAGCCAGATCTCATGTACCAAGGTGCCAACTCAGGACTCGACATCCCACTTGTACTTTCTGACCAACTTACAGAGGTGAACAAGCTTCTCAAAATGCCTTCTATTGCTGGCAGGGAAAACTACACACATTCTAGATCGAGGAACACCTGATATAAATGAAATCTGGTGACTGTGGGCTCTTTCACATTTTATAGGGTAAAGACTGCTGTGGGGATGCAGAGAGGAAGCACAAACTTAGAGTTCATGGCTTTTTTTAGTCACTTTTGTTAAGATCAGTATCATCCCCGTGCTTACGAGATAAAAAGCAATGTGTTTACCTAATTTAATTACCTCAATTTTTAATTTAATACTTATTATTTTCAAAATTAAGAATGAGATTGACCTCATTGGGATCACAACACTTTTGCTAGTATGTTGATAAATAATAGAAGGTACTATACTTCTATTCTGTAAATATTCAGTTCCTCTGAAATGCAAAATGTTATTTCTACCTGTAACCAGGCATCTCATGTATATCTACTAATCCAGAAGCCAGCATAAGCTTCAATGGGAACTCACAAACATTGCTTTGCAAAGGAAGATTCAAAAACTTCTTTAAAAGTTTGGCTTTAATGACAAACATCTATTACATCAGTTTCTCTTCAAAATAAGATAGATGTGAATAAACAATTTCAAACAGTAGGTACCACAACGCCTCTTCAATACACTGTACTTAACGCGTTGGGCCCTTGGGGATGCCCAGTGATATACACACTGAAGCAATAATGTAGGTCTGTGAGCCACTGCTCCTGAGCACTTCCACTCTTCAGTGTCTGCAGAGAAAAACAAGAGTAATTTGAGAATTATATTAAAAGTCACCTTATAGTACTTTTCACACCGAAACATGATTTCTCAAAGTCTAGCCAACAGTATCCCCCACCTATAAAATTAAAAAAAAAAAAAAGGAACTACTAATTGGGCATTACCACAGACCTTGAAAATTCCTAGTCAGTTATGTCCTCAGGTATTACTGGTTTATTAGCCTATTTCCTAGTGTATATGCTGAGAACTAATGAAATTTCACCATCAACCACTCCTATACCCGTGATTCCCTCCCTTTGTCATCTAGTGTCTCATGATCTTGCATTAACAACAACTGAGAATAATTCTGACAATTTCTATCTATCAAGAGGTAGGCTGATTCTCCCATATGGGAATAATTCAAATTCTTGACTTTTCTTTCCTTCTACGGGTTCTGAATTATGCCATTGCTATTTTCATTACTCCTACAAACACTACTCCAAAATATAACAGATTGTATGTCTCGATGAGTAAACCCCAAACACCTCTGCAAAACACCTCTTAACCCTCTTAAACAAAAACATAAAAGGAACCCTAGAAGATAAAACTACCTCCCAAAATAGATGTAGCTAAAGGCAAGAGCCACCAAGGAGGCAGAGCTGATTACTATCTCCTCCTATCCAATGAAATAAGTGATTAGAAATCAGCCTGAAGTTGCTACTAAAGAATTTCCTTAATGTCGGCTAACATTTAGTAAGCAAAAAAATGTCAGGTAAACTAAATACGGTACTTGGATAATCTCATTTATGGTCACCAAAACCCAAAGGCACACAAAAAATGACATTACTTCCATTTTTGACAGACAAGAAAACAAGCCTATTCAGGTAAGAGGGGAAAAAATTGCCAAATGATCCCAGTTAAATAACAGAGTCCAAGTAGGAATGACTCTGATGACCCTACCTTTTTGGAAACTTCCTGGTGCCACCTTCATTAAGTGTGTGTACTTTAAGGCTTAAAGTACTGGTTAAGTCCTAGTCAGGTGCTGTATAGCAGGGAAGCCCTAAGCAATCACCACACTGGGCTTAACTACAGAACCCAATCCAGGTGCAGGAACCCCACCCTTACCTGTCCCATGAACCTACTCTTGTTATGCTTCTTACCGTGATATTTTTGATGATCTGCTGTACCAAGATGGCATTGGTCAACATGTGAGTCCTGAGGGGTGCGTGTTGAAGCAGCAGGCGAAGTAGCTGGCCCACAACAGGCAGCTCCTCAGGCCCAACTCTGTTCACACGCAGGCTCTGCAGCATCAACCTGAGAACTCGAGGCAGGAGAGCCAGGATGGAGACACAGGCCCCCCATAGCTTGTCCCTATTAAGAAAGAAGTCAGTCAGTGAGCCAACACAGGAAAAGTGTTCCTTTCACATTCCCAAAAATTGAAATGGTCTTTTAAGAGATTAGCATTTCTTGATAAAACACCAGAAATCATCATAAATAAGAACTGGGTTTAATCAGAACTAAGTAAGTATAAATTCAATGAAGAATTAGCTGTTCTCACCTATTCTGTGGGTTCCAGGAAGCTTAGCAACCAGCACTTTCCTGGATTTAACAAGACATTCTCGAAGCCCCAGTATCTAACACTGGACACTATTCAACTGCTATACAATGTAAAAGACATCAGAAGAATAAGAATGCCCCACTGGTTTAAAAAAAAACAGAAGAAGAAGAAGAAGAAGAAAAGAAATACACAAAACTTTAAGTCTATGACCTAGATTCTGAACTTGTTTAATTTCTTAGGAGGGAGCAGATTTATGGGGGGTAGGGTGCTCATCGGGAGCCAAAATAGATCTCACAAAGCAGCCAGTGAGGGGACCATTACTGTCAACAATACATCATGGAAGGCCAGAAATGGTAAATCCAAATGTCAACAAACATCATTCTCTTCATATCTTTATAGAGCAAGAGCAAAAAAGTTTTATGGTAGAGACATATGAACTTGTAGTTAGTCTAACCACATTCTAGAAGAGTGTCAATTAAATGGAGCAACATCTATTTGAAGGGACGAGTCTACAGACTGCTAAAGGCTCTGACCTTAGTCTGTTGCAGTTTCTGTTCCAAAGTGTACAACCCTCCCAGTCCCCAATCATTTTTAAGAGAAGCTTACTACCCTCTAGGTCTAGGTGGAACGGGCCCTTCACCATATGACTAACTTTCCTGACTTCACATATGGCAATGACAACTAAGGCGGATAAGGAATCCACTCTAGGTAAACAGACCCCCTTAATTAAAGGGCACTTATTCAGTCCATTAACTGATGCAGTCAGGCTAGCAAAGCTACATGCAGGGAGAAAAGAGTAAACCAGACTGTAGACATAGCTAATACTGAGGTACAGGCATAGAGGTAAAGATCTCTAGGGAAGAACAGAGGAAGCTACTTTGGTTCCAACTGAATTTATAATACCTGCCCTTAGATATTTACAAGTTACTCCTGTAATGGTCCAATGTTGAATGCAGTCCAGAGATGGATGAAAAAACACAAGAAAAATGAGGCTGCTGCCAGCATACTGTTTTAGTTTTTTTTTTTAAACAGGAATGTTCTCTAAACATAAACCAGTAACATAGCTATCTATTATGAAGTACTATACTGTACATAATTGTACGTACTATACTTTTAAACCATGGCAGTGCAGTAGGTTTGCTTATACCAGTATCACCACAAATGAAAAGTATGTGTTGCATTACAATGTTGCTTGCAATGGCTACAGTGTCACTAGGTGATAGGGATTTTTCAGCTCCACATCTTAGGGGACCACTACTGCATACACAGGTCTCAGTGAGAGAAACCTCATTATGTAGCACAAGACTGAATTCATTTTCTACTTTTGTAAATTGAAGTGGATGTAAAATCATAAATAGGTGAAACTTCTACATGCCAGAAACAGTGAAAGAATTCAGAGATACCCAATAGGGTACACAACAATGTGCGATTTGGGGGATAGAATTTTCCAGTCAATAGTGCTGGAAGCTGACAGCTCAGACCCCAATTATAGCAGGCAGAGAGCTTGAACTGGGCTCCCTACATGCAGTGGGAAGCCAGGAAAATCCAAGTGTTCAACTATCCCATGGGAAGGCCTCCACAAACCTCCAAAACTCTTTAAAAGGCACATTTACAGAAAAGGCACAGGAGTCAGTTCAACCTTGTGAAAGACAATCTCCAGAGCCCCACTTGTTCTGCAAATTGAGGGAGAATTCCCCACAGCAGAGGAAAAAAAGATAAAGAACAAACTGATAGGAGCTTTAACCAATAAACCATAAGCAAACAAGAATAGCAAAAATCCAAACTAGAAACAAATCCAAAAGAAAACTGAACAATATTAAATGAAAGAAATGCTCAAAGGGAAAGCTAAAAGAATTAGCAAAGCGGAAACTGTTAAGAGGCAAAGGCAGAATGAGACACTCTCTACAAGTAAAAGTAGTTTTTGAAAGAACTGAAGAGAAACATAGGAGGAGATAATAATCAAGAACTAACAACAGAAGTTTCCAGGGTGAAGAAGAAAAAACTATAGTCTTCAGAATGAAGGAGCACACCAAGTCTCCAGCAGGATAAATTACAATGTACTGTAGGACAAATTCCAACTTACAACACAAAGTTGAAGAGAAAATAAAAATTTAAGATTACTAACCTACAAACTAAGAGGACTCAGAATAACAACAAATTTTTTCATTAGTAACAAAGGTTTGGTGAAAAGTTCTGAACAATTTAAAATTAGTGAAGCCTGACTTTTTGGCCAGTATTTGTAAAATCAAAGGTTCTCAGTCATTTGGGCACTCTTACCTTTTGTGATCTTACAAATACCTTCTTCAATGGTAAAGGGAATTTTAAGTATTTTAGACTCTGGCTACAAGCACGTTCTTCTGACTAATGCCATCTTGGGGTCCAGGGGTGTTAACAACTTGGCCAATATCCATATAAAACTGGGCACTTTCAACAGGCCAACAAGTTGCATCCTGCCACATAAAGTCAAAGCAGGCTACTCTTCTCTAAGAAAGTACAAAAGATCTATGAAACATCAGATGACAGTGTTTAATAAAGGAGCTTGTATTTCAAGTGACAGAAAGTGACAAATGACAATATACACAGTGCATAAGTAAAGATCTTATAAAATCTTTAGAACCTTGAGAAGTTCCTTGAGATTTATAAAAACTTTTCTTGATCCATCAGACATAAAGTCTGATGATGAGAATGATATCAAATCTATGTTCATTATGTCAATTTATAGTGTATTTATAGAGTATTTACAGTGAAATACACATTTTCTATACACATACACACACACTAAAAAAAAATCAATGAGCATAGACAGTAAAATGGGTAAATTATGGTACATTAATATAACAAAATACTGTATAGCAGTCAGGTGATTACTGCCAAAACCAAACCCAGCCAACAGCCTCTGTAAATTTAATTAAGACATAGTCACATTCATTGCTCTGCATACTATCCACTGCAGTTTTCACACTACCAGCAGTGTTGAGACACGGCCCATAAAACCTAAAATATTTAATATCTGACCCTTCTGAGAAACTGACTGACCCCTAGTAGAGGGGGGGAAAAACTGAATGAAATATGAAATCTCACAAGTGACACTGAATCAGAACTCCTCCCCGTAAAATACGTACACATGTGATTCTTATAAATACCCTTTCTTTTTAAAGTCAAAAAGTTAACACAAAAGTGATTAGGGGTGGGGGCAGAAGAGAAATATAACTGTGGAGGGTGCATGAAACTGAATGTATTGATGATATTCTGTTTCTAAACCTAGGGGTCAGTTAAAAAAAGATTCAGTATACTCTTTTTAAAGTATATAGGTATGTTATACAATCAGTATGTACGATACATTTTCATGGCATTTAAATGTTTAAAAAGCCGAGCTCAATGGTGTATGCCTATAAATCCCAGCAACTTGGGAGGTGAAAGCAGGAGGATCTCAAGTTTGAGGCTAGCTTCAGCAACTTGACAAAACCTTTTCTCATAAATGAGGACTGGGGATGTGCCCAATGGTAAAGTGCCAATAAGTTCAATTCCCAATACCAAAAATAAATAAATGAACAAAAATTGAGAGAGAGAGACACACACACCCCAAAAAGGCACACATCAAAATGTTAGCAGCAAATTAAAGAACTTACTTTCTCCTATTTGTTCACTTGCCAAATTTTAAAAAATAACCTACAATGAATCTTATTAAGTATAAGAATATACACAAGGGAACAGTTTTTAAACTGAAGTGGAATTTTACAAACTATCCTACAAAGTCTAGCTTGAATATTACCTAAGAGCAAAAGTACTGGCTAATTAAAATCACTAGCATCTTAGAACAATTTTCATAAATCCAAGAATTTTATATTCCACTGTGGAAGCTCTAATGAGGCCCAAAACAAAATACAAAGGCTTGTAGTAATACCCATCCTCTTAAGAATAGAATTTTTTTTATCTTGCTAGACCCACAGCAATGTTAATAAGGGAAAGCGCTCAAGAAACTAACTTATAAAATTTATAAAGGAAAATCAAAAAACTAAAAAATCTCACTACAACACACAGAGGATTCATGAAAGAACAAAGCAAAGACAAGCTAGATTTACACAAACTCTCTAAAAGAGAATTTACAGTATTTCTAAAAATCTAATTTAATTCACCCTCTCTAATTTATTTATCTGGGGAGAAAGGCAGAAAAGGAAAAACTTAAGGTTAAAAAACAAAACAAACACACAAAAAAACTATTACCTCTTTTTTAGATGTTCTGCTTCCCCTTTCTCTAGAGTGAGCAGAAAATAAAGAAGACTGTAGCAACAAGAAGCCAGAAATGGCAGTAGAGTTTCACTAACTACACACGTATGATCCAGGAGCTTACAGATAACACCAAAAACACAGCCGGCCGTGCTGTCTGGAATTACAGTCAACCCAACCTAAGCAGAGAAAAATGAGATTAATTACCTCTTTACAGAAGTACCCATCACCCAAATAAAACCAAAATCTGTTAACTGGAATATCAAACTTATAACGCTTCTACTAAAAACTAGCATACACAAAACATACACCACCTGCTGCACCCAAAGGTCATGTTTTCCTTTGAGAATTTAATTGTCAAATAACTTTGAAGAGAATAAGCAGCACTAGGAATGGAACCCAGGGCCTCAAGTGTGCTAGACAACTGTTCTACCACTGAGCCCAAGAAATATGATTAATGAAATCCATTGCCTCCCCTTTAGGACAAAATCTAAAATCTTCCATGTTACAAGTTCTACTGCTCATCAAAACATTATTTAAAAGGATTATTTCATGCATCCAAAGAAAACCTTGACATCAATAATCACAGTTAAAAACTTTTGACTTTACCAACTAGAAAACTCTTGGAATTTGGTACCATATTCCATTCCAGGTAATTAAATGTATAGAGTTCATTTTACATTTAGTCTTCTCCTGCCTTCTGATTTAGCCATTCAGATAAAAAGAAAATACCATTAGAGGAGTGGATATAAGATATTACTATTCATAACACTTGACTGCTTTGCAGTCAAGAAACCCTGGAAGGCCAAATAAGGCTCATTATGGTACGTTCATTCACCTAGACTACACTGTCATAAAGGTAAAATCTAACTTGTAACTGTACAGAAACATGATTTCAATCTCCTGAAAACTACTATCACGTAATCATTTTAAAAGCCTGGAAATTCTGAGGACTTAATCTCCTCCATTGGGCTGTCTGAAAATGGTGGCCAAGCCTGGCTGGCATATTGATCTTTTACTAGGATAATGAATATAGTCAAAGGAAAGCATAACCTTCTGAGGTGGCAACAGGAAAAAAAAAAATGGTAGGCATCTCTGATGATACAAGGTATAAGAATTGCAAGTTTGATAGCAGGAAGAAAAAAAAAGGAAGTACCAGGAATTCAAAGAATTACCCTGTCCTAATTCAAGAGAAATAAAATTTTGAAGGAGAAAAAGGGGGTTATGGATGTGCCTATAAAATTACAAAAAAAAGTGAGTTTTTAGGAAGATAAAATTTGAGAATTTTCCCTTGCACTATAACACATTATAAAAAAACTAAAGATTAAAGTTGTAGCAAATTAAAAGCAACAAAGGAGATATGCCTTCTCTGAGTTAATACTAATAGGGACAAAAGACACCCATGGGTAAGTGAAGTCAGTCTCAATATTGATCACACTGCTCCCAGGGACCAAGACTTAGAACCCAAACTACCTAAGTGGAACTCAGACTCTGGTCTATCTGCTGGGTTCCTAATACACAAAAACCATGCACATGTAAATTACAAGAGCATCACAAATCAAAAGAGAACTAAAGTATGTTATGGACCCTCATTTTATAGATGAAGAAAGGAAAAGAAGGAATTTCTCCCAAGGTCACAGAATTACTTAGTAACATCTAGAAATAACAGGATTTCTCAGTTCTCAGCAATTGTATAATGCTGTTAGAGGCAATGCTATCCTTAAGCTTAGAATTCCAAACACTGTCTCTTTCGACTTTGACAAACTCAAATCTTAGCTACTGAATTGGTTTTATTTTTTAAGAGAAAAAAATTTTAAGGATATTTACCAAATGCTTACTGATGGCACTTTGCAGGATGTCAAAGCTCTGACTCCGGGCAGGGATAACCAACAAACTGTGACAAACTGCCTGTCAGAAAAAGAGAAAACCAGTAACCAAATCTTAACATTTTAGGTAAGACAAGTTCAACAGATTTTTTTAAACCTATTTGCTCTACATAATAATGGGAAACAGGTATTTAAAAAATGACTTTGAAGATACAAATGTCAATCAGACCTCATATATAGGCTAATTTTCCCCATTCATCTATTAAACATGTACTTAAGCACTGAACTAGGTTAGGTGTCACAGGAATGGAAGAATGAGACATTTTCTACTCTCACAATTTTCAAGTAGCTTAAAGCAAGTTGCTACAATAGAAAGATATGAATGATATGAAGGAAGGGCTAACAAAACTTCTTGCCATTTGGTGGAAAAAACTGTACCACAGAAAAATACTCAATACAGAAAATAAAAATACAGGCTGAAGGTTGAGTATCTCTTATCCAAAATGCCCAGGACTGAAAAAATGTTTCAGAGTTTAGAGTTTTTCAGATTTTGGAATATTTGCTTATTTGGCTCTTATGGAGTGAAATCTATGGAAATATTCAAAATCCAAAATTTCTAAAATCTGAAAACACTTCAGATTCCAAAATCCAAAACTTTTTTGAAAGTCACGTCAGGCTTAAGAAATTTCTGACTTCTGAGCACTTCAAATTTCTAATTTTTGAATAAAGCATGAGGATGGCACTCCACAGGATATATTCTGTTCAATTTCATCATAACCCTGACTTCCTATTCCCCAAAGGTAAAAATAGGAGAAATCTATAGGAAAAGAAGGGAGGTAGGAACCACACACCAAAAATACTTTAAACTTTTTAAGTCATAAAGAAAACAGAAAGCCAAGAATGGCACCAAGTCTTTCATAGATTTCAGTCATAACATAGACTCTAGAACCTGATGGCATGTAGTACCAGAGGTGAACTATGTAGAAAAATTGTAGGGAGAGACAAAAAGACTGATGAAAGGAGGAATATCACCCTAGGCAGAAACTGGTCCACCTAGGTTCAAGAGAACTGTAAATCACCCTCAAATGGGGACTGAAGTTGTGACTCAGCAGCAGAGCGCTCACCTATCACGTGTGAGGCCCTGGGTTTGATCCTTAGCACCACATATAAATAAAATAAAGATATTGTGTCCACCTACAACTAAACCAATATTAAAAAAACAAAAAACAAAAAAAACATGATGGTGCAATGTATGTGGTGGTGGTGGTGGTAGGGTCTTTGTTTCTGGTGCCAGAAATTAAACCCAGGGTCTTCTGTACACTAGGCACACATTCTACCACTGAGCTATACCCCCAACCTATATTTGTTATGTATGGATTTCTTAAAGTAGGAGAGAAAAGTTCAATAGCTCTATACATTATATTTCTTAGAGTTTGATACTACTCAAAAGTTTTTAAATGGAAATTTTATTTATCAATAGAAGAAAAATTTTCCAATGCCTTCTTCCTGCTTCAAAGTAAGCATGGTGAATACTGCCATTAATAGAAGATAAATCACATTTGAAAAGTGTCCATTAATCATAAATGTCTGCTTTATCTTTTCCCTCCTTGAACAATTCAGTTCTAAAGTCAGTGGGTGTGGCTGAGCTAGTGAACTCTGGTGAGAAAGTAGAGGAGGCTCAGATCAGGTTATGCATGAATAGGGACAGACTGCCCCCAAGAGCCAGAGTCCAAGTGGGGTGAAGAGAGAAGGGTCGAAGGCACAACAAAGAGAGATGGATTACAAACAGAAGAAATGATCAAGTCAGTACTACAGGAGATAAGATTCTCACTATCAGAGAAAACAGGTACAAGGAAGGAACAAAAGACAACCAGAATGAACCCTGAGATGGTGAATTCCTAATTGCTGTCCACTAAGCAGGACAGAAATCCATTTGGTTTCTACCAACCATTCTTCATTATTCCATGTAGAACTGGTTTGCCATATTCTACTCTGACATAAGAGAGAAAGGAAAGCAGAAAACCTGAAATGAACATATGACTTCAAGACCTGGAGGCTAAGATTAAAGTGGGCAAGTGCTAAGTAGCCAAAACTATAATTTAATAACTGGTAAAGGTTAAATATTAAAATAAATTACAAAATAAAACAGGCTTTTAAAGTTTTAGATCTAAAATATGTTAACTTTTAAAAAGTTAGGTTACACATTGACATCAAGACAAGAATTCTTGTCACCTTTCCATGTACATACCTAACTAAAAGAGGCCAAACTGCTACACAGAAAGCAACCAATGTTCTAGTATCTAGAGGTCAACAGTATAGTCAGGAGCAGCACCCTGACTCCTAAGTCAAAATTCTATTCAGCTAAAGACTTACCTGTGCTGCAGTATCTTACTGACCAAGAACAATTTCTTTCTTTTTGAAAATCTGGGACTTTCCTACTCTATTTGTTTCAGTGGCGTCACATAAAAATGTTATAAACCAGAGCATGTAGACAGAAAACTGAATATAGAAAACAAATGTTTTCAAACTTTAGACAATGAGCAACACTAAAGTTGTAAATACAGTGATTTATTATATTGGCCTCTGCTGAAGGCACTTTGAGGAGGAACCCAAGCAAAGTGTGGAAGGCTCCCTAATATAGGCAAGACAGGGCAAGGACTTTGAGAGAGCTGTTGACAACTAGAATTTGGATTGAAAAGAACTTGAAAGTAAAGAGAATTCCAGTCTCTTTAGGTATTCTGCTAAATACAAAGCTGTGAATGCACAAGGCTTGTCTCCAGGATGCCAGGCAAAGAACATGCAGGGGCAGAAAACGAACAATTCCTAAAGCTCAAACAGGACACAGAGATGTCTGAGTACTAACCAGGGAAAATGGAGGGTCTTCCTAGAACACCCAGGTCATTGAGAAGATGCTCAGAGAACACAAAGCAGGGCTAAATGAGCCCAAGAACAAAAGTTGGCAAATATTTTCCTATGAAAAGCCAAATAGTATTTTAAGTTTTGTAGGCCATGTACAGCTCTGTCACATATTCTTTCTTTCATTTTAACAACTGTTAAAAGAACGTACACACTTACATCAAGGATGGTATAAAAATAGGAACAACAAAAACTGGGTCAGAAGCCACAGTTTAATGAGCCTTATGTTAATAAAGGCAACTTGTTCTAATAAGCCACACCAATCAAACTAAAAACCAAGATTCAAAAGGCCCAAGCTGATACTTCTCAAACAGCATGACCACCAGAAAAAGAGCCAAATAGCCTAAGAACAACAAAATTTTCCAACTCAAAAATACCCACTATTCAATATCTACTCAAAAACTTCTGAACATGTCAAGATGTACAACACAAAACATAACCAGGAGAAAAATAAATCTACATAAATGACTGATAGAACCAAGAACCTTAAAACAATTTTTATAACTATCTTAAGCAAATGTAACACCAAAAGAAAAGCAAAAGATTTAAGAAAAAATTCTTGACATTAAAAAAATGTGAAATTTAAAATTCATTGGTTGGGCCAGCTGCAGTAGCACACACCTGTAATTCTAACTACTTGGGAAGCTAAAACAGGACAGTATCAAGTTTTAGGCCAGCCTAAGCAACTTAAGTAAGACCTCATCTCAATAAAATAAAATAAAAAGCGCTAGGAATATAGTGGTTAGAGTGCCCCTAGGTTCAATCTTCAGTACCATAAAATAAATAAATTTAAGAAATTTTAAAAACTCACTGGTTGGATATAAAAGCAGCTGAATACTACAAAAAAGATTAGTGACCTGAAGACATAATAATTTTTTAAAACACAAAAAATGCTTTAAAAAAATGACATTCAAAACAAAATAGTCTTAACACATGTTAATTAAGAGACCTACAAGAAGGGAACACAACACCTATTTTCCTTAACACAATAAACTATAAGCCAACAAAACACTAAGCAAATATAAGCCAAGAAAATGTAAAAGTAACATTTAGGTACAACAAAAGCTCCATATAGAAATATTTAAGAAGGATAAAAAGAAAATGTTTTTAAAAATGCAGAGAAAGAAATTAGAGAAATGAAAACACATTACATACAGAGAAACACAAGTAAGAATGACCTTATTTATCTATCCTTATATATTCCAGTATTACATAAAGTAGGATAGTGTAATTTGGAGGTAGACTGTGTTAAGTTAAAGAGCAATTAATGATAAAAGGGGATGCCCTTGATGCCAAAAGTAGAAAAAAAAATTGAAAATCTAAAAATACTCAAAATATGAAAGACAATGAATTCCTATTTTGCAATGAAATACCATCAATGAATTCCTATTTTACAATGAAATACCATACACCACTGAAAAAGAATGAACTACTTGACACATTAATATAACTCTCTTAGTATGTTGAATGAATAAAAGCAAATTACTAAAAAGATATTATTTTATTTTTTAACAGTTCAGTAACATGGGGGCTGGGGTTGTAGCTCAGTGGTAGAGTGCTTGCCTAGCACGTGTGAGGCACTGGGTTCGATTCTCAGCACCACATCTAAATAAATAAAATAAAGGTCCATTGACAACTAAAAAATATTTTTAAAAAAAAGTTCAGTAACATGTAAAACAAAACAATAAAATTTGAAGTTATATACATTTATGGTGAAACTATAAAAAAGTATAAATACATATTACATTACTCTAAATGAAGAACAGAGCCAGGTATGGTGGTGCACACCTATAATTGTAGCTAGAGAGGCTGAGGCAGGAGGATGGTGAGTTCAAAGACAGCCTCAGCAATGCAGTGAGACCTTGTCCCTAAATAAAATACAAAAAAAGGGAAGGGGATGTGGTTCAGTGGTTAAGTGCCCCTGGGTTCAAGCCCTCGTACCAAAAAAAACGAGAGAGAAAAAGACAGAGAGATTTTAAAAATACTGAAAATACTGTTATTTCTTAAAACTGTTTGTTACTTTGTATGACCATTTTTTCAGAGTTTATTCATGTTAAAAAGTATTCTTAGCCAGTGTGGTGGCACACGCCTATAATCCCAGTGACTCAGGAGGCTAAGGCAGGAGGAGAGAAAGTTCAAGACTAGCCTGAGCAACTTAATGAAACCCTGTCTCAAAATAAAAAGAGCTAGAGATGTAGCTCAATGGTAGAGGACTTGCCTAGCATGCAGGAGGCCCTAAGATCAATTCCAAGTACCAAAAAAAAAAAAAAAAAAATCTTCGGGAGTTTGTAAGGTAGCCCAGATAGCACATGTGCTTAGCAAGCATGAGGCCCTGAGTCTGAGCCACAGCACAACCAAAACAAAACAACCATTCAATATCTTACAAATGACAGTTAACCTTAAAACTGTTTGCTGGGCCTGGAAAGGAAATCTCTATTTGGGATCCTACCCTGTTAATTACTGTTTTTAAAAGAAAGATCATACAATCATACAGCTGTATGATTTCTTTAGTGGCCAGGAAGAACGATCACAAAGACATTAAATGAAAATTGCAAGTCCAGAACAATATAAACAATATGTTATTTCTATAAGAGTAGAAAACCCAAAGAACATATGCATATAGGTAGTTTGTTGTAAAGATACAGAAGGTAATGTTATTTAGAAAAAACTAGGTAACAGAAACTAGCAGAACCTGGGGAGGGAAAATGGGCGATTCAGGAACTCAGAATATGTTTTTTCACTATGATCTGTCTATCTTTCTCAACTATATGTTTTAAATAATACATACTCCAAAAAGTCCTGATATTTAAAAAAATATTTTTTACCTAGGCATATAACACTGCCGTAATACAAACAGGTAAGTCCACTCTAGTAACTTGCCCAAATTAAGTTACTAGAAAAACATATTTTTTTGCACTTAACATGTCAGAAACTATGTATTTCAAATATTTTCACCTGAAGACTGAAGTATAACAAAGTTTATCCAAAGTAAATTTTGCTTAAAAACTTCAATAACTAAAAACAAGACTTTACAATTTTCCCTAATTTATGTCCTAACATTGCAAAGATAGCAACCTTGGAAATTTAATAGGTGGCCTTGGCAAATGTTCACCTCAGATATATAGATAATCACATTTTAATGACAACTGTGTCTTGGCTTTCTACAGATGATTGGCTTATAAAAATTTTTTTAATTGCTAGTTAGAAACCAGAGCTGTAAGAACCACCATATATTATGACCTCATAATAACAATGCCTAAAAAGGTTGAGTTTTCAAGTCATCACACTAGACACTGGCAAGTCTATGCCTGGAATCCCCATACAATGCTTTCCTCAAAATGTCAGGACACTTGATGGGTGGGGGTGGAGGACGGTGGTACTAGATATTGAACCCAACCCTTTTTATTTTTCAACAGGGTCTCACTAAGTTACTGAGGCCTGCCTCAAACCTGGGATCCTCCCACTTCCACCTCCTGAGTCAACAGGATTACAGGTGTGTCACTATGCCTGATAGAACACTTTAAATAAATCAGAATCTGCCTGTGCTTTCAAAGGACACAATTACCATTATTATATACTGTTGGCAATTCTGAATCTAGTAAGCAAGACCTTCACCTCAATTTATTATTTCTTTTCATTTTTAAAAACATCAGTATTTTTGAAGGACCCCAAGTACACATAATACTACATACCGTGAGTAATATAAAAGGAGGATAAATGTCTTTGGCAAAGCCTTAAGTGTCAAAACCAAAGTCAAAAAAAGGCCATGACAGGGCTAGGGCTGTAGCTGAGTGGTAGAGCACTTGCCTAGCATGTGTGAGGGACTGGGTTTAATCCTCAGCACAACATAACAAAAAATTTTTTAATGTATCCACCTATAACTAAAAAATAAACATTTAACAGAACTAAATAAAGGTATTTTATTTAGCATAAAATAGACCTAAAATTTTTAAAAAGGCCATGACAGAAAAATGTTAAGTATCTATAAAAAGTACAACCCTAAAAATCAAAAGGACATGAAGAGAATTCAGAATAAAGAAGTAAACAGATCAGATGAATAAGTTGGTGCAACAACAAAACAGAAGAACACTGACAGGGGTGGGGGTTAGTCATTGGGTTATGGGAAAAAATGCAATGTCCTGGCCAGGGCCTCTTGGATCATTTTTTTAAAAATCAGCCAGCAAAAACATAAGTGCAGGTTATAAGTGAAAGATTAAAACCAAAATTACATGGGGTAAGCCAGATACGGTGGCACCTGTAATCCCAATGGCTTGGAAGGCTGAAGCAGGTGGATCTCAAGTTCAAAGCCAGACTCAACAAAAGCAAGGTGCTAAGCAACCCAGTGAGCCCAACTCTAAATAAAAATACAAAACAGGGCTGGGGATGTGGCTCAGTGGTTGAGTGCCCCAGAGTTCAAACCCTGATACCCCGCCCCAAATTACATGGGATGACATAATTGTACTTATATTCAATAAGAATAAGCAACTTTGAATGCAAGTGAAGAATTTTTTTTTGTAATTTTTTTTTTAGTTGTAGATGGACACAATACCTTTATTTATTTTTATATGGTGCTGAGGATCGAACCCAATGCCTCACACGTGAAAGGGAGGCACTCTACCACTGAGCTACAGCCAAAGCCCAAGAAATATTTTAAAAAAGAAAATAAATAAGAAATGGGGCTGGGCATTAAGCTCAGCGGTAGAGCATATACTTAGAAAGCACAGGGTCCCTTAATTTAATCCTACCATCAAGCCAAAAAAAGGAGAAATGCATCAAAGCCTTAGTATTGTCTGTTGTAATGTTTTTGTGTATTTAGTTTAAGCACTGGTAACATCTGCAACAACTTATCAATCTTATAATTCCAATTTAATTTAGACTTGCTTCGTTGTTTTTGTTTTGTTTTTTGGTGCCAGGGATTGTATAGGCCCTTAACTACTGAGCCAAATCCCCATCCCTTTTTATTTTTAGACACGGTCTCACTTAGGGACTGCTAAATTGCTGAGGCTGGCCTTGAACTTGCGACCCTCCTGCCACAGCCTTCCAAACTGCAGGGTTACAGGTATGCTGCAGTACCCAGCTAGACTTGTGGTTTTAGTTAGAAATTTCATTAAATAGTACTGAAACATAAACATGTTAATATTTTAACAAAATATTAAATATTAAAGTATTAATATAAAATATTCACCTTATTTATTAAGTTTAATTTTTTAGATATCTACAAGATTTGCCTTAATATTTATAAAGGAAACAAATAATTGCTTTGGAAACCAAAGTATTTTATAAATACTAAAATATATTAAAGTTATTAAATTTCTGGTCTGTAAAAGGAATCATATATAAATCAAAGTCCTCTTTTTAAAAGATTGTTTAAATTTGTTGTATTTATTTTAAAAATTAGACTTCTTTCCTTTTTTAAATAGATGGATCTATTTTATGCTAAATAAAAGAAAATAAATGTCTCCATCATTCAAAGTATTGATTTTTGTTCTATTTCTAGTGGAGTTTCATAATGAAAACCACTCCTCTTACAAGTATCTCCTCTCCGGGATAAGCATTTTCAAAACAGGGATCACTATCTTATACTAATTTCTCTAAAAACAGCTCACAAGGCAACTCTAACACATATAGTAACCGTTGGTGGTTAATAAACAGAAATTCAGTAATTATCAGTTTGTTTTGAGATGCTCTATTACCTCTGTTACATCCCAATGGTGTAAAAACTGATCCAAGTCTGTAAGGTAGAGCAGCACAGGGGAAAGCTGTGTCTGGATGACATGAGGAACTCCTCGGAGGTTCTGAAGCCAAGTCAACTCTTCTTTTGAAAAGCCTAACGCAGTTAAGAAAGAAAGCTATGTAAAAATAAATTAATTACAAAGCAGTAACAGTCTTCATAATTTTTTATAAACAGGTAACATGTACCTTCCAGCAAACCCTTCTTTAGTTTCTACATATCATATAATTATCTTAAGAAATGAACTTGTAATAATGAGGCAGTTGAATTCACATAATTATGTGCTCTGACCCAAAGTAAAATATATCCTAAAATGGGCTATCCCACCTACTAGAACTTTACTACTTTTACTTAAAAAAGTAAATTTTTTTGAAAAAGCAAATGAATGAGTAAAAATAACATACTTTTACAATGCCAAACATTACATTTCTTAGATAAAAGCCCTGTTTTAAAATTACTGTACCTCCCAAGTCTATTTTTTTGTTTCTTAACTGAACTCAGGGCCCTGCAGATGGACAATACATTTGTAGTTCCTTCAACTACACCTTAGTTAACAAAATTTTGATTTCTTTATCACCCCAGTACATTTGACCTAAGCTACACAGACAATGTCCCAAAGTTGCTCCTGACATGTAGCTGTTCTCAGAATGATTTAATACCACTGCCTACTTAGATGTTCAGACCACTATCCTTCCATAAGTACACCCTAAAGAAGCATTATCTAAGTTTAATAGCCACATAACAGTACTAACTTTGAATGAGTTTTGTAAAACTAAAAGCTTTTTGACGGGTAACTTTTATATAAATATATAAACATAAAATATAAATCCCTCCTACCTCAAATGTGCTCATCCAAAAAATATGAAATTAACACGTAGGAGTTTTTATTATTTTTAAATAGTTATCTTAATAGATTCAACTTCATTCTGAAACCTGTCAAGTTCTTTCTGTATTTGGATAATAACTAACCCCCCTAATTTCAAGCATTTAGAAAATTTCAATCTCATCATTATCATCTAAGTATAAAAAGGTTAATATTGAAAGAGCACAATTATTCAAAATGATAATAAGATAGCATTTCTACTCATTTTAGCAATTTTGTTTTGAGGGTAAATGTAGTATAAGAACTAATCAAAACCTGATATTATTATATCAAACTGAACATTTGAACATGTTTGGAAAGGAGATCTGTTATTTGCTGCATTTTTAAACCATGCACTGGAATTTTCTCTGCCTAGTTTAAAAAGAGCCAATTAGGTACAATTCACTATAAACAAGGATGAGAATAAAATTAGAATAAAGACTAGGAAGGAGATGAAAATATAATCACATGATTTTCAAATAACCCAAAGTGTTGGATATTTATGAGAGATTTGAGTCACTTAAGTTGAATCATGTATCACCTGCTTCAGGAACTTGATACTGCAGGGTACAAATATTCTTTCAAAGATTTTCACTTATAATAAAAATCCTTCTAAGACAGAGTACTTATCATCTCCCATACTGGGAACCAAACAGATAAGACAGCAAATCTTAGGAGAATGAGGTTTTTTAATTTGTGACCTGGCAAGTGAAATGGGGTTACCTGTAAGTGTGGAAAATAAGAAGCTGAAATAGTCCACATCAGTTATCAACCAGTCTTTAACTGAATACTTCCATCCAGAAAGTGATGATCTATAATAAACAATGGGAGAACTATTATCAGAAGTTCAATTTTCTTTTCAGGGGACCTAAGGGTCTTAGGGACTGAATTCACAGCCTCCATATGCTCAGCCACTGAGCTAGAAACCACATCAAATCATTTTCCTTTAATAAGACTTATTTAATAGCTTAAAAGAAAACCCATAGTATATAATGTTTTTGGTTTTGTTTTTGTATTGGGTATTGAAGCCAGAGGCACTTTACCCAGTCCTTTTTATTTTGAAACAGGGTCTTGCTAAGTGTCTTACAAAATTGCTGAGGCTGGCTTCAAATTGGTAATCCACCTACCTCAGTCTCCCAGGTAGCTGGAACTACAAGTTTGCATCACTACACCCAACTATAGTGTTTTAATATTTTATGAAAGGGCTCAAGTCCTATAATGTAAAAATTTTAAATTCTAACATTTTTATGTAAAGTTTCATTAAAAAGCACAAATGATTCACACATGTATGGTATAGCAGAAAACTTCCACCACATTCCAAAACTAAACTCCAAAGAGCCAAAATGAAGTTTTGCTTTTTCACCACTAGGTTCTATCACTATGTACTTACTATGACTTTTACTCACTATGACTGTTTATAAAGTCTAACATTCAGCAAATGAGTTATGTTTAATAATCAAGTTCTAGCTTCCTACCTAAGCAAAAGTAAAGACAACTATGTGTTTCTCTCTTTTTTTTTGAGAGAGAGAGAATTTTAATATTCATTTTTCAGTTCTCGGCGGACACAACATGTTTGTTTGTATGTGGTGCTGAGGATCGAACCCGGGCCACACGCATGCCAGGCGAGCACGCTACCACTTGAGCCACATCCCCAGCCCTGTGTTTCTCTTCTTAAAGTCTATTTCACTATAGCGCAGCTAAGGTATTGGCTAAGGACTTAAGGGAATAACTAAATGTAAAGCAGCCTTTCATTAAATGAGGATTACAATTCCTGCTGAGATGAGTTTCCAGTAACTTTCTTCAAGGAAAGGCTAGAATGAGAGCAAACATCAATCACAGAAATAGCAAAAAGGGAAATGATCAGATCCAAAAAACTGAGCTTACAAATTCTGAATGTGATAAAGTTAGGAGTTTCTAAATCACCAATAAGCACTTAATAATTTTTTACCATCATAATAACTGCATCATGTTTATTAATGGTCTTAAATTTGGAGGGTTAAAATTAAAAAAACTTTTTTTGAGTATCATATGCAGGAAACAAGTGAAGATTTATGGAAGGAATATCACAATCTAAAAGGTCATAGAAAGCCACAGTTGCCATATAGAAAGGAGTTCAAAAGAATGGTTAGAAAACATTCTTCTGAACCCAGTAAATATAGGAAGCAACTGTGCCACCCAGTGGCTAAAAGAAGAAAATACATTTAAGTTTTTTAGGGGGAAAATGACAAGTGATTACATCAACACTGTTTTTAAAACTATGATGATCATATACATTGTCCAAGGCAGAACACTTATGAAAAGAGAGAGGAATGCTATTACTAACTATGCAAGAGCAAAAGAGGTAAACTGAAACAGCTGCTGGCAGGCCAGGTTGTATATTCACCCTACTTAAAACCCAAGCCAAATTTTCTTAGTCCAAACAATTTCTTTATTTAACATTTCGAATTACTTTTCCATATTTATGCTTTATATTTCCCCAATCCAGCTGTAAACAAATCAGGGGCAGAAAGGAAAGAACTTGCTATGATCATGGAACAACACAAGGTGGGCATCAGAACAAATATTATCACCATAGTTTAAAAGACAGTGTGATAATAGTTTGTCATTTGTCCCCAAAGAGACACTTAAAATGAATTTGCTGCCATTTAGCCATAGGATGGTACAAGTGATAGCTTTTATAAAAAAAATTTTAATTATTCTTTTAGTTGTAGGTGAACACAATACCTTTATTTATTTATATGTGGTGTTGAGAATTGAACCTAGGGCCTCACACACGCTAAGCGAGTGCTCTACCGCTGAGCCACAACCCCAGCCCGTGATTGTTTTTTTTTTTTTAAACTGGGTTCAAGAGCCTATTAGTTTGTTTTCAAACTACTTCTGAACACCTTAGTGAGCATGCAGTAGAATGATATGCAAAAAAAATAAAATTCTAAGAAAACATAAATGGGTTGGTAAAAAGGTAGGGACAGCAAATCCAAGTATACTTCTCAAGAGAAAATAAACATGAATGATTTCTAGCTGATGGGTTTTTCATACATGAAACACTCAAGTTGTATCCTGCTTTCAATAAACATTTCTGATAGAGACAGGGGGGCATAAGAACTACAAAAATTTGAGTTAACTTTAATCTCATGGCTCAGTTAATGTAACAAAATCAAAATAAGAAATAACTGCCAGAAGCGATGGCACACATCTATAATCTCAGTGACTCAGGGGGGCTGAGGCAGAATGATAAGTTCCAGTCCACCTTTGTCAACTTAGTTGAAACCCTGTCTCAAAATAAAAAATAGAAAGGTCTGGGAATTGAGCTCAGTGGTAAAGCACCCTGAGTTTAATCCCCAGTAACCTCATCCCCACCCCAACAAAAAAAATTTCAGAAATGATTAAAGTTACATTTCACAGAAATTAATTTGACATCAGTACAGGTAGGAGGAGAAAATGAAAAAGTCAAGGATAAAAGGGAATATTCTGAAAGATATAAAGTGACCCAAAATGTCTAAGGAACCAAACATTAGTCTTAAATTCTGACCCTACTTGAAAAGTCATATAATGCCAAGTCTAGGAAAGTTAAAAAACCTTAATTTTATATTTTTTTCAAAAAGAGATTACTCTCAACAGGAATATTACATCTACAGATAAATCTACGAATGGATTCTACAAACCCTAAAAAGCAAAACTCAAGTTTGGTGAAGTTTTAACTACAAAACCAGTCAGCTTTGCATGTATGTATGCCAAAATAGCTCATATATGCTAAACATACACTTTGCCACTGAGCTACACCTCCTACAACCCAATCTGCTTTTATTTTATTTTTTAATATTTTTTAAGTTGTAAATGGACACAAAACCTTTATTTATTTATTTTTATGTGTGCTGAGGATCAAATCCAGTGTTTCACGCATGCTAGGCAAGCGCTCTACCACTGAGCCACAAACCCAGACCCCCCAATCTGCTTTTAATGATTATGAGCCTTATTATCAATATGTACTTTCCCAATACTCATTACAAATCCCCCACCCCCCCAAAAAAAAGTGAATCATATCTGACATTGATAAAAATATTAAATGCAGTTTCCAAAGTAAATTAATTTCAACTATGGTTCAAAAGGTGGGTCTTAACTGGCTGATAAAATTTATACCTAAGGTAGAGAGTGCCCTCCACTGGAAGTTAATAAATACAAAGCCACCTCAGATATAGAAAAATATGGGAAATTTATCAATTTTTAAAATACTTAAAAATGACCAAGTTTAACACATATACAGAGAAGAAATAAACCTTGAACTTTCATATATAAACAACATATTACCAATAACTCTCATCTGCTAGAAGGAAAGGTATAGTCAGTTATGTAGCACACTTTTAGTAACTAGTCAAATATTTGTCCTATATTATATGAAAAGACTGACAAAGTTTATTAAAAGGAGCCACAACTACCAATAAATATTGATGGATATGAATACCAAATTACTCTGTTACAAACATGAAGTGTTTAAGGATTCTTTCAACACTGGCAATTTGAAATTATTACAAAAACTTTTCAGAATAAAATGCCTAGTCACTATAGAAAATGGCATAACAATTCCTCAAAAATCTAAATAAATGAGATGGGGGTATAGTGGCAGAGCACTTGACTAGCATGCATTAATCACTGGATTAATCCCCAGCACCAAAAAATAATAAATAAGAACACAGTATTACCATATGATCCAGCAATTTAATCTCTAGATACATGGCCAAAAATTGAAAGAATGGCCTCAGAAAGATATCTGTATACCACTGTGCATTAAAAACATTACTCTAATTAGCCAAAAGATGGGAAAAAAACAGATTTCTATCAAAAGATGAATGGCAGGGCTGGGGCTGTAGCTCAGTGGTAGTGCACTTGCCTAGCAAGTGTGAGGCACTAGGTTCAATCCTTATCACCACATAAATAAATAAAACAAAGGTACTGTGTCTATCTACAACTAAGAAAAAAAAAATTAAGGATAAACAAAATACAGTAACACACACACTCACACAAACACACACACAAAATACAATATCACTCAGCCTTAAAATGAAATAAAATTTAAGCACAGATCTGTAATCCCAACAACTCTGGAGGCTAAGGCAGAACAATTTCTAAGCCAGCCTCAGCAATTTAGACCCTCCAACAACTTAGCAAGACCCTG
This sequence comes from Marmota marmota marmota, assembly GCF_001458135.2. NCBI lineage: Eukaryota > Metazoa > Chordata > Mammalia > Rodentia > Sciuridae > Marmota > Marmota marmota. Next base: position 12,046,368 of record NW_026000101.1, on the reverse strand, counting down.
TCTCAAAACTAAAAAAATAAACAAAATAAAGGTGGTGGGGAGGAAAGGACATAGCTCAGTGGTAGAGCACCCTTAAGATCAATCTCAAGGACAAGATGCAAAAAAGCCAGTCATAAAAAGAAAAACAATCAATAGTCCCATTAATATGCAGTATCCACAGTGATAAAAATCAAAAAGACAGAATAGTGATTAGGAGGAGTTGGGGGGTGAGGCATGGAAGAAATAGGGAGGAATTGTTTAGTGGGTAGTATTTTAGTTTGAGATGAATAATTCTGTAAAATACCACTATAGCCACAAAATGTTAAAATGGTAAATTTTATGCTATGTATATTTTACTACAAAAAGAGAGACTTTAAGTAATTCCTGATCTGAGTCCACAAGCTTATTTAATTCAGCAGCTAATTAAATTCTGAATTCCCAGAAAGTCTAGGTGACAATTTCCTAACCCCTAAGATTTTATGCAGAGTACTCTCACCTCCATGCTTTTGATTGAATTTCAGCCCTCATTCTAATCTAGCTATATAAATCACGAGACATAAACATGAAGCAGTTTTACAGTAGGCAAATTTTCGTCAGCTAATAAATGTTAAGAGTTGCAATTATATCAAATATCAGTAGTAGCAATATGTGACTTTAAAAGCCTTCTGTATTGTACCAGTTTCCAGTAAGAGGAAGAGGGGAAAAAGATTATACACTTAAAATACAGCTCACTTGAACAAGATACCTCATGTGTAGTATCCCAATAAGCATGGCCGACAAACTTGAACTGAGTCTTCCCATAATACAGCAACGACTTAATCGAGAAAGCAAATCAGTAGGCAGACTGGGTAGAAAATATACAAGCTGAACCAAACGTTTCTGAGACTCTGCAGGGAGAACGACCACGGTGCCTTCTTGTGGATCTAGTGGGGTAGGTAAAAATATTAAATTCAGCTATACGATATATACAAACTGGAGATTAAATTTAGTAAAGCATGTTGATGGCTTTTATTGAATCAGAGGCTGACAAATTACACTGAAGTTCAATCATATCAATCACAAAATTTTTATCATAAATAATGTATCTATGGCTTGTTAAGCTATTTCCTGAAGTAAAACAGTGAACATTATAATCATTTATTCAAAATTTATTTATTTATTGAACACTATAATAATTTCACAATATCTAAGTGTTCTGTTAGAAATAAGAACTTTGATGGGAGTGAAAAGGAAACAGGACTGAGCACAAAGCATAACAATGAAAAACAAGCAATTCAACTAACAGTGAAAATTACAATATCAACCTAATTTAAGGTAAAAGACCTGATTGTCTGCTCCATGTGTGTGTATATATCTATGTACCTATACATATATGTACAATATTTTAAAATATAATCCATGGTCCAGGTATGGTGGCATATGCCTGTAATTCCAGTGACTCAGGAGGACACTAAGGTAGGAAGACTGCAAGCTCAGCAACTTAACAAGATCCAATCTCAAAACAAAAAGGATGTATAGTTCAGCAACTTAACAAGATCTAATCTCAAAACAAAAAGGGCTTAACCCTCATCACCCCCAAAAATTTTTTAGAAGTTATAGAAAAATATTATATAAAACATATAAATATATAACGTAAAATACATTAAAATTATTAACATATGACCCACAAAAGGTAGAAACCATGTACAAGTGGCATATGAGTAAAGGGAATATCATTTAACTGTAAAAAGGAATAAAGTACTGATACTTGTTCTAAGACTGATGAACCTTGAAATATAATACTAAGGGAAAGAAGCTAGACATAAGAGGCCTTGTATTATATAATTCTGCTTATACGAAATGTCCAAAATAGACAATTCCATAAAAATACAAAGTAGATTAGTAGTTTCCAAGGACTGGGGGAGAGAGAATCTTAGGGACAATTACTGAGTACAGAGTATTTTTTTAGGGTGATGAAAATGTTCTAGAATTAAATAGTGGTGACAACTGTACAATCTTTGGAATATATTTAAAAACCACTGAAGTATATATTGTAAACTGGTAGATTTTATCATTCTGTCTCAATAAATTATGTGACTCAATCTCAATAAACAAATACAAACTATATGCACATGTATATGCCCATGTATATACATATGTATATTCATGTATTTTAGTCATATTTTTTGCTTAAAATATTAAACACTTAAGTCAGTTCCAGGGATGAATACTAAAGTAAAAATATAAAGAAGTCATACAATATATTCATTATAAGTAATGAAGGTATTATAGTGCCATTAAAGCTTCAAAGTAATTTCTTAAGTCTCTTATTAGTTTTGAATTTATAAATAGGAGGTAGTTTCAAAGATAATTTAAGAACACAAAAAGCATCGGCAGCCAGGCCCAGTGAGTGGCACATGCCTGTAATCCCAGAGGATCAAGAAGCTGAGGCAGGAGGATCTCAAGTTCAAAGCCAACCTCAGTAAAAGCAAGGCACTAAAAAACCCAGTGAGATCCTGACTCTAAATAAAAATATAAAATAGGGCTGGGGAGATGGCTCAGTAGTCAAGTGCCCCTGAGTTCAATCCCTGGTACCACTCCACACCCTGCCAAAAAAAATATCATCTACAAACATTAATCCTCTATAACAATTCCAACAAACAATAATACTGAAAATAAATTTACTGTTTAGTTTTTAATTTTTAATTTTGGCAATTTGACAACGGCATAACTAAAAAGGCGGCAAAGCTAAAGAGATTCCCTTAAAAATTTGTTTCCTACACTAGGATAAACCAATGAGTACATATGCCACTTAAACTCTTACCATAGATTCGGGGAGCAGTAGTTTGTAAACTTTTTAGTAATTCTTTATTTGCTCGTGCTGCAGCAGTATGAATGATATCAATCAGCTGTGTTGAGAGTTCAGGGTTTCGGGAGCCCAGATGAGAGAGTTGCAATGGTAAACCAGCAAGCCAACGGGATAACACTTTACTACGGTATCTTAGATAGACCAAGGGAAAACACGACAAAGTGTGATCTTCAAAGGCAAGGGAAATAAATTTGAACTAACAAAAAAGGATTATAATTTAAACATGCTACCAAGTGACTAATCATGAACCAATAACACATTTGTTCATTTAAACATTTGAAAGCCTACAAGATGTCCCCATCATTTACCTACGAGAAACGTTTTCCAAGACTTTGCCCACTAAATTATGCAATATGGGATATTATCTAAATTGTAGTTTTACCTTAAGGGACAGAAATACTTAACTCTTTGTAAACTACTTATCTAGTTAATGTTAATTATTATACTCTATTAACAAGCTGATGCATTTGCCCACACACAAAATGGCTTTGAACTTGTGTTATTTTATTATATAGGGCACTTACTTAAAGCTCTAATGTCTTGGTTTAACAGCAAACATTGAGAGCTTAAGTAAGTATGCACTTCATTGTCAGACCTAAATTTATAGCAAAAACCAGACTACAGTCCAACAACTACCTACATATATGGAGATATCCCAAATCAATCAATCAATCAATCCACCTCTCTCTTACTGGCGATTGAACGCAGGGTCTCGCAAGTTAGACAAGTATTCTACCACTGAGCTAAATCCGCAGCCCCCCCCCCTTTAACTTTAAGACAGTGGCTTGCTACAGGCTGGCCTTGAACTTGTGATCTTCCTGCCTCAGTATCCCTAATAGTTGGGATTACAGGAATGAGCCACCACCACATGTGGCAAACCCCAACCACACATCTTCCTGACTAGCTCAAATGATCTTAAATTTACCATATCAAAAGAGTTAATTCCTGCTGGACATAATCATGCACACCTGCAATCCTAGATACTTGAGAGGTTTATACAGGAGGATCACAAGTTGAAGGACAGTCTTGGCAATTTAGGGAGACCATGTCTCAAACTGAAAAATAAGAAGGGCTAAGGGTGGCAGCTCAGTGGCAGAGCACCCCTGGGATGAATGCAAATACTGGGTGTCCAAAAAAAAAAGTTGATTCCTTAGTTCCATTCTTTGTTGTCTATCTCACCTGATAGTATTAAACTAAGCCAGAAACTTGGTCATCTTCTATTGTCCTCCAGTTTATCCCACATGTCCCAATATGTCACTAATGGCTAATGATTCAACCTCCATATTTTCTTTCTTTTTTTTTTTAAATTTATTTTTTTAGTTTTTGGCGGACACAACATCTTTATTTGTATGTGGTGCTGAGGATCAGACCCAGGCCGCACGCATGCCAGGCGAGCGCACTATCGCTTGAGCCACATCCCCAGCCCTAACCTCCATATTTTCTATGGGAAGAAAAAGATTATGGCCGTGTTGTGGCTTGAATATGAAGTGTCCCCCAAAGTTTGTTTGAAGGTGAAATGACTAGACAGAGTGCTATAATCTACTTTGAATAAACTGCCGGATAATTACAGGCAGGTAGGATGTGGGTGGAGAGGGTGGGTCAATGGGGCATGCCCTGGAAGGGTTAGCTTCCCTGTGCCCCCACCCGGTTTCCTGGCCATGATGAGGTGAGCCACTTTCCTCCACTAGACACCTTGGGCCCAGAGCAATGAACTTAGCCAATCATGGAATAAACCTCCAAAACCTCTAAGTTATTTTTGTCAGGTATTTTGGCCACAGCAATGAAAGGCTAATTAAAACAGGCTGCTATAGGTTGTTGCATCTGTTCACTAGCTACAAGTAGAAATACATGCTAAAGAGGCTTTTACTGTTCAGATATGGGTATAAAGTTCACGAGAACTATTAAGCATGCTTTTTTATAAAACTTTCCATCATTTCATAAATGCACTACATAGGATTTTTAAAAAAAAAAAAAGAGAGAGAGACACTTTCTCCAAAGATTTCATCACTCTATCAGCTTACTTAAAATATTTAAACAGACTACAAATAACTCAGCAAGAGAAAAGAGAAATTTTGTTTTGTTTTGAGTACCAGGGATTGAACTCAGGGGTGCTCAATCACTGAGCCACATCCCCAGCCCTACTTTGTATTTTATTTAGAGACAGGGTCTACTGAGTTGCTTAGCGCCTCACTTTTGCTGAGGCTGGCTACAAACTGGCGATCTCCTGCCTAAGCCTCCTGAGGCACTGGGATTACAGGTATGTGCCACTACACCTGGCATAGAAAAAGGAAATTTATATAATAAAATAAAACTTTACCTGAGCCTGTAAGATCTCAATTCTTCCTTCTGATAGATTTTACTGAAAAATTTTAGTAACAAAGTCCGAACTGGAAGGAGAAGGCCCCTTTGTTGATATAATGTATAAACTGCCTTAATGAGAGTCTCTGTAGCCTCTAAAAACAGAAAGAAAATAACTGATATCAATCAAAAATATTTCTTTAATAACCTCCGAAATTCCTCTAAATTCACTTTTACTCTGCCCATACGGCAAAAGCAGGTCTTAGCTACAAACTATTGATAACTATCAAAGTCCTACTGTAATAACAGCGTAACTAAAACCAAAGTCAAACCAACCAAAAGTTACAATATAAATTTTCTTAAGGTACAATAAACCTTGGGATGCCAAAAAAAAGTGAAAGGTGAATTAGATTGGAACCAAACAGAAAAGCCTTGATTCAATTCTGAATGAAAAAAGTTGTTGTAAATCAGTCCAAAAAATGGACAATGTAACTTAACTCCTACACTGAAGAAAGGTAGATGAGGAAATATAGAATGTTCATTCTACATTGATCAAAGGGAAAAACTTTTAATTTTCAGTCAGACTAGAGCCCTTAGAAGATAGGCCCATTGTGAAGCAAATTAAATATGGGCCTATCTTCTAAGGGCTAAATGATTTCAGAGTTCAAGCAGATAGTGCTTTATAAATTCTTAGGCTAGCTACCTTATATGGTCTGAATATAATTAACTACATGGAAAAGTTTGGAAGTCACCATTTCATGGCTAGTCACTAAATACCATAAGAGCTCCTCTCAGATCAAGGCAAAACAGCATCACGTACCTCTGTTTGGTTGTATCTGCATTAACCTCCACGATACTCCAAGCAATCTGTTCAGCTGCTTACTGTTTAGCCTAGAGCCATCTTCAAGGGTCTTTGTCACAAATTTCCTTATCATTTCTATCCAACTGGAATCTTTCTGCAAAGTTGAGGCATTTGCCAGGGAGACCATGATATCAGACAGTGTTAAATTCAGTAAGAGATGATCTACGTTATTGGAGAGAATCGTGCAATGCTTGATGCTAAAAACAAACAAAGACACACACACACATATATCTATAAAGTGTTATGTCTACCATGCCTGCTTCACTTAGCGTACTTGAAACAAAAAAATTCCTTCTAGAATTAATAAAATGTCAAGATGACACAGTGTATAGGCAAGGTTCAGGTCATAGTTCTGTAAATAAACTATTTACTACAGAATCGGGGTTGTTCAGAAAGTCTGAATTACCCTGCATATGGCTCAGTTCATTACTAATGCTGCTGTTTATATAGAAGGCAAACTGTTTCACAATACTGCATGGGAATCCTAAAAAACTTGAAAGATAAGAAGACCTGAAGATTTTTTAAGAAAACATTTATTTGGATGGACATCACAGCAGATCTTGGCTTTACTTCTAACTAATCACCTTACCTAAGAAACACTAGTTTCTCCTGATAATAATTTCCTCCTGTATGAAATATGAAGACTGATTCAGGTAAGCACTGATTTGAAATGAATTAACTTTATAATTCACATACTAAAATCAGTTTACTTATCTTAGCCAAACAAAAATGTTTCTTTCGAAACTTGAAAGAAATTTTTAAATACCTGAATACAATATTTATTGAACAAAATCTGAAATTCAAAACATACTCATTTCAGATTATTACAGTACAGTCCATTTTTTTCATGTTTAGAAAAATGTGGATTTGACTAAAATTATAAATATCTCAAAGTAATCAATTTTAAAGGAAAACAGTAACTCTGGATTAGATTTCAGCAAGGACAATTGTGAAGAACCACACATACATGAAAAGGGAAATAAATTTGGTGTGGCTGAGCATCAAGCAAGGCTAGAAACCACAAATGAGCCTAGAAAGGAAAAAGGGAACCAGTTTACAAAGAACATCAAAATTAATTTTGCAGACAAGGGAGTACCATGGCTAACTTCTTTCAGATGGATGATTTTGCAAATACAAAAGGAAAAACAAGAGTTATAGACTATAAACAAAGAAGCAGCTGTGTGGCTATTGGAGCAATCCAGGCAACAGTAGGCAAGGGCAAGAACTAGGGTCAATACTGGTATGGACTAGGAGAAGGGAAACATTAGAATAAAAATTGTCTGGATATGAGACTTGCTCAAATGTATACACATATGTGAGCTGGGGAGGGTAGAGAAGGGCAGCATCAAAGATTCTAGCACTGGTGACTAAGTTGATAAGAGATGATGAAGAAAAAAGAGCAGAAATCCAGAAATAAATTCTACCTTGTATATACTGAACCTAAACTGTCATAAATCCAGGCAGCATGGCTGACAAACAACTCAATATGGAAGTCTGACACTTGACACTGGAAAGAGAAGTCTGAGCAAAATTTTATAGAAATTATCCACACAACCACTCCCAGCTAGCTGCAAAGGAAACTAGGATGGCTAGTTTTTATTTTATGTAGCTATATGTCCAGCTAAAAACCGGGAATTTTATCATTAAAAGAGAATGCAACCTGGATAAATTTGCAACATTTCCTCCCCCCAGGTAGAGCTTTATAAGATAACACTCTCCTAGATTTATCTCATGCAGCACAATCTATTACTATATCTGGGAGAACTCAATGGGCAACTGCAAATTTCAGAGAGTTCATTCTGCTTCTCCAATAATTTATACAAAAAGTTTAAAGACTACATATACCAACCCACTTTACACTTCTAGAAAAAGAATATAAATTGTCACTTTGAATGAAAATGATGTATCAATGTTCAGTTCACTAACTGCACTGATAGTTGGAGAGGCTGTGCATGTGTGAGGACAGGAAATATACAGGAACTCTGCACCTAAAACTGCTCTAAAAGAATTAAATATTTTTTAAAAAAGGAAAGAAATTCTGATGCATGCTATAACATGAACCCTGAAAACATCAAACACAAAAGAACAAATACTGTAGATTATATTCATGATGTACTAGAATAAGCAAACATACAGAGAAAGTAAGTTGAACCGTACTTATCAGGAGGAGTATGGGCAGTTACTGTTTAGCGAAAACAGAGCTTCAGTTCAGGATGAGTTCAGAAGGTGGTTGCACAATAATGTGAAAGTACTTAATGACACTCAACAGTACACTTGTAGTTACAATGGTTAAATGCTATGTTATATACACTTTCTACCATAAAAATAATTACAACCTTTGTAACTACATTTCAACATGAGGGGAAAATGAAGACAGCAAGCTAAAGAAACTGGGAGTACATAAATATGTATCTTGGCACAAATGTCACTTCATCAGAGTTGCCTTTCCTAGAAGCCTCCAGCCCCCTAAAAAACAAGGACCAGCTCTTTGTTCTATACCTTTTGTTAAGTACTGGGAATTGAATCCAGGGGCACTTCACCACTAAGCCATACCACCAGTCCTTTTATTTTTATTTTAAAATTCTAAGACAGGGTCTGGCTAAGTTGCCCAGGCTGGCCTTATAACTTGCGATCCTCCGACCTCAGCTTCCTGGATCACTGGGATTACAGGCATGTGCCACCATGTCTGACCCCTTTATTATATACTCTTATATTGCCCTAACTCTTCTTTCATTTGATCACAATGGGTCACTGATTCAATAATCAGAGAAAAAAATTCTCCCTCATTAGATTGAATTCCACTGAGAACTGGCACTATTTATCTTTATCACTAAATGTTCAGCACCTACTACAGGAGGTGGCTTACACATATTAAATGTCCAACAAATTTATTGAATGCTAACAGTATACCCTACACTATTAAATCATTTACTTACACTTGAAAGTCTACTTAATTCTAAACATCCTAAGCATTATTTAAACTCATTTTTTTGAAACCCCTTACCAGAAAAAAACAAACACACATAAAATTTTACATCATGATATCAGGAGTTCAAAGACTTTCTAAACCTTGGATAGACTGTGAATTAAAGTTCTGTTCTAATAAGAAAATTGTGTGTGGAGGGAAAAACCTAACATCTTCCTCAAAAAAAGGTCTCTCTGATTCGAGCAACTCCATAAATTAGTCTTCCTAAAACAGTTTTGACCAACCAAAAGTCCTCAATGACAAAAGAATCAAGGCTAAAAGTAAGATGAACTCCAGGAAAAAGAAGTTATTTCCAGTATCAAGGTCAGTGAAGAATAGAAACCAGATCTGACCCAGCCAGGTCCATATTCTCCAGTTTTTTTTTTTGTTTTGTTTTTTTAATATGGTCTCCTTACATTGTCTCTAGTCCCTTACACAGTCTACTAGATGAAATCACATCCATATTCAGATCCACTTCAAACACTACCCTCCATATAGCTTTTGTCTATTTATCCTGACAAAAACTTATCATCTGTCTCCCAACAAATTCACAGTTAATTAATGGTACAGTTATAAGTATACTTATATAAAGCCTTATGTTATCTATATTAATTCACTTTAAAAAAGTATTTGGACAAAATACCTTTATTTTATTTATTTATTTTTATGTGGTGCTGAGGATCAAACCTAGGGTCTTGCACATGCAAGATGAGTGCTCTACCGCTGAGCCACAACCTCAGCCCCATATTAATTCACTTCTACCAATTATGGAGCTACTACTTCTCAGCTTCCAACTCACCCTCCAAACTCCACTTTGTGATCCTGGGGCTGGGACTATGTGAGCCACAGTTTTCCTTTATGTGGCTTCTTCTAACAATAAAGAGATGGTAGAAAGAGACTTGAAAGCTGTAGGAGGAAGACAGGGTATTTTTCTTTCCTATCCCTGTTTTTGCTTCCTATTGCTGTCTGCATCAACTAGCACCTCTTCTACAGGAATGTTCACAATTCATTCTAGAAGCCACAGTGATTCCAGCTTGTTCAATAAAGGGTCTCTTTGATCCTAACTCTACACAACTAGCATCACCATGCCTGTAGGAAAATACCAACAGAACCAAGCTAGAACCCCCTTTGCAGAGTTGTGGGTTCCTGCTCTATACAGTCTTCTCTGAGGCCAAGACATGAACACCAGCTGAGCAGCAACCGCTTCTCAGGTCAGTCCTGGCTCCCTTCCTCTAAGCTTTTTCCTTTCTTTTCTTTTTTCTCAGTTCTAGAGATATGAGTTGCTATTTCCATAATATATTACTATTCCCTTGTTGTCTTCTCAGTTTTTTAAAACGTAATTAATAATTCTTTATATTAAATTCTGTTAAAACTCATTGGTGTGGTTTTTATCTCCTGAATGGATCCAGACACACTTGCTTACAATTCAGAATCAAATCACTTAGGAAAGAAAGGAATACAACTTAAAATATTTTATTATCAAAATACTTTATTTACAATAAGTGACCAAAATAAATAGTGAATGAATGAAAAGCTCATTCATCTATAGAACAGCCTTATTTCTTCCAGCACAGTCCCTGAACCCTGCTCAGAGAGTCTCTGTGGGGCTGGGGATATAATTCAGTGGAAGAGTACTTTGCCTAGCATACACAAAGCTCTGTGTTCAATCCACTGACCCATCCTCCACCCCCCCCCCCAAAAAAAGAGAGAAAGAAAGAAAGCAAACAGCACACAGCCTCAAAGCTTCTCCAGTTAGTTTCTTCCCTTTTGTATATTAAAGATCCTAAAGACTGTTTTGACAGGCTTTTTAAGATCCCCTTTGAATGTTCACTCATTTGAAGCAACTATAATTTTAGTGTTTCGCTTGTACCTGCTTGTCAAGTTTTATTATATAACGTGTTCTCACATTTATCTGCTCTCACTTGCAGTACACATTTTAAATGCTTTCCAAGCTGACTTTTTAAACTCCATCTTCTAATTTATTGTCCCTTTTCCCCCTTTCTTTTCCAATTCCTTCCTTCAGGACATTGATCCTACTTTTACTACCAGTTTCCTCAAGTAAAAATGAGAGCATACCTAAGATGACTTTCCAAAGTTCTCTAGACAGAGAATCAATAATTACATGGTGCCCCTCAAAATAAACCACCCATGTTGGCAATTTTTAATTAATGCACATTTATGTACTTTAATACATTCACATAGCACAACTGTACAGACTTTTAAAAATTCAAAAAGAAAATTACTAAGGTTTGTTCAAAAGAGCCATACTATGGCTACTTCTATTTTCACAAAATCTAAATATCTCATGATGTAGAAATTGCCAGACTATGATTAATTACATTTTAATAATTCCAGGTTTAACAGCTTTTTAAATTTATACAGTGGAAAATAATCACAATACCTTTTATTTGTCTCTTTCCTTCTGTGCTTGGTTATTTCTTTTAAGGCATACGGAAAATGACTCATAAAATGGTGTTTGAAGTCAATAAGGTAATTCTTTCGAAGCCAGAACTCCTGTTGAAATAAAGATTAAGATTAGCTATCTATGAGAAATAAATGTACAATAATCAATAAAACTTTAAGAAAAAATGATAATTTGTCAATATTCAGCTATAGATGGTCCATTATGATACACCTTCTGCCAGTGATATAAGATGCAAATAAAATTTTAAAATCAGAATGAACTATTAAGGTATCCAATTTTCATCCACAGATCCTTTTGGTACCTGATAATTATTTCCTTGAATTTATCTGCTACTTAAGAAAAAAAAAGGAAAAGTAAATGAGATTGGAAAATATTATGAATTTGAACCATTAATGGAATATTTATAAAATACACAAAACAAACTCTTCTACTTAGCATTCTATCTATACCATAACTCCAAACCACGGTGATTCCACTGTTTCTCATTAAAGGTATCCAAAACTTAAAGCAATGCATGTCTCTAAAATGCTTTAGCAATAATGGTGAATTTGTCATTCCCTCCTACTTAAAACACTTAAAAATTCCAGATGAACATTCTTATTTCTTCTGATACAGAGTAACCAATCATCCCATTTTGCCAGACACTTAGCAGTTTCCTAGGATATAGGATTTCAGGTACTAATGCGGCTAGCTATAGCTCAGGTGCTCCTGCTTAGTATACTGGGTTCTTCTCTTCTTCCTGACCTCTAATTGTTTGGATGTACCCAGTTACCAGTCCTTAGATGTTTCTTCCCAAGCTCCAGATTCTATTTACAGGTGTACACTTGAAATCTCTTGGACTTTTACTATTAATCATTAGATGATGGCTGCTAGAAGAGATGGTGACCATAAAGGAGTTCATTAGTGTTCTAGTTTTATAAATTTGATGCTGCAGTCTGGCTGGGCACAATTCAGGAGCCACTTGTCAAAAGAAACGAACTTTATTTTTAGAACCACAAACGCCAAACAAAACTGCTCCTCAGGAAAAACCTTCAGAGCCCAACTGCCACCACCGGCTTCCCACAAGCCTCTCAACCTCCCCCACTCCTCCTGCTCTTGAAGCCAATTGGCTGGGTCGCGTGGGCGCAGCCAAAAAAAGTCCCCCAATGAGCAGCTCCATAGTCTGAAAGGGCGGGGAAACAGCCCAATGAGCATCACCGCAGAGGAGCCAATCAGCTAGAAGTTGCTGGGGCCGCTGTGGCTCTCAACAATTTGACACTTAAAATTAAAGGAACAGGGCTGGGGTTGTGGCTCTGTAGCAGAGCACTTGCCTAGCACGTGTGAGGCAATGGATTCGATCCTCAGCACCACATATAAAAATAAATAAATAAAAGTTATTTAAAAATCCAAACTCCTTAACAGGAACCAGAGTCCCACATGATCTGGCCACTGTCACTCTTCTTCTCCCTCATCTTCCACTTCTACCAGTACCTCACTTGCACTTGGCCTTCTAGTCATTCTTCAAATATGCCAAACTTGTTTACACCTAGGAACTAGTACACCTAGGAACACTTCCCTATACCAAGAATGTTCTTTTTCCTGCATATTTATTCATAAGTCTTGTTCCTTTGCTTCATTCAGTTACTTTTTAATGTCTTAACCTCAGAGAGCATTTCCTGACAACTTATCATTCTGTTCTAGTTCCCACTCCTATGTCCAGCACATGCCTTCTTTATACCTGACTTCATTTTAAATTTTATTTCCAGCATTAATATTATATACTTGTTCACCTTTTATCAACTATAAGATAATCACTCTAAGCTCATTACCAGTAAGGTTTACCTTTTTATGTCCACTGCCTAGAACAGCACCACAGAACTCAAAAAGACCAAATTTCTTCAGTGATGAAACTGTTCTATATCTGTGCCATCCAATACAGCAGTCACTACCCATATGCAACTATAGAGCACTTAAATTGTGGGTTGGTAAAATTGAAGAACTGAATTTTAACAAACTTAAGTTGCCCCACTTATAGATGTCAAATAAACCTTTGAGTAAAATGACTCAAAAAGCATGACTACATCTGTTTACATATTCTAATTCTCACAAGAAAAGGGTACAACAATGGATCACATAAATAAAAAGTAGCAAGTAAGCCAACATTAAAATACAAGATACAAATTTTTATGAGTAATTATAATCCTGAAACCAACAATGTTAATATAGGATCCTAAAAATCAAAGTACATTAAAAAGTTAAATTATATTTTCATTTTTAAAACCAGCTACATATTAAGAGTATTATCAGAAATAAGCTATCTCAGTAAGGATCAGAGTATCCCAACACTGCTTGTAACTTGAACGTACCTTAAGATTTCTTTTCAAAACAAGAATCAGTTTCAAATTGCTAAAAAAGATTTAAAAAAAAAAACTACTTGAATACAAATTAAATCTCAACTGTGATGCAGATACTATCAAAATCAAATGCATTAAACAGCACCTAAGACGGTACCCTAACCCAGATGCCAATTTGTCAACAGAAAAACCTACAGACTTTCTGAGAGAAAAAAAATTACCATTCAGTCTGCCATCTGTGACTTGCATTAAAAGGCTAAGGAATGCCATTTGATTCCTCCTAAAAGTGAAGCTGTTAGAAAGGTTATTCAATGTCTTAACTAAGCCTACAAATAAAGGTGAATGAGAGATGGGAGTTAAGAGTAGGAATGCCAAAAAAAAAAAGCCATTCAATGTCACTCGGCACAGCTAACATACACTTTTATACTTTCTCTCTAAGATAATAGTTCTTATCAAGTTATTAGAATTTGGCACAGTAAATCTCCCAAAGTAAATTAGAAATAGATGCTTTCAAATATTAGTTCTGAGCTAGGAATGCAATTCAGTGGTAAAGTGCTTTGCCTACTATGGTGTGAGGCTCTAGGTTTGATCCTCAATACTGCAAAGATATATACTATCCTATCTGAATTACTCCTCCATCCCAATTCTATGTAAATAAATCAAATTAGCATTCTGGTCTTCAAAAGTTCATAATCTTTTATGCTTAGTATGCCATGTTTAAAAAACACTAATAAACCTAGCCATGTTATAATAAAAAATAGTTCTACGGTATAATATTTTAAATATCCATAAAACTAAAGCAATATTTAGAACCTTTGTCATTTGACTGGTAGCAGATGACCCAAAACTAGCACCAATTAATTAATTTGCATGTTCTGCATTTTGGGCTTACTATTTTACCTAAATATAATCACTACTACTAAAGCAACAACAAATGTTTATTGGTGCATCATATATAACCAGATACCAAGGAATTCTGGAATTTTTATTTCTCAGCTCTCTAAAATAGAAGGAAAGACCAGTATTCAAAATCCATGTTAAAATATTATTACTTTCATTTTTTCTTGGCCTTTCAAATGCAAATACAGCTTCTGACATAAAGGATTATGTCCTAATAAGCCCATTTTTAGTGGAAAATACCCTAAGTCAAAAATGCATTTAAGCTGGGAATGATGGCTCATGCCTGTAAACACCTGTCTGTAATCCCAGCAGCTCAGGAGGCTGAGACAGGAGGATACAGTGTTCAAACCCAGCCTTAGCAATTATGAGGCGCTATGCAACTCACTGAGACCCCATCTCTAAATAAAATACAAAATAGGACTAGAGGTATGGCTCAGTGGTTGAGTGTCTCTGCATTCAATCCCTGGTAAACCCCCACCCCAAAAATGCATTTAATACACCTAGCCTACCAAATATCATAACTTTCTCTAAGCTATCTTAACTCATCGTGTCCAACATCACAGATTAAATATTTACCCAATGTCCTGTTTTTAGAATGGTTTATATATGCAAAAGTATTGTCCCAGTGCCCAACTTATAAGACAATTTGTATTTTCAGTCTGAATCACAATAAAGGATATAAGCTATAGGTTATGATTTCCAAGGTATTTTAATGCATCTATGTCAATTTTGTTGATACAGCTGCAGAATCGAAAACATCAATGAGTTAATCAGTGTTACAATTACTTACATTAGCCTACGTTAGGGCAATTACTATCTAACATAAGCCTATTTTACAATAAAGTGTTGAATATCTCCTGTAACTGAAGTAAAAAAAAACAGAATTGTTGCACAGGCAAGCTCTTTTGCACCATTCTAAAGTAGAAAAATTTTCAGCTGAACCATCCTAAGTCAGGGACAGTAAATCCATTCAAGAATACAAATAATACATACTTTTCTAAAGAACTGTATACATTATTATATCATGAGCCTACATCAAAAATGAACTGCCATATAGAAAGCAAGTTTTGCTTTCTCAATATCATATACTATACCTCTAATCATGATTTTTTTCAATGTGTCAATAAAGACAAAAGACTCAAAATTTACATCAATAAAATGCCTATTTGAAAAAGGAATTTAAACACCATCCCTACAGATAGGTGATAACAGTGCTAGAACATGCTCAACCTACCTTAGTACAATTCCATAATGCTTTTCAAATTTATCAAATATTACTACTTCAGGTTAAAATTTAAAAATTAGAACACCATAATGCTTTTCAAAAATTACCTGATACTACCACTTTAGGTTGAAATTTAAAAATCAGAACAAAGAAGACCTCCTTCTCTGTTTTATGTGTTCATAGACAATTATAAGGATTTACATCTGTCTAGTCAAAAGTTCTTGCAGAAATTCTTTTATAGCTGCCCTTTTAAGTGTGTTGGCATACTAATTTAGCACCAACTTAATTTCATAGATTATTCTTCCTTTCTTGCACAGCAAAGGATCAACATACACACCATACACTACATTCACAATAAGGTCTCAGTTTGGTCTTTTCTGCTAACTTAAGCAACATGACACAACTAGAAGCCATTACTTAATAATTTTACTTGCACTTTTTTAATCCTACAAAGACCGTCAGAGACTAAAATGTCCCTAAATAATCAATCCATCTTAGAGGGTGGGGTTATGGCTCAGCAGTAGAGCACTCACTTCGCATGTGCGAGACCCTGGGTTTGATCCTCAGCACCACATAAGAATAAATAAATAAAATAAAGATATTGTGTCCATCTACAACTAAAAAATAAAAATAATAATCCACCTTAAACATTTTACACTACTATGAATTATATCTAATAAAATCAAATGGAATCCAGCAAATTTTTATACATATCACTAAAAAACTACATATATTCATAGATAATAACCTCATAAAACTATTTACATTTTTTTGAAGTTCACACTTAAAACTCTTGAGTATTTTTTGGGAAAATGCACAATCGATTCATATAATAAATTGATTTCTAAGCTTCCTATTTACGATAAACGGCTTTACTAATAAAGTAAAAAACCCATTAGTTCTCACCAATTTATGGGTTTCATCATGTTGTTTAGAGAGTTTCCACAGAAGAGAAATAATATTAAGGACTTGCTGCATAACCTGTAGCGGTTCTCGCTCGAAACCACTTCCAACAGAAGCAGCTAGTTGTGGAGGTACAGCTTCAACCCAGCATTCAATTAACAATGGAATTATTATCTCTATAAATCCTTTCAGGTTTTCAGTAGATGATAGTCCTTCATCCACAGCTCCTAGTCCTCCAACAAAAAACCTTGTAAGGAAAGAATAAAATTTAAAAAAATTGTTTAAAAAAGATGCATTATCCCTTACTCAATTTAAATCTTAAATATAAACTACCAGTAAAATGAAGCACCATGAACTGATAATTACATTAAGACTACTAAGAAAAATGAAATTCTAAGATGACAAAGCCAACAGAGATCATCAAGTTTTACTTCTCGTTAGGCTTTTCTAGAAATGAATAAACAAACATACTTTCAAATAAATCCTCCCATCAGGAGTCATCAAATCAAATCATGAGTAACTACATGAAAACTATGAAAGACAACTGCATGTCTTCCACCATTAGCCATCAATGGTCAGCAGTTAGAATTCAATATAGGAAAACTGAGCGTGGACATAACTGAAATCCTTCTTACCGTAGCCTGAACTGTGAACTGACATTTGGCTGTGAACCCCCATTTTCATAAACCTGGATGTGTTGCTGGTCGTTGGCATGTTCCTTCCAGTTGATAAAAATGGAGTTGCTAGTGGCATGGGGATTTTCTTTTTGTTCCTGAAGTCCTTCACTTTCTCTCAACCTACTGGATCCATCTGCCAAGGCCTGAAGGAATTTACTGAGTCTCACTAAGACTTTCAGCCTCCACTGCTGAGAAGTGAGTCTCCGATTAGGATTTACAGAAAGTATCCAAGACTGGGATCTGTCTCTATTTACCAGTCCTTTGGACAGCTGCTGATGAGAAATAAGTTCTACAAAATTCTTAAGCAATATACTGCTACGGCCAGTAATTAGAGCTGGGTACTGTTCCAGCAGAATGTCCAAAACTTTCAGAGAGTCCTCCTGAATTCCTTCAGTAATGTGAGTCATGGCACTAGAGAGATGGGCACTTACCAAAGGAAAAAATGGAGAAATTTGTTCAGCTCGTATTTTGGGGGCCAGGAATTGAAGAAGTTGAACTGCTGCTAATCGTACATTAGCATCTTTATCTGTAAACACAGCAGTCACTTCACTTAATATGTTTGAAAGGTGTGCATCAATTATAAATGGGTATTGAGACAAAAGGTCTTTAAGTCCAAGAAGAGCACTTTGTTTAACCCCAGCATTGTAGTGATGCATCTGTGACAGCAAATCCTACAAACAAAAATAAAGTTTTTAGGTGTATATACATCTATACATTATATCATTTTCAACTAAACATGCAAACTATGCTAATTAACTGATACTCCTTATACAAACTGCAACAATAAGTATTTTAAATGCTATTAAACTTTGATTAAAATCATAAGTTTTGCCTTCAAAATATTTTTAGCTTAAAAAAGTTACATAATTTTCAGTTAGAATTTTTTTTTACATTGAACAACATACAGGCTCAGACACTATAATTTAAAGTGATAGCAATCAACACCATCATTTATTATAAACCTATTACGTACCAAACATTATGGTGAGTGCATTTATGTACTTCTAATTTAACAGGCCTTTTCCTGCCTATTTTAAATGTTCTTTTACAAGTGCGAGGTCTTTTACAAGTGTGTATGTATTTTATTCAGGATACTACTTGAGAATTTTATTCACAGAATGTTTCATTTAACAATTGAAAAAATAACTTCAAATACATTATTATTTAACATCCAGAGCTTCAAAAGCAAAATTAGAAAACATGTCCTCACAAAGACCTGTACACAAATATTCATAACAGCATTACTCTTAAGAGCCAAAAAGTGAAAATAAATCAAATGTCCATAAGTGATTAGCAAAATGAGACAATCATACAAAGGAACACTATTCAAGGATATAAAGTACTTTTCTGATCCAAGCTATAACATGGATGAACCTCAAAAATATGCTAAGTGAAAGACTAATAACAAAAAGAAAAATCTTCAGAAGATTAGTGATTGCCTAGGGCCAGGAAAAAGGAATGGGGAGTGACTCCAATGGATAACTTGGTAAAATATATTAAAAATCACTGAATTGCTTACTTTAAATGGGTGACTTTCATTATGTATGAACTATATCTCAATAAAGCTATTCAAATTTTTAAACAAAACTTCTGCTCAAACTTTGACTTTAAGCATTTATAAACTAGAGTTCCCTAATCTAAAAATCTAAAACCCATTATGTTCCAATATCCAAAACTTTTGAGTGCCACAACACAAGTGGCAAATTCTTTACCTGACCTCCAGTGATTTGTCAGTCAAAACATGTGCATACTAAAATTATTGTATAAAATTACTTTCAGACTATGTGTATAAAATAAAATGTAGACTTGAGTTCCATCCCTAAGGTATCTCACAATGCATATGCAAATATACAAAATACGAAAACAATGTGAAATACAAAACACTTTTGGTTCCAAGAATTTGATAAGGAATATTCAATCTGTACTATGAACCTATAACAAACTATGGGCTACATAGGTTCAAAAATAAATGTGACAGGGGGCTGGGGCTGGGGCACTTAAAGGGAAAAATTGAGAAATTTGTTCAGCTCGTAGCTGAACAAAAGTGTGGTAGCGCACTTGCCTGGCATGTGTGAGGTACTGGGTTTGATTCTCAGCACCGCATATAAATAAAGGTCTCTCAACAACTAAAAAACTATTTTTTAAAAAATATGAATGCAACAGAGTCTTAAGTAGCTATAAAAACAGATGGAAAACTTTTCATCACAAACATGATACATCAAACAAAAAGTTAAACTTAAGAATTACCTTCAGATGAAATATATTATCAAATAAGTATACTAGAGGAAAACCACTATCATTTAGTTCAGCAAACTTTTATGGAAGAGGTAAAAAAGATGCAGTTCCAAGATCAGATATGGATAACAGATGAACCCTAAATATCATCTATCAATAAACTCTGACCCTAGGCAAATCATTTCCTCTAAGAGTTTAAGCAACTTTTTACAAAAACATTCTACATGATTTCAAAGAAAATCTTATTTTATCAAAATGAGATTTATGACTTACCTTTATGTTTAATTTTCTATTGTTTGTTGGAAGTGTTCCATCCTCTTTAAGTTGCTCGGGAAGATGTATAGTCTTTGTTTTGAAGTTTGTAGCAGTAGCATTTTCTAACTTGGGCTTCTTTTTACCAACTTTCAGTTTTACTTTTTGGAAATCATCTTGGCGTTTCCTTTTTTTGGTCATTCTTGAGTACTATATCAAAAACAATTAAACCCAACATTTACATTACTCTAACATTTCAAACATAAAAAGAATTAAGGCCAACAGTGATTATGCCATAGGATCAAAATATTAAATGGGAAATATTTTCAAGAAGTGCAAAAAAAAAAAAAAATCAGTTTAGTCAAGAAATGCTATCAGAGCCATTAATGATAAGGCAACAACTTTGTCACTAGGTTTGCAAATGTTTTGTTTGGGTGGGAGGTAAAGACCAAGAGTAGGGGATAAACCTGGTATAGGCTAGGTGAAGAAACTAGCATCTTAAATATCAGACAAGTTCAGACTACATAAACAGAAACCCTGTATCTCCCCCCAAAAAAGATAAAAAGCAACATAAATGGAAATACAATGTTACAGAGGGATAAGGAACAAAGACTAGATAGACCACTATCATAATAAATAACTCAAGCATAACCATGACACCTTGTACCACCTCCTCCTCATCCACCACTACATTGTTTGAACATATGTTCAAATCTTTCTACTTACAAAATCATTGATCTGTGCCTCCTACCCATTCCCAGGCCACTACTTTAAAGAAGTCCTATATTTTTTACCCTTGACTATTATTCAACAGCTTCCTCAGTGGTATTCTTGCTTTGTCTCTAATGTCTACTATTTAGTCCTCTGGCCACAGTCACCAGACAACTCTTTCTAGATAGATCTGACCAAGACTCAGGATACTTCAGTTCTTTATACTCACAGAGAGTAAAACTTCCTCACCATGACATATTATGACCCTCCTAATGGAGCCCTAACCACTCTCTCCAGCTTTATCTTCCCACAAGCTAACTTCTAAAAAACAGCCCACTCCTTCTGGAATCAGCTCAACTCTTTTTGATACATTTTCCACATGCCTCAAAAATAATGAATTCTGCCTTCCACTGTACATCCAATTGAGTAGATAAATATTTCTGGAATAAAACTTCTCCAGTCTCCATAATTATCCTATGCCTATCTATGAAGTCACAGCATTAGAGAGAGAAAAAAAAAAAAATAAAGTCTGCAGTATTTCAAGATTAATAAAATGGGACTGGGATTGTAGCTCAGTGGTAAAGTGCTTGCCTAGCACATGTGAGGCACTGGGTTCAATCCTCAGTACCACACAAAAAATAAATAATACAAAGGTATTGGGTTCACCTGCAACTAAAAAAAAAAATTTTTTTAATTAATAAACTGGCTGGGCCAAGACTAAGCAGCTGAAGTTCTAGCCTCAATTCAAGAAGTTCAGAAGTCAATCAGCTATTACATATCTAAATCCACTTGACTACAGCATTTTACTACCATACATCCTCATTAGCTAGGATATGACAATACATTAAAAAGTTAATTTTATTTTAAAGCCAACTATGTAGTCCCAGATGCTCAGGAGGACGAGGCAGGAGGATTGCTTAAGCCTAGAAGTTAAAGTATAGCAAAATCCCATCTCAAAATAAATAAATAAAGCTAATTCTAAAATTAGACTGATGCTTATCCAAATTCTGCCACTTTTTTTAGCTGTTCTTATACACCGTGGCTCAGTTTAACCTACAAGATGATAATAATAATACCTATTTCATATGGTTGTTATGAGATGGAGTAAATAATGAGTTCATGCTTGTAAAACATTCAGAACTATGCCTTGCACATCACTAAATACAGACGCTAACACATACATGTGTTTTTGAAGTCTTAGGGCCAGTAAGTACATGCCAAGCACAGTATCACATACACTATGTATACTATCATTCTATCAGTTCAAAACCATGCAAAGAAGGTAGTACCAAACCCATTTAACCATGTGTTTCAGAAAGATGAGCAAGTCAGTCCTGGAGAGGGATTCATTAGGACTGAGCACTGAAAATCAGTTTGAGGTTATACATACTGGAATTAAAATAAGGATTGAAGTCTGTGTGGAAAAATGGCTTGCCTTAGTTCATTTACCCCAAATGAAAGTTTTCATTCCACCCACCACTCTAGTTATCCCAGTTGGGGGGGAGAGGGATTAAGAAATTATGGATCTAAAAAGAAAGCACTGATACTCATGTGGCCTATTTTAATATTAAAAAAAAAAAACAGCTTTTATTAATTAAGCAAGTATACTTTGTGAGCTTTTCCTACAATTGACCATAAGCTGGAACTAGAGATCAAAGTAAATGGTACAGTACAATGAGACAAATTAACCTGTGCCTGCTCTCCGCCCCCCAAGTTTTCTGAGCTCGCTTTAATCATTTAAGTACCTGGGTCTCCAACATGCAATCATTTGTAAAGTTTATGCCATATTATCCATCATTTCCTATTAATTCACGGTTTTCCCTCCATCAGGAAGATTATGAGGGCTAACTGCCACATTGACTTTTTGATCTAGGAAAGTTTACCAGGAACTTTAAAACTTCTAGTGGCAACTGTTATTATTTTCATTTAAAAGATTCTCGCAGCCTGCAAATCAAAACGTTCAAAGTCACTTTTACAGTAGTTGATTTTGAGTAGAGGGCAGCAACTCTAGCTTCAGGGACAGACCTCCTATATCATATCGCTGGTCCTCCTCTGTATGTGAGCCCCAATCGGTTTTAAAAGTGAATTTCACATATTCCTACTGCAGGGCTTTACTAACCCTGGCGTATCAGGATTTCAACTTAACGGAATTTCAACCTGTTAGTCTGTCATCAACCTCATTACCCTTCCTCATTTTCAACTGCTTCCCTGCCCCCACTCCCAAATTAAGGAGAGCAAGCACAGGGTACCCGGCCTTTGATAAATTCCTCTCCAAATCGCACTGAGGGGCCAAAGACACCAGCTTTCCCAGAAAGCAAGCGCCCCAGGCAGGGGCGATTCCAAAGCACTGCTGGTCTGGTTCAGCTCGGAACCGACCGCTTGCTTAAATCCCCTCGCCCAAAGACCAGAGGGTCAATTAGGGGACTGGACACCCCACCCCTTTTCGGTCTTGCGTCCAAGGAGTGAAGACCCCCAGGAGTCTTAGGGAACTACTTCTGCTCCCGAGGACTCCGGTCGGAGCCACGGCCGGGAAAGGGGTACTCCGAGCCCCACACACTGGCCTAAAACTCTCCCAGCCCCGAAACCACGCGAACCCGCCCAGTCAGTAGAGGCGCCTCCGACACGGTGGGCGCCCCGCCCCCGCACAGTCTGATCCGAACCCCGAAGACCCAGAAGGGGCGCACGCCGCCACCGCCCGCCCTGCCGCCTGGGCCGCGCGCCGACCGGGGGCGACGGTCCCACGCGACGTCCCGCGCCCCGGGAGGGCCCAACCCGACGGGCGGCGGCCGCTCACCTGAGGGTGCGGCCGAGACCGGCGCGCAGAGGCCGAGGGAGAGAACGTTCAAGCACTAGCCCACGGGGCGACAGCGTGCGCCGCCGGCCTCAGCCTCTCACTCCCGGAGCGTGTTTTCAAATCGCCTCGTCCTCACGCGGCCGCGTCTCCTTCCGCCGCCCGGAAATCAGGGCCCCTCCCCCGCCCCGCCGCGCTCACGTGACCCCGGCCCGCAGCCGCGCGCAGCCCAGGAGGCGGGGGCCGGAGCAGCAGGCCACGCCCCCGGGGGAGGGGGCCACGCCGGAAGCCCCTAGTTCGCCCAGGATGGGAACGCTTGGAGTCTGGGACCTGGGGCCAAAGCAGGCCTATAAGTCCAGCCCGGAACTTCCCGATTCTGCGTCTCCCAGGTTGCCGCCCAGGTTGCAGCTGGTTGGTAGCATGCTTGTTCTCCTGCTCTAGACCACGGCTCTTCAGACCTGGAACTGCCTTCAGAGAGTATAAGTTGGACTGAACTGAGGAAGCTAAACTTTGGGACAGCAAGGATAGAACATCTGGGGACACTAACCTAGGTTGAGGTAGAACACAGAAGAATTAATTAAAGGAAAGCAGAATACATCTAGCAAATAGAGCCTGGAAGACTTGGTATTTTCCCTAGTTAAGTATTTCTCAGCATATAATTCTTACTACTCAAATTAAGTGGGCCCAGAAAAGTTAAAGGAGATGAGAAGGGAAGAGGAAAGAACCTTTGAAAGGCAGACTTGCGAAAGCCTCGTATGGTGGCATGGAAGAAAGAGCTCCAGATAGGGAGTGTAGACCCTGATTTAAATTTGTCTCTACAGCTTACCAGATATGAATTAATAAAGTCTTGCTCTCATAGTGAGCCTCCACACACTGAGTAGGGATAAAGCAATGACATCTGAACCTGGGAGGCCTACAACCAAGCATGACAGGTAAAGAGGCAGTCCCAGGGGTCCAACCCACCTTTTGCTGACAACACAGCCACACCACCACAGCCTGCCTTGAATCATCTTAAACATAAATATTTGGGAGTCATCAGCATTATATGTTACTTCTAATAACTATGAGACTGGATCAGAAGAGGAAAGGTGTATTGCAAGCCAGACACGTCCCCTGAACTCCAGAATTGTAACAACCTATTCAATATTTCTTTCAGATATCCAATGTCCAAAACCGAACTGCTGATGTCCCCCCTGAAATCTGCTCCTCCCAAGGCTTCTTCTTGTCAGATAGCAACTCCATCCTGCCAGTTACTCATGCTAAAACCTTTGGGGTTTGGGCCTGACTTATTCTTTCGAATCTGTCATCTAATCCATCAGGAGATTCTATTGACTATCTTCAAATACATCTTCCCCAATTTACCTGCTCTAATGTTGCTTTCATGATCCCCATGATCTCCTGACCAGCACAAAAAGCCTGAGAAAAAGTTTCTCTACTGCCACCATTGCCCCTTTCCTGACTAAGGTCTAGTATTATCACAGCAGCTATATGATTGATTATTTAAAGTCTAAATGAGATCAGATCACTCTTTTGTTTAAAACCTTTCAGTGGTGCTCCATTTCATTAGATATAAAAGCCAGAGTCATGATGGCCTCAAGGTCTGTCACATTCTAACACAGGCCCTTAACCTCTTGGTAATCTTCCTCTCACTCCTCTTTTTCTTTGTGCTCCAGCTACATTTGTTTGCCTTGCTCAAAGAAATGAGATATGCATCTACCTGCCTATAGACTTCTTTTTTATTTATTTATTTTTTTTTTTTTGCCATGCTGGGGATGAAACCCAGAGCAAAATGCATGCTAGGCAAGTGTTCTACGAGCTAAATCCCCAACCCAGCTGTTAGACCTTTTCTTAAGCATTTACCTCTGCCTGAAATATTCTTTAATAAATCCACATGGCTTACTCCCTTCTTTTGCCTGCTCAAGTAGCTCCTCAGACAGGCCTGTCTTAATCACCCCATTTAGAATCACAGCCTACCTTGTCCTAGAACTTGCAACTCTCCTTCCTTGCTCTACTTTTTAAAATTTTTTGTTAGNCTAATCAACTTTCTCGACCCATGTCAAAAAAATATTAATTACAATGAACATACATTTTGGAATGTATAGGACATTCTACTCCCAAAACTCTGTCCAGTTGGCCACATAAGCTACTGTATTAGCTTCCTGAGACTAATATTAAACACACCCACACATACCCACACACCCCACCCAAAACTGTGGTTTAAATAGAAATTTATTGGCTGAGCTCTGGACACCTTAGGAGTCTGAAATCAAGGTGACATGGCTGTCTGAGTGCCAAGGTGTGCAGTTGGCCTACTGGTCCCTGCCCAGAAGCTGCAGAGGAGGGGTGGAGGGGCCAAGGGCAGCCCGGGTGGGTTAGAGTGCAGCCTATGGCCAGGTGGAGCCCGCCACAAGTGCATGGTGGTCCTGAAGCACAACAATCTAGCATTGGGGTGAGTTGAGGCAAGCAGATCCAATACCCCGAAGCAGCCTGGTCTGCACACAGTGGGAATCACCCACTGCTTCCAGATCTGTCATGACGAAATGGAATCGGGACCAGATCTACATAGAAGTTGGGATTCAAGAACTGACCAATATCATTAGTCATTTCCAACCCCTAATTAGCATAAATTTGGACCAATAGCAGTGAACCATGTGCTATATATACCCCTAGAGTAGCTCACTGGGATAGAGGAAATGCCCTGTTGTGTTCACTCTTGCACTGCAAGAGTTCTATTTCTGTTTCTGTTCTTCAATAAATCCTATTGTTACACACTCATCCTGGTCTGTGGAGTTTATTCTTAAAATTCACAAGATCCTGAACCCTAAAAAAAGGATTGATGGTGAGCTGCTGGGGTCTGCTTCAACACTGGAGGACAGGGCCCACCATTAAGAGTTGCAACACTTCTCATCTGCAGAGGCCTGCAGCCTTACACAGACCCCATCTGAAGCAGAAGCAGAGAATCCAGTTTTGTCTCATAACTCTGGTTTCAAAGGCATGAACAGGGTCGGTTCTTTGGAGGGCAGATCTGTCCCTTGCCTCTTCCCTTGCTTCTGGCAGCCTTATATGTTCCTCACAGATACTGTTCTGTGTCTTCACATCATATTCTTTCTGTGTCTATGTTTCCCCTTTTTATAAGACACCATTCATATTGGATTAATTATACCCTAATAATCTCATTTTAACTTTTAAAAATATCTCATTTTAAATCACCTCTGTCAAAATCTTATTTTCAAATAAGGTTATGTTCTGAGGTACTGGGAAGACCTTCAACATATCTCATTTGGACACAATTCAACCCATAACAGTCATCAAGATCTGTGTCTATTCATCTCTATGACTCATTATCTGAACACCTTTTTTTCTTTTTGTCTATGCTTAGAAGCTTCAGAAAATTCTAGATTAGGTCACTCCCACACAATCTACCTAACCTTTACAGCTTCTCTTTAAGAATGTTTTCTGTGCTAGGCTCCAAGTTAACATTTGCTTTGGGAATAAAATATCACTGCTTAAAAAAAATTGAAATGCTACTAACCTAATAAAATTTATTTTATAATGTCAAAGTGAACAATAAAAGCATAAATATATTAAATTGACTCATATTTTAGAGCACCTGCTAACACAAAAAGAGTCTCCTGGGAGAAAGCCGAAAAGGACTGGTTCAAATTTAATGCTATAACCAGTGACAAAAATTCAAAGCACACGATTGATCTGATACACACAGTATGCAAATTACTAGCATACTGCCTGGCACAGAGTAGGCCCTCAATAAATGACAAGTTGGTGATGTATTATTGGACCATATTTGTGAAAAATGAGCTTTTATTCTGGTTTCTTTTGTTTGTTTGTTTGTTTTGGTACAAGGGATTGAACCCAGGGGCGCTAAACTAATGAGCCACATCCCCAGCCCCCCCACTTTTTAATGTTTTTTATTTTGAGATAAGGTCTCATTAAAGTGCTCGGGGTCTCACTAAATTGTTGAGGCTAGCTTTGGACTCAGGATCCTACTGCCTCAGGCTCCCAAGTTGCTGGGATTAGAGGAACACACGCACCACTGCACCACTGCACCCAGCTTATTCAGTTTCTTAAAGTAACAGGAAACCAGTTCTGACTTTAAGTGAAAAGAAATCTATTAAGAAGGAATTGGGCAACACACAAAATGACCAGAAACCTGCCAATCCAGTCCTGGGGAAAAAAGACAGGTAGGAGGGAGACCAGCCAGACCAAAAAGTACAATCACCATTACACAACAAAATCAGCCTAGGACATAATAATTGGAAAAGAGGAAGTGAAATTATCTCCATTTGCAGATATGATTGTATACTGGAAAACAATATCAACTGAAAAGGTACTATAACCAATTACCAAATTCAGAAAGGGTACAATGGTATAAATTTAATGTTCAGAAATCAATAGTCTTCATATATATGAACAATAACCAGTTAGATGATAGGATGAAAAAGGAGGTCCAATTTGCAATAGCAATCAAAACTGCTAAGATTTCTTGGGCTGGAATAAAATATTCAACATCCTAAAGATGTCAATTCTCCCTAAATTGATTGTTACATTGAGTAAGATCACAATAAATATAACAACAGGATTTTTCTCTAGACCTACACAAGGTCAAAATTATTTATAAAAAATTAAACAAGCAAGAATAGGCAAGAACCCTTGAAATGAGAAAGCAATGATGGAAGACTACTAGCACTCTTAGTTGTGGAAACATATTATTACACCTCAATTAAATTATTAAATGTGGTTTTTGCATATGGATAGACACATCAATGGAACAAAAACAAACTTTAGAAACAGATCTTAATAAATGTCAAATTCAGTAAATTATAAAGGCAAAATCTCATATCAATAGTACAAAGATAGTTTACACAGAAAGCCATTTAAAGAAAAGATAAGGTTGGGTCCATACTTCACATATTATATTCAAAGATATATATTTCAAAAGCAAATTTATAAAATTCCCAGAAAATAAGATAAATAATTTATCCTAAGAGTTTGGACTTCTGCAATGACTTAACTCTAAATGCTGGGGAAACAAAATTTTTTAAATTTGATTAAAATCTTTTTCTAAAATTTCAAAAAATATTCTGCATTACTAACAAAACCAAAGTCAAAAAACAAATGATACACTTGGAATAAATGTTTGCACCTCACATCACAGGTAAAAATATTGATTTTCCTAAGATCCAAAGAACTCCTAGAAACAAATCAACGAAAAATATTTATTTCCACATAGTTTATAGAAAAATAAATATAAACAACCCTTCCACATACTAAAAAGATGTTCAATCTGACTCCTAAAAAGAGAAATGCAGATTAAAAGTTAGATATTTTTTCTTACTTTTAACATCATTAAAATCTCAAAGTTTGACAACATACTGGTTGGTAAGGCTATGAAGCAATAGCCTTTAACATATTGTTAGTACAATTA
This sequence comes from Marmota marmota marmota, assembly GCF_001458135.2. NCBI lineage: Eukaryota > Metazoa > Chordata > Mammalia > Rodentia > Sciuridae > Marmota > Marmota marmota. The sequence goes on along the minus strand of NW_026000101.1, from coordinate 12,017,521 downwards.
TGAAATTGTGTAAACTCCCAAGAAGATAACTGTGTGAGAACTCAGTTTGGCTGGGAGTAGCAACAAAACACAAAATAACGATTTGATTTCTCAAATAAAAGTTGAGATGTAGGCAGTCCTGACAGGCATCACTTAACTCTTCCCCAAGAAGTTCTCAAATACTCAGGCTACTTCTTCTTTTTGTCCTAGTCCCAGTGTCACCTCAGGCTTCAAGATGGCTGTTCTAGCTCCAGACACAGTGCCCACATTTCAATCAACAACAAAAGGAAGGAAAGGAGAAGGGAATGGCTCCTCCATCTGCAGAGACTTCTTGGAAGTTGCATCCAAATCCCAGCAGCTGGAACTCAGATGGTCCCTGTCAAGGAGCTGAAATTCAAGGAATCTTCTATAAATGATAAAAATATGTGCCATGAATATTGTTTTGGGAAATTTTTGTTTAAATTTTATATGAACATATATGAGCACATACATTGACAAAGAAAAACATATTATAGTGGGTTCCAATTTTAAAAAATTTGAAAACCACTGACCTAAATCAGCACAAAAGCACAAAAAGAACAGACAGGACTATTTGTTTGACCTCCAGGTAAAAAGGAATTTTCAAAGCATAAGATCAAAGGAAAAAAATATGGGGGATGAATTCATAAGTTTAACTATACAAACACTTTAAAGTTTTATAAATAGAAAACTATTTCAAACAAAATCTATAGGAAAAAGAGGAGGTAATAGAAACTAAAAGGACAACTAATTGGCCATTTAAAGAGAGGAAAACTGGTCTCTTTAAAATTCCTAACATCAAAAGCATGTCACAACATGAAAAACACTAAAGGAAAAGATTGACAAATTCGACAGTGACGTTTAAGGGCAGGCAGGAAACAGAAACAGCACCAGTTATCTTTTTTAATATTATTATTAAATTATTTATTTATTCTAATTTGTTATACATGATGGCAGAATGCAATTCATTTCATGTTACACATATAGACCACAATTTTTCAAGTCACTGATTGTTCACAAAGTCTTCTCATACCATTCATATCTTCATACATAGGGTAATGATGTCCATCTCATTCCACTGTCTTTCCCACCCCCATGCCTCCTTTGCCCTATCTAAAGTTCCTCCATTCCTTCCATGCTCTCTCCCCATCCATCGCCATTATGAGTCAGCATCCTCATATCAAAGAAAATATTTGGCCGTTGGTTTTTTGGGATTGGCTTACTTCACTTAGAATTATATTCTCCAACTCTATTCATTTACCTGCAAATGCCATGATTTTATTCTCTTTTAATGCTGAGTAATGTTCCATTGTGTATATATACCAAAGTTTCCCTATCCATTCATTTATTAAAGGGCATCTGGCTGGGTTGCTTCCACCATTTAGCTACTGTGAATTGTGCTGCTATAAACATTGATATGGCTGTGTCCCTGTGGTATTCTGTTTTTGAGTCCTTTGGTACAAACCAAGGAGTGGAATAGCTGGGTAAAATGGTGGTTCCATTCCAAGTTTTCCAAGGAATCTCCATACTGCTTTCCAGATTGGCTGCACCAATTTGCAGTCCTACCAGCAATGTAGGAGTAGCACCAGTTATCTTAAAAGAGAGGATTTAATGTAACTGTTAATGTAATTGTTAACTGGACATGGAGCACATGCCTGTAGTCCAGCTACTTGGAAGATTGCTGGAGCCCAGGAATTCAAGACCAGACTAGGCAATACAGGGAGACTTCATCTAAGGAAAAAAAAAGGAAAGTGGGTGTTCTTTTTACTGGTAAATTATAGTTGTTTATAATGGTATTTGTTACAGGTTCACACATGCACACAATATAACGATATAATTTTGGTTAAAATCATTCTCCAGTATTTTCCCTTTCCCTCCTCTCCTACTTAAGTAGGTATTCAAGAAATAAAAAGGAAGGCAGAGGATTCTGAGCTATCATAGGGAAATAACATCAGGAAGCAACTATTTCCCATTGGGTCAGGTTAGCAAAGGGAAGGAGTGGGGTTTATTAGAATTTAGACAATTTCAGATGAGGACCACTAGGCTGCAGGTCAGATGTCAGAAGTGTTGGACAGGTTAGGTGCCAACTGGCTGGTGTTCTTAAAGAGGTGCAAAGAGGCTGGCAGCTTCTGCATGAGTTTAAACAAACTGTAAATGGGAACCAACTGCTGCTCTAAAACCACATTGCCTCTGAGTAAAGACACATTGCTTCAATGTTGTTGACAGGAACAAGGAGCAAACAAAAAACAGCAAGAGTCTCCCTTCTTCATTCTGTGTCCTTGGGGTCTTCTTCTCCTGTCTCCCATTGGCAGGACCCCATAGCCAGCTGGCAAAGCAGGAAGGGGGTTTGGGGGAATCTCAGGCCCAGCATCACAAAACAGAATACCAAAGAGTGGCTTTGAAACTGAGAGTCAATAGCTTAATAATCAGCACTTCAACTCTATAAAAATTTAAATCACCAAATAAAATAGCAAATATATCAGAAAGAACTGTGTAATTTGCGAGTTGGAGAGACTTTCTTTAAAAAGACAGGAAGGCCAGGTACAGTGGCACACATCTGTGGTTCTGAAGGCTGAGGCAAGAGGACAAAAAGTTCAACACCAGCCTCAGAGACTTAGCAAGGCCCTAAGCAACTTAGTGAGACACTGTCTCAAAATAAAAAATTTAAAAAAGGCTGGGGATGTGGCTCAGTGGTTAATTACCCGGATTCAATTCCTGGTACCAAAAACTATAAATAAATAAACAGACAAACAAACAGGAAGCCTAGAAAACACTGAAGAAAAATCTATTTCACAATGTTAAAATTAAATATGGCATAGCAAAAGAAAGGCAATAAACAACTTAGTGGAAATATAATACTACATATGAAAGAGAAGGGATTATTATATGCAATATATAAGGAACTTATACAAAAAATGGCAAAATAATTCAATTTTTAAAAGGGCACACCAGAACTCAGGTCCAGGCCTAGGACCATTCCCATGGGCCCATGCAGGAGCCCAGGCCCAGGTCAGGCCCAGGACTACCCCCACCAACCCACTGAATAACACCTAAGCCCAGGCCTAGGACCACCCCCACCAACCCATCCAGGAGCCCAGGCCTAGCACCATCTCTGAAAGTGGTTGCATCCATCTTGAGACATCCCACTACTATTTGAGTTACCACCACTATTGCCACCACCACCTTTAGTTACAGTAGCTGGAAGCCCAACAACAAGGTGAGGTACAGGTAATCTGCATGGACACTACAAGATTATAGGGTAGAAACTGTAATACCTCAGATCTGCACCGCAAGAAAGGAAGACCCATAGACAACATGAAAAAACGAAGGAAGAAAGTGTCCCAAACAAACCAAGATACCACGACAGAATCCATTGACAGCACAGTTGATGAAATGTTAGAGCAGAAGTTCAGAATGTACACAATTAAAATGATCTGCAAATTAAAGAATGACATAATACAGGCAAAACTTGATCACTCCAACAAAGAGATAACAGAGCAAATACAGGCATCTGTGGATCACACCAACAAAGAGATGAGGGAGTAAATACAGGTAGCAAAAGATTACTTCAAGAAAGAGATATAGACTCTGAAAAAAAAAACAAAAACAAAAATAATCCCAGAAGTCCTTGAAATGAAGGAAACAATAAACCAAATAATAATAATTAAAAAAACTCAATAGAAAGCATAACCAACAGACCAGATCACTTGGAAGAAAGAACATCAGATAATGAAGACAAAATACACACTCTTGAAAATAAAGTTGACCACACAGTGAGGATGGAAATAAACCATGAACAGAAACATCCAAGAATTATGGGATAGCATCAAAAGACCAAATCTAAGATTTACAGGGATAGAGGAAGGCACAGAGATTCAAAGCAAAGGAATGCATAATCTCTTCAATGAGATAATATCAGAAAATTTCCAAAACACGAAGAATGAATTGGAAAACCAAATACAAAAGGCTTACAGGACATCAAACATACAAAATTACAACAGATCTACACCAAGGCACATTATAATAAAAATGCCTAGCATACAGAATAAGGATAGATTCTTAAAAGCCAGAAGAGAGAAGAATCAGATTACACATGGTGGGAGACCAATTTGCATCTCAGCAGATTTTTCAACCCAGACCCTCAAAACCAGGAGATCGTGGAACAACATATACCAAGCTCTGCAAGAAAATGGATGCCAACCAAAAATCTTATATCTAGCAAAATTAAGCTTTATATTTGATGATGAAATAAAATCCTTTCATGATAAACAAAAGTTAAAAGAAATTACAGCGAGAAAGCCTGCACTACAAAGCATTCTCAGCAAAAAATTCCACAAGAAGGAAATGGAAAACAACAATGAAAATCAGCAAAGGGAAGAATTACACTAAAGGACTAATCAAAGGAAAACCAAGTCAAGTTAAAACCAAAAATAAAGCCAAATGACCAGGAATACAAATCATGTTTCAATAAATCTGAATGTGAATGGCCTAAACTCATCAATCAAAAGACATAATATGCTGCCTTCAAGAGACTCATCTAACAGGAAAAGACATTCACAGACTGAAGATGAAAGAGTGGGAAAAAATGTACCACTCACATGTACCACTTAAAAGAAGCAGAGGTTTCTTTCCATCCTTATATCAGATAAAGTGGACTTCAAACCAAAGCTAGTGAAAAGGGATAAAGAAGGACATGTCATACTGCTTAAGGGATTCATACATTAACAAGACATAACAATCATAAATATCTATGCCCCAAACAATGGGACAACTATGTATATCAAACAAATCCTTCTCAACTTCAAGAATCAAATAGACCACAACACAATAATATTGGGTGACTTTAACGTACCTCTCTCACCACTGGAAAGATCTTCCAAACAAAAACTAAATAAAGAAACTATAGAACTCAATAAAACAATCAATAGTTTAGACTTAACAGACACATATAGAATATTCCGTCCATCAACGAGGGAATACACTTTCTTCTCAGCAGCACATGGATCCTCCTCCAAAACAGACCATATGTTATGCCTCAAAGCAAGTCTTAGCAAATACAAAAAAGTAGAGAGATACTACTCTGAATTCTATTGACCATAATGGACTAAAATTAGAAATCAATTATAAAATTAAAAAATAGAAGGTACTCCAACACCTGGAGACTACACGATATGCTATTGGATGATGCATGGATAACAGAAGACATCAGGGAAGAGATAAAAAAAAATTTCTTAGAGGTCAATGAGAAATCCAATACAACTTATCAAAATCTTTGGAGTACTATGAAGGCAGTGCTAAGAGGAAAGTTCATTGCATTCATTAAAAGAAGAAAAGGTCAACAAATAAACAACCTGACATTACATCTCAAAGCCCTAGATTAAGAACAAAACAACACCAAAGTAGTAGAAGACAGGAAATAATTAAGAATCAGGGCAGAAATCAATTAAATTGAAACAAAAGAAACAATTTAAAAAATTGAGAAGGGGCTGGGATTGTGGCTCAGGGGGACTGGGTTCGATCCTCAGCACCACATAAAAAAAATAAAGGCCTTGTGTTGTGTCCATCTACACCTAAAAAATAAATATTTTTTTAAAAATGAGAAAACAAAAAGCTAGTTCTTTAAAAAAAAATAAATAAAATCAACATACCCTTAGCCATCCTAAAGAAAAGAAGGAGAAAGAAAATCCAAATTACTAAAATTCATGATGAAAAAGAAAATATCAACACAGACAATACTGAAATACAGAAGACAACTAGAAGCTATTTTGAAAATTTATACTCCAGTAAAATAGAAAAATTCGAAGACACTAACAAATTTCTAGAGGCATATGATCAACCCAAACTGAGTCAAGAAGTCATACACAATTTAAACAGATCAATTTCCAGCAAGGAAATAGAAGACATCATCAAAAGCCTACCAACCAAGAAAAGCCTGGACCAAATAGATTAACAGCTGAGTTCTACAAGACCTACAAAGAAGAATTAATTCCAATGCTTCTCAAATTATTTCGTGAAATAGAAAAGGAGAGAACACTTCCAAACTCATTCTATGAAGCTAGTATTATCCTGATTCCAAAACCAGGCAGATATACATCAAGGAAAGAAAATTTCAGACCCATATCCATGAGGAACATTGATACAAAAATTATCTGGCAAATCACATACATAAATATTATAAAAGATTAGTGTACCATGATCAAGTGGGGATCATTCCAGGGATGCAAGGTTAGTTCAACATTAGGAAATAAATAAATATAACCCATCACATCAATAGACTTAAAGATAAGAATCATATGATTATATCAATTGATGCAGAGAAAGCATTTGACAAAATACAGCACCCTTTCATGTTCAAAACACTAGAAAAACTAGGGATAGTAGGAGCATACCTCAACATTGTAAAAGCTATCTATGCTAAACCCAAGGCCAACATCATTCTAAATGGAGAAAAATTGGAAGCATTCCCTCTAAAAACTGGAACAAGGCAGGGATGCCCTCTTTTACCACTTCTATTAAACATAGTCCTTGAAACTGTAGCCAGAGTAATTAGACAAATAAAAGGAATTAAAGAGATACAAATAGGAGAAGAACTCAAATTAGCACTATTTGCTGACTACATGATTCTATACTAAGAGGATCCAAAAAACCCCATCAGAAAACTTCTAAAATTAATAAGTGAATTCAGCAAAGTGTCAGGATATTAAAAAAACCTATAAATGCATTTCTATATACATCAGTGATGAATCTTCTGAAAGAGAAATTAGGAAAACTACCCCATTGACATTAGCCTCAACAAACTAACAAACAAACAAATAAATAAAATACTTGGGAATCACTTTAATAAATTCATGAAAGACTTCTACAATGAAAACTGCAAAACACTAAAGAAAGAAATTGAAGAAGACCTTAGAAGATGGAAAGATCTCCCATGCTCTTGGATAGGCAAAATTAATTTTGTCAAAATGACCATATTACCCAAAGCTCCTCCATCTATACCCAAAGGACTTAAAATCAGCGTACTATAGTAATGCAGCCATATCAATGTTCATAGCAGCTCAATTCAGAAGAGCTAAACTGTGGAATCAACCTAGATGCCCTTCAATAGATGAATGGATAATGAAACTGTGGTATATATTACACAATGGAATATCACTCAGCATTAAAAGAATAAAATTATGGCATTTGCAGATAAATAATGGAGTTGGAGAATATCATGTTAAGAGAAGTAAGCCAATCCCCCAAAAAACAAAAGGCTGAATGTTCTCTCTGATAAGTGGATGCTGATCCATAATTGGAAGTAGGCAGTGCATGGGGAAAATGGAGGAACTGTGACTGGGCAAAGAGGGAGGAGGCATGGGGGCAGAAAAAATGGTAGAATGAGATGGAAATCATTACCCTAGGTACATGTATAACTGCACATATGGTGTGACACTACATCATGTACAATCAGAGAAATAAAAAGTTGTGCTGTAATTGTGTCCCATAGATATAAAAAGAAATCAGTCCAAAGTATATATTTACAATACATTTATTATAACAAAATCTTAGTAGCAAAATATTGCACAGATAATGAATATCAAACAGTAGGGATATATTTGAGTAAACTAATACATGGACCATTATAAAGCCATTAAAAAGGCTGGATTTCATCTATATGAGTCAACTCAGGTGCTTTTTTTTTAAGTTTTTTAATATATATTTTTTTAGTCATAGATGGACACAATACCTTTATTTTATTTATTTATTTTTTTTATTTATTTTTATGTGGTGCTAAGGGTCAAACCCAGTGCCTCACACATGCTAGGCAAGCATTTTACCACTTAGCTACAGCCTCAGCCCAAGAGTTTTTTTACAACATATTTTTAAGTAAGAAAAACATTCTTTAGGGAAGTATATCTACTCAAATGACATTTTTATGAAGAAAGCCAAAAATGTAAAACATCAATATGTGTGTTCATTTGTATACAATCACATAAACACAGGTGGGGATGGGGCAGATCAGAGAGTTGCAAGTTACCTAGAGGCCAGTACAAAAAAGGAATGTGTGTAAACAGCAGAAAGAAATGATTAAAAAGAGGATTATCAAAACGTTAAATAAAAATAATATTTAACACCTTCCTATCAAATATTGCTTTTCAAAACATTTTATTTGAAAATAGTTGGAGCCATAAGAATTTACAAAACCATTACAGAGTTCTCTCGTACGCTTTACCTAGTTTCTCCTAATGATAATATCTTACCTAACTAGAACACATTGTCAAAACCAGAAAATGGGAGTTGTTGCGATGCTATTAACTCAGGTACAGTTCTTATTTGGATTTCTTTGTAGGTTTAAAAAAATTAAAAAAAAAACTTTTCAAGAGTTTGACCATTTCATCAGTTTTATCTCTATCTCATTTTAAAGACCATTGTAAAAATACAATTTTCCTTTTCAACATTAGAGGTGATCTATCTGTAAAATAGATATTTTATGGGAATGAAATCATTGGTGTTCCTAGCTCAGGGTCCATTCATATTTATCCCATGGATTTGATTCTGTAAATAAAAAACAGCAATCTTCTTTTCTTTCCGAGGAAAGCAAAGTCTCTATAAACACTATTTCACAGTACCCCAACAGATTCCAGAGATGATCTGCAAATGCACTATCAATGTTTGGAAAAAAAAATTGTGGGCTGAGTTGTGGCTCAGTGGTAGAGTGCTTGCCTGGCATGCTTGAAGCCCTGGGTTTGATCCTCAGCTGCACATATAAAGAAATAAAGAAAAGAAAAGAAAAATAGTATTCAGTGACATGGAGGTCTTTTGGGGAAAGATGCTTCTGATTTGTGCTATATATTAACTTTGTTAAAGACTTACAGGTTCTTTCTCTTACCCCCTGAAGACTTAAAAGTAGTGTAGACAGACTTAGTATAAGCCCATATTAACCAAGCTCAAGGGGCTGGTGCATAAAGACAGTATTAATGTTTGGAAGTACAGTAAAAATACATCTACTAAAGAGACCAGAATATTCAAGTTAATATGCCAAGTACTTGCTCTCCTTTAGGGCGTGCCTCTATAGAGCAAAGGAAAAAATTATATCCACAAGGTTGAATAGTGGGTATGGAAGTGGATCCAGGGGGTTAAGTTAAATAACCTGAGGGGTTATGAATAAGAGACCTGATAAACCCACTTTCAAAATTGGTTTTTATTTGCCACTGGGGAAGTGATTTCTGAACTTTTCCAAGGAAATCTCTTTCCCTGAACACTGTTAAATAAGCCTAGACAAACTTGTATTCTAGGGTTTCTCTTTTCCTTTATTAAAAAAAATAATTTCTAATTGACACATTGTTTCATTAGCTGTCAAAAATAATTTTTTTTTTATTTGAGCTGGGGATAAAGCTCAAAGGTAGAGTACTTGCCTAATTTGTACCAGGCCCCGCATTTCATCCCCAACATATATACATATATGCATGCATACTAACAGTTTAGCTTAAATCTTCCAATCCTGTAGACTTACAATTCTGTCTTCAGTTTTACAATCCTGTCCTTCTTTTAAAATGTCATGTCCCTAATTGAAACCAGGATACACATGTTGTGTTTGTAGTTTACGAAAGGAGCTTTATTTCTAGTTGGTCCTCCCCATCACCACCACCTTCCACATACAAATAAATCCTCCCTTACATTATGGACATTACCATTAATAGTGTAATTGTACAAAATGGGTTGGGAATAAAAGTGTTTCCTTTTTAAAGCTCAGGAAAAAAAACACATTAATTTTATTGTAAGAGATAAAAGATTTATCTTTTATCTGAGGTCTCATAAAAATATCATTTTAATAATCTATGATTCTTGAAAGATTTTTTTTAAATTTTACTATCATTATGCCTAACTTCTTCTTTTTCTTTTTTTCTTTTTACTGAAGATTGAACCCAGGAATGCTTTACCACTGACCTACATCCCTAGTACTTTATTTTTTTTTTAATTTTGAGATAGGGTCTTGCTAAATTGCCATGGATCTCTCTAAGTTGCTGAAGCTGTCCTCAAACTTGTGATCCTCCTGTCTCAGCCTCCAGAGTTGCTGGGATTATAGGTGTGCCCAACCACGCCCAGCTCTAAATTCTGTATTTTATTCTATTTCCCGTGTGGACCTCAGATAATAGAAAAATCCAAATGGTCTCACTTGTCTTTACAGAGTACAGGAAAAGCACAACAACAAGAAAAAAAAAAACTTCTAATAAAATACATTTTTTAAGTTAAGTAAGTTATTCTCCCCACCCAACACATGCAAATATATGCACATTTATATCAGTTGTGGTTTAAACCCAGAAAAAAATCAAAACCAAATTTCTCTCCTTCTGCATCACTTACTTTGTCTGTATGAAGTGTGATTACAAAGACTAACAATTAAAACATAAGAAAGCTTACTGTCTGTAAAGAATGGTTCAGATATTTCCTCTTGATGTAACAGCTACTTTCTTTTTGGCAATAAGCCAGATTTTGGAGTTGGGAGAATACCTAAGACTATGGTCTCCTACCTTATCACACAGTTGCTCTTCAACCTTCCTTCCTCCTTTATAATTATCCGCAGCCCAAGCTGTGAAAAATAACCTGAAAACTTAGGAAGGACGAAGAACAAAAGTGTTAAAATAATTCCATCATCTATCCAGGCAACTCTTCGTTTGTACAGTAAAGTAACTGGATTACATAAGATATATTATGTGTACAATATGGCAGCAATACATACCATAGCTCTCTCTACGTAAGCTATACCTGGAGAGGCAAAGCACAAAGAGGACAAATGCACTGGAGTCAGACTTCCAAACAAAATTCCCCAAACCATGATTTGGAAGTTGTGTGGCATAGGAAAAATTATTTCTGTACTTCAGTTTCCTCATCTGTAAAATGTGGTTAATTTATTAGGTCATAAAACTTAAATTCATGAGTTTTTTTTTCCCCAAGAATATACATAGCAGCTTTATTCATAGAAACGACCCAAAGGTTCATCAACACAAAAATGAATAAGCCAATTGTGGTACATTCATACAATTGAACACTGCTCAGTGATAGAAAGAAATGAGCCACAGAAATGTAAAGCAACATGCATGAATCTCACTGATGTTATTTTGGTCATGGTAGCCAAATACTAAAGAATTTAATTAATGATTCCATTTACATGAATCTCAAGAATGGGCAAAACTAATTTTTAGAGATGGGAACGGTGGTTACCTCCAGTGAGGCAAGAAGGAGTGACTTTGAGAACAAATCTTCCAGGGTGGTAGGAAAGGTCTATATTTTGATTCTATGCATGGGTTACACAGGGATGTACGTTTGTCAATACTCATTGAACTTTTTTTTTTTTTAAAGAGAGAGAATTTATATATATATATATATATATATATATATATATATATATATATATTTTTTTNTGTGTTTCTTTTTCCTATTCCAACCCTGGAATCAACCACTTCTCCAGGGAACTCTGGCTTTTTTTTTTTTTTTTTTTTTTGGTACCTTAGATTGAACCTGAGGGTGCTCTACCACTAAGCTATATTCCTAGTCCTTTTTATTTTTAATATTGAGACAATGTCTCCCTGAGTTTCCTGGAATGGTCTCCAATTTGCCTCAGCCTCCTGACTTGCTGAGATTAGAAGCCTGTGCCATCATGCCTGGCTTGATCATTCACTTTATACTGACTGTTTTTATACACATTCATATACATGAATATATGCATTCACATATTCTTATAATTATTATATTATTTAGGTATTATTAGACACCAGGGTATGATACATTGCTAAGAGAGGTTAAGTAATTTAACCACGGTTACACAACTAGTAAATTATATTGTTGGGGTAAGAGGTCTTATCACTTACAATGTTGTCCAGTCTCCCTTACTTCAGATAGTTTAGAATTAGTGTTCACTGTTACATGTACTTTAAAAACTTTTTTTTGAAATAATATCAGACATGATACCTATAGAACTGTGAAATTATATTATTTTAAACCACATCTGTGTTAGTTTGTCACCCCAGCAATAGTAAATTAATACAGATGTCTTATTTGTCTCCAAATTGGGCACCAGTCACTGCCAAAGCACTTTCCATGAGAAATTCTATGGTAACCACCAAATAGGTGATACTATGCAAAGCCCACATTAAATGTTAAATACACTCCTCAAAAAATAAAACTACAGGGGCTGGGATTGTGGCTCAGCAGTAGAGCGCTCCCCTAGCACAGGCAGGACTCGGGTTCAATCCTCGGCACCACATAAAAATAAAAGCATTGTGTTGTGTCTATCTACACCTAAAAAATAAATGTTTTTTTAAAAAATGAAACTACAGCTGGGCATTGTGGTGCTCACAGGTAATCCCAGTGGCTAGGGAGCCTGAGGCAGGAGGATCAAAAGTTCAAAGCCAGCCTCAGCAATTTAGTGAGTTGCTGACTCAGTGAGACTAAATAAAATACACAACATACACAAAAATAGGTCTGGGATGTGGCTCAGTGGTTGGGTGCCCCTGAGTTCAATCTCTGGTACCAAAAGGAAATTACTGTTTTACCAAAGTATCTTTTGGCTGTTAGGATTAAGAAATCATTCAATCATTCAAGCAACTCAAACTAAAAAGGTGGTGTTTTGTTTTTAATTTGTTGTTGTTGTAGATGGATGAAATATCTTTATTTTATTAATTTATTTTTATGTGGTATTGAGGATTCAACCCAGTGCCTCACACATGCGAGGCAAGTGCTCTACCACACAGGTACAACCCCTGTCCTAAAAGAGGTTTATTCTAAGACTATAAGAGGAAACCTCATGGACCACCAAGTACAGATGTAATGAATTCAGTCATCGGATAGCATTTCTGGGAAAGGTTTCCCTCACAGCTTCAAGCAGAAGCAGAGTGAGAATAAACATAAAAATAGATAATGTCAATAAATTAGTTGAAATTTCTCCTCAACTGTGTATATTCATGGCTCATTTCGTAAAGCCCTCTATATATCTAGTAATGTAGGAACAATGTCACTTTGGATTTTTTTTTTAATATCTAGAGCAGAATACTGGTGGGAAACAGTGAGGATGCAATGCAGAACTTTGGTAGTAAGAAGAATTCATTCACAGGTCTTCGTGATGGAGTAGGTCCACGGGGTAAGAAAGAAGGAGGATCCACATATGGTTCCCAGGATTCCTAGCTATTCTGTAAGCCCCAGGTAGAAAAATACAGAATCTTTATTTTTCTTTTCATTGTATCTACAGTGTTCAGCACATTGTCAGTGCTCAATAAAAAACGTTTGTTTTTCAATGACAGAAAACACTAAATTTTGTTCTGTTTTGTTTTCCTGTAGGGGAATGATGTGTTTGGATTTGGGAATTGCTAACCTTGATAGCAGGTTGGAAGGATGACCAAGGGTAAGAAGGTATGTCAGAGACAACCTGTCTATGAAAATCCAATCCCCATTTCTTCCTGAGCATTCAGCTATAGTACAATTCCTAGTGTCCCTTAAACCGGGTGTGATCACATAAGCACATTCCAGCCAATGGAATGTGAGGCTCAAGTTATAGAAATGATGTGTACCATGCAGGATCAGAAAGGATGCTGTACCAGAACCTGAAGACCAGGCTGAACCTTCTCCTACATTCTCTAACTCCAAAAGCTGGAATCTGGTTATAGTGACCCTACCTCAGTTGTGTGAGAAGAATGTCCTAGCAAATGGCAGAGGACTAAGGTGAGAGATTGGATCCCTGAGTCACTACACAGAAGAGAGCCAACTGCTGACCTGGAAACCGAATCTGGAATGAGATAAGAAATGAAGTTATTATTCTTTAAGCCACTGAAGTTTTGAGTTCTATTTTTTTCTATCAACATAACCATTCTTATTAATATAGGATGGGAATTAGAGAGTAATGATAGGAACAAGGCTGCTTTAATAAACCATAAGTAATGATAAATACCTGTGTGGGACTATGGGGGAGGATGAAGAGCAGGAGAAAAAAAGATATGGAGATATTTATGAAGCAATACTCAATGTGATTGCTTTTTTTTTTTTTTTTTTTTCAGATTTCTTCAAATCTGAAGAGTTGAGTAGAGCTCACTACTTGGTTCCCTGCAAGGAGAATTTTATTCTCACCATTGAACAGAAACTTTTCTTTCGGAATTTATTAGACCCTACCATTGTGTCCACCCAAAAGAATGGGGTCCTAATTAGAACAAGATATATCCTGTGCTTGTATAATTTTAACAAAATGGATTCTACTGTCATGTATAACTAAGAAGAACCAATAAAATAAAATTTTGAAAAATTTATTAGAGAACTAAAAACAATAAATCTAATGACCTCGTCTCAGTCTTTTTAGTTTCGTCCCCTCTGTAATCTATGCCACTGTTTTGATCGCCCACAACCCTTTTTATTCTGGCTCCAATCTTTCTCTTTCCTTTTCATTACTTCATTCTTGTTCTACAGCCTCCCCAAAAGCCGTGTTCCACAAAGTCCTGCCCTTCAATGTGTTCTCAGTTTTATTCAAACAGTGATCTCATAAACTCTTGTAACTTCAACTAAGCAGACAATGGTATGGCCCATCCATGTGGAGAAGAACAGACACCAATGATTTGGCTTAAACATGTCCAAACCAGGAAGTGGGTGGGGGAAAGGAGGGAAAAAGACCATCCCTTTTTTCTATTCCACATATAAACAAGTCATTTTCACCGATGGAAAAAAAAAAAAAAATCATGAAACTTTCCCAAAGTACAGGTTGGACTTTGGAGAGTCAAGCAAGATTGTCCAAGAAATGTCCAAGAGCAATTTCTGTGTTGCCTGGCTATGAGTAGTGGTTCCCTCTCCACCAAGCAAGAGGGGTTATACCTAATGTGAGCTGCCCATGGGACCTGGTGGCAGAGCTGCGAATATTTCCCTAAATCTGCATAAATAGACCTGCAAAAACAGAGTCTGCATAAACAGTTTGCATCTAACTTCAGACTTTCTCATGCAAAAGCCTGGAAGGTTTATTCTTTGCCCCTAAGATTGCTCACATTCACTAGTAAAAATGGAAAGCACTGGTAAAGCAGGGTCTCACTGCTGGAGCACAGTCCTGCCTCAAGCACACACCCCCCTTCATAGGATGCCAAAAGAATATATGGGTCATGTTAGTTGCAGAGCAGGCTGAACGAATGTTAGTTGCAGGATGGGCTGAACACTCAATCCCCACCCATCTGGTTCCTTAATCGCTTGTTTGCCTCAAGGCTGGAAGCTCAACCCCACTCAAGGCTGAACACTCCCACCGTCTGGTGCAACGGAGACCCACATCTGGCCCCTGCCCCATCTGCCTGAGGGCAAAAGATGACATCCTTAGCAACTACTGTGTGATCCAATCACTGTACGCCAACAAGGCAGCTTGCAGATCAGGAGACCCCATTAGATTTTGACTACAAATACTTTCTCCTGCTGGAACTCTCTCTTGCACTTTGCCCCTCCTACTTCTTCTTTTCCGCTTACTCTCACTTTCTCTCTTTCTCTTTCTTTTTCTCCTCCTTCCCTGTGGATCAGACACTACCGCAATAAAGATCTCTTGGTCGCTTTGAGTGTTGTGGTCACTTTCTTTTCAGGCCATACCTCCGCAGCCTTTTCTGCTCCTGAGTTCAGCCTGCATACTGGGACATTTGCAAGTCTTTGCCCTGAGCACCTGGACCCACATTTCAGGTACAGTTCAGATAATTAATATTTTATATTTCTTTACAATTTTACACGTTGTCTCTCATATTTTAACAAAGTTTTATTTTTTATTTTTAAAGAGTTGAGTAGAAAGCATTTTCTTGTTTCTTTGAATTAGTCACATATACATGTGAATCAGAGAGAGATCTGATTCATTCATTAGTGGAGGTATTTTCTTACTGGTGATGGTGTATTCTACATGCACACCAACTGCTCATTGGAAATTAAGTTTATTGAAAGATAAGTTTGTAAGCCAAAACATACACCATAAACTGATGTTCTTTGTACTTAAGAAGTACAGAGAATTATAAGGACACTGCATTCTGATTGGTTAGTACCTCATATAAGTGATAAATATTGTGATTTATTATTCTACATGCTTAAATTATTTAAATCTAAAAGGTTTTTAAGAGTATTAAAACCATCCTTAGCTCAGTTGCCCTATAAATAAATCTCACAGGTAGATTCATCCTACTGCCTTGGTTTTGCAGGCTCTTGCCTTAATTGATGTTAAGTCAGATTTCCCTTAATACCCCCAACTTCTCCCTTCACTCCAAATCCCACCTCCTCACCTGTGACTCTCTCTGTATTGGGGTGGGTTATTGATGATTGAAAATGTTGATAGATGATAATCTTAGGAACTAGAATAAACTCTTTTCTCTTTCACTTCTCCAGCCCCCACCCCATATTTTTATGAAACAGAGTCTTGAAACATTGTCCAGGCTGGTCCTTAAATTCCTAGGCTCAAGTGATTGTCCAACCTCATCCTCTTGAGTAGCTGGGACTACAGGTGTGCGCCATCACACCCAACCTAGAATAAAACTGTTAAATCCATTTTCAATGCCCTCAAAATGCCTATACTTTTAACTTATTCATTTAGCTATATACATTCAACTTCTAGGTGATTAAAAAAAAAGGCAGAAATCCAAATTAAGAACATTTGGGAGATCAAAGGTGAGACATTATTGACAGGGAACAGATCCAACTGTTGGAATGATAATAATGCAGGACAAAAGAACTAAAATCTTATATGGTATCTGAGCACAAAGAAGATATTAAACCACCCGATTTTCTTTTCTTTCTTTCTTTCTTTTTTTTTTTTTTTTTTTTGGT
>NW_026000101.1:11954952-12000719 GCF_001458135.2 Marmota marmota marmota | reverse complement strand
TTTTTTTTTTTTTTTTTTTTTTTTTTTTTTTTGGTACTGGGGATTGAACCCAAGGGCACTTAACCACTGAGCCACATCCTCAGCCCTTTTCATTTTTTTTATTTAGAGACAGAGTCTCGCTGAATTGCTTAGGGCCTTACTAAGTTGCAGAGGCTGTCTTTGAACTTGTGATCCTCCTGCCTCAGACTCCTGAATCACTGGGATTACACATGTGCACCACCACGCCAGGTCTGTTACTTTTTTTTTTTTAAATTAACCTTTATTTATTTATTTTAATGTGGTGCTGAGGATCAAAACCAAGGCCTTACCCATCCTAGGCAAGTGCTCTACCTCTGAGCCATACCCCAAGCCCTGGTCTGTTAAATTTTTGAAAGATTGTTTCCCATTCCCCTAAAAGAAAGAATGATGGGCTATTTATAATGCCCAATTTAAAACACAAAAATACTAAATGCTCAACAATAGCATTTGATTAAATCAATCATAGTAAAATTATGTAAAGAAATATTCTGTAATCATTTCAAATTGTATATAATTTTAAAATAAATGCATTGTGAGTGGTATTAAATTTAAAAAGAAAGATTAAAAGCCTACAATGAACTAATTTTTATGTTTTTGTTTCTCAGAATTCATATGCAAAAACCTAAATTCCCAGCATTTTAGGAACTAGAATAAACTCTTTTCTCTATTAGAAAGGGGGTTTTGGAAAGTGATCAGGTCACTTTTGGGAAGTGATTAGTGTGGAGTCCTCATGAATAGGTCTAGTGTCCTTAAAAAAGGTACCTCAGAGGGATCCCTAGGTGCTGTCACCATGTGAGGATGGAACAAGTAGTTGGTGGTCTGCAATGTGGTGGAAGAAGGCCCTCATCAGAAGCTGACTATGCTGGCACCCTAATCTTGGATTTCCAGTCTCCAGAACTGTGGGAAATAAATTTCTGCATTTCATAAGTCACCTGGTCTGTGGAACATGTTACAGTAACCCAAAGTGACTAAGATACAGAGGGTATAGTATGTTCCCATGCTTTTGCATTTTTACGAGTACATACAAAATTGGATAAAGTTTTACCAAAGGAATAGAGAGGTAGTTATGTGTTCTTGTGGCATTATGGTTGGTTTTCTTTCTACATTTTTACTTAAATATATTTTCTATTTTTACTAAATTAACATGTATTAAGTGATCAATTAAAATTTTAAATTAAAATATGTTCAACATCACTAGTTATTATAAGGGAATCAAAATCACAATGAAATACTACCTCATACCCATTAATATGGCCACCATATAAATAAAAAATAAGCCAGGAGAAGTGACATCTGTAATCCCAGCAACTCAGAAGGCTGAGCCAGGAGGATCAAAATTTTGAGGCCAGCCTTAGCAATTTAGCAAGACCCTTAGCAACTTTTAGATACTTATCTATTTTTTTTTTAATGACATTTTGGGTAAATAACTTTTTTTCATATTTTGCATGAATTTGGATTATAACCCCTTCTGAATAGAGACTCCTACCTACCTACTTTTTTCTTTGTAAATAGTAGGTATTTAATTATATTTGGGGATTAACCAGCATTTTGGAAAGCAAAAACTTTCTTTGGGTATTACTAAAGAAAATGAAAAGAAGGAAAAATGAATGGAGGCACCAACTGCAAGGTGTGTGTGTGTGTGTGTGTGTGTGTGTGTGTAAGAGAGAGAGAGAGAGACTGGGGATTGGACTAAGGGGTAGTCTATCACTGAGCTATGTTTCTAACCCTTACTACTTTTGTTTTGGAACAGTTTATCACTAAGTTGCCTAGGTTGGCCTTGGACTTGTGATCCTCCTGCCTCAGTCTCCCCAGTAGCTAGAATTACAGGTGCAGGTGTACACCACCATACCTGGCAGGGTTTGGATTTTTACTTTCTTTTTTTTCCCACATTTTTTATTGGTACATTATAGTTGTACATACTGATAGAATTTGTTGTTGCATATTTGTACATGCACACAAAGATTTTTACATTCTTTAGTCAAAGGCATTAGTCTGTCCAGTTATTGTTCAGGATCTCAATAAGCAACACAAAATACATAATAAAAGAATTAAGTTTTAGCTACGTTTGCTCTTCCTGCTTTGTACAACCAACTACTTTGAAATAATAAAATTACATTAATAAATAAATCACATTAATAAATATAATTACATTAAAAGCTGGAAGGCTGCAGGTATAGCTCAGTGGTAGAGCACTTGCCTAGCAGGCAAATGCCCTGGATTCAATCCCCAGCCCCACAAAAAATAAAAATAAAAAAATAAGGGGCTGGGGATGTGGCTCAAGTGGTAGCGCGCTCGCCTGGCATGCGCGTGGCCCGGGTTCGATCCTCAGCACCACATACAAACAAAGATGTTGTGTCCGCCAAAAACTAAAAAAAAAATAAATAAATATTTAAAAAATAAAAAATAAATAAAATAAAAAATAAAAACAAGCTTGGGAAAGAATGGAGTCCCAGGACTCCTGTCTGTAATTTTCCTGAAGTGTGGTAGAAGTAAATTGCCTGCACCTATCATACAGTAGTTCACTTCTTCACCCTTCTTAGGCATGAAACTGTATTCTCTTCATCCTAAGTCATCCATGAGGGTTGGAAGAGTGGGTGGTAATCATATGTGTATTCCATGCTTGCTGAAATCTTCCTTCTTTAGATAAATAAAAATATGCCATATTTAATAAGAGAAATGTAACATAGAAGAGAGAAGAGAATGGGAAGGAAATTGACATTTGCTAAGAGCTTACTTTGCTTCCTAACGTTATATGAGAATCTTCTTTAATTTCAATAGTTATTTCTTATACACTTCTTAAGCTTTTGATAATAATGCTTGTTTTCTTGTTTGATTTAGGAAAATTTATCTCTTCATTGTCTGTATAGTAAAGGAAATTAAATTTACTCATCGATCCTGTAAGATTTAACAAGTTACTAAGACTTCACAAATCTTATTACAATTAACTCAAGCAATATACAAGTCTCCAGTTAAGAAAAACAACACTTATATTATATTTCTTTTTGAAGCAATTATCACACATTATGATAATTGTGAAGCAATTATCACACACTGAAAATAAATAGTAATTACAGGAGAAATATTTTTTAAAAATACATTATAGAACTAGACTTTTTTCATGATTGTTTCCTGAGCCCACAACACTCTCCAACACTATAAACCTATTATTTTTTTTAAAAAATTCATAGATTTAAGGCATACAACCTGAAAAATTGCAGGCAGAAGCTTTGGTACCCACACACATAATGAAATAAATAATATGGTCAAGAAAATTAATATATCCATCATCTACATGTTATCTTTTGTGTGCATGGTTCTATTAAATCTTCTTTGAAAAATATTTAATGGTTTCATCACAGGATTCTTGTAGAAAGTATGTTAATGAATAGGGTTATTGCCTTTCTATGAAATTTATGTGCCAATTCCATGTTATCTAGGTTATGCTATAATGCAAATGTTGTCGTCATTGTTGTTGTTGTTGAAATTAAATGTTCACTGTAATGAAATTTAAAATCTAGCTCGGAAAAAAAAATCTGTGCCAAAAGTAAACTATTCATGGCAGAAATTTTTTAGTGTCTCTCTCTCCTCAGACTTACAATAGCCATATTAACCCATGTCTAAGACAGAAGCAGCCTGGGTTCTTTCTGGATTACACTGGAATCACACAATTTTTTCCACTTAGAAACCCCATTAACCCAACTATGTGATAACATTTTTACATTGTCAACATTATTTCACATCCTTTGAACATTGCCCAAATATGTTTACAAAATGAATAGATTGTATCTATCTTTGAATTGCATGTTTTTTTATCTTCACAAAGCAATTATATGTGGTATATTTACTGATACCTGATATTAAGCCATTTGAAAAATATTTTGTTTGATATTGTTCAAATGACTGTCAGAATTAGTGAATTAAATACTTCAACACTAAAAATGACTTCCAGAGGTGAAAAATTTCTTTCATTCCTTTTTCTGGCACCAGGGATTGAACTCAGGGGCACTCAACCACTGAGCCACATCCTCAGCCCTATTTTGTATTTTATTTAAAGACAGGGTCTCACTGAGTTGCTTAGTGCCTCCCCATTGCTGAGGCTGGGCTTTGAACTCTTGATCCTCCTGTCTCAGCCTCCTGGATAGCTGGGATTATAGGCGTTCGCCACCATGTCCAGCCTCAACATCTAATTTTAAATCTCCTTTTCAGTTTGATTTGCTTCTTTGCTGGTTTCCCTAAGGTGATTAGCATTTGTAACTGGCAAGGGGAAGTAAGTGGCAGGTTTAACCTGATGAATTACAAGTAATAAGGTCAATCACTAGCCTTATTAAATACTTCATTCACTTAGAAGTTTAAGTATTTTAATTTCATTGCCTAAAAATTATAATTCTAGAGTGTAAAGGACTTTTTTCTTAAATTAGCAAAAAACCAATTACATGATAAAAATAGACATGTTTTAAGTAAATAATAGTCACACGCTGAGGGAGACTACTACTTTGAGCAAATTTAAACGAAAAATGTTAAAGCTTATAGTCATCAAGTACTCACTATGTCCTAGACACCCTTCTAAGACTTTTACATGAATCAATTTATTTAATTCTCATAAAAACCAAGGAAGCTACTACTGTTGTAGTTTTATGGACTCAGAAACCGAGGGTAAGCTACTTGTTCAAGGTCACGTCCTTTGTAAGTGGAAGAGGCAGAATTCTATTTTGGTCATTTGGCTCTGAGCCTGTATTCCCAGTCACTACCACAAGATGGTCTCCAACTTAAAATTATTTAACTTACTACTTTTAAACTTTACAATGATGTGAAAGCCATATCTGCTGTGTACAAACTGTACTTTGAATTTTGAATTTAGATCTTTTCCCAGCCAGCAGTATGTGGTCTGATATACTCATGTGATGCAAAAGTGACGAGCCACAGCCACAGATCCCAGTCAGCTACATGATCCCGAGGCAGAAATGACTGGGATCTTACAGTGAAGTATAGTGGTAAGCTACGAGGCTTGGTAGGTTAGAGGTATCACATGCATTTTCAACTTGTGATATTGTCTACTTAAACCATAAAAATATTTAGGATCAGAGGGGCTGGGGTTATGGCTCAGCTGTAGAGTGCTCGCTTCGCACATGCAAGGTCCTGAGTTCCATCCTCAGCACCACATAAAAATAAATAAATAAAATAAAGTTATTTAAAATAAAATTTTAGGAGCAGAGTCCTACATGAGAAGAGCTTACAACCCTCGGGGTTCCATGAGGAAGACAGCGAACCTCATAAAGGGACATTGCTGACTTTCCCACTCCATTCAGGGGTGTTAAGAGTCATTGACAGTGTCATTAGGGTCTCTTTGTTGGTCACCAGAACTGTCAAAGACAAAAGAACAACAAATTTAGTTTAAAGATCTTAATTGGCCTTCATTTACTATCCTAGAATCAGGCAACACTTCATGCTAAAAATAGATGGCCCCATAGGATGTGCTGAGCAGAGGAGGTTGACATTGTAGACAGAAAAGGGTTGAGCAAAATAAAAACAGAGCTTTCAAAAGTGTATTGATTATTTCAGAATTATTTTCCTTATAAAGTTTAAAGCAGAGGAGATTTCCTTATTATGTTACCTAAAATTGGCTTGTTTAAGGATTTAGTCGTTCTCTCTCTCTCTCCTGATTTCTTAGGTCAGATAGACAATTTAGTATTACCTTTGGTGACATGAAATTTCAGCACAAGTAATTTTGATTTTGTCTGTTGGGCCTAGTGCAAGAGCTTTGGCCAAATCGATAGCCTCCAAATAAATTTTATTTAACAGAAGCCACTCAGCAAAACAAAATGCTTTCGATAAACTAGAGCATTTTTCTAAGAGAGAAGTTTAAGGGGAAATGGGGCTGGGGCTGTAGCTCAGTGGTAAAGTACTTGCCTCATATGTGTGGGGCACTGGGTTTGATCCTCAGTACCACATAAAAATAGAGATACTGTGTGTTCATCTACAAGTAAATAAATATTTTTTTAAAAAAGAAGTTTAAGACCTTACCAAATATTTGTTCTAACCATTTATGCCATGGTATTCTTCCCAAGAAGAGTGTTTTATAGGTAGAATTGTTTTTTCTTCAAATCTTTCCAAAGAAGCTGGGCACAGTGGCACTCCTGTAATCTCAGCGACTCAGGCTGAGGCAGGAGGATCCTGAGTTCAAAACCAGCCTCAGCAACTTAATGAGGCCCTAAGGAACTTAATGAGACCTTGTCTTAAAATAAAAAATAAAAAGGGCTGGGGATGTGGCTCAGTGGTTAAGTGCCCCTGAACTCTACCCTGATACAAATCAAACCAAAGCAAACCAACCAAACAAACAAACAAAAAAACTCTCCAAAGAAATTTTAGCACCCTTTGTAGATTTCTATATAAGATAGCTGTGTTGGCTTTCCCCTTTATATGGTTCTGGTTATCAAATAGTCAAAATAAATGAACTATTCCCAGATAAATTAAATCTTACGTTCATTTCTTTGAAATCTGTATAAAGCCGGGTGTGATATCACTCACTTGTAATCCCAGCAGTTTGGGAGGCTAAGGCAGAAGGATTGCAAGTTCAAAGCCAGCCTGAGCAATTTAGGGAGGCCCTAAGCAACTTAGTGAGACCCTGTCTCAAACTAAAAACGGAAAAGGGCTGGGCATGTAGCTCAGTGGTAATGTGATTCTGGGTTCAATTTCCAATACAAAAACAAACAAACAAATAAATAAATAAGACCTATATAAAGATGTTCATTACAGTTTTATTTGAAAAAGCCCCAAACAAACATCTGGGAAACAACCCAAATGGCCTTCAATGGGTGAACGGTTAAGCAATTTGTGGTACACCCATATCATGGAATACTATTTTGCAATAAAAAGAAACTGTACTTTTTTTTTTTTTTTTTTGGTGGTGCTGGGGATTGAACTCAGGGTCTTGTGCATGCTAGGCAAGCACTCTATCAACTGAGCTGTATCCCCAGCCCAAGAAACTATACTTTTGATGCATGAAACAATTTGAATGAATTTCAAGAGAGTAATGATGGAGTGGAGGAGCCGATCTCAAAAGGATACTATATGATTCCACTCATATTGCATTGCCAAAATGAAAAAATAATGGAAATGGAGAACTGATTTATGTTTTCCAGGAGGGGATGGTAAGAGGTAGCTGAGGTTATAAAGCTCAACAGGAGGAATTCTGTGATAGAACTAGTGGTGTTAATTTTGTATGTCAATTTGTCTGGGATAAGGGATGCTCAGATAGCAGGTCAAATGTTATTTTTCCTGGGTACATTATTCAGAATATTTCTAGAAAAGAGATTAACATTTGAATCACTAGACTGCATAAAGATTTGTCCTTGCTAATAGAAGTTGGCATCATCCAATACATTGAGGGCCCAAATAGAAATGGGGAAAAAACAGTGGAAAAGGTGAATTCTCTCCCTTTCTTATTGAACTGAGACATTGATCTTCTCTTGCTGTCAGACATCAGAGCCCCTGGTTTATGAGCCTTTGGACTCTGTACTTTCACCATCAGTCCCCTGTTTCTTAGGCCTTTAGTCTCAAAGTTGGAGTTACACTGTCAACATCCCTAATTCTCAGGCTGTTAAACTTGGACAAAATTTAACCACTGGCTTTCTTTATTTTTCATCTTGAAGATAGCTTATCCAAACTATATCAAAATCATATCCAAACCATAGCATCCTTTTGGTTCTGTTTTTCTAGAAAATCCTGATTAACACAGAATTATTTTATATCTTGATTATTGTGGTAGTGACATAAATTTACATATGTTTGGTAAAATTGCATAGAACTAAATACATATGCACACAGTATCCACAAAAGAGCATCTCTGGGGAAGCTGAACTAAGGTGTCAATGTTAGTTTCCTGGTTATGATATTGTACCCTGGTTATGCACGAGGTTACCATTGAAACTGAATGAAATGTATATGGGTGTCTATTATTTCTCACAACTGCACATGAATCTGTATTTATCATCAAATAAAAACAAACACCAAACAAAAACAAAAGATGGCTTCAAATTAAAAGTGTGTTCATTAGCTTTATCCTTGAAACTGAATAGTTCTTTTCTAAAATGGGCAATTATTATAGATGCTTCCTGATTTATGATCACCTTACTTCTTGAAAAACTTATTGTAAATTGAAAATATTGTGGCCGATATTTCATTTAACTCTGAACATCACAGCTTAGCCCCTGTTGAGTATCAGTCTTTTAACCTCGCCATCACATGGCTGAATGGAAAATTGACTTGGTTGCTGTGGCCCAGCATTGCATGAGAGGGGATTTTACCACATATCACTAGCCTGGGAAAAGATCAAAATGTAAAATTTGAAGTATGGCTTCTATTGAACATGTGTCACTTTCACACCACAGAAAAGTTAAAAATTTGTAAGTCAAACGATCCTAAGTTAGAGACCATCTGTATTTTGATTTCTTTTACAAAGTACTAGGCAGTTGAGGATTTAACATTCAGGATCTTCCTGTTTTTACATATTTCCTCCTACTCACCCCCTTGCTTTAGGAACTGCAATCCCATCATTCATCCCATGACAACTGCTTAGCAAGTCTATCCTACTTGTTAAATCCAACACAGGAGAAGCTACTGAAGTAAGGAATGGAGAAGGGGATATTCCTATGCACTGCTCCAATTATTCCCACACAGAGATAAACTATGCACCTGAGGAAAAATAAAACATAGCAGGTGAAAGCTCAATATTTGATAGTCAAGGCCAAAATCAGTCCCCAAACGGCAAGATCTAACTGCAGTATTGTCTAATTGCAGTCTCCTAAGAAGCAGAATCCCCAAGAGCCACCTTTCAGGTGTGCAGGCGGGGCTCTTGTCAAATGTCCTGCCCTCCTACCCCAGAATTTCAGCCCCATTTACCCAACTTAATCTCCCTCAGTTACAAAGCTAGAGAGTTGGAGGTGATTTCAGTAAAAAAGTAGTAAATAGGTCTATTCCTATGTACAACCCAGAAAATGTCTCGTCTCTAAGGTTCAGGTAGTCTGGGGGAACAGAAGGGTTCATTTGAGCTGGGAGCTTCTGAACCAAATTGAAAAGACAGCTATGGAATTCCACATTGTCAGAAGTGAGGGTGAACTGAGAAATCTCCCATTCTACAACCATCATCCCACAGATCCACGTTCTGAAAGCACAAAATGTTTACAGTACAGGTTGGCTACAAAATATAAGTTGGAACTAGGTCTCTTAGTTTCTTCTTCTCTTTTTTTCATTGATTAATTGATTGATGTTTTGGTACTGGGGATTGAACTCAGGGGCACTTAACCACTGAGCCACAACCCCAGCCCTTTTGATTTTTTATTTTGAGATAGGATCTTGCTAAGTTGCTTAGGGCCTTGCTAAATTGCTAAGGCTAGCCTCAACTTGTGATCCTCCTGACTCTGCCTCCTGAGTTGCTGGGATCATAGGCATGTGCCACCAGGCTTGGCTAGTTCTCTTAGTTTCTAATCTGCTCCACTGTTCTTCATTTCCTCTTTAAATATCAATAGTAACAATCTGCTCTTTTATCATAACCCTTTTCTCTCTTCATTACATATAAAGGCCCTACCTTCAATAATTCTCTGTACTTCCCTGACTTAACACCACGTGCCATCAACCAACCATCTAAAAAGCATAATCACTACCAGCATGTGTGGTGGTACACACATGCAACCCCAGTGACATGGGAGGCTGAGGCAGGAGGCTCACAAATTCAGGGCCAGCCTCAGTAAATTATAGAGGCCCTAAACAACTTAGTGAGACTGTTTCAAAAATAAAAAATAAAAAGGGCTGGGGATGTCACTCAGTGGCCAAGCAGCCCTGAGTTTAATCCCCAGTACCATAAAAAAGAAAAGCATAACCAGTACCAACTGCACCTTACTTACCACACTGCCTATTCCCACTAACTTGAACAAAATGCTATGATCTTACAGCCAAGTTCATTACAGCTTTACTCTTGCCAATTCCAGTCTGTATTGGTCCACTGGGGCTGCCATAACAAAATGTCACAGAGTGTTCTGCTAAACAATAGAGTTTTATTTTCTCACTGCCCTGGAGACTGGAAGTCCAAGATCAAAATTTCCAGAAAAGTTGGCTTCTGTTGAGGCCTTATTTTGCCAGAGCAGTGGGGTAGTTTGCAGAGAAGCCAAAGGGGAAAAAAAAGTGCCCAAAGACAGCACAGGAGACAGGTGATTTATAGGGGAAAGCTTACAAGAGATCAGAAACTGTTCCAAGAGCTCTGTGGCAACCCGCTGACAGATAGCACCACTGTCCCTCATGGTGCTTTGACCTGCTGCACCTCCTCTTCCTCATGGTGTTTTGTCCAGGGGTGGCTGGCTGAATGAGTGACACGTTTCCTTTCCACAGTGCCCTCCGTTCTGTACCAGTCCCCACTCAGGGGTTTTATATGTTAGGCTACAGAAGTTGATGACATCATCAGCAATTCCAACGAGCAATTGTCCTGGTGTACATGCAAGAAAGTAGCTTCTTGCAGATAACACTAACTTGCCCTAGTTTCCATTGTGCAAGAAAGCCAGTGTCCTTCAAGATAATATATATCTTGCCTTCCAGCCATTGTTCCCTTGACTTGGCTAGGTTTGGGGGGAAGAGCAGGGGCATTCAGGGACATGGTGTTTTACTGTCTCTCTTTACGTTAGGGATGGTGTGGTCCCCCTTCCTGGCTTGCAGATGGTTGCCTTTTCACCTTGTGTCCTCCCATGACTTTTTCTCTGTGCACTTGGAAAGATGGAAATTTCTGGTGTCTCTTTCTTGTTTCTTGTTTTGTTTGCTTGTTTGCAGTACTGATGATGGAACCCAGGGGTGCTGTACCACTGAGCTACATCCCAGCCTTTTTAATGTTTTTATTTTAAGACAGGATCTCACTAATTTGCCTAGGTTGGCCTTGAACTTGCAATCCTCCTGCCTTAGCCTCCAGAGTGGTTGGAACTAGATGCGTGTGCCACCACACTTGGCAGATCTCTCTCTCTCTCATTTTTTTATACCAGATATTGAACTTGGGGGTACTCAACCACTGAGCCACATCCCTGGCCTTACTTTGTATTTTATTTAGAGGCAGGGTCTCACTGAGTTGCTTAGCGCCTCACATTTGCTAAGGCTGGCTTTGAACTATCCATCTTCCTGCTTCAGCCTCCCAAGCCCCTGCCATCTCTTTTTTTTTTTTAAGTATTTTTTAGTTGCCAACAGACTTTTATTATTTATTCATTTATTTATAGCAGTGCTGAGAATCAAACCCAGTGACTTACACATGTCAGGCAAGCCTCTACCACTGAGCCACAATGCAGCCCTACATAGGATCTCTTTTTATAAAACCAGTAATCCTATCAGATTAAGGCTCCACCTTTATAACTTCATTTCATCTTAAGTATTTCCCTAAAGGCTATATCTCCAAGTCCTGTCACATTGGAGATAGGGCTTCAACATACAAATTTTGAGGGGATACAATTTACTCTTTCTGAACTTTTAAAAATTCCTCAAACGAAGCTCTTTAAATTTCCATTTTCAGTATTAACAGAAAATATTTTAGGAATAAACCTAAACAAAAGAATAAGATCTTTGCTGATAAAAAAGAAAAGAAAAGAAAACCCATGTAAAAGTTTGTTCTTCTAACTAAATGGAAACAAAAACATTCTATGTGGCTATGTGGCTGGCTGGGAAGACTCAAATAAAATGATTTTTTTTTTTTTTTGCCCAAACTAAATCTGTAAATTTCAAGGCAATTCTATTTAAAATCCCAATGGAGTTTAAAAAAAAGAAAGAAAGAAAACACTGGACTGGATGGGGTAATTCTAAAGTTATTTGATTTACTCTATGTATTGTTAAAGCAAAGACAGAAGAACTATTTAAATGTATTTTGGAAGGGAACAAGAATGTGCTACATAGTTACAAAAAGAATGACGCAAAACTATAAATATTGACATTGAAGGCTTCAAGATCTATTGGTAAGTAATAAATAAATAAATAAATAAAGCAAAGTACAATGTAGGGAACATATTCTCTGCTATAGTCTGATCCAAGAAGGAAGGAATGTATTCGTTGTGTACTATATTTGTTAGATTTCTGTTATTTTTTTTATTAGTTGTTCAAAACATTACAAAGCTCTTGACATATCATATTTCATACATTTGATTCAAACGGATTATGAACTCCCATTTTTACCCCTTATACATACTGCAGTTCACATCGGTTACACATCCACTTTTTTACATACTGCCGTACTAGTGTATGTTGTATTCTGCTGCCTTTCCTATCTTCTACTATCCCCACTCCCCTCCCCTCCCCTCCACTCCCATCTTCTCTCTCTACCCCATCTACTGTAATTCATTTCTCTCTCTTGTTTTTTTTCTCTTTCCCCTCACTTCGTCTTATATGTAATTTTGTATAACAATGAGGGTCTCCTTCCTTTACCATGCAATTTCCCTTCTCTCTCTCTTTCCCTCCCCCCTCTCGTCCCTGTTTAATGGTGATCTTCTTCTCATGTTTTTCCTCCCTATTCTGTTCTTAGTTGCTCTCCTTATATCAAAGATGACATTTGGCATTTGTTTTTTAGGGATTGGCTAGCTTCACTTAGCATAATCTGCTCTAGTGCCATCCATTTCCCTGCAAATTCCATGATTTTGTCATTTTTTTATTGCAGAGTAATACTCCATTGTGTATAAATGCCACATTTTTTTTTATCCATTCATCTATTGAAGGGCATCTGGGTTGGTTCCACAGTCTAGCTATTGTGAATTGTGCTGCTATGAACATCGTTGTAGCAGTATCCCTATAATACGCTCTTTTAAGGTCTTTAGGGAATAGTCCAAGAAGGGGAATAGCTGGGTCAAATGGTGGTTCCATTCCCAGCTTTCCCAGGAATCTCCATACTGCTTTCCAAATTGGCCGAACCAATTTGCAGCCCCACCAGCAATGTACAAGTGTACCCTTTTCCCCACATCCTCTCCAGCACTTGTTGTTGTTTGATTCCATAATGGCTGCCAATCTTACTGGAGTGAGATGGTATCTTAGAGTGGTTTTGATTTGCATTTCTCTGACTGCTAGAGATGGTGAGCATAGATTTCTGTTATTATAACAAAATATGTGAGGCTGATATTTTATAAAGAAAAGAGGTTTATTTAACTCATAGTTCTGGAGGTTCCAGAGCCTGACACCAGCATCTGCTCAGCTCTGGTGAAAGCCTCACGGTGAATGGCATCACAATGGCAGGCATGTATGTTACAGGGAGAGATCACATCACAGGTCAGGAAACCAGAGAGAGAGAGAGGGGAGGGGCCAGGTTTGCTCTTTTTATAACAACTTTTGTGAAAGCTAATTCAGAGTCCCATGAGAACTTCCTTAATGCCATCTGAGGGCAATGCCCCTTATAACCTCCCATTAGGTCCCAACTCTTTTTTTTTTTTTTAAGTACTTGGGATAGAACCCAGGGGTACTTAACCATTAAGCCACATCCCCAGTCCTTTCTATATTTTATTTTGAGACAGGAACTTATTAAGTTGCTTAGGGCCTCCCTAAATTTCTGAGGCTAGCTTTGAACTCTAGATCCTCCTGCCTCAGTCTCCCAGCCACTGAGATTACAGGCATGCATCACAGCACCCAACAGTGTCCACCTCTTAAGGGTCTCATCACCTCTTTTTCTATGACCTTGGGACAAAGCTTTGGACCCACGAGCCTTTGAGGAACAGATTCAAACCACATCCAAATAATAGCACACAACACCCACACATAGCACAGTACACACATATACTAGCATATATTAGGAATGTTCCTGAAACTATACAGGAGTTAGTAGACGGAGGGTCAGAGGTGCGAGGGAAACTTATTTTTCATATATCCTCTGTACTCTTTGTCATCATGTGTATGCATTAAATTACAAAGAAAGAAACTTTTCATGAAACAAATTCAGCAGGGAAATTGATTCACGATAATAGTCAACAAACTTCTGATAAGAAGGACAATGTAAAGGAATGGCTGAATCAAACTGCAACCCATACTTAAAGCTTTTGTGATTAACAAATAGATCAATGAAGTTAAAGAGACCCACATTTTACCTGATTAGTCCCAATCCTTTGAGAAGCAGAATCGAGATGGAATGAGATGTGTTCCATCTATTGAGAAACATGTTTATGAGATAAATGGAGAAGGAGTGACTGGGAAAACCATGAGACCATGATGTAGGTCTGACTTCCCAGGAAGCAGAGAGGGAGGGAAGGTGTTCCCTGGCAGTGCAGTTCTGAGGAAGTTTCATTAAGAAGGTCTTGAGCCAAAGCCATAAGTCAGAAGAACCCCTCCTCTTCCAGAAAGGGACCTGTCTTAGCCTCTCTTCAGGCCCAATCGCTGACTGGGAGACCCAAGGCCCAAGGGAGACCATAGAACAAAAAATGATGACGGATTTCAGAGTTCCAGCCGGAGCCATTGGAAGTTACTCTCCTTGCCATAGAGATTTAAGATCTCCTCATATGCCACATGCACACACAAGCACACACATACGTATATATATCTGAATTTAGGACATGACGAATGTGACATTTCAAGTAAGTGAAATAAAAGATGATTCAATAGGTGGTGTTTGATGATGGGCTATGAATCTGGAGATAAAAATTTTATTTATATTTCAACCTAAATTCTAAATGTTATAGAAAAACTATCTTGGGAAAGAAATAATAAAGAATATTTTCTGAGGCATGGAGAAGGCCTTTATAAGCAAGTCACTAAGTCCCGAATCCACTGCCATTAGATTTTATCAACATTTCCAGCTTTGGTATGGTAAATAAATAAATAAATAAATAAATAAAATACACACACACACACACACATATATCATGACAGATAAAAGACAAGCACAGACGGTTAAAGTATGCACATAAGCCTCCTGCACCGAAAAACTAACCGAAAAAATTGACTTAAAAGATAAATTCAAATGATCACTAAACTTTTGAAATATCTTTATCAGTTAAATAGAGAAATGTAACTTAAAACCCTGTGATATCATTTTTAGCTATCCATGCAGGCGAACATTTCCAGGATTGATAATGCCCCATACTGGTGAGAGATGGAGATAAAAGCACTTTAGATTCAGATTCTTTGTCAGAGTGAAAACTGGGACAGGTTTTTGGGAGGGAAATTGGACAGTGATCATCAAAATTTGAAGTGGTATCAGTGAGTGAGGGCCTTAACTCAGAAATTTCAGATCTAAAAATCTGCTGTACAAAAATATTCACACTTATGCATAGAGATAAGTGAACAAGGATATTCAGTATGAGCAATGCTTGTAGAACAAAATCTCTGACAGCAACATAGATGTTTGTCATCAGAGGAATATTAAAGAAACATTAGAGTACATCCGTGATTGTGACTCTGCACAGTTTATTTTATATACAGTAAGTGGTTGCGCTAGGCACAGTCTTACATGTTATGAAATATTATGGATCTACTAAAAAGCAAAGAACACTATAGTTTTATAATTACTGATACAGAAAGATCTCTATGGCATATTATTAAGTAAAAATCAACATATAGATCTATGTTATACTGATTGTTTTTGTGTTAACTTTTACAGTAAAAGGCAAATTCGTGTAAATGGTGTATTTTAATAACTATAAACTTTTCTACTTATTAAATGATACTTTAAAGAAGTCCAACAGTAAACTACAAACTGGAATAGACAAAAGATAGATAAGCAAATTATCTTAAGAACTCTTACAAATCAATAACAAAAAGGCAAATTCAGTTTTTAAATGGCAAAAGATTTGAACAGATATTTCTGACTTCAGGGAAGCCACTAAACCTCCCATGAGATGATTCCCATTTACAGATTTTCCTATATATTAAATGATAGACTTGAACCAGGGGAGCTCAGCATTATTCTATTAAAACACAATACACACACACATACAACTCAACATATTCACCAAAATGGCCAAAATAAAAAGACTGGTAATTCTAAGTATTGATGAGGATGTGGGACCATGGAAATGACTATAAATAGAGCAACAACACTGGAAACCTATTTGGTAGTTTCTTATAAAATGAAACATGCATTATTTTACCTCATGGTAAAGCAATTCTATTTCTAGATATAAACTCCAAAGAGACGAGCACTGCTACCCAAGAAACAACAACAAACTCATACAGGAATGTTCACAGTAGTTTTATTCATAATAGCCCAAACTGGAAACAACCTAATTCTTATTATCATCAAAACAATAAAGTGTGGTATTTTCATACAGTAGAATACCACACAGAAGTATAAAGGGATGAACAACAGCTTTACACAGTGAAAACATACAACTGCATGATTCCATTTACAAGCTCAAGAACAGATACAACCAAGCTATTGTGATAGGAATCAGAATAGTTGGAGGTGGGGGTTAGCTCAGTAGTAGAGTGCATGCTTAGCACGTGCAAGGCCCTGGGTTCAATCTCCAGCACAAGGAAGGAAAGAAAGGATGGAGAAAGGAAAGTAGGAAGGGGAGTGGGGCAGAAAGGAGAGGAAGAACTCAGATGAGTGGTTGTGTGTCAGGGGAGAGAGGGGCAGGATGATAGGAAGGAGAACATTTTTCTGAATTGAAGGAAATTTCTCTTTTGTAGATGGTGGTTGCACAGATGCATATATTTGTCAAAACTCATCAGTTTTGCAAATTATTCATTTTTAATACTAAAGAATTTGGCATAAAGAGTGGAAAAGGGTGTCAATGGGCATTCTGCAATTTCTGAAGGGGAATACAAGACATGTTAAAATATCTGAAAATTGATTACATTAATTTTTTTAACATTCATTCTTTATTAAACCCAATTTTACTCTGAAACTTTCTAATTTATTTTTTACCATTTCTACCCCTAATACTCATCTCACCTAATAAAGTCTACTTTCAGAATCAAAGTAGAACTGAGACAAGGAGAGAAAAGAAGAAACTGTACATGACATTCTAAGACAAAGATAGAAACAAGGTTAATTACTTAAAGAAAAAGTCTGTAATAGAATTAACTAAGTTGTGGATAATGACAAATACAGGAAAAGAACTATTTCTCCAGAGGGAAGGAAGCAGATCTTAGGGGAAGTCTTTAGAGAAAAAAAGGTGAAGTGAAAGCGCTAATTAACTGGATCTGACCTCAGGGAAGCCACTAAACCTCCCATGAGATGACTCCCATTTACAGATTTTCCTATATGTTAAATGATAGAATTGAACCAAAGAAGCTCAGCATTATTCTATTAAAATACAATGTAATAATTAATATTTATGACTCATCCAGAAATGGCTAATTTGTATTACCCTATACGAAGTAATGTCCTAGGCAATATATCTCCATTGTCTTATTTAATTTGTACTTTAATTGGTGAGTGAATTTTATAACTTGCATACTTGGATCAGGTAAAAATGATTAAAAATAACATTTCTATATCTTTAATAACAATAATGCAGCCAGGCACGTTGGCACACCTGTAATCCCAGCAGCTAGGAGACTGAGGCTGGAGGATTTCAAGTTCAAAGCCAGTCTAGCAATTTAGCAAGGTGCTAAGTAACTCAGCAAGACCCTATTTCTAAATAAAATACAAAAATGGGCTGGGGATGTGGCTCAGTGGTTAAGTAAGTCTGTGTTCAATTCCTGGTACCAAAAAAAAAAAAAATCCTCAGTACCAAAACAATAGTAATAATAATAATAATAATAATAATGCATCGTTATAGAAAATCTTAAAGGAAAAAAATAGACCTTTCAACCCTCAAATAATTAGCAACATTTTAGAGTATATTCACTAAATCTTTTAAATATACATACATACTTTTACTTTTTTTTGATTTTTAAAATAATATTGGGGTAAAATTTAACATACTGTTTGTATCTTGTTTTTATTTTCAAAAGCATGACTTTTCAATAACCACACAGCATTCTGTTTTATAAATAAAAAGAATCAGATCCCTTATTATTGGCCCTAAGGAAAAGATTTGACACCAGTGATGTAAATTTTAATTACAGGAAAAATTCCCTGGGGCAGTGTCTTAATCAGGATCCCCAGAGGAAACAGATGGTATATTTGAAGAGGGTAATTTGAGGAGTGTTAAATACAGGAACAATTTTCAAAGAAGTGGGCAGGGACTAGGGCACTACAAGTAATAAGGCAGCATTTGACAGCACTGCTGATGGCACCCCTTAGCTTGAAGGGGCAAGAAAAAGGAAGGGGCAGTTCCTGGAACCTGGAGACAAAGGAATCTCCATGGAGACATCTGCCTGATAGAGCTGAAGCTGGCACTAGGTCAGGGAGCTGCGAGCCTCCTGCTTTCTGTCTGGAGGGCTGGAGGGAGCAGGGGATGAACACTTGGAGACTTCTTGCTCTGAACTGCTGCTCATTTTCCTCACTCTGGAGAGGGCCAGGAGGTCAGTGTAGAAAACAAGGGTCAATCTCCAGTGGGTGCAAGGCTTGGTAGAGAAAAATGAAGAAGAGTACAGTTGGAGGAGTGAATGGAATTCTTATCGTATATATGTTTTTGCTTTGATCAATCTTTGTAATGACAGTCTGGGAGTCAGAGAAGGTTTCTCTTATAAGTGCTGCCTAAACTGAGATCTAGAGGATGGGCAGGTGTTGAGAACGCCAAGAGCAAGAAAAGAAACCGCGAAGCAGCTGTGCGAGATCCCTGAGGAGGGAGGAATTGAAAGATGGCCCAGGGGTGAAACAGAAAGACAAAAGTGAAGAGCAGAGTAGAAGAGTGAAGACTTTGGCAGGCTCCATGGTAGGTAGATTCCACTTTGGATTTTGAACTTTATCCTTAAAACAAAAGTAAGACCTTGACGGGTGTTAGCCATCCAATTACAGATTAGATTTGTATCAGAAAATCACCCTCCCCTCTGTTTGCTTTCTCCCTGGGAAGCAGCAAGAGGATTGAGGCTCTGCCTTGTAGAGACCCATCCCCAGTTATTTGCTCCTTTGTTGAGTGCTTCCTTTCCTCACTTCATGGTGTGGAGTGGTCCAACCTGACTAGAGTGAGCTCCTGGGCACGTAGGATTAAGCTCTTTCATCTTTGTATGCTAACCATCGCATAGCCCCCTGTGCTGCTCATTTGTTTATCATTTATCCAGGTAAATCTGTCTTACCTGGGATCAACTCTGTGTTAGGAACTGGGGAATCAACTGTGACCAAGACCCAGTCCCCACTTCCTTAGATCATACAATCTTAGGAGGACACTGACACCAAAACAGGAAATTCATGACCCTAAGGTAAATGCTGATGGTGAGACCGCAGCAAAGTTCAGGTAGTCAATATTAACCAGTCAATATGGTTAATGAATGATTGGGCCTGAGAGGTTGAGGATTGGTTAATCAAAGAAAGAATACAATGGGTTGCTCGTGATTGTACTCCCCAACACAATGTGTTGCTAAGGATTAGTGCTCCTGCTCCTTCTTGCCCTTAAACACACACAGAGAAGAGAGAAGGCAGCTGAGCAT
Organism: Marmota marmota marmota; assembly: GCF_001458135.2. Taxonomy (NCBI): domain Eukaryota; kingdom Metazoa; phylum Chordata; class Mammalia; order Rodentia; family Sciuridae; genus Marmota; species Marmota marmota. Next base: position 11,981,234 of record NW_026000101.1, on the reverse strand, counting down.
GGCGGCCCACACCCATAATCCCAGGGACTGGGAAGGCTGAAGCAGGAGAATCATAAATTCAAAGTCAGCTTTAGCAATTTAGTGAGGCCCTAAGCAACTTAGCAAGAGCTTGTCTCAAAATAAATAAATAAATAAATAAATAAATAAGGGCTGAGGATATGGCTCAGTGGTTAAGCACCCCTGGGTTCAGTCCACAGTGGGAAAGGGGGAGCGAGAAAAGAAGAGAAAGCATAATTAAAAGGGGGGATTAATTACAAGAGAGACAAGACTACCCCTTCCCATAGAACCTAGCTCTGAGGCCCTTTCTCCTCAAAGAAATCTGTTTCCATCCCTTTCTTAAATAAAACTTGCTTTCCACCTTTGCCTCTGGTGTTTCATCAACACAGGGAACAAAGACTTGTGCCTGATCTCCAAGACTGGTATCAATGGGATGAGAACCGGTGCCCAGGAGAACAGTGGATGGAATAAGCCTGGAGAGACAACCTGGCTGCCATTCCTCCGCTAGCTGAAAACAGGAGTCCTGGCTGAGGCCCATTTTATTCTCCCACTGTATTACATCTCCCGTGTGGACACTGGGGTTGGGTGTGGGGTGGTGGTTCAAGCGACATCCCTAACATTCCCAGTCCTCTGCCTCTGCAGGTTCTGTGATATCTATCAAATGCAGGAATGCGAGAGCATCCTTCACGCCACGTGGTGGCCACACCCAGCAGTTACTAATAAATATTTCTGGAATAAATAAATGAATGAGTGATTCGAACACTTGTACAGGTCCAACTTCTTACCCCTCCTTCCACTTGAGAAGTGGATTCCCCGCCATTCTTTCCCCAAACCCTAAGCCCAAATCTCTGGGCCGCTGACAGAGGCCCCGCCCACCTCGGAGCGCGGCTCAGCTGGGCGCGCTCCCTCGGCGCCGGAACCCGCCGCACTCCGAGACTGGCGGAATCAAGTTCCGGGTCTCAGTGCGCCTGCGCAGTTGGCGTTGCGGCTACAGGAAGGCGGAGCCTGAGAGCTTGCGCTGCGGTGAAACCGAAAATACGGAAAGGATCAGAACGAGTGTTTGCTCGGGCTCCATCGGGTTCCTTCTGGTCTGGTCCTTTACTGGGTGTGGGTGTGTCAGAATCTTTTGTATGCAACTATTATGCTGGCAATCCCTGGGAACTAGGAACTATCAGACAACATAAGAAGTAACGGAAAATTCAAGACTGGATGTTATAGCTTGCTACATGATGTTTTTATTTTGTTTAAGATTGAACATCCTAGGCTGGGGTTGTGGTTCAGCGGTAGAGCGCTCGCCCAGAGCGTGCGAGGCCCTGGGTTCCATCCTCAGCACCACATAAAACTAAATAAATAAAATAAAGGCATTGTATCCAACTGCAACTAAAAAATAAATATTAAAAAATAAATAAAGAGTGAACATCTTACTCAGATCCCATATGTGAGAACTTGAAATGAACTCCCTCTCCCCCCAGAACATTATGTCAAAACTTATCAGATCCCATACTTGAATTACTGTCCTGAACTACTGGACTTCAAAATACATATAAACTCATAAATACCATATTAGATAAACACCATTATCTATGGAACATCACAAACCAGGACACTCAGAAATGCCAACTGATAGAATCTGCACACCGGCACATGAACATACAGTTAGTTATTCGTGGTGCAAGATTATGACTAGGCTGGGCACAGTGGCGCCCCCCCCCCCCCCAATCCCAGTGGCTAGGGAGGCTGAGGTGGGAGGATCAAGAGTTCAAAGCCAGCCTCAGCAAGGGGAGGCCTTAAGCAACTTAGTGAGAAGCTGTCTCTAAATAAAATACAAAATAGGGCTGGGGATGTGGCTCAGTGGTTGAGTGCTCCTGAGTTCAATCCCAGTACCAAAAGAAAAAAAAAAGATTATGACTAGGAGAAAGGAACTTCTTTATTTCCCTTCCATACATATAACATCAAAGTAAAAGGACTGCAATTTAAAGCAGGTAAATTTCTATTTACTACTTATAATGAGTTAGGACAGACAAACCATTTCAGATTATACAGGACCTGCTCCATATTTGAGAACCAGGCTTACATCTGCACCATAGTTCATATGCTGTCAGAATTAAGATTGCCATATATTTAGCCAGGTATGGTGGTTCACACCTGTAATCCCAGCAACTCAGGAGGCTGAGGCAGGAGGTTTGCAAGTTCAAGGTCAGCCTCAGCAATTTAGTGAGGCTCTAACAACTTAGCAAGATCCTGTCTTTTTATTTTTTTTAAAGAGAGAAAGAGAGAGAATTTTTTAATATTTACTTTTTAGTTTTCGGTGGACACAACATCTTTCTTTTATTTTTTATGTGGTGCTGAGTTTCAAACCCAGTGCCCTGCGCATGCCAGGCGAGCACGCTACCGCTTGAGCCACATCCCCAGCCCCAAGATCCTGTCTTAAAATAAAAATAAAATAAAAAGGTCTGGGGATCATCTCATGGTTAATCACCCTTGGGTTCAATCCCCAGTACCAAAAAAAAAAAAAAAAGAGAGAGAGAGAGAGAGATTTCCATAAGTGTATAAAAAAATGACCAACAACCTACCATTAAAGCATTAGGAATATGAGTCAAATCAAGATACTTAACAGGCAAATTTATACAATCATGGGCTAATAAAGTATTTTGTGGAATTTTCACATTTCTTATTAAAGTGGTACCCCCTTTCTCCACAGAAAAGCCCTCTTCACCATGGCTGATTTTAGGACTGTCAGCAAAAGAGTCTCTGCGAAAGAGTCCAATGTAGATAAACTTCCTATTTTTATGTTGCCCTGTTTACTTGGCCACTGGCCAAGAAAATAACAGCACTCCAGGTGCTGGACACCCCCTTACTAGTTTTTCACAAACATATCAAGTATAGTACTTTGAAGAAATGTGCAAACAAGCCCTCTGGCCTTGAGCTGGGCTTCACAGAGATGTCTACATTTTTAAGATGTTACAATTGGGCTCCATGGTAACAGCTGGCAGGGGGAGGAAAGAAAGAGGAAAAGAAGCTCTCCCCTTCTAGGTGTTGTCCTTGAAGAGTTAACTTGCCCAGAACAGTGAAAGAAAAAGCTGCTTTTATGTGAACTTCTGCAGACTGTGAACTTCTGAGCCCCTCCCCTTATATGCTGGGTATAAAACTGTGAAACTCCCTGAACTCGGGGTTCCGGGGATTGATTGATTACAGCAAAGGCTGTACCCTCTGAACCTGGCTGCAGCCAAATAAAACTGTTTCCTGCTGTCTTTGGTGCCTTGCCTCGTCTGTCCCTACAACATTATAATGTCTTTGGTTCTACTGAATGCTTTAATGGCTTGTTTAAACAAGATTGCTTATTTATAATCCTGAAATTAAGGCACAAACCAATATTCTATGGCAGGTTACTAAAATCATTAAACATAGATTTAAACATACAAATCCAATGACTATACTTTTTGAGAAACGTTACTACCCATACCAACAAATATTATTATCTATAAGATTGTAGCTAATAATTATAAACACTGAAGGGAAAAGTCTTAATTAGAAAATATAGCACCTTTCTACAGGTAAAATTATTTATTACTCCTCCTGCTAATAAAACTCGGATGATAAAAAGTAAAGGTATCTTACACCAAATTAAAAGACACAAATCTCATGTATTTGTTATATGAACTTAAAAGCAATGAGACTTTTACCTCCATAAAAAAATCAAAACAAGCAGTACATAGACTTGGGAGGCTGAGGTAGAAGGATCACAAGTTCAAGCCAGCTTTAGCAACTTAGTGAGACCGAATCATCAAAATAAAAATAAAGATATCTGAAAATGTAGCTGAGTGGTAAAATGTCCCTGGGTTCAATCCGCAGTAACCAAAGAAAAAAAAAAAAAAAAAGAAAGAAAGAAAAGTAAAAGATAGAGAGAAAGAAATCAGTACTGATAGGTTTGAATACAAATTCCACCAACAAATATTTTGGACTTGCTTCTAATACATTAACATAACTAGTACAGATAGATTTTAGATGCATGCTTGGCATTAAACAAGTACCAACCCTGAAAAGTGCTGTAACATTTTAAATGCTTTACTTTTTTTCTAAACTGGAATGCAATACTCTGGAAAGAACACAACAGTACCATCTGTGGAGCAGCTGACTTCATCTTTTGATTTGGTAAACCAGGTTCTCCTTATCCCAACCCTTCTGTTCCCCCACTACCAAGATGGAAAACTTTTCACCAATGGAGAGGGGGGGGGAGGGAGAGAGAGAGAGAGAGTTGTTCAAAAAGCTGAGGGGCCTCTCAAGCAGCAACTACTTTTTTTCTCAGAGAGAATAGAACATGGCCATCTGCAAGAAGACGACAATGGCAGTATTTGACCTCCATTAGCCATCTCAACACTCTCCTGTTTTAACCCACTTGCTCTTGCACTAGTTCTATTACCAGGTACTGACCAACCTATCTTCCCAACTTGGCTTTGACAATTGGGTGCAGCTTTGGATAGTATTCAAGGATGGTGTGAATTCCACCCTGATTTTATCTCTGATTTGTTTAAGTGTTGTATCACACTATTATAAAGCAACTACAGCATATTCAGAATGGGCTCTAGGCTTTATGCAACCAACTCTCATAGGGACTTCTGCCACTGTTTCCATCATGCAACATTGTTGCTTTTGCTTAGCTGGGTGCCTAGGAATTGGATTGCATCCTTTAGGAATTCCTAAACATTGTCATAAATACCCACCTATATTAATGGCATTAGACCACTTTTCTTAGTTTGCTAAAATGGATTTGGATACTACACTCCTAGCCTTGCTGGTACTCTGGGAGCAACACCGTTTCTGCTACTGTTCTTATTACTCTTAATCCCTTTGCTTCGTTGCTGAAATATAAAGGAAAATATTTAACTTTGGCTATTACCAAGGCAATATTAGTTGCCCATTAAGGCAATATTAGTTCATGCTAATTAGGCAATATTAATTACATTCCACATATACAAACCTATGTAAACCCCTGTAATTTGAAGCAGTTTTTGCACTACTGTGCAAAGATCTATGACTTTAATCTCCACTGTAATTAGAGAATGAAATGTTTGGCTAGAAGAAAAATCTTTTTTGATTTGTCACTTAATTGTAAACAAACACAAAAGATGGTATATGCTCACTCCCACCTGACCTAGCAGATTCTTTTGATTCTATGCAACAATTCTTCACTATCAGAGGATGCTTTTTAAAATATCTTTTATTTACTAGTTGGAGACAAAATGACAATTCTACTTGCCTCAATTGAACCTGAAGCCGATTCACATACATTATGTGAATGATACCTTGAACTTTCCTCTAAAGATATGTACCACTTAGCAATGCAGCAATAGCTTCATGATTGGCTCACATTAAAACAAAACTATGTTCATGTATGTTATAAATATTTCTGTGCAGAAGCAAACACTGCAGGTAGCATGTAGATATCAGCACTTAAAACCCTTCCATCACAGTCAAAACACCACTATTGTCAATATTGGTCTGTAGTAAAACACTCATTAATCCCACTAAAATGGCCCTCTACTAGCAACAGCATTTAATCTTTGCCATACACTTAAAACCTTCATTTAGATGTTTCTGAGATCATAATGTTATAAATGATAATAGTATTACTTGGTTGACATCAGAATGGCCAAATTTATTCTTTTATGGTCACTTAATTGTACATGAAACTATGAGCCATTTCCATAGTTGTCTTCTTTCTTTTTTTAAAACTTTTCTTTTGTAGTTGAAGGTGGACACAACACCTTTATTTTATTTATTTATTTATTTTTATGTGGTGCTGAGGATCAAACCCAATGCCTTACACTTGCTAGGCAAGTGCTCTACCACTGAGCTACAGTTAGCTGTGTTCTTTAACCCAACCACATTCTTCAACATCTCTCCTACTGTGAATTAAATTGGCAACATCAAAATTTTCCTCTTATTCTCACAATGTCAACTTTGCCACATTTAAATATAAAGGAAATATAAAGAAAAATATTTATCCCAATAATATATCCACAGCTTGCCTACAGGCACATCACTTTCAAAATAAAAGGCATACAGTGCTGTGAGTTACATGTATGTGTAAATAAATAAAATAAAAAGAGGCAAATAAAGTGAAGATAAAATTTAAAGATACTATATGCATCAAAAAGTTCATTTTGTCAACATACTGCCAAAATGACACCTAATTACAGATGGCCTAAAAATAGTCTATTGCAAGATGCAACTCTTCTACATGGGAGAATGCTATATTCATTGCCTCTGCAGGACCTGCCACACTGGGACCATTAATACCCATATTTGCTGGCTACAAATATATTTGCTCTCTCTATATGCTATTATAATAATATACACATCAACATCTCTGCATTGGCAGTACCAACAGGTTTGATAGTAGTCTCACTCATTCTACCTGCAATGAGACTAAACTTCACAATAATCACACTTCAGTGACTTCTACCACTTAACGTCTTACACAATTTTAAATTTTACATGTGAAATATTCTTTAATGCCATGTATGGTACAGTTTACAAATATTCTTACAATGTTTCAGGAATATATTCTAATATTAACACACTCTTCAAACTTGAAATTTAATATGTTCAGACACCTGTACCATTATATTTAACAGTATACTATGCAAAAGTATCTGTGGGCAAAACAACCTCTCTAGAGTTCCCTCTTGGGATAATATCACCTTAAAGATCTGGAATTTTACTACAACTGACTACATGGATTAGAAGGCTAGAATGAAATCTGATATGCTACCTTGTACCAGGTAGAATATATTCTTTGTTTCAGTGACCTCATATGTAGATGAATTTACCTTATGGTCTACAACATATCAGGTGCTATAATATATGAATCTAGTTTGAATACTAATGTACATCCACATGAAAATGATTGGACTGAATTATCTCTAGTGATTACATGGCTATTTAATACATCCATGTACAATGTATGTGAGCCTATCAGATAACTGAATACAGATGTATAAATTTTATGTCTATTTTAAAACAACCGGTCAGCCTTATGAAGTTTTATAGAGGTAAAATTGCTATAAAAATCATTTTACCCTAGCTCATACATGGTATTTTACAGCATGCTGCTATTTGACTATTTTCAAACAAGGAATTGGGAACTGATGACTAAGGATAAATTTAATATGATTTTGTCACACCTGTAATCTCAGTGACTCAGCAGGCTGAAACAGGAGAATTGCAAATTTGAAGTCAGTTTTAGCAATTTAGTGAGATCCTGTCTCAAAATAAGAAATAAAAGGACTGGACGTGGTAATGCATACCTGTAATCCCAACAGCTTGGGAGGCTGAGGCACGAGGATCACAAGTTCAAAGCCAGCCTCAACAATTTAGCAAGGTCCTAAGCAATTTAGGGAGACCCTGTGTCAAAATAAAATATAAAAAGGGCTGGGGATGTGGCTCAGTGGTTAAGAGATCCTGGGTTCAATCCCTGGTATGAGAAAGGAAGGAAGGAAGGAAAGGAAGGAAGGAAGGAAGGAAGGAAAGAAGGAAGGAAGGGAGGAAAGAAGGAAGGAAGGAAAGGAAGGGAAAGAAAAGAAAAGAAAGAAAGGAAGGGGATTGGAGATTTAGTTGTGTGGTAAAGTGCTCCTGGCACAATCCCTAGTCCAAAAACAAAAACAAAACAAAACAACAACAAAATCCCTCATACTTTGATGGTCTCCTTATTTCCACTATATGCAGCACTGGAAAATATTCTGATTTTTAAAAGGCAAAAAAGGTATTCTCCCTGTCCTGCTCTCAATCCCAGAGTTATCCTGTGTAGTTTGCAGTCTCCAGATATTTTTACTTACATATCTCTACATGGGTATGACTTGTCATAATTAGGAGTTTATTTGGCTGCAGGAAAATGAAAACCTAACAAAATGAAGCAATCCATTAGTCTCATTCAAAAAGAAGCCCAAAGGAAATGATGAAAATGTCCTTATATGAATAATAAACAAAATAGGGTACATACATACAACAGAATTTTATACAGCCTTTAAAAAGAGAGAAATTCTGACTCATGTTACAACCTGGATAATTGTGGAAGACATACTAAGTGAAAGAAGTCAGACACAAGAAGAACTCAAATTACATGATTCCTCTCATATGAGATACCTGGACTAGTTAAATGCATAAAGACAGAGTAGAATGGTGGTTACCTGAGACTGGGGGTAGAGCAGGAAGGGGGAGCATTGTTTAATGGGTAGGATTTCCGGGGTTTTGTTGTTGTTGATGATGATGATGATGATGATGATGATGATGATTTGGTATTGGGGATTAAATCCAGGGGCACTTAACTCCTGAGCCATATCTACAAACCTTTTTTTTTTTTTTATATTTTACGTAGAGACAGGATCTAAGTTGATTTAGAGCCTCACTAAATTGCTGAAGCTGGCTTTGAACTCACAATCCTCCCACCTCAGCCTCCCTAGCTGCTGGGATTACAGGTGTGCACCACTGTGCCTGGCCAATGGGTGGGATTTGGGATAATGAACATGTTCTGGAGATACGAGGTGATAGTAAGTGAGCCACTTGGGCTGGGGTTGTGGCTCAGTGGTAGAGCACTCACCCTGTATATGTGAAGCCCTGGGTTTGATCCCCAGCACCACATACAAATAAATAAATAAAGGTATCTTGTCTATCTACAACTAAAAAAAATTTTTTAAAAAAGTAAGTGAGCAACTGTGTGAAGAATGCATTTAATGTCACTGAACTGTACACTTACATACATTTTACCATGTGGAAAAGAAAAGAAGAGAAACCTGGGCAGGTAGCGCCCAGGGGACAGTGCACAGTAGTTCAGCTTAGTGATGATACCAGGAACCCAGGCTTTCATTTTTTCTGGAAAAAAAAAAATCCCGAAAACTGATTTTCTGTCTTTCAGTTCAGACAGTGGTCCCCAGAATTTGGCTTTTGTCCTTGTGGTCATAAGATGATTGCTGCTTCCCTTGGTGTTATGTCCCAGATAGGAAGGGCCAAAAGTCATTTTCTTTTGAAGTTTTATATTTGCATTCAGGAAAGAAAGCCCCAGGGAGTTTCTGCCTGTGATTCACTCTCCAGAATTTTATCACATGCTCTCTTAATGAGGAGTCTGGGAAAGTTACCTGTCAAGTATCTGAAGTACAGAGTAGCACAGTAAAGGGAAGTTGTGAATCTTTGGGGTAGGCAAATTTTCAGAGTCTGCCATAGAAACATGCAGGTTTACTTGGCTTTTTTTTTTCATAAATAGGCTTATACTGCAGATTGGATTTTTGCAACTTGTTACTTTTTCTTAGCAAAGTGAATGAGAACTTCCCATAGTGACATGGAAGAAAATCCTTGGTTCCTTTCACTGCTGCATGTGATCCTTGTTTCATTATTCTCAGGCACACTTTTTCGTTCACATTTTGCAACCTCTAAAATTGATATGCATCTTACAATTGCCATCAGCTCGGCAGCAGTAGTGATGTAGCTGTCATTGCCTGCTGGTTATGCATGGAAACTTGCAGAATGGAATTCAGCAGCCTGGAATATCAATGACTCTGAGACTAAACATTATTCAGAAATGTCTGACTTTGAGAAGAGGATTTAGATATGCTTTAATCAACTTATTTCATGAATTCTTTCCTTTTAATAGATGCCTAAGTGTTAAAAATCTACCTCTTAAGTCTCAATTAGCCTTTTCAAAAGATTATAAATGGAACGGTTTTGCATTAAAGTTCAATTAGAAACATTTTTTAATGACACACAAAAATATTATTTCTATAATTGATGACACCCTGAAGATAATGACTTTCAATACTATGACTATTTCATAACTCTCTTTTTTTTGGGGGGGTGATGGTGCCGGGGATTGAATTCAGGGACACTTGGCCACTGAGTCGCACCCTCAGCCCTATTTTGTATTTTACTTAGAGATAGGGTCTGAGTTGCTTAGCACCTCACTTTTGCCGAGGCTGGCTTTGAACACACCAGCCTCGTTCAGAGCCACTGGAATTACAGGTGTGCGCCACCACACCTGGCTTCATAATTCATTAAATTATTTTCCTTTTGGTAGATGTTTTTACTTTTGTGCTTTTTAAAAAATGATGCTTCAGTAAACCCTTGTTCATGATCTTTTTTACATATGCACAAAGTAATTTTCTGGATGTCTAAACCCTTGTTCATGATCTTTTTTACATATGCACAAAGTAATTTTCTGGATGTCTAGGACTGTGCATTTTAAAATTCCAAAAGCAATTGCCCTCCAAAAAGGTCCTAACCTACATGGGAGACTGAGACACGTTTGAGGCCAGTCAGAGCGAAAAGAAAGAAAAATAGAAAGAAAGGTCCTATCAATTTATACTCTCTCCAGAATGAAAATGAACCAATTTTTCCAATCAATTCAAAATTTCAGTGACTCTAACCTCCCAAAATAGCACATTATGGGTTCGGTTTTGTCTTCTAACATCATTAACAGTCTTTATCACATAGAAATCATTTTTAAAAATAAACTTTTTATTTATTTTTTTTGGGGGGGTACTGGGGATTGAACTCAGGGACACATAACCACCGAGCCACATCCCAAGCTGTATGTTGTATTTTCTTTAGAGACAGAATCTTACTGAGTTCCTTAACGCCTTACAGTTGCTGAGGCTAGCTTTGAACCCGCAATCCTCCTGTCTCAGTTTCCTGAGTTCTGGGATTACAAGCATGTGCCACTGCTCCCAGCTAAACTTTTAATTTTTGAATAATTTAAGATGTAGAAATTTTTTGAAGATAGAGTATTCTTATATACTCACACCTAGTTTCCCAGCTGTTAACATCTTACATTAGTATTGAAATTTAACCACAATTAATGAGCAAATATTGATGCATTATTATTGACTAAAGCCCATGCTTATTCAGATTTCCTTAGTTTTTCCTAATGCCTTTTCCTCTGGCACAGTCTCATGTGCAATAGTACATTAAACAAACTCATCAACTTTCCTGTGTTCCCCTGGATTGTGAACATTTCTCAGACTTTCTTAGTTTTTGATGCCCTTGATGTTCTGAGGATTACTCTTTAGTTATTTTGTAGGGTATTCTTTAGGTGGGATTTGCCTGATGTTCCTCTCATGATTAGCCTTGGGTTTGGTTTGGGTTTTGGGGAGAAGACCACAGAAGTAAAGTGCCATTCTCACCATGTCATTTGAAGGATGTTCGCTCTCATGAGACTTATCATTAGCTATAGTAACCTGACTTGTCTAGTGTTTGTCAGGCTTCTCCATGATAAAGTCACTCTTCCTTTCCCCCTTTCTTTACTGTACCCTTTGAAGGAGAGTCACCATGCATCGCATGGTGAGGAGTGGGGATTTATATTCCAAATCCTTGAGTGTGGAGTATCTTCATAAATTATTTGGAATTCTTCTGCATGGAAGGTTTTGTTCTCTGCTACGTATTTATTTATTTATTTATTCAATCATTTATTTATTTCAGTATGTACTCATGGTTACTTATTTTATATTTTGTGTTATAATTCATTCAATATTATTTTATTTTATTGCTCAAATTGTTCTAGCCTTGGCTATTGGGAGTACTTTCAGTTGGCTCCTGTGACCCTTCAACACATTTTCATAATTGTGTGTGTATTTATGTGTGTGTGGTATGTGTGTTTGTGTGTATTTTCACTCTTGCTTATTTTTTGGTACCACAAAATGCTCCAGACTCATATGTTTCCTATCCCAGCCCTAAAAACAGCTGGTTCTTCAAAGAATTCTGTTTTGTTGTTATTGTTGTTTGTTTGTTTGTTTGTTTACAGGAGAACAGTATTAGAAACCAAGATTTAGGCCAGGCGTAGTGGTGCATGCCTGTAATCCCAGTGGCTGGGGAGGCTGATCAGGATGATTGTGACTTCAAAGACAGCCTTAGCAACTTAGCAAAGCCCTAAATAATTCAGTGAGCCTGGAGATGTGGCTCAGTGGTTAAGTGACCCTGGGTTCAATCACTGGTACTAAGAAAAAAAAAAAAAGAAACCAAGATTTGGATGCTATGTGGGTAGAAATCAATTTTTACATAGTTAAATTTATCAATATTGTCCTGCATGGCTTTGATTTTTGTGTCTTACATAAGAAAATTTGCCTTTTTTGTAACCAAATTACTTCTATATTTTAATACCTATGTAGTTTTGGGGGTTTTTTTTTGCATGTAGTTTTAGCGTCCATCTGGAATAATGCCTTATATATGATGCAGGGCAGGAATGTTACTCCTTTGTAAATGGATAGCAATTCTCACATATTCATGGAGACTAAACAATTATTTCCTCTGTGGTTTAAATGTATGATAGTCCTACATGTCCAACAGTCTATTATGGGATCTATTATATTCTTTTTTTGGGGGGCGGTAATGGGGATTGAACCCAGGGGCACTTTACCACTGAGCCACATTCCAGCCCTTTTTTACGATTTATTTAGAGATAGGGTCTCATTGAGTTGCGTAGGGCCTGGCAAAGTTGCTGAGGCTGCATATATATATGTGTGTGTGTGTGTGTGTGTGTGTGTGTGTGTGTGTGTGTATATATATATATATAAAACTGATGTGACTCCATTTTTGGAAAAAAGCCCAGCTTCTACCTCAAGGCCTGTCCAAAGGGAGTGGGTGTGACCCTTGTCCTTGGAAAAACCCACAGAGTGTTCCTAGGCACATAGCCACCCTGCTGAGTTGTTTGTCTGTAAATAATAGGAGAGATCTGTGGCACCAGGTGTCCTTGACCAGTTATGCTAGTTCCTGGAAAGACCAAAGAATGTTTGGGGGCCTAATGCCTGACCCTGAAGACCCATAGCAACCTCCTAGCAACCACCAATCAGCGTGAGACAAGGAAAATACCTGGAATACCAGGTGACCCCCCAGTAGTCTCGGTGATTGATAACATGTTAGGAAACCATGTAGTTGAGCATGTACACCCCTCACGGATTAAACCAATCAGTTCGAACTAACCAATCACCCCTACCCAACTTGTTCCTGCCAAAGAATGTGCTAATCAATGTTAAGAGTTGTTATTTGATTTTCCCGAGGTATGGAATGATTTGCTGTGTGATGTTGTGACACACAGAGTATTCCCCAAAACGTATAAAATCTCAGTGAACAAAGGAACGGGACTCACTCCTCAGGACCGCTGCATAGGAAATGATTGTGAGTCCAGGCTCGAGCTTGCAATAAAGACTCTTGTGTGATCGTATCGGATTCAGCTTCTAGTGGTCTTTCGGGTCCCCCAAATCCGGCGTTACAGTAGGTGGACACAATGCCTTTATTTTATTTTTATGTGGTGCTGAGGATCAAACTCAGTGCCTCACATGTGCCCAGTGGTCGCTCTACCACTGAGCCCCAGTCCCATCCTGGAGGCTGGCTTTGAACTCATGATCCTCCTGCCTCAGCCACCCAAGCCACTTGGATTACAGGTGTGCCCCACCATACCCAGCTTCTGGAATCTATTATAGTCTTTAGATTTAATTGTCTATTCCTATATAGCAACATGCAGATTTAATTTCTATAGGCTTGTAGCGTATTTTATTATCTGGTAGGACAAATGCCATCTTGAATATTTTGCAAAAATTTCTTTACTATTCTTAAACATTTCCGCTTGCCTTTGAATTTTAGAATCAACTTGTCAAATTCCATAAAAATGCTTTTGGAATTTTTATTTATTTATTATTATTTATTTGTGGCCCTGGTGATTGAACCAAGGACCTCACATGTGCTAGGCAAGCACTCTACCACTGAGCTACATGACCAGCCCCCTTTAAATTTTATTTCAAGACAGGGTCTCACTAAGTTGCCTAAACTCGCCTCTTTCTGTCTTGTGATTCTTCTGCCTCAGCCTCCTGAATAGCTGGGATTACGGGCCCGATGCACTACTCTTGGCTTTGGGATTTTGATTGATAGATACTGGACCCTCCTTTCTTACAGTGATGAACCCAACCAAATTCCATCTTAAGATTGGGAGTCATCACAAAGTTATAAAAAGTTTAATTCTGTTTTACTATAAAATACTAAGATTTTTATTTGGCCGGACAACCTAATGTTTAAACTTATTTGAAATTCCTGCCTGTGCTCTGAACTCACCCATGCCTGACTCTCCTTGACCAGATAACAACCCTCTCTAAAATTTCAGCTACACTTCATAAAGCCTGATTTTGGAATCTCAATTTACTCCCTACCATGAAATGTTAAGCCATGTAGATTATTAACCTGCTATCTGCCTTTGTATTATGCTTGCCAGAAACCTGTTAGCTGTAAGTTCCCAAGACACCCCCCTTTGTAACTTTTTGTGCTATAAAACCTTTTACCTGGAGAGCTCGGGTGCTGATCTCTATCTAGGGCAGCTTTGGGAGAGACAGTTGCTGGCCAGCATTTGTCTACACTATACAAGCTTGCTTTAATTTGATTTAAAGTTGGAGTGGTGATCTTTTCTTTGTGTTGTGGTTCAACAATAGTAACTGTACAAGAGTGATTCTCAAGCTTAACATGCAAAAGAATCCACGTAGAGAGTTTATTAAAATGCATTTTCATGGAGCCCAGCGGTATTGTTTGGTCAGGATCTACAAATTTAATCTGTATCTCCAACAAGTTCAAAGTAACACTGCTGGTCCAACATCACCCTCTGTGAACCACTGCTCCAGATAGGACCCTCTGGTTTGGTAACCTCATCCATTCCAACTGGATTAAAATACAGTCTGAGGTTGAAATTTACAGTCTATGTAAAGTAACTGGAAAACAATCTGACATTTGGGGACACGTGATAAATTCCAGCACTTCAAATTGGCCAATCAGAAGGATTTTTATTATTAAGGGATCTGTCTAAGAGTTAACACTTGTGCATAACTGCCTGAGGAGGAACTGGATTGATGGAGGTGTAATCATGGTTCACTTCATGCTTTGAATACAGTCCTTACTACTTTGCCACAGTTTTGTTTTATTTTTTATTTTTTTAATATTTATTTTTTTAGTTGTAGTTGGACACAATACCTTTATTTATTTTTATGTGGTGCTGAGGATCAAACCCAGGGTCTCGCACATGCAAGGCGAGCACTCTACCAATGAGCCACAAACCCATCCCAAGGCTTATTTTAAAACAAACCTGTGTTTTCCTTTTCTCCCTCTCCCAAATTAACAAGTGAATCCCCCCCACACACACACACACCCACTCATACAAACACACAGGGAATATCTGGAATGAATCACTTCTTTAAAAACAAACAAATAAAACACAAACCTGTTCTCCCTGATGAGTAGAATCACAGCCTCTGGGACAGGAGTCCTCTGTGCTTCTCCTTTGCTAGTAAAGCAATAACACTTCTTTTTCCTTTTTCTCAAAACTGTGTTATTGGATTGGCATTGGGGGCAAGGACAGAGCTTTTGGTAAAGGGGTAGGAGGAGACAGAAAAGTTAGCTGGCTAAAGATTAAGTTGTGGGCCTCGAACTGTGGGACAGACAAGGAGAATTTCAATCTAAAAATAAACACAGTCCCCATTATATGAAGAAACTCCCGCAAAGACGGACAAAAGAACATTCTTTCAAATTGAAGAAGTGTAAAACATAAATCCAGGAAAAGAAGACATCCAGACAGCAATGTTGCCTGGTTGGTAGAATTATACAATTCGTGACAAACCCTAGGTCACTTGGATTGTTACTGAAAACTCAGTCCTTGTCCCTGATGCCAATTTAATAAGGAGGACAAGGTTTTGAAGAAAAAGAAAACAGTTTATTGTGTTACTAGCAAAGGAGAATCACAGGGAACTCCAGTCCCATGGGGAGAACAGAGGGCTTTTAAAGGACCTCTTCAAAGGCTCGTTCCAGGTGTGCTCTGACTGAGGGATGGGGAGGGGATGTCTCAGGTGCGCTCTGATGGTGTATGTTAAAATTCACTTGTTAATTTGGGAGATGGTCATTTCCTGGACCTTCCAGTGATATCTCCTTATGTGCTCAAGGAGATAACTCTAGGATGGGAAAAGGTAATTTTGTGCCCCGCCCCCACGTTAGGGAGGGAGAGAGGGAAACGAGAAAAAGAAAGACCAGTCCCTTTTAAAATAAGCAGGAGAGCTATATTCATTCACAAGGTAAAGTTGACCACTGTCACAAGATCTAAGAGATCATCATGTTACCGAGCTGGGGCCTTCTGGGAAACTGAGGCAGCATGAAGACCCCCCCCCTTCAAACCCCTATTCCTGCAATCAAGTCAGAAAGATTTCAGAAATATCACTCACTCAGAGTAACACTCTGTCGTGAGGGGGCAAAATTGTGATGTATGCAGTCGAAGGGAGAAATAAAGAGTGTCCACGCACTTCTGCCCCTTTCAATGCTTTATTCTCTCAAATCACTCAATACAATTTCACTCTATAGGTTCTTAATCAAGAAAAATAACAACCCTTTATGCTAGGCACTGCAATAGACATAATCAATTCACAGCAAACAATTCTAGATTAATTAATTTTCTGAAAACAATTCTAGATTAATTCTAAGCACTGCAAAACATACTTAATCATGACAGGCTAATGACAGACATTCCCTCTGTGTGCTAAATTCAAAAGTCTCAAGACTTAGGCTTTACGTCCAACAGATGCACACTCACTCAGACAGCGGTGATCAGGTCCGGAACCAAGGCAGGGCTTTTCCTGGTGTGGAGTGGAAAACCGGTTGAGGAGAGGGTCGTAGGGAGAAGTTGCGGCTCTCACCAAGGTCCAGACGAGGTGGTAGAGTTTGAGAGTAGTGATGATCACGCAGAGGATCAGGAAACGATGACAAGTGATGGGATGTCAGTCCAGGTCCTCATCAAGGTCTCCAGCTCAAGTGCATCCTTGTTTCATTGGCTGAATTCCTGTTCATTAGCTCTATTATTTATACTAAATTTGGGGGCTTTGGACCCCTGCTTTCAATCCTTATCAGCTACCACTGAATTTCTCCATGACATCATTTATCCTGGGGTTAGAAACATCTGGTCTGGTGGTCTCCACCCTGATCTTCTCCCCTTTTCCTCTTATCAGGTGAGGACAGCCTGCCAGAGGCTTCACTCTGTTTATCAGGGTGAAGGGAAGTAACTTGTCTGAAGCCATACTGGAGGACTCTGTTAGGTGTGCCTGCTGAGACTGCAGGTTTCAAACTGGAGTTTTAAAAATGGAGTTGCTTAGGCTCAGGCCTAAGGCCATCCTCACACAGGCATGAGTTTATTGAAGGCATAGGAAAAGGGAACGGGAGAGGGTAGGTCCTCTCAGAGATGAGAGGGACTGTGTGATTCTCCCACACTCATTTTTATTGGGGATCCCAGAGAAATTTCCAGAGAGTCCCACCCAGGTCTCCCTCTTTTTCTGTGGGGGAGGGGTACCATGGATTGAACTCAAGGGCACTCAACCACTGAGCCACATCCCCAGCCCTATTTTGTATTTTATTTAGTGACAGGGTCTCAATTAGTTGCTTAGTGCCTCCCCATTGCTGAGGCTGGCTTTGAACTCATGTCTCCTAGCCACTAGGATTATAGATGGGTGCCATTGCCCAGGCAGGTCTGGCTCCTGAATATGACTGGATAGCCGGGTGATAACAGACTTTCAAGAAGTCCCCACTACAATGAAAACTCTAGGTCACTTTGGCCCATTGGATTCTTTTTTTTTTTTTAAATTTTTTTAATTGGTTCTTTTTTAGTTAAACATGACAATAAAATTAATTTTGACATATTTATAAAAGCATAGAATACAAATTGCTCTAATTCAGTCCCCAGTACTTCCCCTTTCCCTCCCTTCCTCCTACCCCCTGTTCCTTTCCCTTCACTCCACTGATCTTTCTGTTATTTACTTATAGTTTTTTTTCCCCATTAGTGTCTTGTGGATGCACATGATGGTGAGATTGACTTTGGTATATTAATACATGTACATAGGAAAGTTATATTCGATTCATTCCACTGTCTTTCATTATTCTATCCTGCCTCCCTTCCCCTCATTCCCCTTTGTCTACTCCACTGATCTTTCTTCTATTTTTTTTTTATCCTCCCCCTCCCCACCTTATTTTGGATTAGCTTCCACATATCAGAGAAAAATTTGGCCTTTGGCTTTTTGAGTCTGGCGTATTTCACTTATCATGATAGTCAGTTCCATCCATTTACCAGCAAATGTCATAAAGTCATTTTTCTTTATGACTGAGTAATATTCCATTGTGTGCAAAAACCATATTTTATTTATCCATTCATCTGTTGAAAGTCACTTAGGATGGCTTCATAGTTTAGTTATTGTGAATTATAAATTCTTACAGATTTATGTTTAGGACGAATTATCCTTATCTCCCTGAGTTTTGAGATCTCGGCTGTGAAGAGTCACAAAAGTCTCCCCCTTCAGGGTAATTTGGGTTCCTCTTATTGACATTATTTCAGGTCTCTATTTCTCCTGCAGAGAACATGTAGTGTGCTGAGGAATGTGACATACCCTGTCCACTTAAGCCAGACAGGGCTGTCGGTAAATTGCTTTCTGGAAAAGAAAGCATGTGGGTGTCAGCATAGTGGACCCATTTCATAGAATTATTCCCTTAACCTCAGGTTCCCACCTTCTCAACTAGATATCTACCCCCTATCAGAAATAATTATAAGAACTCTAAAAACACAGAATAATTGGAATACAATGTGGGGTCTATGGAGAGAAACAATACTTTTTAGCAAGAGAAGTTTGACCCAGCTATTTTTAGCCTACTCTTTTGGCACATAGAAATTTTGAACCTGAGTTTATGAACATAAAAATGTCAATCAGGATTTATTTCATCATTCAGGAATTTTTGTTGAGAATACATTTTCTGGAGCCAATTTTATTACATTCATTTAAATCTTTGGTCAGCTGGCCTGGTTAAATGATTTCAAAATGTTTAAGTTTTTATTTTATGGAGATTATAATTAATAAAATTAATAGGCTCTATCCTTTTCTATGAATATTCTTTTAAATGCAGTTGATTAGTGTTTCTGACATATTGAGTTTTCTTCGTGATCAATATTTCTAGTGAGTCCTGTTTTCCCATGTTGGACTTTGGAGATCTAACATTTACCAAGTGCATTTTTAGCTATTGCCAATTTTATTTTGTATTAATTATTTTTACCAGAAATGTTAGTTATGAATTGGATAAAATATCAATAGTTTATATTTAATTCTTAATTTATGAGACTATTATAAACAAATCCTTTCAGATGTGCAAGAGGAGTAACATTATCTTGTCATCTTTCATTCATTGGTATATATTGCTTTTTGTTTTGTTTTGTTTTGATACTGGGGATTGAACCCAGGGGTACTTAACCACAGAGCCATATTCCCAGTTTTTCAGACCTTTTTATATTTTATTTAGAGACAGGGAATTAAAAGTTGTTTAGGACCTCCCTAAATTGCTGAGGCTGTCTTTGAACTTGTGATCCTTCTATCTCAGCCACTGGGATTACAGGCCTGTGCCACCCATGCCCAGCAATGTATTGCTTTTCAAACTTTGTGTATGCCACTAACTGCTCATATTTGTGGTAGAGTTAAGAGCAATAGATTTGCCAGGTGTGGTGGCACAGACTTGTAATCCCAGTAGCTGGGGAGACTGAGGCAGAAGGATTGCAAGTTCAAAGCCAGCCTCAGCAACTTAGTGAGGCACTAAGGAACTCAGTGAGACCCTGTCTCTAAAGAAAATACAAAAAAGGGCTGGGGATGTGGCTCAGTGATTAAACCCCCTTGGGTTCAATCCTCAGTACCCTCCCCAAAAAAGAAAAAAAAATGTGCAATAGATTGGATCAAAATATCCTTGGGCAACGATGTGCCTAAGACCAAAACGTTCATCAGGTTTTAAATTATGGAGTCCAAATGGCTTGGCAAAACCAAACCAAGCCAAAAATAAGCAAGCAAGCAAACAACCCCCTCAACCTACATCAATAGAATGCTTTAGCAATCGTATGAATACCATAGTTTATTGAAACATTCCCCTATTGATGGACCTTTAAGTTGTTTCCAATCCCCCCTCCACCTTCTTTTACTTTTCATTATCAAAGCTGCTATGGACATGCCTCTCTGTAACCACAGGTAATGATTTTTCTAGAAGAGACACCTAGAAGTGGAATTGCTGAGTTAGAGATTTAATAGTAACAGGATGAGGATAGCAGCAACTAATGTTAAAACAGCCATTAGGGATCTAAGCCAAACTCTTAATTTTTTCTAACACTAAACCTCTTCTCCAAGGTTTCACAGCCATTTAGTGACAAAGCAGGTTTTATTCCACAGCCAGCTCGTTTCACACATTAAACCCCAATTCTGTCACCCGTGTAGGACGTTGGTGAGAGTAAGTCAGCAGATCAGTGACAAGATGTGTGAGATATCTCACAGCCTAGTGCCCAAGAGACCTTCAGAGTAAAAGACATGCCGCCTGCTTCCAAATCTCCACCTTCCAAATCTCACGCAAATGTCTCTCCTGACCAAGGTTAACCCACAACAGTGCAGGAATGAAATTTTGGAAACGTGGTTCTAGTGTAGCTAAACTGACATAGTACAAATCTGCCTGATGTGAAGACTTTAATGTATATCTATTAATATTTTGCTTTGAGGGAAAAACAGTCACCACCTCGTGAGGATACTAAAGCATCCTGAGAAGTCCATATGAGGAGGAACTGAGCCCTTTTGTCAACAACTTATCAGCCATGTGTGTGAGCCACCTTGGAAGAGTTTTCTCCAAACCCAGGCAAGACTTCAGATGGCTCTTTTTCTTCTGTCACCCCATGAGAGTCTTAGAAGCACAACCAGTTGGCTAAGCTGCTACCCATACTATGGAAACTGTGAAATAATAATTATTTGTTGATATGAGCCTTTAGATTTTAGATAATTTGCTACACAGCAATTAGTAACTGATACATGTAGGTGCCAATTATTTAATCAAGTACTCCCAAAATAAATAATAAAAGCTGCACTTTACATATACGATGGGCTTCGAATATGTCAGGCAAAACCGCTACAACCTCAAATTGTGGCAGCACTTGTGGCAAGTCCTGTGACCAGCACCTTGCAAATTCAGGCATTTTAATATAGATGAAAGAGGACACTACCATCATCTCGGACATGGCCAGTTCCATCTTGGACACTGGCCAGGGCCTGGAAGTCCATTATCAAGGTGGCTGCAGGTTTAGTTACACCTGAGGTTTTCCTGGTAGGTGTGCTAACAAACCACCATCTTGCTGCTTCTTCACATGGTTACTCCTTTATGTGAGGGCACCCCGGTAGTCTCTCTAATTGCAAATTAAAACAACATTGAGATTGTGGGACTACACCATGGAGAGCCATGAGTTTGCAGCTAGGTCTGTGTGAGCAGTCTAATCCCAGCAATCCTGTGGAAAGTCAGAAACTGGGATATGCAGAGAAGATGATAAGAAACCACAAACAGAACTTCCAAGAATTATGGGATAATGTGAAATGACCAAATTTAGGATTTATCAGGATAGATAAAGGCATGGAGATATAAACCAAAGGGATGCACAATCTTTTCAATCAAATAATATCAGAAAATTTCTCAAACCTGAAGAATGAAAAGGAAAACCAAATACAAGAGGCTTACAGGACCCTAAATGTATAAAATTACAACAGACCATACAAGTCACATTATAATGATAATGACTATCATACAGAATAACGATAGAATTTCAAAGGCCTTGAGAGAAAAATATCAAACTACATATGGGGGAAACCAGTTTGGATGTCAGCTGATTTCTCAGTCCAGACTCTCAAAGCTAGGAGGTCCTGGAATAATATATGAAGCTCTGAAAGAAAATGGATGCCAACCAAGAATTTTATATCCAGCAAAATTAAGCTTCAGAATTAAAGATGAAACAAAAACTTTCCATGATTAACAAAAGCTAAAAGAATTTACAATTAGAAAGTCCATACTACAGAACAACTCACAATAGCTAAACCATGGAACCAAACTAGGTCCCTTCAGCAGATGAATGGATAAAGAAAATGTGATATATATATATATAATGGAATATTATTCAGTCTTAAATAAGAATGAGATGATGGCATTTGCTGATAAATGCATGGAGCTGGAGAATATCATGCTAAGCGAAATAAGCCAATCCCCAAAAAACCAAAGGCTGAATAAGTTTTCTCTGATATGCAAATGCTAAGTCACAATAATGGAGGGAAAAATAGAGGTACTTTGAATTAGGCAGAGGGGAGTAAAAGAAAGGGAGAAGGTATGGGGATAGGAAGGATAGTGGAATTAATCAGACATTATTATCCTATGTGCATATATGACTACACGATTGGAGTGATTCTACATCATGTACAACCAGAAGAATAAAAAGTTATACTCTATTTATGTATGATGTATCAAAATGCATTCTACTATCACTTAGAACAAATACAAATAAAATAAAATAGATAAATGGGCCTCAGGCAAAGGTAGAGAGTAAGCATATGAAATCCAGGAATCCTGGAATACTCTTGCAGCTCATAATCTGTTCTGGCTCTGTCCCCCACTACTTCTGACCTACTACTCTTTTAGGTTGCTTTTCAGCACCAGCTTCTGGGCATTCAACAGCTCTACTGTAGCTTCTTTTGCATTTCAAATTCTTCTTCCCTTAGGCATCTTAGTTTTTCTCAATGCCCATGTTGTACCAAAAAAAAAAAAAAAAAGGATAGATCTGGAATTCTGAAGAATGGCCTACCCTTCTCCAACTTAGGGAAGGGGATGATGAGCAACTATGCATGCCCTGGTAAGATCACAGGAGAAATGGGCTGGGGTTGTAGCTCAGTGGTAGAGAGCTTGCCTAGCATGTGTGATGCACTGGGTATGATTCCCAGCGCAGTGTATAAATAAATAAGCAAAATAAAAGTCCATCAACAACTATATATATATATATATATATATATATATATTTCATAGGAGACATTATTGCTGTTCTCTGAAGCTTCCTAAAAACTGTCCTCTTGCATGGCTGTTGTTTAATGTTGATGTTGCATTTAAAGAGACATGTAGAAAGACATTGATTGGCAGCTAGGGATAGCTGTATCTTGGTGGAGTCAGTGTAGGTTGAGAACTTTCAGTTGTCTGCTCTGTGACAATAATATCTAATATTTATATGGAAACTTCAAGTTGATTTATGGGTATGAATTCATTTAATTCTCTGAACAATTCTGCTACATAGGTATTCTGCTTTATAAGATCGTTTGCTATTTTTTGATGACTAAGATTTTCCAGGATACTCTTAATTTCAAAAATCTTGTTCCATTACTGTTCTTTAGCTTCCAAAATACTTTAGAAGTTCTAGTATTTCAGCATTTGAACTACATATCCCAGACTACCTCTACTGTCAAAGAGTATATTCCAAATAATTTTTACACTACTTATCTTTTTAAAAAATATTTATTTTTTAGTTTTAGGTGGACACAATATCTTTGTTTTATTTTTATGTGGTGCTGAGAATTGAATCCAGTGCCTCACGCATGCTAGGTGAGCGCGCTACCACTTGAGCCACGTCCCCAGCCCAATAAACTACTTATCTTAATATTTTGCGTTAGAACATATGGTCATATTAGTAGCATTAAATGATTTCAGTCTATCTACCCACTATGCCAGCGAAGTTTGATGAATACTTACAGTCCTTGCTGTACTGGGTGGCTATTTTTATATTTACTGGTACCTCCTTTCCATCCCATAACAGCTGATTGGATCAGAAGGGACTTCTAATTCCCAGTCAAGCCATAGGTTGCCAGTTTGTTCTGGCTTGAAATGATGGACTGGGCCTGACATTCTTTAGGTAAATATGAACTAAGAGACAAAGAGGAGCTTTCCACATTGGCCCTGGGCTGGGGTTGAGGTGTCCATCATGGCCATGTGCAGGATAACTGTCTGAGAAGAGATAACAGGTGGGAAATAGAGGAGAATGGAGTACATATTTTGAAAGAGGTGTAACAAGACAGAGAGATGAGTCTAAGAGACAAAAATGAAGAGGCACAGACCTCACATGAGAGAGAGAAAAACTGGTCCCGTTCAAATTGGGTTTCTACTTTGAAATTCACCTAAGATTCAGTGAACATCCTTCTTTAGCAAGTTGGGATGAGTCTCTGTTCTTTGCCAGAAGAGACTGATGAAAATAGTTTCTAATATCTTAATAGATATATATCTCTTAATTATATTCCAGGAGGACTGGATCTGGCCAATCAAATTAGTAACAGACAGATGGATAAATTCACCACGTATTAAATTTCAAAGCAAATTTAAATTTCTTAGAACTCTGGAGTATTCAGGTTGGAGGTTTAGTGTATCTTCTCTCCTTTAAGAAAACTTCTATAGAAACTACCTGCTTGGTGAGGGTTGACCATTCTTAGAGCTATTCTCCACAACCTATTGGAGTGCAATGCACCATCATCTCTGTTGTGGGAATGGACCTCCTAGGGAACCCTCATGCTCTTGGGGAAGGAGCAATTCACAAAAATGGCTTCTTTCTCTATGGCTTTCTAATACTAGACTCTGTGTAGACCCTATCCTTCTGTTAACACTTTCTTTCCTCAGAGAAGTTATAATAGCTTTATCATAGGTGATAATAGCTCACATTATTTTCTGTTAGCTAGTACTGTGCTAAGTCCTTTACATACACATTTCATTGACCCGTCACATGACCCTGTTAAGTAGGCCTGACTCCTCACACAACCCTATTAAGTAGATATTGGGGCTGAGGGTATATAGCTCAGAAGGAGCGCACTAGTATGTGTGGGGCCTTGCGTTAGATCCCCAGCACTGAAAAAAAAAAAGTTGGTATTTTTACTCCACTTTACAGACAAGATTCAGACAAGTTTAAAAGTTTATCCATGGTAACTTGCTATTCTAATTCAGGGAACAAGGAGAAAGCTGGGAAGGTAGCAACTACATTACAGGTCCAAATAGTTACCATTGTTACATTAGTTTTAAAGCTGGTAGCAGAGAGTAGGCTTACTATCTTGATTCGAGGAGACTCATGATTAAATGAGTTTTCCATGTTTCTTTAGCAGCATTTCTACATGTGGTCCACGTCAATCATGGTATTTTGAGTATCAAAGATCATTTACTGAAGTCAAGATTAAAAGCTTTCATCTAGCATGTCAGGAAGACTTTGTTATTCTCACCATAGAAAATGAGAAAGCACATTCTAGGATTTAACTTAGTTCATGAAGAAACAAGCAGTACAGAGAAGGATTCAGACAGAGGTCTGTTTGCCATATCTAATGTGTTTCCTACACTGTTACCACATATCAATCAAATTTCTAGAATTGACCCAATTTCATATTCCAATAGTTTTCCCTTGATTCCAATGTGGCGCTAAATGGAAAACATGAGTGGAAATGATGTGCAGTCTTGGCTTCCAGGGTCATCTCATAAAGATGTTTAAGTTTTTTTTTTTTTTTGGCAGTAGCAGCTCTTTCAGGATGGTCTTAGTTTCTAGGCTCTCTAGACAATTTCAAAGCCACTTAGATAGGAGAAAAGTTGTTGTTAAATTAATGATAAGGAGCAATATAGTTCTTAGCCTAGTGTTTTTATTTTTCTTGGTTCTTCTGTCCCTAGGGAGTGTTTGGAAGTTCTTTGACTTTGAGTGAAAGCCTTGGATCAGCACTGTTCAAGGTCTGGGTGGTGGAAGCTTGTCAGGTAGGCATTGGCCCCCTAAATGTCCAAGGGATTAAAAAAATAAAAAAGGAAAATAGCAAGTGTTGGTGAGGTTGTAGAGAGTTTGAAAACATTCATAAATTGCTGGTGGGACTGCAAAATGATTCATTCAGCTGCTGTGGAAAACTTTTTGGTGGTTACTCAAAAAGTTAAAACATAGGGGCCCAGGATGTAACTTAGTGGTTCAGCACTTATCTAGCATTCCCCCAAGCTCTGGATTAGGTCCCTACCAATACAAAACAAACAAACAAAAAATTACCACTCCGGTATGATTCTGAAGAGTTGGACAAAGTAGACAAATACATGTACAGGCATGTTCAAAATAGCATTATTCACAATAGCTGTAGAAAAGGTAAAAATAACCCTAAAATTCAGCAACAGATGAAAGGTAGAAATATCCCAAATATCCACCAACAGATGATCATCATTAAATTGTACTATAGACATACAAAATGGTATCTTATTCAGCTATGAAAACAATGTACTGTCCATGCTACAACATGGATGAACCTTAAATGCATTAGGCAAAGAGAAAGAAAACAGACACAAAAGGCCACATATTGTATGATTCCATTTATATAAAATACCTAGAAAAGGTAAATCGATGGAGACGGAAAACAAATTAGTGATTGCCAGAGGTT
>NW_026000101.1:11927835-11953686 GCF_001458135.2 Marmota marmota marmota | reverse complement strand
CCTGCTGCGTACAAAGCCCCGGGGCGCGGGCTCAGCGGTGCTCCTGGAGCTGGGGGATCCGGACCCCTGGGTCGGGAGTCGCTGGGGAAGAATCCAGGTGACCTGCAGTGCCGCGGTCCTCCCAGCCCCGGCTTCCTCGCACGCCGCGCTCTGCTCTCCGGGTTTCCATACTTGTCTCCATTGAGACCCCCTGTGCCCTGCCCAGGGGTGTAAGAGGAGAGAGCCCCCCACTCGAAGGATGAAGGCAGAGCATCATCCCTGCCGACTGACCTTGGGGAAGCTCCTGTACTCCGAACCTGGGCTGCCGTTTCTGTAATTGGGGGGCGGGGGGCGTGATGTAATACCTCTCCTCAGGTACTATTGTGAAAGAGATGTGTGTCCAGGATAATAGCTTAATTCTGAGCACTTTCTATGGAGCAGCTGGCATGAATTTTCATTAAATCATCGCACTGGTGCTATGAGATAGCTACTGTAAATTACATGAAAAATCTTTATTTAGAAGTAGGAAACAGAAGAATTTAGCTGTGCTCTTCTGATTCTGGAGAATGGATGTTTGTTAGGTGTGGTAACATTTAGAGTACAGATATTCTTGCCATACTTAGAGTGGTTATAGGATACAGGGATATATTTATCACACATTTAAAACTAGAGGTAAGATAATAATAGGGGGGCCATGAGGTGTGCATTTCAGCATGTCAGAAAAGACCATATGTCCCCCAGGAAATTGTTGAGCGTTAATTAAAAAGCATAGTTTCTGAGTTAGGATTGAGGACTGCTATGGGAATTTGGAGATAGGAGTGGAGGGGAAGAATCCTAAAACCCTAGAGACAATGTAGAGGAAGGGAGAAGGGTTCAGCCCATCCTCCCAGCAGCATGCTGGACTAAGTCTTCCAGCCTGCCTTTAGAAACCAGGGGCGGGTGCCCCCAGGGAGATCACAGGTTGTCTCTTCTTACTCTGGGGCAGGACAAAAGGGTATTCAGAAGGAATGCAGGCCTCTTAAAGTGTCCTTGTCCCTTCTGTGATGCCTGCACTTCTTATAATGTGTTTCAGGAGATGGGGATGCTCACCAGGGCTAAAGATTAATAAGACGCTTAAAATACCAAGGACTAATTGATGTAATGGAGGAGGGTGTTTGAGTTACATTCACTTGGTTAGAGAAGCAGTGGGCCCCAGGAGATTGTTTTGAGTTTCATTTTGGAATGGAGAAAACTGGAAGACTTTGAACTATGAAAAGTCCAGGGATACACTAGGGGGAATGCTTTGGAAAGAGAAGCTGGCTGCTTCAGCATACCCTCTGCAGAGTACCTGGAAGACTTCAGTTTGCAGTTACCAAGAAGACAGTCTGCCCTGTTCCGATGTCTTACATAAGTGCTGCAGAAAGTCAGGCAAGACTATAGTAAAGGCAAGTGAACAGGTTCTTGGAGAAGTGTGCTTTATTTTGAACTAGGCCTTGAACAGAGGATATTTGGGAACACAATGTGGTGGTGAATACAAAGCATAGTGGAGAGTAATTGTTTTGGAGAGATAGACGATATATGGTTCAAATTCATTTCTCTGCCATTTTTGAGCATCGTAACTTTTTCCTGAGGATAAATAATGTTATTTTTCAAATATCTAGCAGAGAACTCAACAAGCACTTGTACTGTTTTCCATGTCCATTCAACGAACGTCTGCTGAGCATCAGTTGTGTGCTGAGTCATATGCTACATGCTGGGATTCAGAGATGAATCAGAAGTTAGCCCTTAGAAATTCCCCAGTCCAGGAGGGAGACCGACATGAAGAGCAAGTTACAAAAAAATATGAGAGGTACTCCCAGGCATCCACAGTTGGTAGTGGGCTCATGGAAGAGTAGCTAATTCATTTGATAAGAGACTTGGGGCCAGTGTACTGCTAACAAGATGAATATGAGACCTATGACAGATCTTTTGAGTGCTCCATTACCTCCTAGCTTTTATCTCTTGTACTCTATCTTGTCTTTGCCCTGATAGTTCCTCTCAAGAAAAAAAAATCAAGCCGCAGTGTGTGCATAGTTTGTAAGCTGCTTCAAACTCATTTTAAAAGGAAGCTGTTATAAATTAAACAAACACAACAGCCTGGGCATTAGTTGAGGAAGGCTTCAGAAAAATCACATGGGAGCTGATCCTCGTAGGATGGAAATGGGTCCTGGGTGAACCCTGGGGTGAAGATTTCAGCCAGAGGAAGCCTTGTGTGCAAAGAGGCATGAGAACATGGCAGAGTCAAGGGCATGAGGTGAGTTTAATCTGATTAAGTTGAAAAATACTGAGAGGATGGGAGGGGTGGTGAAGTGGGTGCTATAATAAGGGTCAGATCCAGAAAGTCCCTGAACACCAAGTGACAATATGGATTTATCTGTCATTTAGGGAGGGGGAAAGATGTCAGAGGTATACAAACACACCTGTGGCTTGATTACTGTGTTGTAGGAATATCCCTCCTATGGTTGTGTGGAATATGAGCTAGAAGTTTGGGAGATCATTTTAGAGATGAGAGTCTGACCTCAGCCATGGGTGATGAGAATGGGAGAAGAGGGAATAGATACTGAGTGAACATACACTGTGTTGACATCTGGTTGCATATATTGAAGAACACACTGAGGTTTCTGCTTTGGAAGTCCAACTTGATGTGGCTGAACTCATCAGACATCAAGGAGAGGTAGGGGAATAATTAGTTTGTTTTTGACTGTGGAGAATTGAAGATTTATGAGGTTCCCATATTGGGCTGCTAAATAGAGGTGGTTGGGAAATAACTGGCACTGCAATTGATGCTAAGGAGAAAAGATAGGACCTGGGAGAGAGGTTCTCCCTGATAGCTCACTTTCTTTTGAACAAACACTGCCTCTTGTGTATGTGAAAGATACACATGAAATGTAGTCCCAAGCCTCAAACGGGAGATCTTTGATGTGGATAGATCCCAGTGCTGAGTAATTCCCAGAGTGCTGTGGTAAGAAGTAAATACATGGTACCCATGGTCTAGAGAAGACCCAAGAGCCAATGGCTGTAGCTGAAGTGGTGGGTGTGGAGGAGAGTGTCCTCAGTAAGAGAAGCAAGCTGGAGTGGGAACACCTACAGAAGGGCACCTTCTGTATTTTGGGAGTGCTTTCTGTGGAGGATGCTTTAATATGATTTCAGAAGCATTTCAGGGAAGTCACTAGGTGGGGGTGGTTTAGGATGGAGCTGTTGGGGAGGCAAAGGAAGGAGCTAGGACTTTTAAGAACCCTCATCTGGATTTTAGAGAGTGGGAAGACAGGGGAGGGGATGACAGGGCTCTTGCCTTTAAATACAAGGCTGGTTCTGCTCAGAGTTGCACTCAGACACAGATGGTAAAGATGAACTATTCAAACTACATGGCTGCTGGGATGGGTGGGCAAGGGGAAGAGGAGGGAACACATGAGAGGCAAGTTTGGTACTGGGTTGAAGAATGGAAAATCTAAAAGCAAAGAAAGAAGGTGGAGGGGCAGAGAGGACATGGGGAGTGGCCACCTGGGGCAGACAGGTCTGAACATGTGAAGATCACATGAGATCTGGAAGGCTCATGGCTGTCATGAAGCTCTTGAAAAAAAATGGCATTTCTACTTCTTTTTGGACTGTGATGGTATTTATAAGAATAAGCCATAAAATGATATTTTTATGATGAATCCCTTATAAAAGGAAAAATTTTACATAGTAGAACATCTAGCTATATAATTAGTAAAAATTATAAATGGCAAGCAGGTGGGTCTACATATATTCCACAAGTGTTTATCAAGTGTCTACTCTGGGGCTGGGGATATAGCTCAGTTGGTAGAGTGCTTGCCTCACAAACATAAGGCCCTGAGTTCAATTCCCAGCACTACAGGAGAAAAAAGAAAAAAGTTTCTACTCTGTAGCCAGTTCTCTTCAAAGAGCTGTGGAAAACAGATCATATCACCTATCTTAGCCATTTTACCTGGAATTGCTTAACTTATGGAATTAAATCTGTGTATGGGCCTTGAAGCAAATAGCAGGATTGTGTGAGATCATTTCTTTCATTGGCCAGTAGCTCCACTGGCCTCACAAAAATCAGAAAATACCACCCATACATCTTTGGCAGCAAGCTGTAGAAGTCTGATTGCAGAAAATCAGTAGTGTCAGTAGTAGTGCTGAGACTCCAGCACTGGATTGGACTTCAGGGAACACCCCCTTTAGTTTTTAAAATAGTTTAGAGTTTAGTTTAGAGATGAGGAATTGACAGGGAAGAAAGAGGACTTGCCTAATGTCACAAAATGAGTTGGCAGAGTTGAGAGCAATGACCTTAGTTTTCAAATGATATGTTAGCTTTCTGTTGCTATAACAAATACCTGAGACAGTCAATTTATAAAAAGGAAAGGTTTATTTTGGCTCACAGTTTTAGAGGTTTTAGTCCATGATTGGTTGGCCCTGTTGCTTTGGCCCTGTGGCAAGGCAGCACGTTGTGGTGGGGGCATGTGGCAGAGCAAAACCACTCATCTCATGACCAGGAAGTGAAGGAAGAGAGGAAGGGGCAGGGCTCCCACTAGGCCTCTGCTCTTACAGCTTCCACCACCTCTCAGCAGCACCAAGCTGGGGATCAGGCCTTTGGAGGATACTCAGATTCAAACTGTGGTAGGTGGGATAATCAGTAAGTCTTGGGGGAACCTAGCGCAAAGGGGATCTTGATGGGAAGGAGTTCCAAAAGGGGAGAGGGCCCACAAACAAACCATGAAGATTCGATTGGAGTCTTTCCTCTGTTACAAGGCCTTGAGAAGCCCCTATTTTGCTATGAGTCTCAGTTTCCTCATAGAAGTAAGAGGATTAGACTAAGATCCTTTTTTTTTTTTTTTTAAGTTTTATTATGTTAGGCTCTAGATTGTTTCAAAGAAAGGTTTGAGGTATTGAGTCAGGAGGATAGGAAACAGCTTTTATCATTTGAGAACAAACTGATCCCCTACCTGGCAGATACCCTGGGGAATAGGTGCCCCATTTCCTCCAGCTCACCTACCACTTCTCCCTGTGTTGTTAGTCTCTCAAGTTGTGGCCCTGCTTTGTTCTAAGACTAATTCTCTTCTAGAGAATTAAGGAATTAAGATTCCTATTCTTGGACCTCCTCCATCCTGGAGTAGTGTCCACAGGCTCATCTCTATCACCCTACTTACCATACCACAGGATTCAGCCTGTCCCACAGTGCACTGTGTTGTGTTACATCATTATGGGACCATGATCTCCTCATCCACCTTCAGAAATGCCATTCCCGCTGACTCCTGCACAGGTTAATCCTCATGCATTCCATTGCCCTGCTCTTGCCTTATCCTTCACCCTAGTGTACACACACATCCTGGTCATTCTTTCCTTCATAACAGTCCTTGGCATGTACCTCCTCTCCATTACCGTTGTCCCACTCAAGAGTCCAGGCCTGCCTGCCTGCTTTCCTTCCTTCCTTCCTTCCTTCCTTCCTTCCTTCCTTCCTTCCTTCTTTCTTTCAGAGAGAGAGAGAGAGAGTCTTTTTTGTAGATGGACACAACACAACGCCTTTATTTTTATGTGGTGCTGAGAATCAAACCCGGGTCCCGCCCGTGCTAGGCGAGCATTCTATTGCTGAGCCACAATCCCAGCCCCAGGCCCTTTTTTATCCATTTTTTTTTTTTTTTTTCTGAAGTATCTCCTCCTACTCTTCCTGCTCATCTCCTGTTCATTTTTACAGGTCTAGCACAATGTCCTCTTGTTCATGAAGAAGGCAGATTCACCTCTTCCCTCTCCTGCCTTTTCACCCAAGGCGTGTGGTCCTCTGTTAGGTTGTCTGCTTCAGCCTGCCTCTTGCTGGCTGTAGATGTCGATTTATGCACGCCAGTGCTCTTCCTAGGCTGCAGGATTCAGCTGGCTTTTATCTCTCACGTATTTAAGGGCAGCGCTCAGCCTTTGGCAGGCATGCATTCAATATTTGTTGAATTGTGTGTATATGAAATAAAAAGCCCATAAGTATATGGTTGAGAGATATATATATGGCATATAGACCACTGTTCTACTTTTGGAAACAGTCTGATATGTGTGGGAGGTGGGAAAAGAACTACAATTTATTGAAGTTCTAATCTATGCTTGTTTTTCACTTGCATTGAAAGACTGTGGTGCTCAGGGAGTAGGACAGGTTGGGGGGCATAAAATCCGTTTTACAAATGAAGCATTGGAGGATTACTGGCTCATTTAAAGTTACACAGTCAAGTGGGTGCTGAAGGCCAGAACTGAACCCAGATTTTCTGCATCAAGTTTACTTTAGGAGTCCTAGTTCATTAATATCTTGACAACTGCCTAAGCCAAGGGGCCACAGCTCTTCAGTTATAATGCCCATTAACTTTAAAGAACTTCTTTTTCTACCAAAGGAAGTAGAAGCAAAATCTTTGCCAAATTTCTCTAGTCTTTGCTCAGACTTCAAGATTTGGTTTCACCCTTGGCTGACTAAAAAATCATTAGAGAGCATACCTAGTCTTCTCAGGTTGCCATGACAAAATGTCACAGATTGCATGTTTCATTTCTCATAGTTTCAGAGGATGAGAAGTCCACCATAAAGGTGCCAACAAGATAGGTTTTGTTTGAGACCTTTCTCTTGGCTTGGGGGTGGTTGCCTTCTCACTGTGTGCTCAAGTGGCCTCTTTTATGTGCAGAGAGAGAAAGAGAGATCTCTCTTCTTTTTTTGGGGGGGGTTACTAGGGATTGAATCTAGGGATTCTTTACCACTGAACTACATTCCCAGACCTTTTATTTTATTTTATTCTTGGTAAATTGCTTAGGATCTCACTAAATAGCTGAGTTTGCCTTGAACTGGAGACCCTTCTGCTTCAGTGTCCCAAGTTACTGAGATTATGCTACCACACAATTGGTGTTTTTTCTTATAAGTGCTTCTTAACACTTATTAGCATTTACTAATCCCATAGGACTACGGCCCCAAAATTATGACTTAATTTAACCTTAACTACTTCCTACAGTTTCAGACTATAAATACAGTCACACTGGGGCTGTGTTTGAATTTTGGGAGCACACAAAAATTCAGTGCTTACACACCTGGGTTTTTGCCTTAAGGTATAATATTAAATGTACCTATTACAATCTTCTGGTAGTTTACTCAGTGTTAGTGTTTTGGGGATTGTGCTAGTCACTTCCTCCTTATTTTTTTTATGATGTTAGAATTGTACTGTTTTATTTAAACCTGTCTATGGGTCTTTCTTTCTTTGCCAAATCCAAGGGAAACTTTCATTGTATTTGGATTTTGTTATTTTATTGATAATTTTTAACTGAATGCAGCTTTTAGTGTACTCTGTTTTTGTGTGTGATATTTTACACACGATAGGCAGTTTTACACCTGTGTAAAAATGTAAGCATTCATTAAATGTTTATTGATTGTCCACTTTGTGAGGGTCACTGAGCTGCTTGTTGGACCACAACCATGCACAGGAAAAGGTAATGTATTATCTAGCTGAATAGCAGGTGTAAAAGAATTAGAGGGCAGGGAAGACTAGTTTATCTCTAATAAAAACTGATGCAGCAGGAAATGCTTGTTACGTTGTCACTTGTAGCCAATCCTGGACATTGCTGAATAGTTTTAAAGCTAGAATAGGATTTCCAGCCTGGAAGTTAGTATTAATAAACTTTGCTGGTGAGAACTCTTACCTTGGGAAGCACTATTGTACTGAGGATTGTCCTTCGGGTGCTCAAGCAGAATGCTAGAGTTTCCCTGGGATGTGGGCCATTGTCAAGCTCCATGTGATCTCTACAGTTACTTTACAGACATGGTTCTTGCCAAATCAACAGCAGAAATTGTTTTGGAACTCTGGGGTGAGTGAGGTACCCTGTGCAGGGGCTATTGGGGCCTGGGTTTGAGAGATGGAGGGAGGAGATGAAGAAGGCAAGAGGAATAACCAGGTGGGGAAGGGGCAGGGAGGAGAAGAGCCAACAAATGGAGATGGGCAGAGCAGGCACCACTCCCCAAGTTGCCCTACCCAGATCTCTGCCAACTGGCAACTAAATTGCTAATTAATTGACATAATTTGAGCAAGGGAGTAGAGGCTGTCACTAGGTCTGAAATAAGAGAACTAAGTGGAGGAGCATGGGCATTGGGCTCAGACCTGAGGATCCTGGTCTTGCAGCTTACTGTGGCAAGTTACTGAGCCTCAGGTTTCTTCTCTGAGAAATGGAAATAATCATTGGCTAGTAGACATAAACAACCTATTTATAAGATTGCTGAGAATCTATAGGGAACCTTTGGGTTATATTGGCTTGTACTAGAATCCCTTTATAGTCCTATGGAATGCAACCACAGGGCCCAGGGAGGACTGCTGTCCTAAGAAATTAAACGAAGTAAATTGGTAAGTCTGGATTTACTTAGTGATTAAATAACAGTTTAGTTAATAGACTATTAATGGTCCCTAGGTTTTGGTAATTCTTAGTATTTGTTTTTGAGAGCAGTTGCATAATTTCTTCTGGTACTGTAATTTTTTAAGCAAAAAAATTGAGGTGTAACAAATGATGCTCTTGAGCTATTTTTGGGAGAATTGTATGATATAAAGCATGTGGTATAGGGCTGGGGATGTGGCTCAAGCGGTAGCACGCTCTCCTGGCATGCATGCTGCCCAAATTCGATCCTCAGCACCACATACAAACAAAGATGTTGTGTCTGCCGAAAACTAAAAAAAAAAAAAAAAAAAAATTAAAATTAGAAAAAAAGCATGTGGTATAGCATGTAATCCACAGTAAGAGCTCAATAAAAGTTATCTACTATTACATCATTGCCATTATCAGGCACACCCCATTGGCCACACTTAAGGCAAAATCCTTTGTGAAGTTGAGATTCCCCCCAAGTTCACCACTGCCAGATAACAGCTAGTGACTGCACACATTGTGAGGAAAAATTATTAAATTGCTTGATATTAATTCTGCGTAGTTTCAATTCTATCAAGTATCACAGGGGTTTGCCTAAGAATGTGGCTTATTTGCTTGAGAGCTGCAATCCATATAATATTAGACAGTAAAGTGACAGTTTTTACCTCTGCAGATAGCATAGAATTAAAAAAAATGTGTTAACAATAAGAGCAAAGCATACACTTATAATCCCAGTGGTTTGGGAGGCTGAGGCAGGAGGATCACAAGTTCAAAGTCAGCCTCAGTAGCTTAGTGAGGTCAAAAACAACTTAATGAGACTCTGTCTCAAAATAAAAGATAAAAAGTCCTGGGGACGTGATTAAGCACCTCTGATTTCAATCCCTGGTACTAAAGACAAACAAACAAACCAAACACCAAAAGAGTAATTGAAGTAGGGAGACAGATATGCTTTCGTGCTGTTAGTACGAATGTAAGTTGGTACAGAATTTTACAAGGACAAATTGATGGTTATCACAAAATATTTGATATTTTCATCTTCCATGGCAACCCTTCCCTTTCTAGGAATTTTTCTTGAAGAAATCATTGAAATCGGAAAAAGATTTATTTCAAAAGTATATGTAATATATATGTACACATACACACACATATAAAGTACATATAAAATAGCATTTTATATATAATAAAACAAAATAGAGAGTAATCGCTTTTCCCCCTGTGGATCAGAGCTTTCTGAATCCTTAGTAGCAAATTCTTAAAGAGTTGGGGCATCAGAAAATTATCATATTGACATTTCTGTGGTAGAGGAGTTGGGATCGGGAATCAGGTTAGAACTTGCTCTTGGAGCTTTGTGGTTTAAGAACATTCAGTGTACCCTTTGATTTCATAATAAAAACTACAGAAAGTAAGTTGGACATGGACATTTTGAAACAGAGACTTTATAGAAGAGATAGATTGTGTAGGGCATGCATTCATAAATTTCAGTTTGGGAAACATTTCTTTGTAGTGAATGGAAGAATTGACAAAGGTGAAAAATGAATTTAGGATCTTTCAGGAAGAAGGGGCCTGCATTAGGGTCTTGTTGTAGGGAAATTAGAGTAATGTGATCAAACCACATGTTGGGAATTTAAGGGTATAGGGACACATTCGCCCAAAGATAAATGTCCTTTCATTTAGCATTGCTTAGGATCTAGGGCCAACCTGCCTTTGACATGTGTTTAAATCTCTCAATTTCTAATATCCAATGTACCCAGTGTGACTGGGAAGAGGGGTGCCTGGTAGGTGGAGACCCTGATCACATTAAAACTCCATTCGAACCTTAACTTTTGGGATGAGGCAGTTCATCATGAGAAACCTTGATAGATTTTTGTTGCCCTAGTGTCAAAGTCTGCATTCTTGACCCCAGTTTCAAAACTCTGATCTGGCCTGGTCCTCTGCAGCCTCAGTCTGATCCAATTACAGTAACTTCTCAGGTAGAGTGTGTAAACAGCTGGCATATTCTAGTGTGATTTTAAATCAGTGTACCATACATTTAAAAGCCACAGCCTCTCCTCACTCTGACTCTTTATTGTAGAAATTCTCAAACATACTCAAAAATGGAGAAAATAATGAATTTTGGTATACTTGCCACTCTTGTTCCAACCGTCCCACTTTTAGCTAAAAGGACTCCTTCAAGTTGTTTCCTAATTCTTTAGATATGGACTGGCCAGTTTTGAATGGACCACGTCATTATCTCCATGCTTGCCTGTTACTCTGAAAGATTGAGGTCTGGAAACACAGGAAGCTTTGGGAGAAGGTTGGCCCTTTCCAGCAAAGGGACAGACAATGCTCACTCTACTGCTGCCATCAGCATTGTTTAGCCACCTGTTTCTATCCCAGTGGAGAGTTTGAGCTTATAGGAGCCTCCTCTGATTAGAAGATGTGGGACACACACACAGGTCTCAGACTTAGTGGACCTTTACAATGCACCTTGTGTGTGAAAGATGCTGACTCAGCTCTGTAGGGGAATGGCAGGGTGGCCTCAGGGGTTAAAAGATTTGGAGCCATTCAAGGCAAGAACCCAAAAGATAGCTGTAGAATGATGTTAAGAACACCAGATTACAGGGACAAAAAAGGTTCTGGACTTTCCAAGTCACCATCTTTATGATCTTGCGCAATCTCCTGTTTCTTTCTAGCCCTTGGCTCCTTCAGTTTAAGGTGGGACAGTAGATTCAGTCTCTAGGTGTGCAGGACCTTTTCACTTCTTAAATTATAGAAATAGTTTACATAAGATTATATGCTTTTAAAATTGACCCTCAGACTTGAGGGATCACAGATTCTACCCTTATTTTTTTTTCTTTCTTTTTTTTGATACCAGGGATTGAACTTTACTACTGAGCCATATTCACAGTCCTTTTTATGTTTTATGTTGATACAGGATCTTGCTAAGTTGCTTAGGGCCTTGCTAAGTTGCTGAGGCTGGCTTTGAACTTGCAATCCTCCTGTCTCAGCCTCCCAAGTTGCTGGGATTACAGGTGTGCACCACTGCCCAGCTCCACCCCCTTATTTTAAAGATGAATCTCAGGTTGCTCTGGGAGCATGACCTAAGGTCACAGATATAGTGATGGAAATATCAGATCTTTGGAGTAATTTCTTTACGATTCTGAAATCTTCATAGTGTTTACATCTTCCCTTCTGTTTGATTGCACAATGACTTCTCTTATATTCATCTGTGACAAAAACTTGAAAAAGCCATTTAGTACCAAAGCTGTCTTACATTAAGATTTGAGGGGAATAATCAATTCCCTCACATTAAGCAGAAATAAATTAAGAAATCAAAGTGCCACATAGTTGTTCAACTTTACTTTTCTTTTTTTTCTGTTACAAAATATTCATAGTATGACTAAGACAAAGCACCTACTAGAAAATCTTGGAACGTCTAAAATCCAGTTCCTAGTAAATTTCTGAATATTCTCCTGTGAATCTCGTTATTCAACATTAATGGAAAAGAAAGTACTGATCCTCTTCCAACAAGAGAATCAAGTCAGGAATTAAGCTTAAGTGATTTGCCAGCACTTTTATTGCCGGAGTTGGTAATTTTTGCTTCAAACTTCCCTTTACAGGATAGCTAACGGCCCACAGAAACAGAGTGGAAAATGCAAAACAACGAAATTATAAAACCTGCCAAATACTTCTCAGAGTTGGAAAAGAGCATCTTGCTTGCTTTGGTAGAAAAGTACAAATATGTGCTGGAGTGCAAGAAAAGCGATGCCCGAACTATCGCCCTCAAGCAGCGGACCTGGCAAGCGCTTGCCCACGAATACAACTCTCAGCCGAGCGTGTCGCTGCGGGATTTCAAACAGCTCAAGAAGTGCTGGGAGAACATCAAGGCTCGGACCAAAAAAATTATGGCCCACGAAAGGAGAGAGAAAGTGAAGCGAAGCGTCAGTCCACTGCTGAGCACCCACGTCCTGGGGAAGGAGAAGATCGCCAGCATGCTGCCCGAGCAGCTGTACTTTCTGCAGAGCCCGCCCGAGGAGGAGCCGGAGTACCATCCTGATGCCGCAGCCCCAGGTACCGCTTGTAATTGAAAACGGGAGGAATGTGTTGACATGCAAGTCATATAGTGCATAAAACAAAAGTACTTGTTTAAATCCTTCTGCCATCTCTCTTAGAGATTTTATTATCACTTAAACATAAGGAAAAATTAGGGACTACATTAATAGAGCTGTTATTAATGAGAAATATCAGTTGCTTATGTCAACCCATTTCCAGTATATTAAAGAGAATTTGATGAGGGTTTATATTCATTCACTCACTATTTTCTCAAACAGTATGTTTTGAGGACCTGTTATGAACAAACCAGTGTGGTAAGCCTCTCAATTCTGACTTAAAAGACAAAGTACAGAGATTAATATAAAATAGCAAACATCCATTTGGCATTCATCCAAATTAAAATCCCATGTTTCTATCCACTATAATATTGTGATCTAAAGTTCTAATTTGTAGCACTTTAGGGATTTTGAAAAAACATTTTTATTTTAATATGCTTCTGTTGACAAAAGCAAATATGTCATACATAATTCCAGTAAAGGAAAATAATACAATTGAAGATTATATATGAATTGACCTGTTCACTGCAATTTGCAAAAGTCACTATGAAGCAGAGGAATGTTTCTGGGTGTTACTCATAAGGTATTCCAAGGACCCAGCAAGTACTTGCCCCAGAAAATCTGGTTCTTGGCTTGCATGATCAGAAATTCACTTGTCAGTGTCCCCAGAGTAGACTGAGCTCTGAGGGACTGACTTCTGTTAATTAAAAGTTACCAGAAACTATCTGAAACCAAGAATGTTATCTGTGTAGAGTGAAAAAAGTAATTACCAAGTGAACCAAATACATGCTTTTGATTAGCACTTCTTTTTTTTTTTTTCCTCTCCTATAGGCAGATCACACTGGGAAGCTAAACTATGATCAAAAGTTTGCTTGTGAACATTTAGCTGAGGTTAAGTTCAGGGAGCCAGTTAGGTAACCACAGTGGTTAATGTAATGGCCCTCTTGCATCATTTTCCACTGCAGGCGCCTAGTGCCTCGGTTTTGATTCTTGGGTTCCCAAGCCAGGCTGGCTCCTTAGCAGACAGTGTTTTCATAGACTCTGCTAACTCTCTTTTCGCTCCCTGCTGTTTCTTTGGGCCTGCTGAACGACAGGGTTCTTGCTTTGTAGATGCTTCTATCTTCAGCTGATCTCTCTCCCTCTTGCTGGCCTCAAAGCTGTTTAGCCTCTGCA
Source organism: Marmota marmota marmota (assembly GCF_001458135.2). Classification (NCBI taxonomy): domain Eukaryota; kingdom Metazoa; phylum Chordata; class Mammalia; order Rodentia; family Sciuridae; genus Marmota; species Marmota marmota. The sequence goes on along the minus strand of NW_026000101.1, from coordinate 11,940,067 downwards.
AGGCAGCATAGGAAGTAGTGCTGAGGTGGTGGAGAAAGCGAATCAGCTTAAGTGATTTTCTGGCTTTCCACATTGCTTGTGTCCCCTGGGCTCTGTTGCTGAGGAAGATGCTGGGGTGAACTGCCTTCAGTTTATTTTGCAAATCTGTATTCTAGATTCTGGTGTATTGATTTTATAGGGTCATCCTTAGGGGACAGTCTTATGTCCACATTTTCAGAATCTGGGATAGGATCTAGAAAGTTCATCCACAATTTTTTTTTCCTTTAAAAAAAACCCATTTATTTATTTATGTATCTTTATTTTAGGCGGACACATTATTTTGTTTTTATGTGGTGCTGAGGCTTGAACCCAGTGCCTCATGCACGCTAGGTGAGCGCCCTACCACTGAGCCCCAGCCCCAGCCCCTCCTTTTTTTTTTTGAGAAGAAATGATGTAATTCATTTACTCATAATGCACTCTATAAATTTTCAGCAAGAAGAGAATGAATATAGGTTCTTAATGTCCTTCCTGTCGTGATGTTTGCTGGAGATCACTTGTAAAATAAAATTATTTTAAATTAGATGCTTATACCTATATAACAATGGAGACTTTTCTTTGCTCCTGCTTTTTTCCCACCCAGTACTGGGGATTGAATCCAGGAGGGCTCGATCACTGAGCTACATCTCCAGCCCTTTTTAAATTTTAAGACAGGGTCTCACAAAATTGTGCAGGGTGGACTTCAATTTGTGATCCCTCTGACTCAGCCTCCTGAGTTGCGGGGATTACAGATCTGTACCATGGCACCTGGGTCACTGGTTCCATGGCGCCCAACCAAATCCTGTCTACTTCTGTTTCCACAGTGGAGAACCTTAGTGGTTAGTCCGTTGGGAAGTGTCCCCAAAGTCATCTCTTAGTACTATTAATTAAGGTGTTAGAATTCTTTCTACACATTAAACAGCTGTGAGGTTATTCCACCCATTTGTGTTTCGATTTATTTTCAAGAAAGAAAGAACAAAAAATAAAAGATTAGAATTGTCAATCATCCCTTCTGGGACTTGGAGGAGAAAAGGTTGAAAATCTGCTGTATATGGTTATGGCCCTCCTGGCCTCCTGTGTGTTTCGACACATGGACTATGTGTGTGTGTTTGTTTTACCTGTGTTATCTCTAACACTGCACCGTCCAGTACAGTAGCCACAAGCTGCATGAGGCTCATAAGCACTTGATGAGTTGGTAGACCAAACTCAGATGTGCCATAATAGTACATTTTGAAAACAGTACTGCAATAAGAATGTTGAATATCTCATTAAATTTTAGATTGGTGACATATTTAAATGATAATATTTTAGATATATTGGATTAATATTACAGAAATTAGAATTTAAAATTAATTTAAAATCAATTATGTAATATATTCTATTTCTATTGACAGTTCTATTATAACGTCTTACAGGGTGCCTCTTAACAGAATTAGGGGCTCAGAGATTTGCTGGAATTTATTATAAAAATGTGAGGCAGGATGGAGCCTAGCAGTATTCCACTAGGGGCCTCCCTCCAACTGTGTTTCAATATGAGACAGTATGAACTGTGTCATCTTGATCACTGTCCCCTGGATATTCTTAGCTTTGCCAAGGACTTTCTTAAAATGTACAAATTATACAAAATGTCCAAATTGTACAAAATGTCCAAATGCAGTTTGAACACAGTGACTTTGAATTTAAGAAAAAAATAAAAATAAAAAGTGAGTATTTTTTTCCCTAACATATTAAACAGTTTACACCCTGCACATTTTGTGATCTGTGATAATATGGCCTTGAAACTTATTTTCCATTATCTTTGGGGATCAGATGTGGAGAACAAACTAAGGGAGCCATCAAAATTTGCTAGGAGTGACTGGGAAATAAGATGATAGTCCAATACATTTAAGGAAACTAAGCCTCTGAGGTATCTTGGCATAATTTATATTTAATTACATATGTATTTATTTTCTCTATTATAATTAAATAAAGAGAATATTTTTAAATAAACATCACTGTTTAATCCAATCCCATTTTTTGGGGTGGGAACTCAGGTACAGAGGGCTGAGTTTCATTTGCAGTCGTGGCACAACTACATTATTGGTCTGTGAAAACCCCCTCTTTTGTATTAGTTATGTGTTCATCCCCTTTTCATCCCTATTCCCTACTTTCATTCTCTTCTCCTATACCCAAATTAGTCTAGTCTGCTTGAGTATTATTTCACATGTGTTTTGTGTGCATGTATTTTTAACCTACATAGATGAAAAATTGTAGATATCTCTGCTTTTGCATTTTCCACTTAGGATAATGTTTTTAAGATCTATTCTCATTGTATATGAATTGAATCATTTCTTTTAGTTATGGCATTATCTCTCATAATATGCATCCATCCTATCTCATTTATCCATTTCTCCATAATCTGGTTTCCTTTGTTCTGTTGAGAATTGCAGATTGGCCCGTACACAGTTTCCTCATAGCCTTTCACTGCTGTGTAGGCTTTTCCAGCTAATGCTAAATTTACTCAAAGCCCAAGTGAAAGAACACCCTCTTGGCTGTGTTCTCAGTCCCAGAAAAGCTTTCCTAACCTTTTTGCATAAAATTGAGTTGTTTTCTACTTTGGTTGGTTTGGTTTTACTTGGGAAAGAGATTATTATGTGGTGTGTGTTTGTAGCAGGTTGCTATTCCCAGGCTAGCCTTTTTCCAATTAGGGGAATATTCTTCCTATCTGAACACTAGCTTTTATTAATTGGAGCTAACATGTTTGAAAGTTGGGTTTCCTACTTTAATTCCTATCTATGCTAGCCTTCTCAAGAGGCCTGTCTTTCTTGAAAATATGTTTGTTAGTGCTCATTTTAAAGAATAGTCTTAAAGTAGTTATTTGTTTGCTTCCAGATATGAATATACTGTTTGAATGTTCAGAGAGAACTTTTGGAGATCAAAATTTGGAATACATACTGATATTCTTAGTAATAGATGGCTTTGTAGTGGATACAAATTTGGGGCTGTATTTTACAGTATGTAAGTGATCAACTGAGCAAGCAGAGTCGTGGGAGGCTGAGTTGAAGAGGTTGAGCTTAGATTTTGGAGTCATGTAGATTTGTATTAGGATCCTGGCTCTTTCAATTAGCCAAATGACCTTGGAAATTGTATTTGATTTTCTATAATAATACCTCCCTCCTAGTGTTGTTATAAGGATTAGATAAGGAAATGTTGTAAAATACTACTCCATACCTGTTTCACCATTCAGAAAATGGTAGTTGTCTTCCCCCTCCTCTTCCTTCTCCCCTTCCTCCTCATGTCCCCAAAGCCTAGAATTGCTGAGATGAAAGTGAGCATTTAGAAATTGGTAGCAACAGCAGCATTGTGAGAGGATGAACTTTAAGGACTCAAAGGAATATCTAGAACTATCCTCTGGAATGAAATTTAAAAGCCACAAGGGTAGAGATATCAGAAAATGTCTAATGTGTCCAGTCTTCAAAAAAATATTTTCAGATTGAAGACTAGAAGGGAAATGGGTGAGGTAAGACTTTGTGGTTAATGCTTGTACCCCAGGTCCTCTGTCCTCCCTGTCAGCCCTCTCCCATTCCTTTGTCCTGTGCTTCAGTCACCCGCTCTGGAGTACTGTTCTTTCTCCATAGATGTGTTGCGGGGAGGGACATGATCTGCTGAAGCCAGTTCATCCCTCATGCATTTCTTGCATGCCCAGCACTGTCCCAGACTCTGTCTGGGTTCTCCCTGAGTAATAGGCTCAGAGTATTCAGAAACCTGAAGGGTAGGTAGCTAAACCACCTCTGGGTCAGAGGAGGGCCCAGAAGGCAGTGGGAACATAAAAGGAAGGGGATTGAATTGAGGCCAGAGCTGTTGGAGTTGGAAAAGAGTCCTAGGGAGACCTTTCATTATCTCTGGCACAGAAGTTCTCTCTCTCATTTTTAAAACTAATCTTCCAAAAGTAAGATTTTTACCTGTTCTTTAATCTTAATTAGGAACTAGTTATAGTTGTTACCTTACCCCTTGGAGTGAAATAATCTAAACAGTATCCATTTTACTTTTATTAACAGAGTATCACGAATTAAGTTTCCCCCAGTAGCAATTAACATTCCCAGCATCCTGTCTTCCAGAATAATGGAGTGGACGTAATAATGTAATCAACTCTTAATAAATTGGTATTACTTTTCTCTAAGGAGAAGATTCTCATTATTGGAAATGTAAAGCTTCTCAAGAAAGCCTTGGAGTCACAGCTAGACAACTCCATGGGTTAGTGGAATTAGTGGTTTCCCCTATTGAAATTCTCTAATTGACAATAATGTCATTATCCTATAAAAATATCAGTGTAAACATGGCACCTACCAAAAGTGGCATCCTTTGCATCCATGTGCTCTTTTCCTTTTGTATTCAAGGGTTCATCACAATAAACATTACTAGGCATCTACTGTGTACTGGAAAGTAATTTGTGCCCAATGATAAAAGAGATGACTAAAGCCTGGTGCATGTTGAGTGCTGTAGGAGGAGTACCTATAAAGAAAGGAAAGATCTGAGGTTTCACAGAGCAAGCAGCATTGGTCCTGAATGAGTAGGAATTAGCAGGAGTTGAAAAAGGAATGGGGCGGGGTGGGGGCAGTGAGCCCAACTTCAAGCTGAGGGAATAGTGAGACAGAATTATGAAAAGCAGCATGACTTTTTCAAGAATGTGAGTTTTTTGTAGGGTTAAAGGGTGCACAAAGTATTTTGAAGAGTAAAGTAAGAACAATAAAAGGAGGTTGGAACCAGATTTTGATATTACTAAGGGTGGATGGAGAAGAAAATCAGAGATGGGAACCTTAGGGGAATATAAAATGGTAACAGGTGGGTGGAGAGGAGTCTCAGTACATCCAGGAGACTTGAGAGCAGCAATTGGAGAGGAAGGAGACTAGAAAGATGCCAAGGAGAGAGTGGTGCTCCAGAAGCCAATGGAAGAAAGAAATTTCAAGGATTGTCGAGTACCAAGGAAGAGGCTAAGTAAGGGGGACATTGACAAGTGTCCTTGGGATCTGAATATTGGCCCCATATAGCAGTGCAGTGGTAACAGTCAGGTGCAGGAGATGGAAGAGAAATGGTGTGGGAGGGAGCTAAGCCAGGGACTATAGACTCTTCTTTCTAGGAAGAGCATTCGTAAGATGTCCATGAGGGCTAATGCCTGTGAACAGGAAGTAGCAACCAGCAACCATGCTTCTGAGGAGATGTAGCAGAAGTGTTGTAGCTGAATGAGAAACTGGCAAAAGGTGATTAGTCTGATAGAGAACTTCATCTGAAGACCCTTGTGGTTGGCCCTGTACTGTGGTCTCCTCCTCAGAGTTGTGCACATTTCAGTTTAGGATTTGTATCATCATCACAGGCTCTCTGATTCTTGATAAGTACATTCTTGACCACTGTGCCCACAGTTTGCAGTTCTAGAAATAACATAACAAAACCCTTTATCATTATTAAGGGGAAATTGCTTTTGATTCCTGGGGTTTTTAAAAAGTCAGGTGTGGCCAGGTTCCTATAGACATGAAAGCCAAAGTAGGCACTATTTTAGACCCATCCTGTAATGAGGCATCCTATCATTTGAGCTAGGATTGACTTTTTTCTCTGCCTGTAAAATCTTTGAACATGTTTTCTGCTACTGTTTTTCAGAATCATTTGCTGTTTCAAATAGAGAACTGTGCGATGATGAGAAAGAGTTCATACATTTTCCAGTATGTGAGGGGACCTCTCAACCTGAACCCTCGTGTTCAGCTGTCAGAATAACAGCCAATAAAAACTACAGGAGCAAAACCTCTCAGGAAGGTGCTTTAAAAAAGATGCATGAGGAAGAACACCATCAACAAATGTCCATCTTACAACTGCAGCTGATACAAATGAATGAGGTGCATGTGGCCAAAATCCAGCAGATAGAGCGAGAGTGTGAGATGGCAGAGGAGGAACACAGGATAAAAATGGAAGTTCTCAATAAAAAGAAGATGTATTGGGAAAGAAAACTACAAACTTTTACCAAGGAATGGCCTGTTTCTTCATTTAACCGGCCCTTTCCCAATTCACCCTAAGACTTTGGGGGTGGCTCCCTTGTAATTAATCTGTGTTGGCAAAGGAAATCTGGAACATGAACTTGCGGTCAGTAACCTGTAACAGAGCTACAACTAGGAAAATTAGAGTGGTAGTAGTCACTTATTTAAGAATACATTCAGGTAAACAGCTGCACCCTATGTACCCCTTAAGTGGCAACGAAGCTGTTATAGTTTCTGAAAATTATCTCTGAGTGCTATAATTCTGAATGTATTGTCTCTTAATTAGAATTCATATAAGAACCATGTGTGAGTGTTGTATTTTTTTTTTAAATCAAATGCAAGTGTGACTATAAAGGAGTGTGGCTGATTTTTTTCTTTTTTTAGGCAGACAGCAGAATTTTTCTATCAAATGAATGCTCTCCCCATTGAAAGTGGCTGTCCAGGGTGCCCACCTGTTTCTCCAGTGGCTGTGTTATTACTCAGAACTTGCTAGAGGTCTTTAAGGAATTTCTGCAAAAGCTGCAACACCTCTTTCATTTTTTTCCAGTGTCATCCTCTGACTGTGGATTTTCTGTTTCCAAAAAGCCCAGCATTTGAAAGGATAGTTTCTAATGTGGCTCATAAACTGCCTTTTAAGGCTCTTCCCAAAAGAGGGATTCCAAATACTGTCTCCAATAGTAGAGAGTTTTGTTGGGAACTAAGGATGTAACAACTTTGAGGGAGAAATGTTTATTTAGGTTTCTACACTGTTATGTTTGTTTTATTAAAAAAAGACTTGGAATTTTATAGTCACACTGTGTATGTTTTTTAAAGGTGCTACCTTCTCAACTGAGCCCCTGTTTTTTGTCCTGTCTGTCTCCTTCCTCCCAATTTTGTGCTACTGAGTTCCTGGTCACCTTGCTTACAGTCTCCCAAGAAAAAGCTCTTCCCTCCCCATGCTCATGGTGCTAGAGAATAGTAATGCTGTGGAGTTGCCATTACATGGTTAACCTTGCCTTTCTAAGATTCCATTATCTACATATGTAGAAGTATGGATTGATAAATGGATATTTTGATTGAGTTGTGTGCAGCTGCTCCTGTAACCTAGTAGTAAAAACAGTCCTAAGAGGAGTAGTGGGAGCAGTCCTAAAGGCACAAAGTGACACTTCAGTGCAGAGCAGATCAGTTATCTCTGATAATGAAATTTCAAGGCCTTGTGGTGGGGAAGGAGGAGTAGATGCAGCAGGGGCTTTATAAGGTAGGGTAGGGCTAGGAGTCGGGGGTCTGAGTTCCAAGCATGGCTCTGCCTTAAGCTGCTACTTGACCTTAAGTTCTTGGTGTGGCGTTTCCTGTCCACAGAACAAGGGAGCTGGCTAGACAGTGTTTGGAGTCTGCTTCAACTCCTTGGCCATGATTTGGTTTGTGTAATTTGGATGAGTATCAGCCTACATCATGATTGCCTGGAAAGCTTGGGTCAGTGGGGAACAATCATCTGCAATGGCTAAGTTCCTGTCCTTGATAATTTTTTAAAATTTGAGTCCTGGGGACTATAAGTTCTGTAAGGTACATCTGGACTGTGATTTGTGCTCTGGATGGAAGGTAAATGGGTATCAATTTACTTTATACAATGCATCATATTTTAAATATCTTAGAAGAATTGGTTAATTATTTTAGATCCTATAATGAAAGACTAGAAGATTAAAAGAGGAAGGATACTTTTATAAGGATTTCTGTCCTTAATTAATCAAATGGACCCTTTAGAGAATGAAGCATCCTAAAGTCTCAAGCTTAAGTGGTCTATGAAAGACCTTCTCCACATCCTCCTCCCATTCCATGCCTTCAGGATTAGGATAGGGAACAGCAGGTCCTAAACACAGATAGGAACTGAGAAAAGATTGCCTTTGTTTCACCTATTAATTCATCTTGTTAGTATGCACATTCTGGAGTGAGGACTGAGATTCTGCATTTCTAACAGGCTCCCAGGTTATACCAGTTCTGCTTGACTGGTTAACACACTTCTGAGTAGCAAGGGTGTAGATGACCCTATGAAGTTTTAATTTATCAACCTTAAAAAAAAAAGGAGGTGGGGGGCAGTACAGTGGTGGGCTGGTTATTGTGCTTGCTGTAAGAATTTATGACTTAGGCACACAAACAACAATGTAGAACAACACACAAAATGTTGGCATACAGTAGTATATTTTAATTGAACTATAAAAGCACTGAGCTAATTTCTAACTGAACAAATAAAGGATAATTAAGCCAGCAGCCTAAAGCACCTTCCTCTACTGTTAATGGTATTTATGACTTTATAACAGTAGTTTGCAATGTTGACTATGCATTAGAAGCAGTATTTTATAAATAATTAATCCCACTGGGTCCCACTTCCAGAGGATTCTGATTCAGTTCACCTGGGTTGGGGCCTGGTACTCTGTAGTTTTGGGGAGCCTTATAGGTGTTTATGGTGCATAATTGGGATTGAGAACCACTTGCGTAGAGTTCACAAATGTGTCTCATTTGATTCTTAATCCTGTGAAATCCTGCAAAAGAAAATGATGCCCTGAGAACGACCTGGCACCAAGCCTACAGCTAGTAAGTGCAAAGCAGAACCTCAGCCCCAGGTCTTTTAAATCCCACCTGCCTGCCCTCAGCCCTTCCCTTGAAGCTATATCATGGATTTGTTTTATCCTGAGTCAGATCACATTAGGATACTTCTTATAGCATTCATTTATGAACAAGTACACAACATCCCAACTTATTTCATTTTTGAGCTCTTCATTACCTGATATGGAAATGCAATAACCATTTCTTTGCAGGTATTGTAGGGAATAGACAGATAAATGTTAAGACACAGTTCACTATCCCCTACTAGGACAAATCATGGGCACAGCCCAGTTAGGAGGTAAGGCTTATAGAGAGCTCTCACGTAGTTGGTCAGTGTATGTCTTCAAGCACACTTGTAGGTGAGAGCAGGGAACTAAGAAGCTTGAAGGAAGACCTCGTGAAGGAGGTGGCATTTGCAATAAGTCTTTAGGGTTGCCATTTTGGCAGGTGGAAAAGCATAGGAATTTCACTAGATGCAAGGTCCAGTTGAAGATTCAAGATGAGACACATAAATAGGAGGCAATGAAGGCATAGGAATTTCCAAGTTGGGCAGTACCGTGATCAGAACTGAACTCCAGGAGGAAGATTAGAAGATGAAACTGAGTGAGAGAAGACTGGAGTCGGGGATATCAGGTAGGAGGGTTTGATCCTGGTTAGGATGAGATGAGAGGAGGACCCAGAGAAGGGTGTAATAAAACCTAGAGAGACCAATGTGAAGGATGTTGCTGAAGTGGAATCAGTAAGGCTTGGTGGTTGTAATTGCTTTTGGGGGGTAATGAGGGGCAAGGTGTTAAAGCTAGATGCCTGAAAAAATGATGCTGTGATTGAAATACAGGGAGGAATGGTATTTGGGCTCTGACCTAGGAAAGGCCTAGACAAACTAATGCTACTGCCAGCCTCTCAGCCAGGACCTCCACTCATCTTTTCTTGGGCTATCAAATCTTTGCTCTGATGTTTGTCTCTCCACCTGCGTGTGTTGTGTTGTCACTTTCCACCTGTTCATCTGACACTATCCCCTCCCTGCTGGGTCCTGGGTCACCCCTCTCATTTAACACTGCCTCTGCCATCAATACTTCCATTGCAGCCTGTGGTGTGCCATTCACCATCTCTTAGACTGGCTCCATGCTAGAACAATCAGAAAAGGTACCAAGGAGCATTGGCTGGGAGGAGTTGGTATTCCTGTGTATGCTTCTCACAGCCTCTTTACAAAAATCAAACATGGAATCCTACACTATGATGCATCAAAGATTTAGGAAATATCTTAGGATTTTGCATGGAGAATCTTAAGATGTGTTTTCATTTTGTTTCAGAAGAGACTAGCAGAGCAGAGGAAGAGAGGTGGCATGGTGGGAGAGTGCATTTGAGTTGTCAACAGTTTCTGCAGTGTCAGGTCAATTATATCAGCACTTGGTCTGGACCAGAGGAAAGGAATGATTTTGCCTCCTGGGAATGTCAGAACGACCTGATAATTATATTTGGCAAAGCCACGAGGAATGGCTCTGTAATGTCATTGCTAAGAATGACCCTTTTAATAGCATTTCTGGATGCCTGAGCTTTTCAGACGAATGACACTTCATTTCTACTGTGGCTTTCCTTTCTGTTGGACCGGTTCCCAGTTGGTCCTATTGTTCTTTTCCCTTGCTTTGACATCAGTCTGGGTTTTCTCTTCTGTCTTACTTCCCCACCCTGTTTCTTTAGCCCCTTCTGTATTTAGAGCATCTTCCCCTCTCCCATTTGGAGGTGGAAGCATGTGAGAATGTGTGGGGAATGCTTGCCAAAGGACAGCATGGTTAGCATCCAGTATCAACAAGGTAACTTTGAGCCTTAGCTAGCCAAATCATGGATGACTCATTTCCATGCTCCACCTGATACTTTTGTGTTAGTGGGACTCAGAACGTGGGAAAGGTCATCAGTGACCTGTGACTGCAACAGATTCTTTTTCCAGTTGTGCCATATATTATGCCCTTCAGTACAATCTACTAATCTCTGTCTCAGTTTCTCCATCTGTGAAAGTGTTGTAATACTTATCTACCTCCCTTGAATGTTGTGAAGATTAGTATATGTTGGTAAAGAACTTTTAAAATAAAAAATGATGTCAAGCATTTTAACATTATTGTTGTCATTGGGATAGGGTTGCCCTCCTGTAGAGAGGCTGCCCTGCAGGGGAAGTACTCCAGATGTTCCATGGTTTAGGAATGGCCAGTGTGTAAAACTTCCATAACAAATACGAGAGTGCAGTGATTTTCTTTATGAAAGATTTTCAACATTCCTTAATGTTGACATTTCTTTAAATAGTACATTGGTGCAATTTATAAATAGTAAATAGTACATTGATTCAATTTATAGAAGTGTGATTTATGCAAAATTTTAAAAGAACACATCTCCTGAACCTCTATTATTCAATATAATTGTTGGGCTTACAAGCTGATTATTAACCTAATGGTGCACTTTATCATCATTAGGTGGAAAACTTTTGTATCTTCATTATCCAGATGCCCCGAATGTGCGTGAAGTTTCCCTCACTGTTGGCACTGATTGAGGTGGACAAAAGGGTGATCCTGCTACTTGTGAAAGGGAGGATCCAAGACTCTAGTCTTGTAGAATGTCCTTATATCACTGCTGGTATAGGGAGAAAGGACTAATCATGTATATTCTCTAGAGGGCTGAGAAAGTAAGGAGGTCTCTAACTGGTATCATGGTCCTACTTTGTAAATTCCTGGTGACTACTAAGAGATTTTATTAAGTTCTGTTCTTAGTTTTCTCTTCTGTGTGTTTGCTGGGGTAAAAATTCTAAATCCTGTTACTTAACAGTTTGGTTCTTTTAAATTAAAAGAATACTTGTTGTAGTGAAAATACTGTGAGTAGCAGTAGAAGGTTACAGTTCCTTTTCTGTTTAATCATCTGGTTCAGCTTGCAGCAGCTTAGGTCAGAGCAGGTGCTCTGCTGGTAAGGTACACATGGATCTAGACTCTTTTTTGTGTGTGTGCTGGGATGGAACCCAGGGCTTTATATATGTTTGGTACACACTCTACTACTGAGCTACTTTCCCATTCTCCTATCCACAGTCTACAAAAATTTCTTGGAATGGGCTAGTATTACACTTTCTGTAGGATTGGAGGCACTCAGCCATTGGAACATTTGGTGGCTGGTGCAGATCTGTAGTCACTCTGAATCCCAGGCCAAAGGAGCCATAGCTCTCCTGAGGAAGCTCTTCTTAGGGAAGAAGAAAAAGAGAGAAAATCCAATTGTAGGACATTTCAAGTTTGTTTATCTGCTAAACCTCTCCTTGACCAAAACAATTCACACGGCTGAATCTGATGTCCAGGGAGGGGAAGCAGACTCCTCCTACAAGGGAGAGAAGAGAAAGTGAATATTTTTTTTTTTTGCCCTCCCAATTTTTTTTTTTTTAATTTTTTATTGTGGGTTGTTCAAAACATTACAAATTTCTTGACATATCATATTCGACACTTTGATTCAAGTGGGTTATGAACTCCCACCTTCACCCCATACACAGATTGCAGAATCACATCAGTTACACATCCATTGATTTACAAATTGCCATCCTAGTGTCTGTTGTGCTCCTCTGCCTTTCCCATCCTCCACCCTCCCCCCTCCCCACCTCTCCCCTCCCCTCC
>NW_026000101.1:11912814-11924437 GCF_001458135.2 Marmota marmota marmota | reverse complement strand
TGACCGGCCCTCAGCAGGACCCGGACCGAGAAGCAGTTTCCGCGGGCTCCTAGCCCCGGGCCAGTGAAGTTCCGGGAGCCGGAACTCGGCTGCTCCGTGCTCCGTGTAAGCTCCTATAAGTGTAAGCTCCAAGAAGCAGTCCCCGCGGGCTCAGTTCTGGGAGCCGGAATTCGGCTGCTTAGTGCTTGTTGTATGCTCTGATAGGAGCAGGGTCCAAGAAGCAGCCTCCCTCGGTGTTCGCTCCGATAAGCTCAGGTTCTAAGAAGCACCCAGGCGCTAAACCCTAGCAATCTGTCTGCAAGCCGCAGGCGAATTGCAGCCTGAAATTACCTGATCTATGGCTGAATGAGCTGCGGTCAGTCGAAAACCGGGAAGGTGACGTCAGTTTCGAAAGTGAATATTTTTGAAAAATAATTTAATCTAAGACAGTATTATAGGGAGTAAGTGAGCTAGTGGGATACCAAGGAGTTGAGATTACCTTATAAATTAAGGAACAGGGAATCTAGGAGAGAAACACCTTTCTCATTTTCTCCTTAGACACATCTTCCTTCTTTCCTTCCTTTAAATTTTCGGCAGGTAGAAGGGATTTAAAATGGTGATAATAATAGAATATGCTTCTTTGGGTTGTTAAAATAAATGAATAGTATAGATTTGCCAATATGTACAATGGAGTCACATCCTGATAAACTTATAGTAAGTTGGAAATATCAAAAATTCATTTAAACACTATAGAACATGATAGCAACACTGCATTGTACAGTACAGGTAACTTGGCGAGGTGACTGCCAAGGTGGCTGCCAGGGGACTGCCTGGGAGCTGCAGCTGTCTGTCTTGCCCATCATCACAAGAGAGTATCCTACTGTTCCTTGTTAGACTGGGAAAATATCAAAAGTCAAAGTACAGTTTCTACTGGATGCTTATGTTTGCATCATCACAGAGTCAAAAATTATTAGTCAAACCATTGTAAGTCAGAGATATTCTGCATGTGTATTTAGAACAGTGCCTGGCACATAATAAACACTGCAAATTTTAGTCCCTTTATTTTCTCAAAGTCATACGGCCTCTACATGGAAAGGTTTGAATCTAAGGAATCTGGCTCCAGAGCTCATGTTTTTAAGAATCATAACACAGACTTTCTATGTGTGTATGGGGGGGTCTCTATTAAATCTTATCTTTGCAAAGAACGTTGACTTCCTGAGTATTAGATTATCATCTGCAAAATACCAACTTCTCATGATTGCTATAGTGATCACATGAGAATATAAATATGGAAGAGCCTTGTAAACTGTGAAATCAAAAACAAGAATTTCCTAGATCTTTTGGCCTTTTGTGTTACAAGAGAGTCTGAGAAGATCTCTCCTTTCATCACAAAGCCTCGTCTTAATTTCTCTTCCCAGTTGCCCCTCTTTATGAATCTCCCTGGACACAATCACTGATTCGCTCAGTTGAATAGCCAGGCTCTGTGAAATCACTGCTGTTGAGCCCTTACCTGGCAGGCTCTCCAACCCTCTATGGTCCCTTCATGTAACCTGTGCTGCTGCAGTGTTGCCCATTCCTCAAGGTCCAGTGAATACCAGGACGCCCTCCTGGAACCTGGGCTTTGGTCCCAGCTTTGCTGGTAACTCATCATGTGATTATGGGCAATTTATTAGATCTTTCCGGATATTCATCTCCTTGTATATAAAATAAGTGTGTTAGAAAAAGAAGATCTCTAAATTCCCTTCCTGTGTTCTAATTAGTCTCATTCTGAAGTTAAACTAATCTTTTCAGTTTACTACATGTAACCCAAGTTTGCAATTTAGCATTCTCCTTAAAAGATAATGTGTACATAAATAGAATTCAAATACTATATCCAAGTGGATAAGCCCCAAGGTTGAAAGCAACATTTGTGAATGTTATTGATATTAGGATAATGATTGTACTTAAACTGTTAATAACATAATCTAAATATAGACCATCCAAGAATTTCTATATAGTGGGAACACAAGGGTTGGTGCTTCCCAAAATGTAATTTTCCCAGCAAAATGTAATTGGCTGCTGTTTACCTGTTTCAAATTGTCCAATTCTATAGCTTATAGGATACTTCTATTTTACAGATTTCAGTGTTCTAAGGCAATAATGTGCCCAGAACATGTAGATTTTGTATACTTTTAAAAATTCTTTTCAGTGGACTTCTAAAGGCAATATCTCTTGTAAAAGAGAGATGTCTGAAAACCTACTTTAAATGGAAGGAAGGTTTTCATTATTTATTGAATATCTATGGGCTCTAGACATATTCATATATTATTTCATTTAATGCTTCAAATATTTTGCAGGTGTAGATTATATTACCCATAGATAAGGAGATATAGCTTTAAGAGGTTGATTTTTCAAAATCATGTGCTAAAAGTTCTGGAGATGGATAGTAGTGATGATGACACAATTGTGTGAATGTACTTTGTACCACTGAACCATATGCTTAAAAATGGTTAAAATGGAAAATTTTATATTTCACCCCAATTAAAAGAAAAAACACATACTTAAGATGTAACTTAATTAGATTTAGATGCCAAGTCAGTATGCTTTGGTCAGTGTGTTCATGGCATGGGAGCATGGCACTCGATGGGCTGGTTTTATTTATCAAAGATCTGCCAGGACACTGAAAAGCCAGAAACAAAGAAAAGCGGAGAGAAGAGCTAAATGAGGTTAAAGGTGTCAGCAACAGCCAGGGTGACAGGCCCCAATTCTGTCTTAAAGCAAACTGAGAATCAGTGACCAAGCCAAAAAAGAGAGGTTTCTAATCAGTGCTGCCATTTTTATTGTGTTTCTTAGACAGCTTGTTAAAAATGCATGTTTTGACTCAGTAAGACTGGTGTGGGGTCAGATTTTGTATTCCTGATAAGCTCCTAAGTGATGGGGATTGTTTCTTGTCCATGGACCAAACCTTAAGTAGCAAGGACTTAGATCACAATAACCTCCTCCAAGGTGGCTCACCAGGTGTGGGTTTCAGACCACTTGAGGATGGAATTGAAATCCCACACATTTAACAAGCTTCCCAGTTGCTTGTTATGTATAACATTTGAGAACCACAGCTAATAAGATATCATGTGGCACTAAATAAAAATCATTTGCTTTTCCATTTCCAGTTTAGAAAGGGCTTTCGTGTATTCTTTTGTACCTATACATCAGGTTGACAGAGATGATTGTTAGCCCCACTTGGCAGATGAGGAAACCGATATCTGCAATCATTATGTTCTGGACCAAAGGTTTTCTGGCCCCAAAGAAAGCATTCTTTTTATTATTTTGTGGCTTGCTCTCCCACTTTACCATATCTTTACTTATACTCCTACACAAATTAGAAGTTCTTTTATGTCTAAAAAGCTTTGCAGAGCAGTTTTCTTGCTGTGATGCCTTTAAAGATTTCAATCTAATTTAGCACATTAAGCAGCACAGTTTATGCTTATGAGCATAAAGCTATCCAAGGTCATGACAAAAAGAAAATGTTTGGTGAAGTAATTAAGAAATAGACTGCCTTGAGATTTTTTAATCTTTGTTTTTTCACCTTTCACCTAGACTTACCAATTGTTTTTCATTTTCTTTCTTTCAATCATTTGCCAGAAAGTTTCAGACATTATGAAACTTTATCCCTAAGTACTTCAGCATGCATGTTATAAGCATAAGAATATTCTCCAATGTTACTACAATCACATTACTACACCTAAGAAAATCAACATTAATTTGGTAATATCTAATATGAAGTCTATGATTTAAATTTCTCCAGTAATCCTAATGTCTTTTATTGCTGTTTTCTCAAATCCAATCAAGGTTTACTGCATTTGGATGTTCTGTCTCTATATAATCTAGAACAAAGCTTTCTTCCTTTTTTTTTTTTTTGTTTTTTTCATGACATTAATTTCTTTTAAAATCCAGGCCTTGTAAAGTGTCCCACATTCTGGATCGATGTGATTCCATCCTTATGATTAGATTTAGGTTAAATATTTTCTGTATGACTATCACATAGATAAATGTCGCATATCTCTCATTGCCATCCTCACAGGAGGCACATCTTGGTGAATTGTCTCATCACTGATGATGCTAAATTTGATCACCTGTTGAAGGTTGATATTATTTGCAAAATCTCACCATTATAAATTATTTTGCTCATATTAAGTTATCTGTGAGGTGATCCTTTAAGACTCTGTGAATATCCCCTCATAATCTTTCACCCAGTGATTTTTTAGCATCCACTGATGACTCTTACCAGAATGGTGATTACATTAGCCTTGCAATTTGTCAGCATTCATGTGGATAAAGGTGTG
Organism: Marmota marmota marmota; assembly: GCF_001458135.2. Taxonomy (NCBI): domain Eukaryota; kingdom Metazoa; phylum Chordata; class Mammalia; order Rodentia; family Sciuridae; genus Marmota; species Marmota marmota. Next base: position 11,920,139 of record NW_026000101.1, on the reverse strand, counting down.
CTGGGTTTGACAAAACTCTACTTTAGGTCACCTCAAGTCACACCGGCTACTCACTTTTCTTCATCTTTTTTTAAGAGGGCGTCTCCCTTAGAATTGCTTTGCTGGATGTAGGGAATACTAGGGATAGGTCTCCCCCCATGCCAGCAAACACCCACCTAAGAGAAAAGGCTCCCAACTTCCTTCTTCTGAGCATCCTGGCTCCAGATTGCCTCCTTGGTGTCCGCCTGGCATGATCCATCTCTCCTGCACTCTGCTGGAGAAAATCATATGCTTTCTCTCCCATTATCTTCAATGGCCACTTCAATTTTTTCCCCACCCTTTCCAAATCTGACCCAGAATATCTGTGTGGCATGGACTGGGGCAGCTATCTGATTGGAAGGGAGAGACCAGGGTGCTTGTCTTGGAGTGGTGTCTATTATATAGACTGTATATCATAGATCAGGTTTTTAAAAAAGTAAGATTTTACATAAGATTGAGAAAATGCAATTGCTCACATCAATTGGTGATGAAGACTGGGGTGCAGAGGCTGAGAGAGAGCTGTTGGAGAGCTTGGTGGAACTATAGCTGCCTTCCACTACCTTTTGATGCAGCCACTCCCCTCAACCCTTATCCCCATTCTGCCCTGCCCCCTCTTCCCCTTCAGAGAGCACAGAAGCCATGCTCCAGGCATTTCCTCAGAGTCTCAATACCTTGTCTACAAGCCCAGTTGCCTCAGCCTCCATTCTCTCCTTCCTCCTCATTACGAAGAAAATATCTGCTCTCAAAAGCCATTCCTTCCACCTGTGCTTTGAATTTCACTCTTCTGTCTTCTCAAGAATCTTACACAACTGAATATCCTTTTCTCTGTCTTGTCTATTCAGGTCTCTCTTTCTCCCTTTACTGGACCTTTATCACCATCATTTAAATGTTCTATAGTCTCATCTTAAAAAGTCCTTCTTCGGGCTGGGGATGTGGCTCAAGCCGTAGTGTGCTCGCCTGGCATGCGTGCAGCCTGGGTTCGATCCTCAGCACCACATACAAACAAAGATGTTGTGTCCGTCAAGAACTAAAAAATAAATATCAAAAAAAATTCTCTCTCGCTTTCTTTAAAAAAAAAAAAAGTCCTTCCTCTACCTGTAGGCACATCCTGCCTGTTTCTCTTCTTCCCTTCACAGCCGAGCTGTCTAAATGTTCTGTCTCCTCTTCCTATTTCTTATTCATGTCTCATTAAACTCTAATCTGGATTTTTCCCCTACCAATTTACCAAGTAGCCCTTGCTAAGATTACTGGTGGCTTCAAGTGGCTGTACCCATTGGACACTATTCAATACTAATCTTGATTGACCTCTCAGCAGCATTTGACCAGTTGGCCACATCCTGCTCTGGAAACACATTTGTTACTTGGTCATTGTTCTTTCCTGATTTTCCTCTTAATTTTCTAACAGTTCCTACTCAGTTCCCTCCATTGGAGTTCCTTAGCTCCATTGTGGGCCCCTCTTCTCTTGTACTTTTATCTCATTAAGTCCTCAGACTCACTTCCATGACTTTTTAAATCCTCTGATGCCCAGTGTAAACCTCTCTTATGAGCACCAGACTTACAAATCCAACTACTACTGGAGGCTTCCATGCTGATACCTCACTGCACCTCAAACTCAGTGTGCCTACCACTGAATTCAATTTTCCTCTCTTCAAACCTGCTTTTCCTCAAGAGTGGGTCATTTTATAAATGCTACTGAACTGGGGATAACTGTCACTTGACATTTTCTCTCTCTTACCTCCCACATCTATTCATGATTTTATCTGCTAAATCTGTCCAATCTATATACTTGTCCCCATCTTAAATTTTTTTTAGTTGTAAATGGGCACAATACCTTTATTTTACTTATTTATATTTATGTGGTGCCGAGGATTGAACCCAGTGCCTCACATGTACTAGGCAAGTGCTCTACACTGAGCCACAACCCCAGCCCTACTTGTCCCCATCTTACCTGGTCCAAGTCACCATCATCACTTACTTGGACCATCAAAAAGAATACATTATATCATTAAGTACAGTGACCATTGTGTTTAATAGATGGTTTTCTTTGCGTACATTTTGTCATTTCACTCCATGCTGCACTCTGCAGCCACATGATTTCTGGTTTAACAGATTCATTGAATTTTTTCTTTTCTTTTGTGCAGTGCTGGGTGTTGAATCCAGGGCCTCATGCATGCCAGGCAAGCATTCTGCCACTGAATTGTATCCCCAGCTGAACTGAGATGTTAGCTGAACTGAGATGTTAGTACAGTTCACCCTTTAGCCAAGTGATCTTTTTCAAACACAAATCTAAGCAGGTTATTCCATGCTTATAAACTTAAGTTCAAATCTGAATCATTATTCCGGCTTAATAGGTCTACATGATCTGTCCCTTTGCTCCCTAACATCTCCAACTTTATTCTGTCTCATTCACTCTCCAGACTGTTTCTTAAAAAAAAAAAAACAAAAACAAAAACAAAAAAACAACAAACCAGGCAGATAAAGTTATATGTATTTATGGTGCACAACATGATGTTTTAAATTATGTATACAGAATGATTACAACTAGCTAAATAACAAATGGATCTCCTCACACATAGTTATCATCTTTATGGTGAAAATATTTTACATCCACTTGTTTTGCATTTTTTCAAGAAAACAGTATGTGGTAGCGCATGTGCTTAGCATGTGCAGAGCCCTGAGTTCAATGCACAACACACACGCAAAGAAATATATCATCATGAAATAGTGACCATACTGTTTAACAGATCTCTTGATCTATTGTATCATATAATAGATCATATATATTCCCAATATTTTTTACCTTTATTTTGTTTTTTATGTGGTGCCAGGGATCGAACCCAGTGCCCCACGCATGCTAGGCAAGCTCTATACCACTGAGCCACAACCCTGGCCCTCTTCTATTTTTTTTTTTTTTTTGAGAGGGGGCAGTATTGAGGATTGAATTCAGTATTTAACCACTTTGCCATCCCCAGTCCTTTTTATTATTTTTATTTTGAGACAGAATCTTGCTAAGTTGTTGAGGCTGGCTTTGAACCTGTGATTCTCTTCTTCAGATTCCCATGTTGCTGGGATTACAAGGGTGCCACTATGCTTGACTTATTCCTTTTATCTAACTGTAATTATGTATCCTTTGACCAAATTCCCCACTTCTAAATTCCTGAGTCTTGGAACCACTATTCTACTCTCTATTTATCTGAGATCAACTTTTTTTGGATTCTGCACAAGAGATCATGTGGTATTTGCTTTTGTTTCTTGAATTTGCCATATCTTTTATTTCATTTTTAATGATTCGGTTTCTTCATAGAATACTCTTCCCTCTTACCTTCTTCTAATTCTTCTTTGTCATCCAGCTTCAGCCTGAATGGCACTTCTGGAAAGCTTTCCTTGATACCTCCAGCTCCTGGTACATCAGGGGCTGGATGCTTTAAAGTCTGACATCCCTACCACACTACAGGAGAAGGACTGTGCCTGTCTTGTTCATCTCAGTGTCCTCACTGCCTTACACAGTTGCCTGGCACATAATAGCAATCTCTAAATACTGCTGAATGAATAGGGCTATTGTTACTGTGCTCCCTGACCTGCCCTACCCCCTGCTCTCATCGTTGTTGAGGTCACCACTGCCAAAGTTGCCTTATGTCTTATCACTATTGTTCTGTGCTGAGAGAAACAGCCTCAGAATGTGATCTTGCTGTTTTACCTTTGCAACTCAGCTGGGAATCCAGACTAAGTGCTGAGTCTAACTATATTGACCCCAATGCAAAGCTGCCAAGCCATTAGATTTTAGGGAATAATTTTCAACTCTGAAACAAGGAAGAAGAATTAAAAAATTATGGACTCAATTCAAGTTTACATGTACATATACAGTTGAGTTGATACATACAGTAATATATGCTTGAGTATACACATGTAAATGTACATGTATAAACACAGGGCCTGGCTGTCACTCTCAAATATACATGCATGCACACTCTCACAGAGGCAACCTGATATATACTCATTCCTTACATATGTACACAGGGAGTAAAATGGCATATGCTTGGCACTTATGCATATGTACAGAGGCAAGCTGATATACTCATTACATATGTATACACACAGGCAAATGACATATGCTCAGTACATATGTATACATACAGAGACAAGCTGACATACTTAAACACATTCAGTGGTAAGATATAATTATTTAGTTCCTTTGAATCTCTCTAATTCCTCCATGTGCCTAGCTCCTTGCTTTGTCTCTCATGATTCTAGCTCAGCGGATGCCATTCTCAAGTTCCTGGGCTCTTGGCTGTAACCTCTTGTCTTTCCCTTTGACCCACCTGGCTATTTGTCCAACTTTTCCTCACAGCAGTTGGCTGCCCCTCCAGTCACCAGGTTTCCCTTCTGCAGGTTTCTTCAATAGGCAGCCAGCCCAAATGACCTTTTTTGATTGTTGAATTTAACCCTTTGGGTTTTGATCTGGAGTACTAATTGTGACATTACATAGACCTGGTCTCAGCCTTGTTGCCCACTGACTATGTAACCTTGGGAAAAATGACTTAACCTTGTTAAACCTGTTTTCTAATCTAGAGAATGAAGATAATATTAACATCTTTTATGTTTTTAGTAGTATATATTGGGTAATACATATGGAACTTTCATCCTAGTATATAAGTGTACTCGACAACTGTCACTGAAAATAAGTAACATTTGCTGATGATGTGGCACATGCCTGTAGTCCCAGTTTGATGAGATGCTGAGGCAGGAGAATTGCAAGCTCAAGGCCTGTCTGAACAACTTAGAGACACCTTGTCTCAAAATTTAAAAAAATGGGTGGGGGTTGTTGGATATATAGCTCAGTAGCAGACCCCCTGAGTCTAATCCAGTACTGCAAAAACAAACAAATAAGTCCCACAAAAAACAAAAATAATAACATTTATCGCATGCTTACTAAGCCACTACTACCTTTAGCTAATTATTTATTGAATACTTGTGACGTACTAAATTTGGTTCTGAGTACTTTAAATATATGTCCCCTCCCCTTTTCTTTGCAACCCAGGGTCTCTTGCATGCTAGTGTGCATGCTACCACTAAGTTATACCCCCAACCCTCTAAGGACCTATTTATCCTTACAACAAACCCTATGAAGTAGATAAAAATGGAACTGAGTAGATCATGGAACTGAAGCATAGAGAAATAACTTGCCATAGAACCAGCAAGTGACAGAGCTAAGACACAAACCCAGATGGTTTGGTTCCAGAGCTTACACTCTTGATTATTCTGTTCTACCTCCTACTTCCATTTATGTATGATTGTCTTTGTCAGGAAAGCTATTTCTTTGGTACAATCCTTTATGAGTTAAAACCCTTGGAGAAATTTTTGAATTGCAGCTGAAATTTTCCATTTGCTGAAAGATCAAGAAAAATCTTAATTCTGTATTCAGAGCAGTGCTAAACAATTGTATGATAAAAAGACCTGCAGGAAAAACCCAGAGATGCCTCCTCACTCTCTCTGCCCACTCACAGGGACTGTTTGGGTGAGAAGACTTTCAAACTGACAAAATTATAGTGGGGAGGCTGTTCTCTGGGTTTCCACTGCATGTTTTGTTCAGATATCTATAAATGCCTCCTTGCCTTCTGCCCACCATGCACATTATGGGAATGTGGGTAGCAATAATAGTGCCTTCAACCAGAGTCCTTGACAATGTACTCACAAGAATCCCTGCATCATTATCATAAGAAGCCCCAACAAAATCTTCTGACACTCTTGCAGGTGCTCAGGATGCCTTGTGCATACTCTCAGCAGCTGCAGATTTTTATTTTATTTTTATTTTTTATTTTTTTGGTGCTGGAGATTGAACAGGGCCTCCACTATACTAAGTATGTGCTCTACCACTGAACTACATCCCCCAGCCCTTGACTGTGGTCAGTTTTTCAATTAATATTAATTGTACATATGGGGTGCAGTGTGGTATTTTTATACTTGCAAACAGTATGCATTGATCATGTCTAACCATCCCTCTCTACCCTCTCCTTGCCCCTACTCCAGCTCCTTCCAAATTCCTAGTAATTAGTTTTCTACTTTTCAGGTTGACTTTTTTTGGAATCCACATGCACTACTAATCTTTCTGACTTATGTTACTTAGTATAATGTCCTCTAATTCCATCCATTTTTGCTGCAAATGATGGGATCCATTCTTCTTTATGGTTGAATAATGCCCCATTGTATATATAGATCACATTTTCTTTATCCATTCACCTGTTGGTGGGCACCTAGGTTGATTCTGTATCTTGGTTATTGTGAGTAGTCTGGCTGCAGTCATGACAGTTCCAATCTTTGCTCAATCTTGTATCTGATGTTCCTCCATCTTCTCAAATGCTTGTGATGCGGAGGGCTTTTGGATCAGAATGAACCAGATGACTCCAACTTCCTAGCATTTGTAGCCTTAGTACTTAACTTCATTAGGCCTTTGTTTCCTAATTCATAAAATGGAAACAATACCTTCCAACAAGGGGGGTAGAAAGATTACTGATAACAAATATAGTGTCTGACAATACCTTGGAGGTCCTCAGTGAATTAACCCAGCATGTCCTCAGAGAATTTTAAGTTATTATTAATTCATGTGATCCAACAAGTATTCTCTCCCATCAACAACATCTCCTTTACTAGAGTTTAAGCTCTATGAAAAACAGGGACTTTGTTTTGTTCATTGCTGTTTCTGTGTATCTACAACAGTGCCTAGATCATAGTGGATGTCCATTAAATACTTGTTGAATCAATGAAGTTCTAAACAAGGGGACCTTGCTGTCTCAGGTCCTTCCTATTCTGGCTGGCATTCAGACTCTCTTACCGGTCCTTGGCTTGCTTGGAGTGCTCCCCTGTCTCCTGGTTAACTCCCATTTATCCTCTAATCTTAGCACAAGCATCACATCTTCAGAGAAACCTCTGAATTTCATCTTTGTAACATTTAAAAATGTTGCAATTTTATTTTTATCTGTATAGCTTTGATTAGTATTTGACCTTAAACTTTGTAAGAACAGACATCAGGTCTGTTGGACACACCACTGAATTCTCATGGACTAGAAATAGACCCTCATTATCAATGTGCTGAATGAATGACTTTATCCACTCTCCTATTTTTTTTTCTTTTTTAAAGATCTCTCTGTCAGTGGGGCTGGGGTTGTGGCTCAGTGGTAGAGTGATTGCCTAGCAAGTGTGAAGTACTGGGTTCCATCCCCCGGCACCCCATAAAAAACAAGCAAATAAAATATTGTGTCCATCTGCAATATATATATATATATATATATATATATATACTGTCTCTTATA
>NW_026000101.1:11908090-11912008 GCF_001458135.2 Marmota marmota marmota | reverse complement strand
TATATATATATATATATATATATATATATATATATATATATATATATATATATATATATATATATATATATATCTCCCTCTCTCTAGGAAGTGGGGTCAGTCCCAGGCTTGTGCCAGTGCTACACCATAAATCAACCCTTTCTCCTGTTTCTGGATGGAGCATTCTGACTCTCCCCCAGGCGGGGTAATCTGTCAGCCCCCAGGTGTCTTATTACTGCTTCTCAGGACTTCATTATGCAGCTAGTCCATCCAGCAGGAGTTCCAGAAAAGCCAGGATTTTGGCAGGGCTGGGAGTATGGGATGGGATCTGCCATTTACTCCTACCCTACCCTCGCTCTATTTATATTTAGTATTTATCACACTGTGTTGTAACTGTTAATTTTCAGATGTCTCACCATCCCCACACAGCTAGGGCAGGATTATCTCTTGCCACCAGAGGCTACTGTAATGCCTAGCATGCAACAAATGCTCATAAAAGTTTCTTGAAGGAATGCAATGTTTTTCATGAGTGAAGCTTTAATGAGGACAAGAACCAATTCATAGGAAAGGGCGCACTGTCTCTGGCATTTTTCTTTTTAAGCCAAGAAACACCTTTCTATTTAGGTTAATTTTGATTGCAGTTTTTTGTTGCTCAGAACTGAAAACATTCTTGAAAACAGCAATAACTAATGGTGTCCAAGTATAGGATCTCTGATAAGATTTTTGTACAAAAATATTCACCCCTCTCACTTACCTCCTTAAGAACAGACTTCCTAATCTCTTGTCTTTGGGCTCAACCCCAGGAGTAGTTTTAGCCTGCGGGATGTTAGCAGACATGTACAAATGGCAGTGTAGAAAGTGCTTGCATGGTTGGGCCTGTCCCTGTGCAACACTGCCACATCCCTAATAGTTCCTTCTGATAGCTGCTGCCACTTCAGCCAGGGTCTCAGAATGAATACTGGTGGAATGAACCAGAACTCAGTCTGCGCACTGGACCCAAGCCCAGCTGGATCTGAGAACCATACAGCCAGGCCTCGCCTTGACCAGTCAAGTCCCAGACAACCCCTATGAGACCCAAGAGAAATGATTATTATTTCATGCTGCTGAGAATTTATGGTTGTTATGGAGCAATAGCTGATTGATCAAGATGAGGTCAGAGGTTTTCAAATATGACAGGACATTGAGTTATCTAGAGAACTTTAAAAGCAATGAGATACTTGAGCTTCACCCAGACTGGAATGATGTTCAGAATTTACATTTCTTTTAAACTCTCAGAGTGGATTTTATGTACCAAGTCCTATATCATTTTGTTATCTGGTATTTTGGAGCCACATAATATTAGAGTGTGATGGGGGTTTTATTAGATAACCTCTAAGATCCTCTTTTTCTGAGATTGTATGGTGAAAGTCAGAGAAATCCTCTTTCTGAATTAGAGTCCTTTTCAATTTAAAAACTTTTTTTTTTTTTGTACCAGGGATATTGAACTCAGGATACTTAACTACTAAGCCACATCCCCAACCCTTTATTGTATTTAGAGACAGGGTCTCACTGAGTTGCTGAGGGCCTTGCTAAGTTGCTGAGGCTAGCTTTGAACTTACGTTCCTCCTGCCTCAGCCTCCTGAGCTGCTGGGATTACAGGTGTGCACCACTGCACCCGGCTCACTCTGAAAACTTTTCAGAAATGTGTGTTGAATTTTTCTTACCTAATTTGGAGAAAGACACAGATGTAAATTAAATTATGATTTATGAACCCAGGGTTGTTTCCTTTTTATTTAAGTATTATCTACTCTTACTATTTCTGCCTGGGCTATAGTCAGTCAATGAATAAAAATTTAAGGCAGAATACTGGGGTTGGGATGCCAAGATACATGCCAGGGAAGTAGCACAGGTGAAGTCAAGATTCAAAGAGCTGCTGAAGGAGTGCTCTGAGAATGAGCATTCCTCTGTGGCTTAGCAGTCAGGCACCTGGGATCACACCTAATTCAGGAAAGTCTGAAGTTCAGTTGTAGTTGTAACAACTGCCATGACACTGCTGACAGTTTAGAGGTTTGAGGCAAATCTTAATGTTAAAAACTGCAAATTTATTTATGTAAATAGCAGAATGAAGACATAATTTAAAAGGAAATAATTTTTAAAAATTTTAACGATAAGAAACTGTCACTGAAAAAATTCAGATCATAGCCAGGTGCAATGGCCCACACCTGTAATCCCAGCAGCTCAGGAGGCTGAGGCAGGAGGATTGCAAGTTTGAGGACAGCCTCAGCAATTTGGCCAAGCTCTAAGCAACTTAGTGAGACCCTGTCTCAAAATATCAAAGGGCTGGAGGTTGCTCAGTGGTAGAGTACCCTGAGTTTAAAACCCTGCTTCCAAAAAAAAGTTCAGATCATACAGAAAAACATAAAGGACAAGGAACTATTTCTCACAAGCTATTTCTCAGAGATAACCATTGCTGTATAGTCATCTTGACTTTTTTCCTATGGATGTGTACACATGTACATTTTAGAAAAATAGGATTTTCTTATACACCCTCATTACTGCTTTTTTCCATGTCAGTAAACATTAACCTAATTGTCATTGCTGTTAAAGCTGTATTATAGGCCAACATACTGAGATGTATCATACTTTATATTTAACTAGTCCCCACTGGTGGACAGTTAGGTTATATTTTACTATTGTAAAAAGGCTCTGGTAAACATCCTTATTTATATTTTTTTCTGATTTCTGTAGGATAAATTCCAATATGTGGGATTGCTAGATTAAAGGGTAAATGCATTTTAAAGGTTTTTCATTCATGGTCAGATTGCCCTCCCAAAGAGTATAAATTAACAGCTGGAGGATTTGTCACTTCTTGTTAATCATCCTGGGGTGGGGACAGAATTTTATCTTATCTTTTATTACTAATGGTTTTAATTCTCTTTTCACATATTTATTGTCTACACTTTTTTGTGAATAAGCCAGCCAGCTTTTTATTATTATCTGTTTATGTAAGTATTTTGTCTCATTTTTACATTGAAGGCATTTTTCCTGATGTGGCTTTCTTTGTGGATTTCCCACACATTTCTTAATTTTACTGGTGAGTTTTTAAACTGGTGAGTTTTTCAAAGAGACTTAAAAATTCCTTCTGAGATAGGAGGCAGTATAATGGAATGAAGAGGGCAGAAGACTTTCCGAGCATTCAGTCCAGGATCTTATGTCTGGGTTATCACCTAGCAAGATGTGGCCTGAAGAACACTGGTCTGAGAGGCAGATCATGAAGTCTCTGGGTCCCAACTTCCTCATCTGTAGATGAGAATGAAAACTCCGGTGTAAGGCTGTAAAGAAGAACTGGAGAGAAACGCATGCAGAGAGCTTCCTCCAGGCCTCGGACCCAGCAAGTCCTCTCTAAATCTTGGCTGTTATTAGGGGGAGAGAGCAATACAGACTTTCCAAAGTATTTTAAATTCAGTCGGTGTGGCGCATCTGGGAACCCGGTGGGGGTGAGGTCCTAGAGATTCAGCCATTCACGTAGCATCTCCTCTCTGTGAACTGCACGGCTGGAGTCAGAACTTGGGTTCCAATCCCGATCCTGCCCATTTTTTGGTGTGTGACCTTGGACAAGTCACCTTTTCCTCTCCGCGGTCGTTTCTTCACCTGGAGAACAGAGGGTGGCCCACCTGCCCCTCTTTCCCAGCGTTTCAAAACGTTTGACGGAAACGCTTCAAAAACGCTCACAAAGGGCAGCGACGACGTCTGTTAGGGAAACCCAGCCGACTAGGTCACCTCGGCACCGCGAAGCCCACCCGGCGGCGGAGAGGTGCGCGCCCGCCGCCCGGCCCCCGCCCCGCCGCAGGAACAATAGCAGCCCCGGAGGCGTTGCCGGCCGCGGGCGGGGCGGAGCTGTCGGCGCGGGCGCTGGGGGTGTGCGCGGGGGCGGGGGCTCGGCAGCCACCCCCTGCCCCG
>NW_026000101.1:11874590-11908065 GCF_001458135.2 Marmota marmota marmota | reverse complement strand
GGGTGTGCTCGCGGGAGCGCGTGTTTGTGTTGTGAAGGCTCCGGGGAGGGCGGCCGGCCCCAGGCTGGCGTCTGTGGGAGAGCACTGTGGTGGAGATGGTGAGGGGCTGGGGGCGAGGCGCAGGGGCAGAGGAGTGCCCCGCGGTCTCCGGCTCGTTGTAGGAAATAGAACGGGTGGCCCGAGGGCGCGGGTGGCGGTAGAGAGAGTGTGTGAGACACCTTCGGGTTCAGAGGTGGGATGGGGTCTTGAAGTGTACCCAGGTCTTTGGATGTGGGGAAAGACCCAGGGCTCAGAAAGTGACCCGTGTTTTTGTGTGTTGTGTGTGGATGAAGCCTGGGGCTCAGGTAGTCCCCCTGGCGTTTGCATTGAGGAGGAGGGATAGGAGTCCTAGAGTGAACCCGGTTTACAGAGGGAGGGGGCCATGGAGTCATCTTGTGTGGGGTTTGAGTATAAAAACAGGTAATTTAGGCCTCAGAGAGTGCCCCCTATGAAGCAAAGCGTAACCCTGGGTTATTAAGATGGTTGTGCAAAAAGGAGAGGGTGAAGTGCCTGTGTCTCTGTGTTTTGCCAGAGGGAGAGCCCAGAGATTGGCAGCCAGGGGAGCTAGGGAATGACCTCTCCCCTCTCTCCAAGGCCGCCTGCCCTCCCACAGCTGTTGGAAACAAAGAGCTTGCTGGGGCTTTAATGGATGACACCGGGGAGGAGGGTACGGGGCATTTAAGTTTCCTCTTCCTTTCTAAAGGGGTCCCAGAGGAACCCAAGGATTCAGGCCTGGGGCAAGGAAAGGCATCCAGGTCTCTTCCGGGGTGGGGGTGGGTGGGTTGGTCCTGAGGCTGGCCTAGTAGATACTACTAATTATAAGATAATGCTTACTAACTTGTCCTTTTGTCAGTTCTCAAACCACCACTAGTCTTTAAACCCAGGGAAAGGGGGAAGAAGGATGGACAGGAGGCCACCAGGAATCTGCTGGCTAGTCTGCCAGACAACCTTTGTACCTTCTGGCTCTGAAGAGGCATTGTTTTGGGGTAGAGGGGAGGGCTGATGAAGGAGCAAGAGAGGGGTCTCAGCCCAGGGCTAAGGTTTTGGCCTGCCTTTTATGTTTGAAGGCCTAAAACCTTTTAATAATTTCACATGGTATGTTTTATGAGGGGGGGATGGGGTTTGAGAACAGTTAACAATGGCATGTCCATTAAAAGCCTTTCCATCCATGAAATAACTTTTTCTAATGGTAAGTGGGATATGAGATAGGGCTTTAATAAGTAAGCATACTTTATTTAAGAATAAAAGCAATTTGTATATTAGAGTGCCTTTTTAGAAAAAACAAATATTGGTTATCAAACTTGCAAGTGATCACACATGTCAAAATATTTTACAGACTAATATGCTATGGTTATTTGTTTTTGCTAAGCAAAGTTGTCTTTAACAAAATATGGTGTGTATTGGTTGATTTTCTTTTTTTTTTTCTTTTCTGTATGCCTTCTAACTCTTTAATGCAGAGGTTGTTTTTAAAAAGGAAATAGAGAACTGGAAACCCACATGATGTGGGGAAAAGGGCATGGGATCTAGGAGTCATGGCCATTGGTAAAAAGCAGCTGGGTAACTTGGGGCAGGTTATTTAATTTTTTTGTTTTTGGTTTCTTTTATTATAAGAGAGACTTCGATTTAATAATATCAGAGCCTTCTTTCAAGGAATATTTGTGACTGATAAAAATGTCAATAAATTAGACTGATCAAATAAAACGTTTTCTAGTCCTAAGAGACACTTGAATGACTCTAGGTCTGAAGCTAAAGTATTAACTAAATGAAATTTATAGATTCTTTTTGTAACTGTTAAAGGATGAAGACTGGGAAAAACTCATATGGAAATACGTGTGTTTTTTAATTGATGAACTTGAGAACTATTTGAGACAGCCTGGATATAAGCATCTGTTAATGCAATTGAAGTTTGTGTGTAGGTCTTTTAATGATGTTATATACTTATTCATGTATTTGAGTTTTAAAATCTAAATGCTGGCCCTGACTTCTATGGACTTTCATTTTTGCTTTTGGATCACCACTTCAGCCCACCATGACTCTTCTGGAGCTTTATTCTGTCTGACTGTGTATGTTGGGCCACTAAGCTTTGAGGCATGTACAAAGTGAAGAGCAGGTCTATGACTTTATTAATTTTTTAATTAAATTAACAGAAGTTATGTAGATTGTGGGAAAGGGTGGAACCCTGTGATGTTTACTGGAGACTTCCTATAAAGTTGGTTGATGTTGATACATGAGTCACTGATATGTTCAACCAGCTATAAATCCTCTTGGTTGAGTTCAACAGATTTTCCAGCTACTGCTGTTCAACATTTTCCATTTTGTTTATCATACACTCATTAAAAGATTTGGTCAGATTGTCTTGTTGGAATCAGTTGTGTAAATGTCTGTATCATCTTTTTTTTTTTTTCTCCATTTTAGTAATCCTATCAAAAAGCAAAGGTGTGGAGCTTGCCTTAGTGTAAAGGTCCCCGTGGTGGCTTTCTATAAACTGTATCCAAAGACTTGTTATTTACTCATTCTAGAATTTTTTAGCTAATATGTGGCAAGAAAACCCATAGATGCTTTTCTGGATTTACATGTCCCGTTTTTTGAAGATTGAGGATGCATTCTTTTCATTTCTGACTCCTGCTGCCTTGTCAAGGTAGCTTAAATAACTACTGGTTAGAGTAATTTTTTTTTGTCGGATGTGAAAGTTTTTTAAGTATTGTGCAGTGTTAAATTTGATCAGAAAGTAGATACTTTTGAACTAGTTTTATATTCCGTTTCTGTCCACTATCCAAGCTACTCATCTTAGATGTTAGCTCCCTTTTGTTAAAATTCTAACCTTTCCAGTTTGAAGATCAGGCTCCTTCATGAAGACAAGCAAAGAAGCTGAATGGGTCTGCATTGTCCTTTTGTCTTTTGATATTACGACATCTTCCCTAAGCAGTGGGTCCTTTGTTTATGTCTTCTTGCTCTAAATAGCCCTTTTTTGTTGTTTTCTTGCCTCAGTATGCCACTCATTCTGGACAGGCTTATTGGTTATTACCTTTGATTTTTTTATCTTTTTATTTTCCTTTCAAATTCTAACATATGAGAAAGTACTTTATTCATTCAAAGAAAAAAAGTTTGGCACCCATGACATTTATGAAGAAAGGTGGACTTTGAGCTCAGGAGACCAGGTAACCCAAAATGTGTGATTTTTTTTTTTCCACTTCTAACATGAATAAGTGATTTTTTAATTTAGAAAATTTTTTTTTTCTTTAGGGTGTTTGAGATGAAACATATGAGGCATTTCTATCTTAGGGAATATGCTAAAGCGGCAGAAGAACACATGAAGAGCCCAATAAATAGCATTTGGTGATAGACATAAGGTAGAGAATTTGAACTAGGTTTTAAAAATGTCACAGAAGTGGAGCTGGGGTTGTGGCTCAGTGGTAGAGTGCTTGCCTAGCATGAGTGAGGCACTGGGTTTGATCCTCAGCACCGCATAAAAAATAAAGTTTTTGTATTCATCTACAAATAAAAAATATTTCAAAAAAAAATGTCACAGCAGTTAAACATGGGCCCTCTGGATTGTTATATGATGGTAAGAATGGCTTGTGGTATATAGATAGAATAAATGTCAGATTAAGAGAAGTGCCATTTTAGTGGGAATTTAGAATTTTGGGGGATAAAAAAGTGAGTTTTTCTAATTATTGTGGAATCTGGATCAGGACACGTTTCTTCTAGATTCCTGGATATTAATTAATTTAGTGAACTTTGATTTACTATGATACACTAGGTGGTAAGGTAAATATATGTGAGGCATCTCTGTCCTCCAGGGCCAGAGTCTGACAGAGGTAGTTGGCCTCTAACAAATGTGTTCTGGTGGAAATGTCTGCTTAGTAGTACGCCTGGGCCTGCCTTCTCTCCACTAACAATCATTTATTGAACACTAGTAGCATTTAAATTTCTTTAAAGGTGTACAGTTTAGTGGTTTTTAGTATATTCACAAAGTTAGACACTAATTCCATAACATTTTCTTCACCCCCAAAAGAATCCCAATGCCTGTCAACAGTCACTCTACATTTCTACTTTTCTCTGTCCTCTGGCTGCTACTAATTTACCTTGTGTTTCTATGGATTTTCCTATTTTGGATAAAGACAATGTGTTGTCTTTTGTGTCTATTTCTTTCACTTACCATAATGTTTTTAGTGTTCATCCATATGGTAGCGTGTATTAGAACTTCATTACTTTTTATGACAATAATATTCTGCTGTATGGCTGTACCATATTTTGTGTATCCATTGCTCCATTAATGGATATTTGAGTTGTTTTTACTTTTTAATTATGAATAATGCTGCTGTAACATTTATATACAAGTTTTGTGTAGACTTATGTTTTCAGTTCTCTTCGGTGTACAAGAGTAGAATTGATGGGTCACATGGTAACTCTGTTTAACATTTTTGAGTAATTGCCAAAGCATTTTATGCTTCCCATCATTAATGTCTGAGGGTTCCGTTTCTTCACATTCTATGCTTGCTTTTTTTTTTTTTTTGGTATAGCCATTCTAGTGGGTATGAAGTTGTGTACTACTGTGATTTTGATTTGCATTTCCTTAGCGACTAATGATGTTAAGCAAATATTCATGTGCTTATTGGCCTTTGTATATCTTGTTTGAAGAAGTATCTATTCAAATCCTTTGTTGGGTTTGATTTGACATCTTGGTTTAATCATTTCCTTGGTAAACCATATTAGGCAATACCCACAACTATTATACAGAGGCTCAAATTGGTAGGTTTGCTGTAGTTGGCATGTGTATCATTTGATTTTTCTGTTCTCTAAGAGTTAGTTATATATATTCAAACTTATGTATGCCACTGGTACTTGTGAGTATAACTTAATAAATATTACACAAATCAAGAAATATGGATACAAAGTTATTTTTATGAAATGCTTTGGAAAGACTTGATGAAGGCATGGTGCTGAAAGAACTGCCTTTGAGCGAATTGCATTTGTGATCAAGAAAACTTAAACTGTGAGAGAGCTCTGTCAGTTTTTAAATGAATTTCCCAGAAAACATTTCAATTATTTCTAAGTCCCTGTTTTACTTAAAGGCAAGGGACATCATAGACAATGGATTATCAGAGTAGTTTATCTACATACTCATGCTCAAAGAAAAGGTATATATTTGAAGTTAAAATGGTTAAAATATGTATTGTTTGTGAATAATTTTCTGCTTTAACTGACTTTTGATTGATCATGATCATTCTTTATGCTCAAAAGGAGGGTTTCCACTGTACAAGGTGCCTGAAGGAAGGAACAGATACAGGGTTGGGGAAATGAATAATTCTGATTCTAGAAATTAAAAGTAGTTTCCCAGAGTAAGTGGCACTTGAGTTGGGTTTTAAGACAGAGTTGAATGTTAGCTTGAAACACTTTTGCCTCTGAGGCCTTTGTTGTTGATATTCCTTTTGCCTGGGACTTTCTTGTTCCAGTTATTTATCCCTTCATCTTCAGTCTTTGCTCTAATGTCACCTTCAAAATGATGTCTTAAAATTGCAATTTTTTGGGGACTGAGGTTGTGGCTCAGTGGTAGAGCACTTGCCTAGCACATGCAGGGCCCTGGGGTTTGATCCTCAGTACCACATAAAAATAAATAAAAGGATTGTGTCCAACTATAACTAAAAAATAAAAAAAGCAATAAAAAAATGCAACTTTTTGCACCTCTCATTCCGTCTTCTCTCCCATCTTAATCTTCCTTCATGCTTTTTTCTTAACTTATTATCTGTTTCCTTTATATAGCTCCTTGAAGGTGGGGATTTTTGCCTGTTTGGTGTAGCGTTGTATAGACAGTGTGTAGCATAGTGTCTGGCACAGTTAATTGCCCATTGGATATTTATTTGTGGGATGGATTAAAGACAGAATGAACATAGCAACTGAGAAGAGTTGGAAAGGGTATTCTAGGCCGAGGAAATGGCAAGTCTTGAAGGTGGGAAAGTGAAGACAGTATTTTGGGAATATTGCCCTGGGGCGAGGGGGCAGGAATGAAGGCAGGAGATGCAGTAAAAGTTGCCACCATTAGTGGAAGGGCTTTTAAGGCTAATGTGAAAGTTTGGCATTTGTTCTCCAGAGCAAGGTAGGCTTTTAAAGGGTTGGACATTGTGATTTTAGAAATAGTCTGTAATTGGGGAAGATGGAATTGTGAAGGAACTGGAAGCATGGTGAAAAATAATAACATGGGGAAAATTAAGAGAACTGTTGGCCTAGGCAGTGTTTGAAAAAGTTGCATTGGTTGTTAACCATTAAAAATCTACAGAAAAAAATCTACAGAACTTGGGCTCCTGTAATCCCAGCGATTAAGGAGGTTAAGACAGGAAGGTTGCAAGTTCTGGGACAGCCTCAGCAATTTAGTGAGGCCCTAAGCAACTTAGGGAAACTCTGTCTCAAAAAATACAAAGGGCCTGGGGATATGGCTCAGTGGTGCCTCTGGGTTCAATCCCCAGTACCAAAAAGAAAAGAAAAGAAAAAGAAAAAAAAAATAGAGGTTTCACTTTAAAGACTGGATTTCTGCTTTCTCTTGTAAACTTGGACTTTCCAGAAGCTTTAGGTGCTCTTTCCACATAGCCAGAATGAACTAGAGTCACCACTTCTTTACTCTGATGGCCCTCATCCAACTGATCTGTTTCCTTCACTTTTTTTCTGCCTTAGCCTCTGCTGCTGTATAGATTGGGTGAACTGTGATGCTCATAATTTGGAATGGAGAGCCTGTTTGGAGTAAATGAACATTCCTTCTCGCATTCCTGTTATTCATAGTTGCCAAGTTCATACAAATCCTTATTTCTGTAGTGCCTTGTCCTTACCTGTCTGAACTCCTTTCCTGCCTATATTTGTAACTTCCATTGCACTCTGTTCTTTTTCTGAATAATAATCCATTGTGTGGATAATATCGCATTTTATTTCATTTGCGTTGTTGCACTTTTTGGCTATTATAGATGGTGCTGCTCTGAACAGTCATATACAAATTTTTGTATGGACATACATTTTCAGTTCTCTTGGGTATGTATATACCTGAAACCAAGAAAAAGTCCAATTTGGCTGCTGCTTGATAAGGCCAGTGACTCCAGAGAGTGACAAGTGAGAGGAGAAGAAAGAGCTTTATTCAGTAGTAGCCAAAGAAAGGAGAAGCAATAGTGCTTGCAAAACAGCTTCTCAACTCTAGGGAGTTAAGGAGTTACAGATATGGGGTAAGAATAACCAGGATGGAGATAGGCTGATAAAGGGGAGGATTATTTATGCCTGTTTTAGGAATAGTTATCCTCTAGGAACTCAGGTGCCACCTGTTTTCCCTTCTTTTATGGTCTTCTGTTTCTGGTCATGGTGGCTGTAGGCATCTAAAGCCTGGGCCACAAAGGAGACAGACACAGTATGAAGACAGAAATGCCAGGCCTGTTTCTCTTGTCTAGTCATCCTGTTGGATGTCTGCAGGCCCAAATGAAGAGGTATGTCTTCAGCAAAAGCAGCCTTGATGTCCCTGGGAAGTAGCCTAGGCAACCATTATCATCATAACCCACATGCAGAGGTGTTATCTACAGCAAAGCTAGTGGGAGAGTAATAATATATTGCTCAGCTGTGTGGCCTCCAAAAATGATTTTTAAGTCAACTAAGAGCCAATAAAGCTAGAAGGTTTGTTTATTTTTTTTTCTTGGGTAATACACCTTGGAGTAGAATTTCTGGGTCACATGGTAACTTGAGCATTTTGCAGAACTGCCTGATTGTTTTTCAGGATGGTGGCACCATATTATATTTTCACCAGTCATGTATGTGTGGTCTCTCTTCTATAGCCTCACCAACATTTGCTACTGTCTTCCAAAATTATAACCATCCATTTTTATTTAAATTCATATTTGCTATTAATTTCCCTTATTTTTTGGGGGGTCCTGCATTTTTGGGGGGTTTGAGGTACTGGAGATTTAACCAGTTTGCTGCTTAACCACTGAGCTACATCCCTAGCCCTTTATATTTTTATTTTTGGTACCAGGGATTGAACCCAGGGGCGCTTAAACACTGAACCACATCCCCAACCCTTTTTATATTTTGTTTAGAGACTGTCTCGCTAAGTTGCTAAGGCTGGTTTTGAACTTGCAATCGTCCTGCCTTAGCCTCCCAAGCCACTGAGATTATAGGTGTGCTCTACTGCCAGGCTCCTTTTTATTTTTAATTTTGAGACAGGGCCTCACTAAGTTGCTGAGGCGGGCCCTGAACTTGTGGTTCTTCTGCCTCAGCCTCCTGAGTTGTTGGGATTGCAGGCAAACACCACCATGGCTGGCTCTTCTGTGGTTCTTTAATGGAATTTAAAGCTCGATTTCTTTTAAGCTGGGTTAGGTCACTTCAAGCATTTATTCTTCCTCCCTCCTTTTTCACATCGTTAGAAACATTGTTTTAACAGAACTATTTTCATTATTCCTTTATTAATTCTATTATTAGCTTCTCTCATGGGAGAAATGAGGTATGAGGAACTTGGCATACTTTTCATGTATCTTAAAATCCTCCTAGTGTATACTTTTATTAGGTGACTTCATTTATTGTAAATCCTTTGTTACTCTTCAAGTCCATTTATTTTTAAAAAGTGTCATATATTTTCCATGGATCAGTTGCCCCATCATTTTTTCAAAAGTCAGTTAAGGTTGTCAAGCTCTTAACATTCTATTCTGCCTTCAGAAACTTTGGGAAGGTATTATATTTTCAACCACAATCCATTTCTCTCACTTTTTAAGGAAATATTCATTCTTCTCTGTGGTTGAAAAAAAGTGTGTGTGGGGGAACATACACTTTTTTCTTCTTCTTCTTCTTCTTCTTCTTTTTTTTTTTTTTTTGTTAAAAGACCAGTATATAATCTATGTAGAAAAATTGAGGAATATGGAAAAATATAAAACAATCTATAATTGCCATTTTCTTCTGTAATGTGTCTCTTTTTCTTTCTTTTGTGGTACTAGGGATTGAATCCTTTGGTATGCTACCACTGAGCTGCATCCTGAGCTCTTTTTATTTTTTATTTTGAGACAGAGTTGCTAAAGGACCTAGCCAGGGTGGCCTTGAACTTGTGATCCTTCAGCCCTCAGTTTCCCAAGTGGCTCAGATTATTATTCTGTAATCTCTTAATGTTTATGCTGAAATTCATTTGATAACAGAACAATTTTGCTTTCTTAAAAAATATTAGTTGTTTGCTTTGCTTTTTTTTTTTTTTTTTCTACTTGTACTGGACCGACTGTTAGAGGTTACATCTTCTTTTGGGATTTTGAAGTTCAGTTTATTTTGCTGTATCAGTTTTCATCTAATATTGTTTGCAAGTGAAACTAAACTGCTGATGTTCCTGTTAACAATTTTGTTGTTCACAGCCTAATTGATATCTTTAGATTCTCTTTTGTTCACAAGTCAGCTCAGTCTTACATCTGTCCATTTATTTATTTATTTAGTGTCTGTTCATTTTTCATAGCTTCTCTACTGCCTACCTCTTTAAAGTGGTTTGAGAAAATTTTTAGATAGTACTGATGATAGTATTACCTTTTATTATTTGCTTCTTTAAGTTTAAGCATAAGCACTTCCTAAATTACGATTTAATTAAATCTAGGCATTTTTTCTTTCTTTTTTTAACTCTACTGCTACAGTTTGCTGGGGCTTAAGGTTGTACTAATAATGTCTTTTTAAGTTTGATTTTTGGTAGTTTCAGCCAAGGAGGAAGAAATCTTTTACGGTTTCTCAATGCTATTTTGTATGAGCGTCATTTAATTTATGTGGTCTGATGAGAGATTATTACACCAATTTTTACTCTAGGAAAAAGTTCTCCAGTGCCAATTTGCCAGTTGTTTTATGGTCTTTTGTCTCTGTGGGTGAGTTTCTTGAGTTCTGGCCCTGTTCTATTAGTCTTGCAGACACTAAGGAAAAGTGGTTAGAAATAGAAGTGAAGGCATTCTTTTTTTTTTTTTTTTTTTTTTTTTTTAAATAGTTGTAGATGGATAGCATGCTTTGCTTTATTTATTTATTTTTATGTTGTGGTAAGGGTTGAACCCAGTGCCTTACATGTGCTTAGGCAAGCGCTCTGCCACTGAGCTACAGCCCCAGCCCTTTTTTTCTTTTTAAAAAAATTAAAAAAAATGTTTAGTGCATTATAGTTAACACATAATAGTGGAGTTTATTTTGACATATTCATAAAATGCATACAGCGTAGTTTTCTCTATTCCAATTCCCAGTACAATCCCATTCCTTCTCTTCTTTCCTCCCTAAAAGGCATTCTTTTGTTTAGGTACATTTATTAATTTTTAAAAATGGTTGATTAAGGAAGCCTGTTGAATGTACTTGCAAAATCCTAAAATATATATGTAAACATGTATGTATAATTTAATAACCTTTTGTTCACTTTCACAGTGGGTCTTAGTCTTCTCTCCATTTCATATCCCTACATGTATTTCTACACTTTAATATCTGTGTAATATTTTATCAATAATTTGTTTAATTACTTCCTAACACATGGACACTTAGGTTGGTTTCCTGTTTTTCCTTTGCTGTTATGAAAATATATACAGTCTTGTATATATTTTTTGGTATTTTTTCCTTTTATCTTCATCATCATTTCTTAGAAATAGAACAGTTGGGTAAAAGGATAAAGATAACTAAAATTGCAATACATATGGTCACATGAGAGGTTTGCCAATATGTACACTCACAGTGGGTTCAAGTACTCGTTTTTCAACACCTTTTTCCAACACTGATGCTAATAAAAAAAAAAAAAAAACAGTAGCCAACACTTATTGTAGCACTTATTATATGTCACAGACTGTTCTAAATACCTTTATATTTTCATTTGATCCTCTATTAGTATTATGAGAGAAGTATTGTTACTATGGGCCCAGAAGTGGTAAATTATTAAGGTTACACAGATGGTAAGTGAGAGAACCAGGATAGCCTCTTCAACACAAAATTATAAAGCTTCTTTATTTGTTGTTAAATTTTACCTAAATATAAATAGTGTGATTGTTTTGTCTGATTTTTTTAAAAAAATATTTTTAGTTGAGATAATTCACATAGTGTAAAATTCATCATTTTAAAGTATAATTCATTGATTTTGGTACATTCATTCTCTTGCACAACTGTCATCACTATGTGCTATCTAATTACAGAACATTTCCATCACTCCAGAAAGAATCTCTTGTCACTACTAACCATCAGTCCTACCCCTCTTCCCTATCCCTTGGAAATCATGTAGAGACTGCTGTCTAAAGCTTTACCTCTTCTGGGCATTTTATATAAATAGAATCAGAAAATGTGTGGACTTTTTGTGCCTGACTTCTTTCCTTAGCATAGTACTTTGAAGCTTCTTACATGCTACAGCATGTAATTGTTTATCTAATTTTAAAAGTACTACAAGATCATCATAAAAATGAATTCAGAAAAATACAGAATAATGAAGAAAAGTTCAAATTATTATTATCATTTGCAGTACTGGGGAAAAGTACTGCAAATGATAATAATGAAATGAAACCAGGGCCTTAACCATGCTTGGCAAATGCTCTACCACTGAGCTACATTCCCTGTGAGATATCTATCCATCTATTTATCTTTCAGATTTTTTATGGGCATTAAAAAGTTTATGTTGTATATTATAAAAAATACTGCCTTTTAAAAATCTCAATGTATCATATCAGAAAATGGATTTTTTGTGATTATTTTTAATAACGTAAGAGATTCAGTATTGATCTATTGAGAAGGAAACATGTTACAGGTTTGCTAAGCTAGTGTTAGAACCTGAGATTCCGAACCAGAGGGAGGGAAGGAGAGATGATTACTGTTTCCTGGGGCTTTCCCTAGGACTGGAGACGTCTGGAACCATCCTGGGTGCCTTTAATACTCCATCTGGGATCCAGGTCTGTTCTTGCATCTGATCCTGCAGTAGCTGTCCTCTCTGTCACCTTACCTGAAGCATCCTGACAAGGCATTTAGAATTGAAGTGTAGGCAGCAGGGAAAGCAGGTGTGGGGGTGGAGGATTGACAGGATCAAAGTGTTGTTTAACAAAGGGTAGTTTGGCAGTAGCACCTAGAATGGAATAAAAAATATCAGAGTCACATAATTGTGTGGTGTATGTAAAATTTCTTTCCTTAAATATAGCTGAGAATTTTTAGTTACCACTGCTGTTGATGCTTTTAATATTAATGTAAACTGCTTTTGATTTTGTATCATGAAATATTAATAAAGTTTATTTTCTCCCTCACATCTTTATAGAAGGTAAATACTATAATATGGTTAATTTAATCAAGAAGTTAAAGAAAATTTAATTTGTGTGTGCTGGGAATTGAACCCAGAGCCTCATGCATCTGAGTTATACCCCAGCTCAAGAAAATTTAATTTTTAATTCTTTGATTTGCTGGAACTTGAAGCCAATATTTATAACATCTATTGCTTCGTTTTACCCCAAATTATATTTTCAGTGATTCTTGTCCTTAAAGCTTCTCTTCAGATTGGTTGGGAGTTGTAGTCATAAATGAGGAAAAGAAAGCGATTCTTTGTTATGCATCATACATATTCTAAGTACATTATATCCTTAAAACATTATAATACTAAGGGAAAGTGATTACCTAAAAGGTGAAGACCTAGCATGTGTTACATAACACTGTCTCAGCAGTGATTTGAAATCACACCCCCTCCATTAAAAATAATAACCAACATATAAACTCGAAAAGAGGAAGAAAATCACCTGCTGTTCAACTGGTATTTATACAGTTGCTGTTTCCATTTTTGTTTTTTCGGGGCTGGATTTTCTTACATGTGTTTTTTAAGTCTAATTGCAGGTATGTATATAGTTTTATGTTTTTGTCTTCATTTTTAACACTGATATCTTCATAATATTATATGTCATGATACATATCTTTAACTTTCTGTATAATATTCCATGGCTATACCACACCATTTCCTGGTGAGGGATATTGTAAATGTTTAAATATTTAAAATATTTTTGCTGTTTTTAGTATAGAGATCATAGAATTGGTTTGTCTGATTGGATACAAGTTCAGGAATGAGCTGGGCTTGTTTTGGGTGTGGAATCATTCAGCATTGGTCCTGTTGGATTAGATTGGTGTCCTTTTCTGAAAAGGGGATGGCTCCCCAGAAATTTTTAATATCTAGACAGTGAGTATAAACTCATTGAAATTTTGTATTTAAGAACAAAGTAAAAAAATATGTCTTATGTGGAGACAGTAAGAAGTCAACTAGAGGTGATTTCCACATTAGAGAGTATTAATTTATAGGATTTTCCCTAGCAGTGCTCTGGAGACTAGAAACAGCACTGGCAAAAGCAGATGACGTGGCTTTAATAAGAGTGGGGAAGCCAGGTTAAATACTTGAAGTAGTGGGTGCATGAGAATGTGGTGAGAGCACCAAGATGGGTTGATGGCATGATGGGCAGCTGAGGACAGAACATTTTATGTATAGTAGGAGCCCTCTTGTCATGGTTCTATGGATTATTTTTTTCTGTGGGGGGGTGGTTATTGGGGATTGAACTCAGGGGCACTCGCCCTCTGAGCCACATCCCCAGCCCTATTTTGTATTTTATTTTGAATCAAGGTCTTGACAAGTTGCTCAGGACCTCACTAAGTTGCTGAGGGTGACTTTGAACTCGAAATCCTCCTGCCTCGGCCTCCCAAGCCTCTGGGATTATAGGTGTGTGCCACCATGCCTGGCCCTTAAGATTCTTGATAGTTGGTTGAGAAAGTTAAGTGGGGAGTCACAAAAATGATTTATAAATGCATGTGGCATTTTATTTTGATTTAAAAATAAACTTTCTTTGGGGGGGTACCTGGAATTGAACCCAGAGGCGCTTAACTACACTGGCCACGTCTCTAGCCCTTTTTCACACTTTATTTAGAGATAGGCTTAGGGCCTTGATAAATTGCTGAGGTTGGCTTTGAACCCTTAATCCTTCTGCAACAGCCTCCAGAGCAGCTGGGATTATAGGTGTGCACCACTGTGCCAGGCATAAGTAGTTATCTAATAAATTATATTTTGAAAGAGGGCGCAGAATTATTTCTTGAATTGTTTCCTCTTTTTTGAACAAAAATGTACATGTACATATATTTTCCTCCTAGTAATGAGGATCAAACTCAGAGCCTTATGCATGCTAGCAAGCACTCTTCCACTGAGCCATATTCACAGCCCTTAAAACACATTTTTTTAAAAAAATATATTTTTAGTTGTAGTAGATGGACACAATACCTTTATTTTATTTATTTATTTTTATGTGGTGTTGAGGATCAAACCCAGTGCTTCACATGTGCTAGGCAAGTGCTCTACCACTGAGCTAAAACACATTTGGCATTGATTTACAAATTCCAGTTTTGATCTTTTAAAAAAATGAACTTGAAGACTTCTAAATGAAGATTTCTAAATTTAACTGTAGTTTTCTTTAAAGCAGCTCACCTTTTCCAAGTCTTCAGTTTTAGTTTTTATAGAAACAATTTATTTTCACTCTTTATGAAATGTTGACATCATGTAATTATGGCAACAGATACAGGGTGTATAACTAGGCTGTATGACTTAGATTGAAGCTCAAGAACAGTTAACCCTGGTTGGAGTTAAAGTGCTCATGGTTGTTCTAGAGAGTGAGGATTCCTTGTGCTGGAAACGTTTGTCTGTGGGTGGCACACTTTGGTTAATCTCAAGAGTTGCTTAAACAGGGCTGGGGATGTGGCTCAAGTGGTAGCTCGCTTAGCATGCATGAGGCACTGGGTTCGATTCTTGGCACCACATAAAAATAAAATTAGATATTGTGTCCACCTAAAACTAAAAAATAAATAGTAAAAAAAAAAAGAGTTGCTTAAACTGGAGACAACCTCTAAGAGTTTTTTAGTCAGGGATTGGACCAGTAGGAGAGGAAAAAGGAATGAGCTAATAAGAAGTCAGAGTGTGTGTGTGTGTGTGTGTGTGTGTGTGTGTGTGTGTGTTGGGGGGGGCGTATTATTGAATGTCTTCTACTATAGAAAGAGCAAGAAGAGAGTTGGAAAATGTATAAAAGGAAAAGTTTAAAGACTTAAAAAAGTGTTGGACCTTTAGAATAGGAGGTCCTTGTTGACCGTGAGGTCTTGATAGGAAGAGAGAGAGAAAGCCAGGCTTATTTGCAGTTAAGGCATCATTATAGCTGGGGCCTCTGCTTTGAACCTTGGCTTGACATAAACTTGAAGTCAGTATATTTAGATACCACCACTGAAATGAAAAATAGCTGTAGAAATATGCTGAGATTTTGCAAATTGCTTCTTATTTGACTCTTTCCTTATAATGATTGTCTTAGGGCATCAAACATATGAAGCCTTTGGTTTCAGTTTTTGCAGTGGTTCTCAACTGGAGGTGATCCAGTTGATAATGTAATGTCTGGAGACATTTTTGTTTGTCACAGCTGGTGTGGTCCTACTGTGTTAGCTAGTGGGTAGAGGCCAGGGTATAGGCCAGGGATGTTCAGAATTCTCTAGTGCACAAAGAGAATACCTGCGACAAAGAATTATCTGACCCCAAATGTCTATGGTGCTCAGATTGAGAAGCCCTGCATTCTCTTGTAACATGTCTTTTCTCTTTTGGCTCTGAGTTAGTGTCAGCTAAACAGAACCACCTTCTGTGTACTGGAAAGGTGGTAGAAAGTCATACCATGCTGGAGGGCTGCTGGGTGTTAGTTTGAATGGCATCCTGAACCCAGTGAGTGGTGCCAAACCTTGGGAATTTTGGGAGCTCAGGTTCAGTCAGCAGGGTTCCTTCCCCTAGTGTGCATTGTTTCCCAGCTTTAAAATGTTAATTAAATTTAAGACAAATTTTGCATTTTGAGAATTGCTTGATGGACTGATTTTGCAACCAGAGCAAAATATTTTTGTTTTCACTCTTCTGGGTGCTTCTTTGTGTAAAATATTTCTATTTGGAGAATTGACTTTTGAGGGTCTTAGAAATGGCTTGTCCATTTTGCTGAATTTCTGTTTTTGGCTGTAGAAGACAGGTATGTAATTGTCATCATGGACAGATAGCAGAGTGCCCTCTGGATGCCTGGTATTGTACAGAATACTTGAAACATTCAGAAGATGATCCCTGAATAGATTTCTTCTGTAGTGAGTTTGAGCTAAGGTATTGGTTCTCACAGTTGTTGGGAGGCAGAGTACCAGGAAGTCTCTTGATGAATTCATAAATGTGGATTTCAGTGTAGCATAAATTCTGTCAACTCTTGCTTAGAAATGTTTGTCTTAATTAAATCTGTGTGATTATTATAAGTGGATTGTGTTTCACCACATCAGGGCAGCCTGACCAACAGTGGCTTATACGATGATGGCTTTATTGTCTTATGTTATCATTCATTTATTTCCTACAACAATAATATTGGAGGATTGAGTCCACAGTAGGTATGGTGATTCCATGATTCTTCTCCTACCCTCTTGCTCTCCTGTCTTCCTGAACCTATCATCTTGATCTCTAGCTTCCATCTATTCCAATCTTAGCATGTAGGTATGTTCTGTCAGGAAAAAAAATGAAGAATGAAAGAGGATGGGACACTACTTATATATGAGCTGTGGCACAGAGTTAGGGAGGCTGAGAAGTACAGATTAGTTAGCTGGGTTTCCTTACTCAGAAAGATGGGGAGGATAGATTCAAGGGAGGTGAATAGTGGGGTGTGGTTGTGCCTGCCTGTAATCCTGGCTCACAATAGGAGGATCACAAGTTGAAGTTTATCCTCAGCAATTTATCAAAGCCCTAAGCAACTTGATGAGACCTTGTCTCAAATTAAAAAAAATCAAAAAGTGCTGGGGATATAGCTCAGTGGTGAAGTGCTCCTGGGTTAAATCTCCAGCACCCCCCCCAAAAAAAAAAAAAAAAAAAAAAGAGGAAGGTAATTAGTGGTGGCCACAAGTATAAAACAACTTAAGAATTTAAGATGTATATTCATGACCTTGTTCTTATAAAACTGTTGGAATTTTTCTGAAACATTTATTTGTTGAACATTTTATTGATAGCTGGTAAAGAGGTATTATCAGCTGTTGAAGGTTTAAGAAATAAAAGTGAAATAAAAACTTCCTTGAAATGAGACCATTTTTTTCCAATGCTTTAAAAAAAATCAATTTATTTGTTCTTTTTAGTTATACATGACAGCAGAGTGTATTTTGATATATTATACATACATGGAGCATAACTTCCCATTCTTGTGGTTATACATTACGTGGAGCTATACTGGATGTGTATTCATATATAATCTATTGCTTTTTTCTTATTGCAAATGAGCAAATAAAACTCTTGATTTTAATGAAGTTTACATCCTAGTCTAGGACAACAGTTTTCCCAAGGAACATGGTTTGAGAACCACAGCATTAATACTATTTTTGCATACTATTAAATTACTTTGTCTCTACTTTCACTTACATAATTTTTGTACATTAAAAAAATTCTCTTTTCTATCTTAATATTACATGTTGTGGGCAATTAAGATGATTTTCTTTTTAAACATCTTTTCTAAGTTCTTTATAATTATCTATGTTTTATTATCAGAGAAAAAAAAAACCTTGTTAAAATTTCAAGGTCAATGCAAGTTCTCGCCTTTTCTGTCTCTGCACCCTATGCTTCAAATCCCTTTTTATCCTCAACTTCTTGAAACTCCTAGAGCAATTATAGACAGTACTACCCATTTATCCCCTTAATTATTCACTATATTGAAATTATCACTAATTGTTCCATATGGTAGCAGGATCATAAGCCTCCTGTTATATATTTTCCTGTGTATTCCAAATTCTTAGCATAGTAATTAGGTACATAGTAGATGCTTAATAAATTCTTTCTGATCAATTAATCATATTTAACACATGAAAATAACAGTATTTGATTGCAAGATAGACATAAAATAAGATATAACTAGTAGCCAGAGTAATCAGAATTTCATAACTTTTACTCTTATTGATAATAGTACCTTGTCTTAGTCCATTTCTGTTGCTATATCAGAATACCTGAGATTGTGTATATTTATAAAGAAAATGTTTATTTTGGCTCATGGTTCTAAAGGCTGAGAAATCTGGCTATTTCATTTGGTGAGGGCCTTGTACTACCTCATGGTAGAAAGCAGACAGGCATGTGAGCATGTGCAGAAAAAAGAAAAGGGATTTAATTTCTGACATAGCTAGTCCATTTCTTTCAGAAAGGCATTATTCATTCATGTGGCTCCCTCCCCATGAGTTAGACACCTCCCACTAGGCTGCCCTGAGGAATTAGGTTCCAACGCATGTGCTGTTGGGGGACACATTCAAACCATAGCAGATCTCTAGCTCCCTCATAAATGCCTCCCTTCTTTAGTGTCACCAAAGGGTGTTTCCCTGGGCCTCTGTCACGTCGCAGCTGTCCTTTCCTTCCTGTGATGTTTGCTGCCCCTACAGGTATGCATTGGCATGTCCTTCCAGCTATCAGCATTGGAACTCTTTGCCTGACACTACTTTTCTTCTTGGCCTTGTGTTTTGCCACGTATGCTGTAGATACTCAGGCTCGGTTGTGGGTCCCAGCCCCCCGTGTGTCTCACTTCTGTTATAACTTGTCATGTAAGCATCAAAGCAGAGGTCTTTATGTCTTGTCACTTCAGACAAGACATTCTTTAATTTCTTATTGTAGCCCATCTGTCTATGTCATGATGAGCTCTTGGGTCTGATCTGGGCGAGCAGTCTAAGTGATAGATAGATGCCACAATGTGCTTCAGATCCCTGCCTCTGTTCAAGACTTTGTTTATTGGACCAAGCTTTTCTGCTTCACTTTGGTGAGGAAGATCATTCTCCTAAAATATTCCTTAGTCCTTCAGGCAAACATTTGCCTGGCCATCTTGAGAGGTCACTAAATGTGTGAATCTTAGTGGCAGGGATGGTTTGGGTCCTCTCTAGCATGCAATCCACTATACTGTGAAATAAAAGCATGAAGAACATATTATAACTCAAAAGAATCTTAAGCTAAGGTAGCAACCTATGATTAAGCTCCATCTTGACTCAGAGACAATATTAAAAACTTCAGTTATTCTTGTTTTTTCTTTTATATCTAATTGTGTTATAGATTGTAATTGAAGTCAGTGTGAATTTTAGGCCTCTAAAGGAAGGAAAGAAGAGTTAATACACTAAGTTTTATTTGTTAAATTGTGCAATTCTTATTTCTGTGGCCTTTGAACTTGGTTAAATCTGTAATTGAGCAAAGATATTATGCACTTTTATGCTCTTTTCTAGGGTAGATCTTTAATTAATATTTAGTTACTTTCCTTGAGCCTGAAGCTGTTTATTTGATAGTGTTTGGAACTGGATCTTGTTTAAATTCCTAGCAGGAGTGTGAGTAGATAGGAAAAAACCCCTATGCTTAGGATGGAGCCTCAGGAGCCTCAATAGCTAAAGCACATGGTCAAGAGGGAAACAGGACAATGAGCAAGTATTGGGAGAGGAGGACCAAGGGCCTAACACTTTCATAGCCAGAGCCAGAAGAAATTAAGAGAGCATCTCCTGTACCTAGAATGGTTTGTGAAACAGAATAACAAAACAGCTGTATAAGCTAGCTCTTATTTTAAGTGCAGATGCTTGAACTTAGAGTAATCCAATTCTGTGCACTTGAGATCCATTTAAGAAAAAGAAACAAAACAAAACAAAAAAACCCTCGCAACCCACAGTTAGGTAAATTGTGCTTACTCTAGTGTAGTGCTTGGTTCAGGGTGGTTGGTTCACACATGACTATGGTTGCCGGTCAATTCCTTGTGTATTTAGGTACTTGATTGTCAGTTCCTAGGAGTGGCAGACCCAAGACGCCATTGCAGAGCAGTGAGAACCAGTGAATCAGTGAGGTCAATGAAATGTCACTAAGGTAGATGTCCCTAGACACTGGACTCTACTTGACCCATTCCTTGAGTCCTACTTTGAAATCTAGAAATAGAAAATAACCATGGGTGGGGGATATCTTGGGGGTACTCCGTGAAATGTTTGCCAGACCTTCATGAAGACCTAGAATGCAGGAGACCTTGTACTTTTCTGAGTTACTCAGCTGCTGACCAGTAGTCTCAGGTGAACTTGGGCCTCCCTGCTCCCAGATCCATGTTATCACAACTGTAGTGGGATTTAAAACAACAACAGCAACAACAAAATCATTTGTTTTTTTCTTTGCATAAGTGCATTTGTTGTTGTGGCTCAAATTCCTAATAGGAGGATATGAAAATGGCATTGTAGAGATTTTCACCCAATTCCATGTGATTGGCAACTTAGCACTAACCCTGAAGCAATTTATTTGCTTTCAGAGAAAGCTTAATATGATGCTTTCAGTGCAGGACTGACAGTATTGGAGCAGGAATAAAATCATCATAGAATGATGTGTGATTTTGATTTGACTTGCTTCCTGTGGTAAAGCAAATTTAAATCAGGCATTTAAGTTTTAAGTATATGAAGATTTTTAATCTCTTCTGTGTACATAAATGTTCTCTCTCTATATATACATATGTATATATACATATTACAAAATCCAAGTTCACTTCATAATTCATAGTTAAAATTATTAATTTGTCTAGAATGATCATTTAAATTTATTTTCACTACCAAGAGAAGATTGTTTCTAATTGTTTTTATTTGTTATCATTTAAAATAAGTTACTCACTAGAAAAATAATCTAAAATATTAAAACAATAGTAAGAAGATTATTGTAAGGAGTTGGCAGCCAAAATAGAAATATTCCATAGCTTTACCTTTGGGGATTATGTTAAATCCTGAAATTTCAAGTTTGGGGTGGGCGTCTTTTTGACATGTCATTAAGCTTCTCTGGGGTGTACTGAACATTTTGCATTCTATAGAACTTGCTTTTTGTATATTGTCTAATTGTTATACTTGTGAATGGGATGCCCAACACATTTCAAGGCTTTGCTCTTTTGTTTATGAACATCTGGATTTAAAAAAAGCCAAATATATACATATAAAACAATTTTTTCCTTTCTTGCAGAATTAAATGTGAGGGAGTCTGATGTAAGAGTTTGTGATGAATCATCGTGTAAATATGGAGGAGTCTGTAAAGAAGATGGAGATGGTTTGAAATGTGCATGCCAATTTCAGGTAAGGAAATCAAACTTAAAAATTTTTTGTATTTGTCATATTTTATAATTATACATTTTACAAATTAGAAAGCTTATAACATGTTGACCCCCTGAGAAGATTGAGTTCTTAGCCTACCAGTACTTCATTGTCAAACGAAGCCCTGTTATTTGTACCTTTCATGCTTCTTTTTTGGAATGAAAGAGGACAGACTGGCAATAATAGATATGAAAATGCTTTGAAAAACTTTTAAAGTCCTATTCAAATTTAAGATATAATTGTCACTGAAGGGAAATAAGGTGCAGATTGCAATAGAACCTCTGTCTAACATGTAGGCATCTTTTTTTCTTTTCTTCTGTTAGTATATCTCTTTCCCTTCCCATTCTCATTTTTTGCTGTCTCATTTTTTTAGGCCAAAGAATGTGATTGACTTGGAACCTCAGGGTAAGTCAGGGATAGAGAGGGACTAGGAAGTGGAACCTCAGATTAAGTGTTGTGATTCTAGTGTCTGAAAAAGTAAAAGAAAGGAAATGAAGTGTGCTGCTTTCAAGCCTTTCTTTTTTGTATCTATTCTGTAATTAAATTGCAGGGTTTCTGAATGTTTTTCATAAGATGGTTTCTGATTCAGGATTTGAGATGAGACAAAGAAGGAACTAGTATTTTCTTTTCACTTATAGTCTAATTCTAAATGTACTTAACCATTTTGGATTTTGAGGGGGAGGTAAAGATTTGGAAATTAGGAATAGAAGCATAGGAGTGTTAGTA
Source organism: Marmota marmota marmota (assembly GCF_001458135.2). Classification (NCBI taxonomy): domain Eukaryota; kingdom Metazoa; phylum Chordata; class Mammalia; order Rodentia; family Sciuridae; genus Marmota; species Marmota marmota. The sequence continues at coordinate 11,886,213 of NW_026000101.1, read as the reverse complement.
TTTCCAGTAACCTCATGACCTCAGATAAATTTGCCTGATCTTAGGTAATTTCCTTCACATCAATTGAAAATTCCACTTGAAAAGAGAAGGCACATTTCCTATCTTTCTTACGATACTGTAATAAGAATCTTTAAATTGGTAAGAATTGTGTATGACCTCTCTTCAGAAAGTAAACTATCATGTTTATTTTCTTTTTGGTACCAGGATTGAACTCAGGGACACCCAACCACTGAGCTACATCTCCAGCATTATTTTGTATTTTATTTAGAGATAGGGTCTCACTGAGTCTTGCTTTTGCTGAATCTGGCTTTGAAGTTGTGATCCTCCTGCCTCAGTCTCCAGAGCTGCTGGAATTACAGGTTATGTTTATTTTCATTAAAGAACTTAGAGAGTTTAAGGAAAGGGGAAGGATAGGTGTGCGGTACTGTCCAACAGGTTCTTTATGGTCAAAATAGACTTCACATTCAGTTTTGCAGAGTGTTAAGTAGGTTTCTCTTGGGCGTTTTTGCAATAGACACCTTCTTCCAAGCTTATGGTAGCTGTGTCTGGCTTCAGATCCTTGTTTGTCTGCCTGTTGGCCAGACATGCTGGTTCTTTGTCCTGGGCTCCTCAACGTGGAAGCTGGCTTTTTCTAGAACCAGACAAGATGTCAGTGGTAATTCAAACCGTTCTCCCCCTATAGGTAATATTCATGGCTGCCTTCAACATTTTCTCTCTAGGTTTTTTTTTTTTTTTATCAGTTTGAGTATGAAGTACTTAGGTTTGTTTTCCTTTTAATTTATCTTGCTTGGAGTTGGCTGAGTTTCTGAAATGTATAAATTTATGTTATTCATTAACTTTGGGAAGTATTTGGTCATTACTCTTAAAATACTTTTTTTCTCTCCATTCTGTCTTCTAATCTGGGATTTTAGTGATTTACGTTAGACTTTTTGGTTCTGTCTCAAGGCCCCAGAGGCACTCTGTTTATCTTATTTCCCAGTTTTTTGCTTTCTGTTTTTCACGCTGGATAATTTTTATGAATCTGTCTTCAGGTTATAACGCTTGATTTTATTATCTCTACTTTTGCTGTATGGTGAATTTTTAATTCCAGACTTTTAAATTCTAGAATGTATAGTTTTTCTTTATCTGCTGGGATTTCCGATCTTTTCATTCATTACAGACATTTTACTTGAGCCTAGATGTTACAGGCTGCTTTAAATTTTTTTTCCTGCTAAAATCAATATCAAGGACATCTTATGTATTATCTCTCTAGATTTTTCTTCTTTTTCATTTGACAATGGATAGTGTTTTGCTGTGTTAGACTGCTTTTAAATTTATTCTATACATTACAAATGATATAATTTAGATGTCTCAATTCTGTTTTTTTTTTTTTTTTTGAGAATTTTTTATATATTTACTTACTTATTTATTTTTTGCCTTACTGGGGATTGAACTCAGGGCCTTATATATGCTGGGTGAGCTGTGCTTTACCAGTGAGTTATATCCCAGTCCTTAGTATTGTTATTTTTGAAGTAGTTGAATTGATTGACCTCCAACTGCAGATTCTGTCCTTCCTGTGGTAGGTAGCAATACAAACTATCATTTCTTTTAGCATTAGTGGAACTACATAGCAGTTTGTCCGTTTATGGTTCAGTGTTGGCCAAGCTCTGAGTTGGTAAACTCTGAGTTTATGCAGAGAATCTGAGACTTCCTGGGATCTCCCTTTTATTTTCTAGTAGCTTTGGCTACCCCAAACTCTATTCTCTGGTTTGTGAAACCAGAAAAATTTCAGGTATTTTTGTTGCAGTTTTAGCTATTTTACATTGCTAAAGATTGGGGCTATTCCTCTTACTTGTCTTCAGTATTTACCTGGGTTAAATTTGGTATGGATCTAATGGACCAGTGGGATGTTCATGAGAGGATTAACATTCTCACCAATTAGCAATGTATGAGTTCCTGTCTCCCCCTCAGCTGCTGCTGCTTCTTTTTTTAAAAAATTAATTAATTTATTTTACAGTAGCATGCATTTGGACATATTGTACACAAATGGAGCACAACTTCTCATTCCTGTAGCTGTCCATGGTGCAGAATCACTCCAGTAGTGTAATCATGCATGTGAATAGGGTAATAATGTCTGTCTCTTTCTGCTGTCCTTCCCACCTCCATAGCCCCCCTCCCTTCTCCTCACTCCCCTCCACACAAACCAAAGTTCCTTCATTCTCCCCTCAGCTTCTTGATTTTGTCAGTCCTTTTAAATTTTGTAAATCTGAAAGCCCCTCCTGAGCCTCCCGCCAATTTTTTATTTGCATTTGTCTATGAGAGAAGTTGAAAACGTGCCACTTATTTATTGACCATTTTTTCTGTGAATTAATGTTTCATATTCTTTGCTAATTTTTTATTTTTATTTTTTGGTACCGGGGATTGAACTCAGGAGCACCCAACCACTGAGCCACATCCCCAGCACTATTTTGTATTTTATTTAGAGACAGGATCTCACTGAGTTGCTAAGCGCCTCGCCATTGCTGAGGCTGGTTTTGAACTCTTGATCCTCTTGCCTCAGCCTCCCGAGCTGCTGGGATTACAGTATGCATCACTGTACCCGGCTTTTTTTGCTTATTTTTTGTAATATTTTCTTTTTCCCTTGTGTTAATTTGTAAAAACATAATGTATATATGTGTGAATGTACGTGTACATGCTATACAAAATACAGAATCTAAATACTTCTATATTGCTTATTGTGCTTAAGCATTTTATATCCATTAATTCAGAAACCCTCATGAGAACCAACCAACTGTTTTGATGTGTTTTTAAAAAGAGTTATATTACCCATAGTAAACAATGTGAACAATATAAGAAGATAGATAATGGAAAAAAAAGTCTCCATTCTAGAGTATCAGTTGCTCTTCTTAGAGGTAACATTGGCTGCTATCTTTTTGTGTTTATACAAACATATGTGATTTTAGTTCCCCTTTTAAGTATGTAAGTTACTGAATAGTATTTACCTTAGAGACTGTTCCAGTATAGTTTATTTAGGTTGTAAAAAAAAAAAATTCCATATTTTAAAGAAGTTATCCTAGTTTTATTTTCTGCTTTTTTCTTTTTAAAAATTATTTATTTTTTGGCTTACAAATAATAATTGTTTTATTTTTATCTTGTTTACTTTTTTGACATAAAGAAGTATAAATTTTTCTGTGAAAATTATATTTATCTTTGTGTTTTTGTCTTTATGGTTCTGATTTTCTTCATTTTTTGAAAGTCTTTTTCTGAAACTTCTTTTTTTTCTTTTTTGTACTGGGGATTGAACCCAAGGTGCTCTACCACCAAGCTCCATCCCTAACCCTTTTTATATTTTTTTGAGACAAGGTCTTGCTAAGTTGCAGAGGCTGGCTCAAACTTTAGGTCCTCCTGCCTTAGCCTTCTGAGTAGCTGGGATTATAGGCTTGCACCATTGTGCCTGGCTGAAAGTTTTAAGATTAATAAAGAAATAGCCTTTTTTAAAAAACAAATTTGAATAGAGAAAATCCTCCCAGAAGCTGTTCGAATCATTTTTTTTAAAGAGAGAGAGAGGGAATTTTTTAATATTTATTTTTTAGTTTTCGGTGGACATAACATCTTTATTTGTATGTGGTGCTGAGGATCGAACCCAGTGCCGCGTCATACCAGGCGAGCGCGCTACCGCTTAAGCCACATCCCCAGCCCATGTTCGAATCATTTGCATTCTTGTGGCAGAGCAGGAAAGGGAAATATAAGTTAGGAGTTGGGATCAGTGGGTGTTTATTGAATATTTACTTTATTCTGGGTCCTAGACGAGATGTAAAGATGTTTAAAAGCAGGTTCTTGGTTGTAGGAGCACACTGCCTCAGGGCTTACATCCATAGTTTGATCTTCTTGCTGAGAAAGCCTTCTTTTGGCCACAGTGCCTTCCCATAGTTTATAAATCTGTTCAAGCTAGACTTTAGGTATTGCCCCTTCAGAACAATGACTTAGTGTGCACATTAAACATTTCTTTCTGCTGGGTACTTTCAACTCATGACTTAGCATGCTTTTGGTGCTGATAAAAACTTTCTGGGACAGGATTGAAATACATTTTAACAGGTAATGACAAAATTGTATGTAAAAGTCTAAAATTGTTTTCAGTCTGCTAATAACAGCTGTTATCTTACCACATACCTAAACAAAGCCATGTTTAGTCATTTTTATACAAAGAAAAATGATCAATACTGCATCTTCTCCTGAAAACTTATCACCTATGACTTTCTTCTCTTTGTTCTTCTATACACAGTTCTCTGGACTATGTATCTTTCTTCCTGAATTTATCAGTGTCTGTTCTTGCTGAGAGCCATGTCCTCTTTTTAGACCTTTGTATTAGCCAGAGTTTTATGTGCATGCGCACACACACGAGAAATGTGAGAGACAGTGAGAGAAAGAGACTACAAAGATCTGTTTTATTTGATCATGGAGGTTGAAGTTATACAATCTGTCATCTGCACATTGCAAACCCAGAAAATCCAATGATATAAATCCCTGTCTGAGACTGAAGGCCTGAGAACCAGAAGACCAATGTTCTTAGCTTAAGCAGCCAGGCAGAGAGAATTCTCCCTTTCTCTGCCACTTTGTTCTTTTTGGGTCCTCAACAGATTGAATAATACTTACCCATAATGCAGTCTTCTTTATTTGGTGCACTGATTCAAATGGTAATAACATCTGAAAGTACCTTCACAGTTGCATCAGAAATAATTTTGAATCTGGGCACCCTGAGGCCCAGTCAAGTTGATGTATGAAATTACCTGTCACCATCTACGATTTTATTTATTCATTTTTTTGTGGTCCTTGTGGAGAATCAAACCAGGGGCCTCACATATGCTAGGCAAGCACTCTACCACTGAACTATATCTGCAACCCACTTTTTTTTTTTGGTGATGCTATGGATCAAATCCAGGGCATGGTGTATGTGAGGCAAGCACTCTGTCAACTGAGCTATATCCCTAGCCCCACCAACCCACTTTTAAATTTTAATTCGAGACAGGGTCTCTTAAAGTTGTCAATGCTGGCCTTGAACTCACAGTCCTCCGAATAGCTAAGATTACAGGCATGAGCCACTGTGCCCAGATAATCTAGTTATTATGTTTTGATTACATGCAGCATAATTTCATCCCATTGTAGGTACACAGTAAATGCTTGAATGACTTGATTCTGTAGACTTGGGTACTGCTGCATCTTTCTAAACTACTTTACATAGCTGGCAGTATCATCATGCTCTTCTGGCTAAAGAGAAGTGATGGAGGAGGGTTCCTCCCCCAACAAGGAGGAACCTAGAGATAGGTTCCAACACCTGTGCAGAAATCAGAAGTTCCCAGATCTCTTCTCATTTGTTCACAAGTATACTGAGAGATCACCAAGAATGACTCCTAGAAACTAGAATGACCCAGGAATAGCAGGTCTGCTTCTGCCATCTCGGGCTCACCCTAGGGATATGCTTGTGAAGTTATATTTCAGGGACATTAAGTCCCCTGCTTATTATCTCCAAGAGCTCTGTGGTGAGATCTCGCTGGCTAACTTGAGTTATGTAATGGTTAAAGTATATGACGTATGAGGAATTGTTTCTCTTTCACTTATTAGCTGTGACCCTGGGCAAATACTTAAAGACTCTGAAATAATAATAATAAATAACTTTTAATAAAAGTTGATGTAGGATTCTGCTGATATTGAATGTGTACAAAATCAACTTGGTTTTAAAATATTTTATTAGCTAGAAATTGTTTTTACCAGTGCTTGACCTGTGATATAGTTAATGTTTATTGGGAATTTACTGTGGCCAGATATAAAACCTACTGGTAGATTTCTCTTATTTAATCCTCAAAACCACCTTATTTAGGTAGGGACTATTATAATTACCCTTGTACAGATGGGAAAATGGTTCTGGTACTAGCTCATAGTCACATGGATGGTGGGCAGGATTTGGACACAGGTACTTTTGACTCCAGAGCCCTAGCTCTATGTGTTAAGCTATGTGTTTCACATGGTTATTGGGATACTTAAGTTAGATAGTACGTATAAAGTTGTAATTCAGTGCTTGTTCTAGATAGGTACTATTTAATAATTGTGAAGATTGTCAGCCCTATCAGATTTAATGCTATTTTTTAATAATCAAAATTTTGTTTTGGGGCTGAGGTTGTGGCTCAGTAGTAGAGTGCTTGCCTTGCACATGCGAGACGCTGGATTCGAACTTCAGCACCACATAAAAAAATAAACGAATAAAAATAAAGGTATTGTGTCCAACTCCAATTAAAAAAATTTGTTTAATTTCTTTATTAAATATAATGTAACCTGCATAAACATAATTAAAGAATTGAATATGATACCTAATTCCAATATAAGAGAAAAATAAAAGTAATTTGTAATAATATAAATATTTTACAATGTAAATGCTTGCAGATGATTATACCAGATGACAGCACAGCAGTCAGATACTTCTATCTGCTTTAATAAATGTTTGGATTAAAAGAATCTGAAGCAGTTTCCTACCAGGTGTACATGAAAGTAAAGATGTAGAAGTATGGTTGGATGCTAGAATAAAAATCATTATTGGGATAAAGTATGACAGATCAGACTTATTTGTATATGATATTACTGTATTTTCTACACGAAATTTCCTAAAGTAAAAATTTAATTTTAATAAAAGTTGATGTAGGATTCTGCTGATATTGAATGTGTACAAAATCAACTTGGTTTTAAAATATTTTATTAGTTAGAAATTGTTTTTACCAGTGATATTATGCTGTATTTATGTTTCATAAACAAATTTCTGTTAAATTAAAAAAAATAGTTAATCTTAATTGCAGAAAAATTGAGAAATAAAACATAAAGACATAATGTGAAAAAATTGTTGTTGATATTTTCTTCCAGAATTTATTTTAAACATTCATCTTTTCTAAATTAAAAGATGTGATTTAGTTTCTTGCTATATTCTATTTTATATTACTATATTATTTTTAGAATTTTGCACTTAGTTTTACAGATAGATAATACTTTTAAAAATGGCACAAAATTCCCAGAAGTTATATATATGTTTTTCACCTAACCTGATATTAGCTTTTTCTGTCACACAGTATTTTTTAGAAGTTAAATCTTCATAACTGCAGTATTCTTGAACAAATACAATGTTTTAATTAAACATTGCTCTATTTGACACTTAGGTTGGATAGTACAAATTTCTGTTTGAAAAGACTGTAATAAATATTTGTCTACAAGTTTCTTTCAGATAGATTCTTTTTTTTTTTTTTTAACACAATGCCTTTATTTTTATGTGGTGCTGAGGATCGAACCCAGGTCCTGCCCGTGCTAGGCGAGCTCTCTACCGCTGAGCCACAATCCCAGCTCCTAGATAGATTCTTATTTTTTAAATTTATTTTTTAGTTTTAGGTGGACACAATATCTTTATTTTATTTTTATGTGGTGTTGAGGATCGAACCCAGTGCCCTGCACATGCCAAGCAAGCGTGCTACTGCTTGAACCACATCCCCAACCCTAGATAGATTCTTAAATGTGTAATTCTGGAACAAAAACTGCATTCCCATTTTAGAACTTTTGAAACATATTGTTAGATGATGTTTCCCCAAAGTTGAACCAATTTAGATGACTATAATTGGTGTATTGGAATGCTCACATAGTTGAAAAATTTTTAAATAGTATTAAAGACATTAAGTTAAAAATAATGTTTCACTTTTAGTATATAACTCTGATTGCAAGTGAATGTTAGTGCTTTTTTGTATATTAACTGGCTATTTCGTATTTTTTCTATAAATTTTACTTCATTTCTCTGGTCTGTTGCTTTATTAATTTGTATTTTCTCTCTTTTTTTTAAGTAATTAAAACTTGCATTATATTTTTCCCTCAGATTTTAAAACTATTCATTTAGACTTTTTTTTTTTTTGTGTGTGTGTGTGTGGGGGGTTTACTGGGGTTTGAACCCAGTGGTGCTTAATCACTAAACCACATTTCAGCTCTTTTTATTTTTTATTTTGAAGCAGGGTCTCTCTAACTCATGGCCTCCCTAAGTTGTTGAGGCTGGTTTTGAACTTGCATCCTCCTGCTTCAGCCTCCTGAACTTTTGGGATTATAGTTGTGCATCACCATGCCCAGCTAATTTATGATATTTTTGACAATGTAGAAATTTAAAGTTTTTTTGTATCAAGGATTAAACTTAGTTTAATAACAATAAATTCCTGAGCCACATATCCAGCCCTTTTTACTTTTTATTTTGAGACAGGATCTTGCTAAGTTGCTTTAGGACCTCACTAGGTTGCTGAGGCTGGACTTGAACATGTGATCTTTCTGCATCAGCTTCTTGATCTGCTGGGATGACAGGCATGCACCACCATGCCTGGCTAGTTTTAAAGTTTTTTAAAAACATGCAGATTCTTTGACATTTCTGAAACCTATCTTACCCCTTTTCTTCTTCTTTTTTAAAAAAAAAAAAATTTTTTTTTAGTTGTAAATGGACAAAATATCTTTTTTTTTTTTTAGAGAGAGAGAGAGATTTTAATATTTATTTGTTTTAGTTTTCGGCGGACAACATCTTTGTTTGTATGTGGTGCTGAGGATCGAACCTGGGCCGTACGCATGCCAGGCGAGTGCACTACCGCTTGAGCCACCTCCCCAGCCCGGACAAAATATCTTTATTTATTTATTTTTTATGCGGTGCTGAGGACTGAACCCAGTCTCACACACGTGCAAGGCAGGCGCTCTACTACTGAGCTACAACCCCAGCCCATCCTTTTTCTTCTTAAACTTTCTTATTTCTACCCATCCTTCAAGGCCCAGTTCACATTTCACTTTCTCTGAGGAGGTTTGTTTTTTGAGTACTCTAGCTTACAACACTAGGCAAACATGTAAATGAATGCAGATGATTATACTAGAAGAAAGACAACACAGCAGTCAGATACTTCTATTTGCTTATAATAAATGTTTGGATTAAAAGAATCTGAAGCAGTTTCCTACCAGGTGTACATGAAAATAAAGATGTATATTCTATTTGTATATCCTATTAATTTGGATTATGATTTAGCTATGCAGCATTTTCTGTCATATTTTTATGACTCTATTGAGTATAAGGTCTCTGGGAATAGAAATCATATTATAGTTCTTTGTGTCTTCTGTAGCATTTAGTTTGGAACTTCCCTACTATAGAAGTATTAAAGAAATGAATTTTGGTAATACTAAAATGACATTACCTAACCTATTGCTCTTTACAAACATTGTCAAGAATTTCCTCTTATTATCTCAGTGGCTTTTCATGGCAAGTTAATGAAATAGATAGCATAAGGATTTTCAGTCTCATTTTTACAGATAGTTGGTATTTTCATTATGAATGTGAAAAAGGTATGAAGAAGTAGCATAATTTTTCTTTTTTAAAAAACCCAAGTAAAAGAACAAACTATTCAGTAGTAGACTGTCATAATACTATGGTATTGCATTCATGAATGTGAAATAAACTATTAATATTCATGCCTAGTTCTGAGTGTTTATTTTTGTTTCATTTGTAGTGCCATACAAATTATATTCCCGTCTGTGGATCAAATGGGGACACTTATCAAAATGAATGCTTTCTCAGAAGGGCTGCTTGTAAGCACCAGAAAGAGATAACAGTAGTAGCAAGAGGACCATGTTATTCTGGTATGTATGACATTCTTCTGAGTAAATGTTAGAACTGGTTCCATTATATTTGCCAAAAGGAAAATTCCTTCCAGAGAGAGATTCTTAAAATTGCAGGGAGCTCTTTTTCACCCCCATTCACATCCTTAGTGTGTAACTTCTCCATTTTTATGTCTTGAGGTTTTTTTTGTGAAGACTTTGCACATCCTTTGCCCTAGGGTTTGAGGAGTATCTGTAAAAAACCATGAGAAACATTTTAGGTTTAGGTTGTATGTCATTTCAAGCTCTTCCCTTTGTCTTTGCCACCCATTGCTGCCAAGCTGTGTATATTTGCTTCCTTTTTCTGGAATTGGTGGTAGTTGATTTTGGGAAGTATTAATGTTAGCTTCTCTCTGCTGTTTTTATTGAGGGTAGGGATGCAGGGGAGGTATTGTTATTAAAATTATAATATGAAATGACTGGGAAGGGTGGAGACTAATGTTATCCCCATTTACTTTCTTTTCCTATTATGTTAAAGTTCTCCCTTTTACTAAAGGTAAAGATTTTTAGGGCCAGCTAAGACCCAGACCCCAATCCTACCCTCACTTTCGACACCAAGTTCAAGAGGTTCCCCAGACCACCTTCAAGCTCAGTTATTTGCTAGAACTTACCAAGAGTCATTATACTCATGGTTATGATTTATTGAAGGTAAGAAGGCATATGAAAATCAGTCAAAGGAAGAGATGCACAGGGCAGACTTGGGAGTGTTCCAAACATGGGGCTTGTGGCTGTATTCTCTCCATGGAGTCTTGAACTGTATTAACTATTGGCCTCACTGTGTGATACTATGTGTGGAATATTGTCAACCAGGAAAGCTTGCCAAGCCTCAGTGTTTGGTTTTTATTGAGGCTCCATTAAGCAAGTGTCATTGATTGTTCATGTGTTTTATCTGAGACTCTAAGTTTGCTAATACCATGTGACCCAAATCCCTGACACTAAATTGTATGGCTGGTCTTTCTAGTGTTGACAGCCACACTCAAGACTACTAGATGTGTCTGGCCCCACACTGAGTCCTGATGTGCCACCTTCCCCTAGAAGAGATATATATTGGAAGGCAAGGGTAAAGGCCAGACCTCTCTTTGGACAAGGCCATAGTTTTTCACTAATTAGGTACTTAAAGAAATTATTATGATCTTAGGCTAGGAGACTACCATGTGGTGTAGTTTTTATATACTTCTCTTAACTATGGTTTTTTTTTTTTTTTTTTAACAGATTTAGTCTAGAAACTAAGGAGGATTATGGAGTTCTTTCTAATCCCAAATTAGTTGTGCATCATTTATGAGGAGCATGTGTATAAGACACCAAGTGCTTTGAATGGGTAGTGAATGTTAAATATTAGGAGCCACAGTGATAGATTGGATAGAGCACTGAACTAAGTTAAAGTTACCCCAACTCTTATTTTTCATATAACCTTACCTTTTCTAAGCCCCAATTTCTTAAATTGTTAAATAGATATCATCTCCTGGGATTGTTAAGTAATGATTGAACGAACTAACTATGAGGTGCTATATTGATTTTGTTATTTGCTGAGTGAGCCAGTGTTTTATCATTTGGTTTTTAACAGGTCCTATTTCAGGAGTGTGAATTATCATTCTCCTTTCCTTACCTGAAAAATCTTTTTCTTATGCTTTAAGATTGGACTTAAGCCTTTTCTTTTTTAAAAAAAATTTTAATTTACTGACATAATTGATAATAAAATTTTGAAACTGGAAAAAAATTTTTAATTTATTATATATTACAACAGAATGCATTACAATTCATATTACCCATATAGCGCACACTTTTTTATATCTCTGGCTGTACACAAGTAGAGTCACATCCTTTGTGTCTTCATACATGTACTTGCAGTAATGATGACCATCTCATTCCACTCTTTCCTACCCCAAGCCCCCTCCATTCCCTTCCTCCCCTTTTCCCCTTTGCCCTATAGAGTTCATTTAATTCTCTCATC
>NW_026000101.1:11838348-11874203 GCF_001458135.2 Marmota marmota marmota | reverse complement strand
ACAACAGAATGCATTACAATTCATATTACACATATAGAGCACAATTTTTCATATCTCTTGTTGTACACAAAGTAGAGTCACATCCTTCGTGTCTTCGTACATGTACTTAGGGTAATGATGACCATCACATTCCACTCTCTTTCCTACCCCTATGCTCTCTCCCTCTCCCTCCCTCCCCTTTTCCCCTTTGACCTATCTAGAGATCATTTAATCTTTCCATCCCCTGCCACCACAGCATATTATGGATCAGCATCCTTAAATCAGAGAAATCATTTGGCATTTGGTTTTTGGGGATTGGCTAATTTCACTTAGCATTATATTCTCCTGCTCCATCCATTTACCTGCAAATGCCATGATTTTATTCTCTTTTAATGCTGAATAATAATCCATTATATATATATATATATCACATTTTCTTTATCCATTCATCTACTGAAGGGCATCTAGGTTGGTTCCAGAGTTTAGCTATTGTGCTGCTATAAACATTGATATGGCTGTGTCCCTTTAGTATGCTGGTTTTTTAAAAAAAATATTTATTTTTTACGTGTAGATGGACACAACACAATGCCTTTATTTTTATGTGGTGCTGAGGATTGATCCCGGGTCCCGCCCTTGCTAAGCGAGTGCTCTACCGCTGAGCCACAATCCCAGCCTCTAGTATGCTGTTTTTAAGTCCTTTGGGTATAGATCCAAGGAGTGGGATAGTTGGGTTAAATGGTGGTTCCATTCCCAGTTTTCCAAGGATTCTCCATACTGTTTTCCATATTGGCTGCACCAATTTGCTGTCCCACCAGCAGTGTATGAGTGTACCTTTTCCCCCACATCTTCGCCAACACTTATTGTTGTTTGTATTCTTAATAGCTGCCATTCTGACTGGAATGAGATGAAATTTTGAGTAGTTTTTATTTGGAGTTCTCTAATTACTTGAGATGTTGAACATTTTTTCATATATTTGTTGATTGATTATATATCCTCTGAGAAGTGGGTGTTCAGTTCCTTGGCCCATTTATTGATTGGGTTATTTGTTTTTTTGGTGTTAAGATTTTTGAGTTCTTTTTTTTTGCCATACGATTTATTTTTATTTTTTAATTTTTTTTTAGTCATACATGACAGCAGAATGTATTTTGACATATAATACATACATGGAAGATTTTTGAGTTCTTTATATATTTGAGATTAATGCTCTATCTGACATGCGTGTAGTAAGAATTTGTTCCCAATTAGTAGGTTCTCTATTCACCTCACTGATTGTTTCTATTGCTGAGAAGAAGCTTTTTAGTTTGAATCCATCCCATTTATTGATTCTTGATATTAATTCTTATGCTATAGGAGTCTTATTAAGGAAGTTGACGCGATGGAGATTTGGGCCTACTTTTTTCTTCTAACAGATGTAGTGTTTCTGGCTTAATTCCTAGGTCCTTGATCCACTTTGAATTGAGTTTTGTGCAGGTGAGAGATAGGGGCTTAATTTCATTTTGTTGCATATGGATTTCCAGTTTTCCTAGAACCATTTGTTGAAGAGACTGTCTTTTCTCCAATAGTATGGTTTTGGCGCCTTTGTCAAATATAAGATAACTGTAATTATGTGGGATAGTCTCTGTCCTATTCTGTACCATTGGTCTACAAGTCTATTTTGGTGCCGATACCATGCTGTTTTTGTTACTGTTGCTCTGTAGTATAGTTTAAGGTCTGGTGTGGTGATGCCACCTGCTTCATTCTTCTTACTTTAGCTATTCTGGATCTCTCATTTTTCCAGATGAATTTCATGACTGCTTTTTCTATTTTTATGAAGAATGTCATTGGGATTTTGATTGGAATTGCATTAAATCTGTAGAGTGCTTTTGATAGTATGGTCATTTTGACAATATTAATTCTGCCTATCCAAGAATTAGGTAGAGCTTTCCATCTTCTAAAGTCTCTATCTTCTAAAGTCTTCTTTAATTTCTTTCTTTAGCGTTCTGTAGTTTTCCTTGTAGAGGTCTTTTACTGCTTTTGTTGATTCCCAAGTATTTTATTTTATTTATTTAATACCTTTATTTATTTATTTTTATGTGGTTCTGAGGATCGAACCCAGGGCCTCGCACATGCTAGGCGAGTGCTCTACTGCTGAGCTACAGTCGCAGCTCCTATTTTTTGATGCTATTATAAATCAGGTGGTTTTCCTCATTTCCCTTTCAGAGCATTTGTCACTGATATACAGAAATGCCTTTGTTTTATGGGTATTGATTTTGTATTCTGCTGCTTTGCTGAATTCATTTATTCTAGAAGTTTTCTGGTGGGATTTTTTTGGGTCTTCTAGGTAGAGAATCATATTGTCAGGAAATAGTGCCAATTTGAGTTCTTCTTTACTTATCCGTATCCCTTTAATAACTTTCGTTTGTGTAATTGCTTTGGCCAGTGTTTCAAGAACTATGTTAAATAGAAGTGGTGAAAGAGGGTAATCCCTGTCTTGTTCCAGTTTTTAGAGGGAATGTTTTCAGTTTTTCTCCATTTAGAAAGATGTTGGTCTGGGACTTAGCATAAATAACTTTTATGATGTTGAAATATGTTCCTGTTATCCCCAGTTTTTCTAGTGTTTTGAATATGAAAGGGTATTGTATTTTGTCAAGTGCTTTTTATGCATTTGTTGAGATGATCATATGGTTCTTTAAGTCTGTCGATATGAATTACATCTTTTGATTTCCGTATGTTGAACCAACCTTGCATCCCTGGATGAAGCCCACTTGATCGTGGTGTACTATATTTTTGATATGTTTATGTATACGATTTGCCAGAATCTTATTAAGAATTTTTGCATCAATATTCATTAGAGATATCGGTCTGAAGTTTTCTTTTTTTGATGTGTCTTTGCCTGATTTTGGAATCAGGGTGGTATTGGCTTCATAGAATGAGTTTGGAAGTCTTTTTTCTATTTTCTGAAATAAATTGAAGAGTATTGGCATTAGTTCTTCTTTAAAGATCTTGTAGAACTTGGCTATGTATCCATCTGGTCCTGGGCTTTTCTTGATTGGTAGGCTTCTGATGGGTGTCTTCTATTTCATAACTTGAAGTTGATTTGTTTAAATTTGTGTATTTCATCCTGGATTCAGTTTGGGCAAAATATGACTCTAGAAATTTGTTGACGCCTTCAGTGTTTTCTATTATATTGGAGTACAAGTTTTCAAAATAATTTCTGATTATCTTCTTTATTTCTGTAGTGTCTGTTTTGATTTTCCTTTTTCATCATGTATGTTAATGATTTGTTTTCTCTCTCCTTCTCTTCGTTAACATAGTTAAGGGTCTGTAAATTTTATGTATTTTTTTCAATGAACCAACTTTTTGTTTTGTCAAATTTTTCAATTTTTTTTTTGTTTCAATTTCATTGATTTTAGGTTTGATTTTAATTATTTTCTATCTTCTGCTTTTGGTGTTGATTTGTTATTCTTTTTCTAGTGCTTTGAGATGTAATGTTAAGTCATTTATTTGTTGACTTTTTCTTCTTTTAAGGAATGAACTCCATGCAATGAACTTTCCTTTTAGAACTGCCTTCATAGTGTCCCAGAGATTTCGATATGTTTTATCTGTGTTCTCATTCACCTCTAAAATTTTTTTATCTCCTCCTTGATGTCTTCTTGCAACCCATTGTTCATTCAGTAGCATGTTATTTAGTCTCCAGGTGTTGGAGTAGCTTTTATTTCTTATTTTATCATTGATTTCTAATTTCAATCCATTATGATCTGATAGAACCCAGGGTAGTATCTCCACTTTTTTATATTTGCTAAGAGTTGCTTTGTGGCATAATGTATGGTCTATTTTAGAGAAGGATCCATGTGCTACTTAGAAGAAAGTATATTTGCTTGTTGAAAGATGAAATAGTCTATATATGTCAGTTAAGTCTAAGTTATTGATTGTATTATTGAGTTCTGTAGTTTCTTTGTTCCGCTTTTGTTTGGAAGATCTCTCCAGTGGTGAAAGAAATGGGTTAAAGTCACCCAGAATTATTGTGTTGTGGTCTGTTTGACTCTTGAATTTGAAAAGTGTTTGTTGAACGTGGATGCTCCATTGTTTGGGGCATATATATTTATAATTGTTAAGTCTTGTTGGGGTTTGGTTCCCTTGAGCAGTATGTAGTGTTCTTCTTTATTCCTTTAGATTAACTTTAGCTACTTTATTTGAAGACTACTTTATTTGATATGATGATGGAAACCCCTGCTTACTTTCACATTCCATGTGAGTGGTATGATTTTTCCCAGCCTTTCATCTTCAATCTGTTGATGTCTTTTCTTATGAGATGAGTCTCTTGGGAGGCAGCATATTTTGGGTCTTTTTTAAAATCCAATCTGCTAATCTGTTTCTTTTGCTTGGTGAATTTAGGTCATTAACATTCAGGGTTATTATTGAGACATGATTTGTAATCCCAGCCATTTTTTAAAAATTTTTGATATTTAAGGTGACTTGGTTTCTCCTCTGATTAGATTTTCCTTTAGTGTAATCCCTTCCTCTGCTGATTTTTATCATTGTTTTTTATTTCCTCTTCTTGGAATATTTTGCTGAGGATGTTCTGTAGTGCAGGCTTTCTAGTTGTAAATTCTTTTAACTTTTGTTTATCATGGAAAGTTTTTATTTCATCATCAAATCTAAAGCTTAATTTTGCTGGATATAAGATTCTTGGTTGGCATCCATTTTCAGAGCTTGATATATGTTGTCCATGATTTCCTGGTTTTGAGTGTCTTGGTTGAAAAATCTGCTGAGATAAGAATTGGTCTTCCTCTATGTATAATCTGATTCCTCTCTCCTGCAGCTTGTAAGATTCTATCCTTATTCTGAATATTCTGAACTAGGCATTTTCATTATAATGTGCCTTGGTGTAGATCTGTTGTAATTTTGTACATTTGGTGTCCTGTAACCCTCTTGTATTTGGTTTTCCAATTCATTCTTCATGTTTTGAAAATTTTCTGATATTATTTCATTGATGAGATTATGCATTCCTTTGGTTTGAAACTCTGCGCCTTCCTGTATCCCAATAACTCTTAGATTTGGTCTTTTGATGCTGTCCCATAATTCTTGGATGTTCTACTCATGTTTCCTTACCATCTTTCCTTACCACCTTGTGTGGTCAACTTTATTTTCCAGATTGTATACTTTGTCTTTATTATCTGATGTTCTGTCTTCCAGGTGATCTAATCTGTTGGTGATGCTTTCTATTGAGTTTTTTTTTTTTTATTTGGTTTATTGTTTACTTCATTTCAAGGATTGCTGATTTTTCTTTTTTTCTTTTTTTAGAATCTCATCCCTTTCTTGAAATAATCTTTTGCTACCTGTATTTGCTCCCTTATCTCTTTGTTGGTGTGATCAATGGATGCCTGTATTTGCTCTCTTAGCTGTTTATTGGTGTTATCAATTATTGCCTGTATTTGCTGTCTTATCTCTTTGTTGGAGTGATCAATTTTTGCCTGTGTTTGCTCTTTTAGGTCATTCTTTAATTCAGAGATCATTTTAATTATGAATATTCTGAACTCCTTTTCTGGCATTTTATCAACTTTGCTGTGCATGGGTTCTGTTATTGTAGTATCCTGGTTTGTTTGGGGGCACTTTCCTCCCCTTTTTTTTCATGTAGTCTATGTGTCTTCCTTTCTTGCAATGAGGATCTGAGATATTTCAGTTTCTACTCTATATTCTTATAGTGTCTGTGCAGATTGTCTACATCTCACCTTGATGTTAGGCTTCCACACCCTGCTGGTGTCCCTCAGTGTGTGCTACTGCAACTAAAGGTGGCGGTGGCAGTAGCCAAGGTTACTTGAGATAATAGTGGAGGTGCCCCAAGATGGATGCAATGTTTTACACAGATGGGGCTGAAAGGGTGGGCCTTACACTGTCTTTGGGATGCCTGCTCTGAGATGCAGCTGCTTCTATCTAGGCCCTGTCTATTGTCAAAAAGTAGAGGCTATCGCATGGGGATGGCTATGAGGATGGCTATGGTGATGTTTGCAGTGTCCCAAGATGGAAGTGGGTTAGGCTTGGGCTCCCAGGTGGAGGTCAGGGTGGCGGACTTGGACCTACCCTGGGCCTGGGTCTATGTTCTTGTGGGTGGATCTGGGCTGAGTCTGAGCTCTCACAGTGGTTTGCTGGTTGGAAGAGGTGGTCCTGTGCTGCAGGTCCATTGGGTGTCTGCAGGTGGCGGGATGGACCTGGGCCTACTCTGAGACTGGATCCAGAGCAGGTTAGTGTGGCCAGCTTAAGCCTTTTCTCTGAAATCTTTCTTCTGTGACATCTCTAGTCTGTTTGTTCACACTTTATATATATCTACGCATATAAATACTGTATTTTATTTATCTTACATGTCTGCTTCCAGCCAGATCAGTGATTTCTCAACCTCAGGATACTATTGTCCTGCCTAGGGAGGTATAACATAATCTCAGGGTTAGGATGGAGTGATGTGGGCTGGAGAAGGTGTGTGTATTGACTACAGATATAATCTAGAATTATTCTACTTCATTATGAGTAGTCATAGTGTTTATTTAGAAATTTGAAATGACCAAGGAAGGCATGATATTTTTATATTTATTAAAATTAGACATGGGTTGAAAAAGAGGTTGGGAGTAAGTGTCTCATGCACTGGGAACATGTCTTATTTATCATTTTATTCCTAGCATGTGTCATGGTGTCTGGGACTGAATACGCACCAGTGGGTGGATATGGAATAGAAGGAATAAGGAAGTGTTTTCCTAAGAAAATTTGGTCTAAGAACAATGTTCAATTAATTCCCTTCCTTGTTTTTTGTTTTTTTTCCCTATTGATTTACTCTTTCTTTTCCTCATCACTTAGGGAAGATGTCACTTTATGGCTAATTAATCAAAATTGAACTCAACTGAAGACATTTCCACAAAAGCCCATGAAAATTTTGCAATCAGTACTGCATACAATCTATGTTTTTCTCATTTTTCCTGTTTTTACCATATCTGGGAATTTGTTGTCTAAAGGAGATTGAAGGGAAGGGAGCTGGGTGTTGTCTTTCACTCCAGAGAACTATTTGAAGTATGGATTCTCTAGAATAAGGGTATTCTCTCTCTTGTAAAGTGCTGTGTGATATTCTTCACTTACATTCTCTGTGTGTGTGTGTTTTTTTTTTAACAACTCCATGCTGATTATGCCACAGTGGTACCTACTTTTCAATGTGATTTTGTTGTATGTTGGTTCTTTTAGCATTATAAAATACATATTTTACACTAATTTCATTTTAGATTGGCTATTTTCTGAGATTCCTCCTGATAAGATTTTCTAGAAGTAATAGTTAATTTCATCAGAGAGATGAAACACTCAGTCCTGAGCTCCTTTGCTTCCAAACCTCTGGGCTTTCCTCTCCTCTCGCTACCTGTTGGCTTTTGTTCGTTATCCACAGATTTCATTAAGAAGATTTATGGAGCAAGACTCAAAGCTCTTTTCCTGCCTTTGTGATGAAGCAGCTTTTTCATTATTCCTCTCAAGCTTTAACAAAATTAAATATTCTTTCACCTTTTAAATGAGTGAATTAAAATTAGTTATTTATATTTAACTATTTATAATATTTATTGGTCTTCACTCTGTTGTACCTGGACATTTTCTGAATGGGTTAAAAAAATTTGAGCTATAGATAATTATGTATCCAAGTCACATTTGAGAGAGGCATAAAATATGTTAGATAGCAAAAAAAATGATAGCAAAATATAAGAAAGGGACTGTTATGATAATGAATATTACAGTTTTATTTTTAAAAAGAAATTTTACTATTTGAAAGCATTAAATTTCCAGTAAAAGTGTTTATATTTATTGTTTCTCTTTTCAGATAATGGTTCTGGATCTGGAGAAGGAGGTAAGTTTTAAGTACTTCTTAAAGGGCATTTGTTTTGTTGTACTTTTCTTTTTAACAGCTTTGAGATGTAATCAGATACCACTTGGTTCAGCTGTTTAAAGTGTACAACTTGGTGACTTTTAGTATATTCACAGAGTTGTACATTTCACTACAATTAACTTTAGAACATTTCATATCTAGAACGAAACCATTTGCCCCTTAGCCATTATCCCTCACCACTGCATGGCCCTTGGCCCCAGCCATTCCCTAGTTTATGCATTTTTCACTGAAGGTGTGTTGTCAGACTAAGAAGAAAATGCTGTAGCCTCTGTTAAATTGAGGCTGCACAAAACTACTTCCTCTTGAGATCATCCACACAAAGGAGTTTAGCTTGGGTCAGAGTATTTGTGATTCTCTCCTACTCCTTGCTTCCAAAATTTTGATCATAAGGAATTTTTTTTTGGGGGGGTGTGTACCAGGGATTGAACCCATGGGTGCTTCATGCTGAGCCATATCCTCAGCCCTTTTATATATTTTGTTTAGAGACAGGGTCTTGCCAAGTGGCTTAGGGCCTCTCTGAGTTGCTAAGGCTGGCTCTGAACTTACAATGCTCTTGCCTCAGCCTCCTGAACCACTGGGATTACAGTCATGTGTCATTGCGCCCAGCTCTATCATTAGGAATTTTTAAGGTACAGGGTCATAATACTCAGAGTCAGTTTTGTATAGAAAAGGGAGAACTTATAGAATAGTTCCAGTGAAATTTAGAGTTTAAACCCTTAAAATTTCCTAATGTTTTGGGGCTGGGGATGTGGCTCAAGCGGTAGCATGCTCGCCTGGCATGCGTGTGGCCCGGGTTCGATCCTCAGCACCACATACAAAGATGTTGTGTCAGCCGAAAACTAAAAAATAAATATTAAAAGTTCTCTCTCTCCCTCTCTCCCTCAAAAAAATAATTTTTTTCTAATGTTTTAATTTTTATTTTACAAATATATGAGCAAATTAATATTTGGCAGTAGCAAATAATAGAGTTTAAATGGTCAGAATTAAGAATGACTAAACTAGGGGGCTGGGGATGTGGCTCAAGTGGTAGCGCGATTGCCTGGCATGCGTGCGATTGCCTGGCATGCGTGCGGCCTTGGTTCGATCCTCAGCACCACATACAAACAAAGATGCTGTGTCCGCTGAAAACTAAAAAAAAAACCTCTCTCTCTCTCTCTATCTCTCTCTCTGAAAAAAAAAAAAAGAATGACTAAACTAGGGGCTGGAGTTGTAGCTCAGTGGTAGAGCACTTGGTTAGTGTATGTGAGGCATTAGGTTCGATTCTCAGCACCACATATAAATAAATAAAGGTCAGCAACAAAAAAAAATTAAAAAAAAATGACTAAACTATTTCACAGTCTAGTGAGGTTTTAATTCTATCTATTGTATGAAAAATAATATTTGAAGTACTATGAGGATACCGTAAAAGAACACTCATGCTGGGAAGATTTGCTCCAAATGTAAGCTACAGTTATGATCATTCAACACCACATGAAACCCTATTCCAGACTACACCTTACTCTGTATTTCATAGATTTCTAAAATTCAAGAGTTGAAAAGGACTTGGAAGGTTATCTAGAGAACAGAACAATCATGAAGAAGTTCAAGAATAGCAGCTTCAGCCAAAAAGAAAGTGATTAAAGCTGTTGAACTATGAATTTGATTTATTTTTATTTTTACTTTTTTGGGTACCAGGGATTGAACTCAGGGACACTCAACCACTGAGCCAAACCCCTAACCCTTTTTTGTATTTTTAGAGACAGGGTCTCGCCAAGTTGCTTAATGCCCTGCTAAGTTGTTGGGGCTGGCTTTGAACTCCCAAACCTCCTGCCTCAGCCTCCCGAGCTGCTGGGGTGGGTTATAGGTGTGTGCCCCTGCGCACAGCTAGAATTTGATTTAAATGGACATATTCAAGCAGAACTTTATAATGTGTGAAGGATCAGCCCATGACTTCTAGATCTTAGAGCTAGAAAGGATTTTAAGAGATCAGGTCTAGATCCTGTGGTCAGATATTCAGTCAAAAAGTTGTTCTTGTTCCTGTGATAAAAGAAGTGAGAATAGTTTTCAGGAATTGCTAATATGAAACGGTATTGGATATCTTACTCTAAGGAGGTAAGTTGGTCCTTTTTAGGAGTATGAATTAGAAAGATTAGTAGTTTACTTAAATTAATATATAAATCTTAGTGAGCTATTGGTGGTACTAGTATTTCATAATGTTTTGAATCCTCAGAATTACTTAGGATTATGATCTCTGAAATCTTCCTGGAAATATTTCTACTTAGAGTGCAGGCAAACACACCAAATTGGAAGACTGGAAGTATTTATACTTAGCATGGTATTTCCTTTAAAAATTTCTCCCTTCCTCCCTTCTGTTCTTCCTATTCTTCCTTTCTTTTTTTTCCTCTCTCCCAGGGCCTTGTGCATGCTCAGCAAGCACTCTGCCACTGAGCCACACCCCCAGACCTTTTTAAGTTTTATTTTGAGTTGCTCAGGCTGGACTTTGAACTTGTCATCCTCCTGCCTCAATCTCTCAAGCAGGTGGGATCACAGGCATGCACCACAATTCCTGGCTTCCTTTTAAACCTTATTTACTGATTGATATCATTTGAATTGTATTCTTTCCTGAACAAAATTGAGAAATCTCTTGAGTGAATTGAAATTGTTAAATTGGCCACAGTGCTGATTCCCTGCCTAGTCTGAGATTATCATGATATGGATCCACTGAGGTTGAGACCCATGTATGTAGGATCTCCTCAGGTATGGGATGTGAGCTGAGTGCTAGTATTTCTGCTGTTTTTTTGTGCTGGGTCATAGGTGCCAAGGGACCAAGTAGGCAAAGGGAAAAAAGGTCCTTTATAAAAAGACCCCTTTCCTTTTCAAAATTTGGAGACAGATATTTGTTTTAATTCTGGAATTAGTTTTTATGTAGTTAGAAAGGCAGGTATGAAACTAATGTGAGGAAAAGGGTGGAAATTAAATTCTGTGGTCTTCAAGCCTTGTTCTGCTAACCAGCATTATACAGATTTATTTCAATAGAAGGGTAATTACAGAACTGAATTTATTGCCTTTTGGGGGGTTGTGTGTTAGGAATGAAACCCAGAATTACTTTTTAATCCTCTCTCTTACTCAGTGTTACACGGTATTTTTTTTAAAATTTTTTTAGTTGTACATGGACACCATGCCTTTGTTTTGTTTATTTGTATGTGGTGCTAAGGATTGAACCCAGTGCCTCTCACATGCTAGGCAAGCCCTCTGCCACTGAGCTACAGCCCCAGCCCACATGGTAATTTTTAAAAAAACTTTTTTTTAGTTGTCAGTGGACTTTATTTTATTTATTTATATGTGGTGCTGAGAATCGAGCCCAGTGCCTCACTCATGCTAGGCAAGCACTGTACCACTGAGCCACAATTCTAGCCCACATGGTAATTCTTTTAAAAGCAATTCGTTATCATATCTATTTTGCTAGCAACAATACTTGTGTTACAGGTTATATTGTATTCATTATTAACAGCATTGATAGATTTTGGAAGTGACTCTTTGCAAGAGCTGGGGCTATTTTTCCCCAGAAACAGGATAATGGGTAATGAAAACATGAAATGTATCTGGAAAGGATCCCAACGTTTGGTTGAAAGTTTAATTTCTCTTTTTAAACAGAAGAGGAAGGGTCAGGGGCAGAAGCTCACAGAAAACACTCCAAGTGTGGACCTTGCAAATATAAAGCTGAGTGTGATGAAGATGCAGAAAATGTTGGGTGAGTTGACTGAGGGAAAGGGATAAACTTAGAGGTTGGTCCTCAGCATGACTATATTTATAGAAAGGTATCATTTGCCTGGTTCTGTGTATTTTGTGCTTTATGTATTTGTTAAGTTTAATGCTAGTCTTAATGACTTTTCTCTTAAGTTGATATGATATGTAAATAAGTTTGTTATATTTTAGACAGAAAATCCATTTATAGTTTTTGGATATTACCTGTGGTTTTTTTTTTTCATTGATAATTTTATACTAGCTGCTAATTTTGTTAACCCAACCTGCAATTTTGAATTATCTTAGTACACTTTTAATTAATATCTATAACAAAAACAACTTCTCTTTTTCTTCTCTTTCAGTTTTATACAGAAATCTTTTCATATTTTCAGTGTGTTAAGTAAAAAATTGTTTCTACAAATCCCTGCTGACATTTTTGTTTTTCTCATGATCAGCCTTCACTAAGGCTGAACAAAATGACTAGAAGCATTGTCCAGTTTTCCTCTTACTCCCTGGAAGATAGGGGTTCTCTGGTAGAATAGTGATAATGTAGACATTTATCAACAGTCATGTTTGGTTTCCCTTTCATCAGTATTCTGTTCACTTGTTTCCAGTTTCATCCTTCTTTCATTTTCCTACAGTGCCTGCTTTATGCTTGTTTGATTTTAAAAGTTTGCTGACTTTAAGACCTGATTGCACAAATGCATCTTGTTTACTTCCTCCGTTTCCCCTTAGTGCATATTTCAAAATGCTTATTTTACAGAGATTTGCACTTTCTTTTCCTTACTTTTACATATTTTTGGTGTGTATTTTCCAGTCCCATCTTTTATTCAGCCCTTGAGTGCCTTTCACAAAATAGTAGTAATTAGATCTAATTAGCATTAATGCCCAAAGGGAGTATTAAAAATCAAGATCATTCCATTTTCAGTATTTATGGTACAACATCAACTATTTGGATGGCATTTGGTAAAATTAAATGCCTGATAGTTCAGTGTAGGTGAAACTTGGCAAAAGATAAGCAAGTTCAGTGAGAAGTGAATTCAGTAAGACCTGAATTTACTGTATTTCTGTCCTTGGGTCATTTGGACTGGCCTGTGTCTGCTCAGTTCAACCAGAATGATTTGATTTGGGAGAAAATTTTCCAAGCAGATACTAGCCAGTAGAGCAAGAGAGATGATGGGCAATATGGACTTTTAGAATGAAAAGAAAGAAAAGATGAAAGATATCTTCTTCTTGATTTATACTCATGGCATGATGAAACACCCATGTGTGTGTATGTGTGTGTGTATGCAGTCTACAGTATAGCTATCAATGATTGATTGGCTGGCTCTGTTGATCTGTTTTTATTCCTTTGACAGTACCTCCATTCAGCCTTATTTTATGTATTGCTCTGCTGTCATTTTTCATTCCTAAATAGAAGGAGCTAGAGGTCTTTTACTTAGAAGTAAAACAGATTCCAGCTAGTTGCAAAGGTAGTCCCAAATATGATATCTGTATGACAAAATACACATCTTTATGTGAATAAATGCCTCATAAAATGTATCATATTTTCAATCAGAGCAACTCTGTTTTATGTACTAATAATGTATGTGTTTTGGCTTAAAATAACACATACATTAAATTCTGTGTATCTTGAACTGTAGCTCTCATTCTTGTACATGCAGGCCCTAAGCACAAGGGAGTGGGCATAGACCACGAAAGGCTTACTGATAGTAAGGAACATATAGGTCTTACCATCAGGGAAGGAGCACAGAGACTGGGATCGCAGTCAAGACCACACAATAGTCAAAAAAGCTTGAGGAAGTAATTGATACCTTTATCTAGAAAATAAAGGATGAAACTAAATTCTACTATAGAATTTCCTTTTGTGTCTTAAAAGGAAATTTTAAGAATATTGAACCTTTTAGTCTATAAAACATTTTGATTGCAGTTAATTTAACAATGTAAATATATCTCAACAATCATTTTTAAAAATTTAACTTTTAAATGAACCGTAGCAACAAGAAAGATATATGGAGGTTATATAACTCCTTCAAGGTACTTTCATTGTGCTATCCATGATTGGCACCAAGTGAAAAGTAACATCATCACCTAAGGATAATTTTTACCTAGCTAGCTAGACTTTTTAGGTGTGCAGAAATACGACATTAGCCATTAAGACTCAAATATGCATATGTAAACCTATTACTTAAGATGTTATTTATTGTCATATAAAAAGGCAAACTTTTTGTTTTAAATTTTTTTTTATTATTATAAACTAAGCACTCTTGTCATGAATTATTATAAATGCCATCAGAGTCATTATTAAGGTTGGGTAGGATCTTTTAGTTTGATCTTCTTATTTTACGGATGAGGAAATAGGACCAAAACCAGGGTTTTGATGGAGTGGATTCTCCTATCTTTTATAAACTTAGGACAATGTTTTTTTGGACCTCATTTGCATAAGTTGTCTTTTTTTTTTTAAATTACTGAAAAGAATGCTTCTTTCTTTCTTCAAAGTAGCTTCCTGGCAATTTTTTTTTTTTTTTTTTTTGGCAGGCGGTTGCTTTGTGTGTTTTGGCTTAAAATAACTGCATTATTACTTTACAGTTCTGTAGAGTAGAAATCTGACACAGGTTGGTCTCTGAGCTGGGATCAAAGTGTCAGCAGCACTACATTCTTTTCTTAAGGCTCTCAGGGAGAATCTGTGCCTTTAATCTTTCTAGCTTCTAGAAGCAGCCCTTATGTTTTGGTTTGTGGTCCCTTCCATCTTCAAAGCCAGCAGTGGTAGATTGAATCCTCCTCACACTGCATCACTCTTGACTTTAGTCTCCCTCTTCTACTCCCCCAGTAGTGAGTAGCCAGTTAGTGATCTTGCTCTCTTTTTTAAAAATTGCTCACTTTAAATTAATGCGTAATAATTGTGCATATTTATGGGGTGTAGTATAATACTTCAGTAAATGGACGCAGTGTATATTGATCAAATCAGGGTAATTAGCATTCCTGTCTCCTTAGCATTTTTTTATGTTTGGAGCCTTGAGCTCCCCTCTTCTAATTCTTTGTGACATAAATAATAGATTATTAAGTACTTAGTCACTCTGCTGTGCTGTAGAACACAAGCATAGGGAATGGGGGCTGGAATGAGGATGAATAACAAGTACTAGAATGCCTGAAAAATTTTTAAAAATAACATTGCCCTCCTCTCCATCCAGCTGACCTGGTCCTAGCTGTGAGGTTTTTAACTTCCTGTCTCCTGGTCATTCTAAGAACTATCGCTTTTCATAGTCCTCAGCTGCCATCTGGAATCCAAATGACTATCGATTTTTCTTATCAGTAACTTTCAGACTTTTTGACTATGCCTCATGTAAGAAAGGCATTGACCTTATTACCCAGCACTTTTATACATATACACATAGTGCTAATGTGTTAAGAACAACAATGTTCTGTGGATTGATACCTTTATTAAATACAGTGCACTTGAACATTTCCTTTCCTATTTTCTTAAAAAATGTTTGTAGAAGCCGGTCTCCATGGTACACACCTGTAATCCCAACTACTTAGGAGGTTGAGGTAGGAGAATTGAGGTTTGAGGTCAGCCTGGACTACTTATTAAGACCCTGTCTCAAAATAAAATAAAAAGAGCTGGGGATGTAGCTTAGTAGTAGAGTATTTGGCTGGTTTGCTCAAGGTCTTGGGTTTGATCCCTAGTACCATGCAAGATAAAAAAGGTCATAGTGATCCACTAAATTGACTTCATAATCCATTAGTGATTATCACCAATGGTTTATAAAATAGTGCTCTAGAATGTAACTACATTAGTGTGTGTGTGTGTGTGTGTGTGTGTGTATATGTATGTATGCATACACACACACACACATATCATGTTAGATTTTTGTATATGATTTTTTTTTTTGGTACTGGGGATTGAACCCAGGGGCACTTAACCACTGAGCTACATTCTCAGCCCCTTTTATTTTTTATTTTGAGATGCTAAGTTGCTGAGGCTGGCTTTGAACTTGTGATCTTCCTGCCTCAGCCACCCAAGCTGTTGGAATTACAGGTGTGCACCATCGAGCCCGACTAGATTTTTGTATATGGGTACATCCACTAAAAATATTTTGTATTTTCTCATTTTGAAAAAAAAATTCTTCCTATCAGAAGAAAAGCTATATAACCCATCTAGTTTCCAAAGAGAAACTTATACTTTTCTCTTGATTTAAAGTTTTTGTCCTTAATAATTAAGTTTTAAAAAACTTCAGCATTTTGGGTGCCATGTAAATTAATTTTTTTGTTATTAAGAGTAGTGCCGCTCATCATGTACAACCATAAGAATGGGGTCCTAATTAGAATAAGTTATATTCCATGTATGTAAAATATTTCAAAATACACTCTACTATCATGTGTACCAAAAAAGACTAATACCATGTTTTTCATTTAGCTATTTTAATGAAATTTGATTTAAATATATTATGTGCTTTCTTGCCTTATTAAATATATCATATTCTAATATACATATATATGCATATGTACAATTTTTGGCAGGGGTGTTAGGGATTGAACCCAGGGATGCATTACCACTGAGCTACATCCTCAGTCCTTTTTGTTTTTTATTTTTAGAACAAGGTCTCACTGAGATGGGCCTTGAACCTTGTGATCCTCTTGCCTCAGCCTTCTGAGTCACTGGGATTATGGGTGTACACCACCACACTTGGTTACATTTTAACATATTCTTTTCTTTTGTTCTTGGGGTTAAGCCTAGGAACATTTACCACTGAGCTAATTCCCCACCCCTTTTTATTTTTTGAGACAGTTTCTCACTAAGTTGCTGAGGTGGATCTTGAACTTGCTTAATGTTAAAATTTGTAAAGTGTATTATAGTTCTCAGAGCATTTTTTTCATGGCCCCCTCCCCACTCTTGCTGTCAGATCTGTCTGGTAGGTAGGTAAAGAAGTATTGTCTTGATTTTACAGGTTAAGGTAAGCTCAGGAGAGCCTGAATGCCTTCCTATTAAATAGGAGGACCAGAGCACCCATTGTGTCAAGTACATATGTGTAATATGGTGATGTTCTCAGAGGCTCCTGGTGTGGTTGTTTCATTATTGTACTGAAGCCATTCTGCTTTGTGTTTTGAATTCTCACATCTATTTTTAAAAAATAATTTTGTGTTGCTACTGTGTCAGACTCATAGTTGCTGCTTCTGGATGTTGACAGTGTGTGTTGTTAGTGAACCTGACTCTAGATGCCCCCAACTTTTTATTTGCTTTTCTGCCTTTGAATAGGAAACTGTAGACTTGTAATAACTACATCTAATGTAGAAATACGTTATAAATGTAAAATGAGACTATATGGTTTCTTAGGAGCCAAGTGCATTAACTTTTTTTTGGGGGGGAGGGGTACTGGAATTGAACCTAGAGGCACTCAACCACAGAGCCACATCCCTAGCCTTTTAAATTTTTTATTTGGAGATAGGGTCTTGATAAGTTTCTCAGGGCCCCATTAAGTTCCTGAGGCTGGCTTTGAACTCAGGATCCTTCTGCCTCAGCCTCCTAAGCTGCTGGGATTACAGTGTGTGTGTCATGCAACCAGCTAAGTGCATGAACTTTGTTGCACATAATTTATCACTTTTGTCCACTTGGTGATTATTTTAATTCACTTATAATTTATTTTATTTTTGTTTCTATGAGGTTTCTCCCTGTTCCTTCCTGAAGCATACTGTTTCTCCAGTGGTGTTGTAGGCTTAGAACAGCTGTATCCATAACTACTTACCTTTCAGATTTATATTTAGAAGTAGGTAGGTAGTGTTCCAAGAAATATGACTCTTGCGAAGAAGAGTTTCAGTATTCCACTGTGTCCATGGTGAAGTATAGTGAATAGACTTTCTACTAAGTCTTGAAACTTGAAAAGAGCTCCTCCCGTCCAGCACTTTATATTTCTTAAACCATATGTTCTTAGTACCATACCCCACTTTTTCTAAACAGTATTTCTAATCTGTCCAAGGCGGAAGTTATTGCTGCAAGATAGCCACCAGCTGTTTCTCTGGACAGTGGGGCCACATAATCATAGGACTCCTTCACATCAGTATCTTTTATATACCTGACCTAAATCCCTGCCCAGGAATGGTTTGAGGAAACTGTAGAACCATCAGGCATAATGCCAGTACAGGTGAGTTATAAAAACCCTCCAATTATTCCTTTTGAACTTTGTGGTGCGCTTTATGGAAATGGGCTCTGCTATTCTGCCTCTTTGATGTAATCTCCTCTTTGGAGCTGCTGTTCCCTCCCCCCACCCCCCGAGTGCTATAAATATCTGAGAATCATATAGGTATGCAGTGTAACAGACAACATTGATAAGCAGCTTAATTCACCTGCTGGGCATCTTTGTCATTTGTGGTGCCATTTTCTGTTTTTGACAGATTCCTGGACAGTATTACAGTCTGATGAATCTCTGCCTGAAAGTTCCAACAAAATTCTTTCCCTTGTTAAAACAAGACTAATGCAACACATTTGTATCCTACAAAATATCCTTCTTTTTGGAAGCTTTATATGCTTAAAAAGAACCAAAGCAGTACCTTCTCTATCATTTTCTATTCTTTCTGCTGTGTTTTTTCTAATCAGGAGTGACAGTAATTGTTATTTAGTATTGCCTTATTCTAGATACATATAATAATAGGCTTTTAAAATTATTTAGGTTTAATGATTTCCTTCTGTGGCCCCTTAGATTATAATGGAAAAATAATTTTGTATTTTTCTGAGAACAGAAAATAAACACTATTAAACATTATTTTGTCCAAAGTATAATCTGGATGTTTGTTAGTAATGACAGGTTCTTTTGTCCAGAAATAAGTTCTGTAGTTCATGACAGATGCCAGTAAAGATTTCTTTTTTCTTCTTCTCCTTCTCCTCCTTTTTGTACTGGGGATTGATTGACCCAGGGCACTTTACCACTGAGCTATCTCCAGTCCACTTTTTAAATTTTTTTTTTTTTTTTTTAATTTGAGATAGGATCTTACTGAGTTGCACAGGCTGGCCTTGAACTTGAGATTCTCTGCTGCCTCAGCCTCCTGAGTCTCTGAGATTACTGGTGTGGGCCATGCCCTGCTCAGTAAAGATTTCTTTTGAGATTTGTCTTTAAAATGTAAAATTCTACATCCCCACAACCTCCTGCAGTTTTCTTAATGCACTGTAACCTATTTGGCCACTTTACAATGATATTTTCTTTACCTGGAGTTTCATCCCTCTTTATTTGCTTGTTCAACTCCTTTTCCTTCTAGACTTAGATGCAGTATGACTTACATCCAAGAGGGGGAAGCCTATCTTGCTTTCTTCTGTGGTCATCAGGACTACATTCTTTGTTCTTCCTTGGTCTTGGTAAATAACTTCTGCGTGGCATTTGTTATATACTGTTGGCCTCACTAAACAGACCAGGCTCCCTGAGGGTAGGCACTTTGTCTCGCTGATTTCTGTATTGGGTGAACTTACTAGGGGTAGGCTCCCTTATTTGTCTTTGTTAAATTAGTGACAATTAAAAATTGGGTTTTACTCATTTAGAGCTGCTCAGTACAATTTGATATTAATGAAAAAGAGATAGTTAGTATTATATTGAACTTTTTGCAGGCTTCATTAGAAGTTTGTTAAATCTAAATAGTTCCGCATGAATTAGCTTAGGCTAATGTTTTCCTAACTGCTAAATAAACTGAGGGAAAAAAAATGGTACTTTCTATGTAGAATAAGAAGAAAGGAAGGGAGGAGAATGTATGGATGTTTTTTAGTGATCACAATACCTTCCAGTTGTGCACAGTATTTGATATATTTCAAATGGCATTTTAGAAGTCTTGATTCTGTTAGTAGTGTTATAAGGTATTTTCCTTATTTTAAAAACTTGGAGCTATGATTTGCCAAAATCATAAAGCTCAATAATAGAAGCAATTTCATTTATTCATTTATTTACTTATGTATGTATGTACTTATGCTTTTGAAATTCACAGTTAGATATTGAAAAGCTTTATTCATTTAGCTTTGTTCCTTTAGTACAGTGAAAAGTCTCTCTCCCACCCTGTTCTCAGGCACTCACTCGTCTTCACAGAGGCAGTCATTGTGATCTTTCTTGTTTAATCTCCTTAGGAGGATTTTATGCATTTGCAAGCAAATATGTACATATATTCTTTGTCTTTTCTTTTTAAAAAGTAACCATAGCACAATTCATCTTCAGTTTTGTATTTTATTTAAATTTTTTATTATAAAATGTACATTGCTACAGAATTGTTTAAAACATATATTCAATTTAAGGGATACCTAATATACCTGTATACCAGAGGCCCTGGGTCCAGCACTTAAAAAAAAAAGATTCTTCTATCACTCAGGTAATTCCAAGGGTTTTCAGAGCTCTATTCCAGGAACTAGGAAGACAGACTCTGTTGTAACACAAGTATCATCCCAGGTGGTAGGATTCTGTGTTTTGTTTTTTTTTTACCCTCCCATTTTATTACCTCTTCTAGTAGCTTCTTGAGAAAAGTTACAGAATTTAAAAACTTTGGAGACCAAATGTTTGAAAGTGTTTTTGTATGTGTGAACATGTTTATGTTCTACTAATGCTTGATTATAACTTGGCAAGAGCATGATTCTGGATGAGATGATTTTTTTCAGCATTGAGAAAGCATTTCTGTTTTCCTCCTGTTGTTGCTGTTGAAGTCTGAAGCCATTATGATTTCTGATTCTTTGTGTATAATTTGGTTTTTCCCTATCTGTTTTCCTGAAGTATAGAAAATCTTTTGGTCCTCAGTGTAATGAAATGTCATAGTAGTATACCCTTCTCTAGGTCCTTAATTGACTTCTGTTTTTAGGAATTTTCTTTCATTAGTTTTTTCTTTTCCTCTCCTCTCCTCTCCTTTTCTTTCTTTCTTTTTTTTTTGGGGGGGGGGGTTTGTTCTTCAGTATGGGATTGAACTCAGGGCTGTGCACTTGCTAGGCAAGTGCTCCATGACTGAGTTACATCCCTGTAGCCATTAGTTCTTTGATGATTTTCTTTCCTTTCTGTTCCTGGTTCTCCTCTTCTTGGGATGTTGGACATCCTGGAGTAGACTTCTAATTTGCCTATCTTTTTTCTCCTAATTTCTATTTTACAAAATTTTTGTTGTCCTATTTGAAAGATATTTCTCAGCTTTATTTTCCATTTCTTTTTGAGTTTTTAATTTCTGTTGTAATTTTTAATTTCTAAAAGCTCATTTCTGTTCTGAGTTCTCATTTTTTATAGCATCCTATTTTTCTGTGTTATTTATTCTATAGTAATGACTTTTTTTGTTTTCCTACTTTTGGACTCATGGGTGTCTTTTAGTTGCTTTTATTCAGTGTTATAATTTGTAATTTTAATTTTTTAATATTATGTGATCTTTTAAAAAGAGTCAGGGAGTATTTCTTTCTAGTCTCTGATTTTTGCAAGGATAGAATAAATTTTATCTACATATTGAATGATTGGAATGAATGTGTTCATGAATCGTTTTTTAAAAACTGCCTGGGCCTGATGCTATCTATCTTTATGGAGTTATGTAGCTGTGGCCTTCCAAGAAACTGAGGCACCATGAAGACCCCTCTTCAAACCCCGATTCTTGTTATCATGTCAGACTTCTGACTGGTAATAGGAATGAGTTTATTGAAGGGCTAGGGAAAAGGAAAAGGGGACACTGTCATGGGAGGAGAGAGTGGGTTCTCTCATAGAGGAGAGGGACAACATGCCTCTCCTGCACTCCCATTTTATTGGGGATCCCAGAGAAGTTTCCAGAGAGGCCTTCCCAGCTCCACCTCTTGACTTTTGACTGACAGGAGCGTGACATCAGATTTTTAAGTCCCCACTGTCATGGCAAGGCCAGGTCACCTTGGTCCAGGCGGACTGGTTCTAACTGGATTTTTTATGGTTAGGAGGAACTATTCATAATTACCTCCCAGAGTTTCAGGATGGGGTCACAAAAGTCTTCTCCTTTAGAGTAACTTGGGTTCCTCTTATCAACATTATCTTGGGCCTGCATTTCTCCTGCAGTGAACAGGTAGTTTCCTTAGGAATGTGACATATCCTGTCCACCTTGGTGGGGCAGGGATGCAGGTAAATTGCTTCTTAGAAAAGGAAGCATGTGGGAATCAGCACAGTGGGCCCATTTTATTAAATTATTGCCTTAACCTCATATTCCCACCATCCACATCTGCCTGTTGCCTAACAAAGGGACCTTTTTTAAACAACTAATTTAATTTCTTTAAGGACTGTAGTACCATTCAATTTCATTTCTTCTTCTTCGTGTTTTTTTCGGTACTGGGGATTGAACCCAGAGGTGCTTAACTGCTGAGCCACCTACCCTGCCCCTTTTATTTTTTGAGACAAAGTCTCACTAACTAACTTAGGATCCTGCTAAGTTGCTGAGGCTGTCTTTGAACTTGTGATCTCTTTTCTCAGCCTCCTGAGCTGTTGGGGTTATAGGTGTGCGCTGGTGCTCTATTTCTTCTTTTGGTCAAATAATAATATAAAGTTACTCATTTCACATAGGTTTTCAAGCTTGGTAGAATAAAGTTGATTTTTTTTAATATTTTTTTTTTTTTTTTTTTTAGAGAAAGAGAGTGAGAGAGAGAGAGAGAGAGAGAGAGAGAGAGAGAAAGTTTTTAATATTTATTTTTTAGTTTTTTTTTCGGCGGACACAACATCTTTGTTTGTATGTGGTGCTGAGGATCGAACCCGGGCCTCACGCATGCCAGGCGAGCGTGCTACCGCTTGAGCCACATCCCCAGCCCATAAAGTTGATTTTTGATAGTCTTTTATTATCTTTTAAATTGGAATCTTCATTGAATTTTTAATTCCTTTCCGATGTTTTTTTTCCCTACCCTTTTCTTTTTTTCTTTTCATCCTGCTTTGTTGATTTGAGTCTTTGTTCAATAGACATTATTGATCTTTTCTGTTGTAACCATTTTTATTTCTGCTGATATATATTTTTCCTTCTGTTTTCATTGGATTTTTTTCCCATTGTTCTTTTTCTAACAGTGATTTACTTTTCAGCCATTCTTGTAAAATTTGATAGAAGACACAGGTGAGGGATTGAATCAGATAGACATCTGGGGAAACTGTGGGAAGAGGGGAAGAATCCCTGAGGTGAGTGTACCTGGTGATTGGAGAGAAAAGATAAGGCAGATTAGGGGAAGGATTTTTCTTAATATAACCATTTGGCAATTCTCATGTTCAGGTGTTTGGTCACAGTTGTAATGAATAGAGAAAATACAGTCCCAGCCAATCATTGGCTTTTGACCTTGGGCTTTTAAACTTTTTCATGTTCAGTTTCCCTACTGATAATTTGTAGTCGTCAGTATTAAATGAGGCCATTGTGACTATACCCACACAGTAGGTGCAGGGTAAATGGTTGTTAAATGTTTTGGATCTGGCGTATTTATACTAGAGTGATTTCTTTTCACTTGAGTGGACCTTTCTGTGTTGTGAGCATCCTGCCCTTTGCCAATGTTGCCAGTCTACAGACACCTGTAATCACCGTAATCAGTAATATCTATGGTCTCTGCAGAGTAGTATTTTCCTCCGTGCTCATTGTGTCCCTGAACTGGACTTTACTTAAGATGCCAATTTAATTACCTTTCCTCAGATGCCATAGGAAGCAGTGGTGATGGTTGGTTCACACAGTTCTTAGAATGAGACGTAGGGGTGCCATCCCACCCAGGAGCAGTCTTTCTCACACTTTTATTCAAGCTTTTTCTCGCTGAGCTCAGTGCCCACTACAAACAGTGCCATTTTTTAAAACAAGTGTGTATTGTTTCTCCTTACCAGAGTGACAGTGTCTTCTCTTTGTTACAGAGCCCTTTCTTGGTCCTGAAATCATTCTGCAATTCTTTCACTAGCCATCATTTCTATTGGATTGCCATCCCCAGTTTTGCCTACTACTCACTCTTAAGCCAGACAAATGTTTTGTAAAGGGTCAGATGGCACAACCTTTAGGCTATGCATCCCATATGTGGTCTCTGTTAAACCTGCCCCCTTTAAAAAACATAAAACTAATTTTTAGCTTAGAGGTGTACGAAACTTGGTCTGTGTTGACCCACTGCTGTAGTTTGCCAGCCCCCACCTTAAACCACCCATCAATATTTTTAAATACCGATGCCTTTATTTTGGATTGAGCTTTATTCTTTCTCCCCTGTTACATCTTTGAAACTCCTTTTTCTTTTGTTGTTTCTCCATATTCTTCACCTTTTGGTTTTCTGTCCAGGTTTTCCCTTGATTTTGGTTTTCTATCCATGTTCTCCATTGATTTTCTACAAACAAGAAGTTTGTTTTACTTCATAAAGCCTTTGGTTTTATCCCCATCCCCCAATTACTTGATTGTATCATTAAAAAATTTCCCATTCCTTGAGGCATGTTGAAAATAAAGAAGAACTTTCCTTTTCTGCATCATTCCTTTGGTTACCTTTCTCTGAAGAATTTACCAGAAAAATCTGTTAACTTTACTAGATTGCATTTCGTAGTTAATTTTGTCTGTTTCTTTGCTTAATCTCCTCTCTTCTGCTAGTCTCATTTTACAAGTTCACAGCAGCCTGCTCACAGGCCACTAGAATAACCATTGTTGGTATTAGTCTTGGTTTGGATACCTGGGAATGAACTCAGGGGCACTGACCACTGAGCCACATCCCCAGTCCTATTTTGTATTTTATTTAGAGACCGGGTCTCACTTAGTTGGCAATTTTGCTGAGGCTGGCTTTGAACTCATGAGCCTCCTCCTGCCTCAGCCTCCTGAGCTGCTGCTGGGTTTATAGGTGTGAGCTGCTGGGCTTACAGGTGTGTGCCACTGTGCCCAGCAATATTAATCTTTAATGCACAAACATTTTTAGTCTTGATATTCAGTAAAGTAATTTTGGAGATTTGGGAGGTAATTAGAAACCTTGTATTATTTTGATATATTAATTTACTATTTTCTAAATGAAAATGAGCATGGGCTCTATAAAATATAACAGTCGGTGTATAGATCAGGTTATGTTTATTTGTGCTACAAATGTGGCATTTCAGAAATGAAACCTTAATATGTGTATATTAAGACCCCATATAGACACACTCAAATACTGTCCCTTAGTGCAAAAAGTAGATTGAATCTTAGGAAGCCCATTTTTTAGTAGCAGTATCATTTTTTTTTAAATATTGATCTTGCATTGTATTATAGGACTCAGGAAAGTTTGTAAATGCAAGTCATTATCATGTGGACACCCCCACCCCACTTACACTAATCCTTGAAGAGAAGAAACTGGAAAAGTAGAAAAACAACAAAAAAGGAGAAGTGGGACCTTTCCTTGGTAAATTGTAAGCCAGGAGGTTTCATAATTGACTTAATACTTCAAGCTTTGTTCGAGTAATGGGAAAGACCTTTGGACATTTAATACAAAAAGCATTATTATTAAATTTGGTGCTCCACAAGTCGTGATCTTTGAACCTCAGTGACCTTTCATCATTACATTTCTTTCAAGTCTTCTGTTTTATTGGCTCTGTTTCTGAGCACATACTGAAGTTTCTGGTAACAGCATAGGGTTACCAAGAACAAATTGTGCTTTGTTTTTCTTTTTCTTTTTCCTGCAATGCTCGAGATTGAACCCAGGACCTCACATATGCTAGGCAAACACTACCACTGAGCTACACCCTGAAGCCCTCATTTTCTTTTTTGATGGTGAAATAAGATTTACTGTATCAGAGCTGAGCTTTAATTATAGTATCTATGAATCTAAGCAAGATATTCACCAAATTGGTTTGGTGTACATCAGGTCAAATAATAGGTAACATTTCTTGCTGGGTAATAGCATTTTGTTCATTCGTATGTATGTCTATTTGTATGTATGTATGTATGTATTTATTTTTACTGTGGTGCTGGGGCTTGAACCCAGGGTCTTATACATGCTAGGTAAGCCCTCTACTATGGAACCACACTCCCAGCCCCAGTTTTTCTTAAAACATGTTCAGTGATGGCTTAATTTTTCTAGAAATGTTGACGTTAGGTTTCTAAAGACATGATATATGGCCCTGTCTTTATCCTCTTCTGTTCAGTGCTTTTATTGATGACTTAGATAAAACTATGAGGTAGTCTTGTCAAAATTACAAATATATCAATCTAGGAGAGATGTTAAATGACAGAACTGGAGCTCAAAAGATTGAATATACTGAAACAGTCTAAAGTTTGACAGAGGTACATGTATCTCTGAGTTCCCAAGTAGAGTGGTTATGTTTTGCAGACCATATTTACAAATTTGAGTATGTTTGAAAAACCTCAAAGTGAGCCTAAATTTGTGTGGTTACCAGGAAAGCTAGCATATCCAGAACAATTAAGGGAATAGTTTTCCTGTACTGTGGTAGTATTTTGTCCTTGCCTCATGTATTATGAGATACTGAAGGTGGAGGGTAAACAGAATGGTGGGGATTGGACACTACAACAAACAATGAATCACTGAATAATCTGGGAAATCTGGTCCTGAGAAGCGAAAATCTATGTGCAAAATGATGATCATCTCTGAATATTTAAAGGGCAGTCCTGGAAGATACTTTTTACATGTGGATTCAGAGGCCAGCATCAGAGTCAATAGATGAAAGTCATTAGGATGCAGATTTAGGGCTTAGCCCCAGGGAACAGCTTAAGTCAACCATGAAATATGTCCTGCCTTGATGAGATATCCAGCTGCCCATCACTACATGCTTTGGCAGGGGTTATTAGACAGTGTAGTTATACAGATTGCTCAGGGGAACCCTGAATGGGATGCAAGATTGGAATAAATGACTTTCTAAACTCCTTTTCTAAACTCCTAAATATTTGTATGTATGTTTTCACCCACACATAGTTGGTTATTTTTTCAATCTGCCTTTGCCCCTTTCTCTTAATCTGAACTCACCAGATTAGCTGGTTAGCTGACTTCAAACTATGATCTCTGGCTCCTCTTTTTCCTCTTGTTTTCTAGAAATTAAACTTTTGGTACAATGTTATAATAAGTTATTCTTATAAACTAAATTTTTTCTTTCTGGTGCTTGAAAATTTTAATTGTAAAACATAGCAGATGTTCAAAACTGTATGAAAACTTATGTTTGGTTTAATATACAAAACAGACTTAGATGTAAATCCTGCCTTCTAAGCCGAGAAATAAAATTTTATCAATACATTAGGGTCTTCCTTGTTCTTTTCTCTCACCCACCAATATTCTGTAAATAATTTCCTTGTTATCTTTATAGTTTTACCCTATAGTTTTAATATGTTTATATTAAGATAGATCCCTTAATAAAATAGTGTTTGGCTTTGATTGACTTTAAATTTTGGATAAAAAGAAGCATATTACTGCATTCTTTTTTACCTTTTTAGCACGGTGTTAGGTTTTTTGAGATTTGTTTATGCTGAAGCACATAGCTGTGACCCATTCACTTTTACTGCTTGTTGAATTTAGTTGTTTGTACCACATACTTTTACAGTCCATTTACTATAGATGGATTTTTAGATTGTTTCCAGTCTTTTGTTCTCATGAATAATCTTATTGTATAAGAGAATTTCAAGGGCCTTGTCTGACCCTGCAGTTGTTGAGCAAGTATGGTTTACCTTACTTCATGATAATGCCTGTTTTCCAATGTGGTTGTACCAGTAGAGAGTAGGAATCCACCTCTGCTCCTTATCCTTATCAACACTTATTGTCCTTGTTCTCAATTTTTGCCAATTTGGTGAGTCTGGATACATTTCTTTGTGGTTTTTAATTTTCATTTTCTTAATTATTAATGAGTAGATCTTTTCATATACATTCTTCTTAAATGCTTCTTCCTGATTATTTCTTATCCTCCCCCATTCCCTTTTGATTACATCTTCTTTTAAAAACTGATTTATATTTATGTATTATGGATAATTTTTTTTGATTATATGGGCTATAATTATTTTTTGTTTGTAGCTTGTGTTTATATTCTGTATGAGACATTCTTTATTTCAAAGTCAATCAGTCTCTTATGTTTGCTCTCCTAAATCTTTATACTTTTTGCCTTTTACACTTTTATTTTATGAAAAGTTAAAGAAGTCTTCAAAGACATAGAAAAGGAAAATAAGATGAAGTGGACCCTTCCCCATATATCTATCACTCATCTTC
Source organism: Marmota marmota marmota (assembly GCF_001458135.2). Lineage (NCBI taxonomy): Eukaryota > Metazoa > Chordata > Mammalia > Rodentia > Sciuridae > Marmota > Marmota marmota. The sequence goes on along the minus strand of NW_026000101.1, from coordinate 11,846,517 downwards.
AAAAAGTCCAATTTTGTTTCATCTTTTTTTCCCCTCTTCACTTCTTTTTTTTTGGGGGGGAAGTATTTTAAGCAGATCTCAGCATCAAATTATTTCAGAGATTTCAGTTTTACTGATATTTTATCTATTTGATGAGTTAGAGAGGTATTTCATTGTTATTTTGTCAATGTTCATTGTTTAAGTAACTCTAAAATGTTTAGAATTATTTTTCCGGTGAATATAATGTTTTACTATTATGAAGGAACTGTCTTTATTTCTCCTAATTCTTTTTGCCTTGAAGTCTCTTATATCTGATATTTAATATAACTGTACTAGCTGTGGTATTTCTAATTATGCTTTTATTTTCAATTTTTTGTATTGTTACATCTTAACATGTGTCTTATAAGCATCATATAGCTGGCTTCTGTAACTTTACCTAGCCTATTTTTGTAATTTTAACTATAAAAATTAGTTCTTTAAATATATCATGAATAATGAATGATGCATTTTGATTTTTTCCTCATATTTTGTGCTTTTGTCTTTTTCTCCATTTTTGCCTAAAAGAAATCATTTTCCCTATTAGTTTCAAAATGATAGATTCTGCTTTTCATGATAATCTTAGTAATTTATCATGTATGTTCAAATTAGCACAGTGTTAAGTTCATTAATGTCTGTTTTATTTAAACATTTAATTTCAACCCCTCTTGTATACTATCATTGTAATGCATTTAATTTCCTGTTTTAAAAGAGCTAATTACTCAGAGTGCTATCATTGTCTTTGTGAGTGTTTTGTTAACATTACCCACGTATTTATGCCTTTTCCCACTTTTTTGTGTCACCACAGATTGACATTTCTCTTTATATAAAATTCTGTTTTATCTAGCACATTGCAGGTATTATTTCACTATCTTGACTATAAATAATTTGGCTTCAGTATTGCCTTTAAAATCCAGTTGTAGCTTTCCTTCTTACGTTTTTTGAAGGTTATCTCTCTCTCTGGTCACTTTTAAAATATTCTCTTCTTTTGGTATAAAATTCCACTATGATATTTCAGTGTGTAGATTCTTTTTTTTTTTAAATTCTGTTTTAGATTTGTTGGGCTTTTTAGAAACTTAGATTACTATTTTTTTTTAAGTTTTATAGTTTGAAGAGAAATTGCCAAAAATATTTTGCTTCTTATTTCTCTTAATGCCTATACAACTGTGGATTTTTATGAGCTCTTTATACTGTTCTCTATGCCTCTTAACCTTTTGTTCGTATGTCCAACGTCCTTGACTACTTTGGTTTGAGCAATTTCCTCTGTCTTTCAGTTCACTAATTCTCTTTTAATTTGTCTAATCTGCTGTTAAATCTGCCCTTAACATTTTTTGTTTTTAGTAATACATTGTTTATTCATGGGAGTTCTGTTTGGTTCTTTTGAAAATTAGTTTGTTCTGCTATATGGTGTTTATTTTGTTATTTATTTTGTTTGTGTGGACGTGAGCGATTAATGCTTATTTTTCTCAGAAAATTTATTTTTCTCCGTAACTGTGGAGAATCATTGAAAGTTGGGTTTCTCCAGAGAAGAATAGAGCATTATTTTGTTATTTGCCTAGGACCCCTTCCAGTTCTTGACCTCTTAAAATAAATTCTGAGCTTGAGGTTTTTCAGAACAACCAAATGGAATTTTAAATTGTAATTACCCTTGTGAGGTCTGGTTTGTGGTTTTGAATTCCCAGGAGAAATGTTTTCTTGCCTCTCTTCAATGCCATGGCTAAGGGCAGTGCTTTTTCTTTTCTTCTTAGTTTTTCAAAAGTCCCATTGGAACATGCAACTCACTTGGAGTAAGGCAACCTCATGCTGAGGATTGTAGCTTTTTGAGTCCCGGACCCGCCCCCACCCCCACTTTAGGTGGGTCAAAACGAAAAAGTTGTAATTGAGTTTACCCACTTTGGCAAATCCTTCAGGGTGAAAATCAGCTATGGAGAGCTCAGTTGACCTTTTCTGTTCTTCATTTAACTTTTTCCCTGAATATTCCTGGCTTTCTTACTAACTAATGAGTGCATTTAAAATGGTTTATCCAATATTTTCTATTATTTTCAGCAGGAGGGGTCAGTAAAGGTTCTCGGTACGACATGTTGCTAGAAATGGAATCTGGCCTTTTCCCCCAATTCCCATGTAGACTTTACTGTTTGTGAACATCCAGTCACACAAGTAGTTGTGTAGCTAGGAAGCACTTTGAGGGTTTGTATTCTACGTATTACATATATTTTCTATTTTAAAATCTCAATTGTTTGGTGAACGGGGTACATTTTTATTGTCTGTGTTTTACAAATTGGTAAACTAAGACTTTGAGGAACAATCTGAATATATATCTGGTGACTATGAATAGGACTAGGATTTAGATTCTTGACTTTGTATTTATAACATAATTTTGTTTTCTTTTCACTATGTCATCTTCCAAAAATTTCAATGTTAACATTTGATGTCTCCTGATTATTTTTGATCTAGATATGAAAATTCAAGAGAAACTATTGAAATAATAATATCTGTATAAAATTATAGCCCTGCATTCAAATTGCTTAAGGTTTCTGCAGTGACATAAAACAATATATTGACTTATGTTTTAGAAAGCAGTGAAAAAGTTGAGAGATGTTCTTTTTTGCTGTTGTAGGATTTTGAGGTACTTTCATTGTAAAACATAGGTAATTATTGTCTTTTCCAACAGGTGTGTATGTAATATAGATTGCAGTGGATACAGTTTTAATCCTGTGTGTGCCTCTGATGGGAGTTCATATAACAATCCTTGTTTTGTTCGAGAAGCATCTTGTATAAAGCAAGAACAAATTGATATAAGGCACCTTGGCCATTGCACAGGTAAGATCACATGGAGACCTGTCTTTAGTATTACATGCCTATAATCTTACTTGGTATTATTTTATATTTGTAAAATGAGAAATTCCTTGAAAGTTTTTTATCTTTTTTTACATCTTTCAGAATTTCCTGTTACTTAGATATTTTTTTCACTTATTTTTGTCTTCTGAAGACATAAATCACAATGCTTGATGGTTTATTTAGTTACCGAGCTGATCCTGGCATGGAGATTAAGATTTATATTTATATTTATAGTTCTAAGGTGATTTCAAATATATTATCTCTATGTAGTTTTTGCCCCATATGTGTTATAGGTACAGTTAAAGATTTTGGCGTGAAGTTACAGAATAGAAAGAAATGATACCCTTTGGTTTAAAATTGTTTGCCATTCTCACTTTTGTTATAAGATACCGTATAAGAATGATTTTGTTTGTTTGGTTTGTTTTGTTTTCCACCCCTGTGAGAATAGTGACAGTCATTGAAGCCAGAGGTTCTCAAATCATTTTTCCTCACTAGTACTCTTATGAGCTGGGGTGTTGGAGCACTTCCTCAGTAGCATATATGGAAGAAGCACATTTTTACGGATGAGGACTGTACATCTTTTCTGCTTACTAGTTCGACTTCCTACCCACACCCCTTCCTTTTTTGGGCTTACTTAAGGGGTACTTTAGGAGTGTGCTATTAACTGAGCTAAAAGAAAAAGATTGTATGCCAAAGTTTGCTGCCTTATCTTGAATAAATCTTTGTGACATACTTCCCAACTGATTGCAGTACCAAAAAGTACTCAAGAAGCTCATCAGAGGATTTCCAGATGTATGGTTTTGGGTATGATAGAAAGAGCGGCATTTCCTGACAAAGATCTCCTGCAGATAGATATTCTTCTTGACTTTAATCTTGAAGTATGACTTCTTTTATTCATTGGGTAGTATTGAGAGCTTAGGTAGGAAGAATAGCTCAGAGAAAGAGTATCTTCTCTGAGGAACCTGGTATCTGATTGGTAGTTCCTGGAATAGCACGTTCAGAGCATTTGGCCAAACTTGAGAATTTAAATTGAAATTCATGCAGATTTTAGATTGCTTTGGAATGATTGGGCCTTAAGTTTTATTTTAGCCCCTTCAGTAATTTTCCAGTCAAGCCTAACTGTGCCTTTTAATATCTCCCCGGCTATGTATTGAGATCCAAAGCTCTTATGTGCTAGCAGGTATTTATGGTTCTTATTCAGTCTCCTAGTTCAGATGCAGCTCATAAATCAAGTGTTTTTTTCCCCTAGAAAATGTTTGATAACACAATTGAGATTCCAAAATAATTTTATTCTGAGTTTTCCAGGAAAACTGGTAGAAGATAAATCTTTAGATCATTGTTCCTTGGAGAGTGTGAATTCTTTCTCCTTATGGTATGTGTTGTTTTTAGTTTTCACAGGAAGGATTTTTAAAAAAGTAGATGATATTTGAGCTAAAGTCCAAATGAAATTATAGTTCATAAAGTAAAGAGCATATATACCTGTGCTCCCTTGAGGCCTGAGGCAGAAAAGGGACAGTTGACAAAGAGGAAGGTAAAAGCCATTCCACAATGTTATATGTTTCAAAGCATCATTTTGTATACAATAAATATACATAGTGTTATCTGTCAGAGAGAGAGAGTGAGAATGGTGGGAAATATAAGCAGGATAATTGTACAAAGTTAACAAGGACCTGGAGCATTAGGAATAATTGAGTGTTCTATGGTATGACTTCAATATCGTATGTTAATTTGAAAAACTGTATTCTCTTATAGACACAGATGATACTAGTTTACTGGGAAAGAAAGATGATGGACTACAATATCGACCAGATGTGAAAGGTACCAAATCATGATTATCCTTGGCCATAAGTCCAATGCTCTGTATGCTCACATGCATTATTTTATTTGATTCTTACTGCTGCTCTAGTGAGAAGAGCCTTATACCTACAGGAACACTGAGACTCAGTGGTGTTAGATCCAGTTAACTGAAGACCACCTAGATTTTGAACTCCTTGATTAGGACTTCCATATAATAGTCCTGTTATCAGTGCATCTTCTACTAATTTGTTTGGTTATTCTAATGGACAGTTAGAATATGTATGTAAGCCACCTCATATACCTAATTTTTTAAAAAAAGTAAAATAGCAACTATCTTAAAAAAAGTAAAACAGTACCTATCTTAAAATTAAATGAGATTATACACATCAAATGCTTAGAATAGTGTTTGGCCTGCTTATTGAGTACTCAATAAATGGTAAGTATTATTGTATTGAATAATTTATTACTTCCTTTACTTGAATTTTTAAGCCTGAACCTGTTATAATCCATGAGCCCCTGAAATACCAGTTTCCCATGATGATACAAAGTACTATATTTGAAATAAAAAATCTTCTCTATTCCCAGAGACGACATAATAGATTATTCCAGTTTTATTCTCTATACTGATAAAATATGACCAGAACAGGAAGGCCATTTTTCAATATTTAGAAGCTCATACTTAAGGCAGTCTGGGGAACTGTATATGCCTCAAACACTTGGTGGTTGTTGATAAAATCACTTAAAAATATGACTATGTTGATAATTTAGTATTTTTTTATACATAAGTATTGATCTATAATGTTAGCTGGGTACTGTGATGTATATCTCTAATTTCAGCTACATGGAAGGCTGAGACAGGAGGATTGCAAGTTGGAGGCCAGCCTGGGCAAATTAGTGAGACCCTGTCTCAAAATAAATAAATAAAAATGGCTGGGGATGTAGCCAAAAGTGATAGAGTGCTTGTCTAGCATGCATTAGACCCTGGGTTTGATCCCAGCACATTGATCGAGAACTAAGTTTATTATATACCTAATTTGTACTGTTCATCTTACTAGACATTACCTGTGGGTAGAAAGATATCTAGTACATAATCTCTACATCTTTATAGAGTTTGTGCTGTAGTAAAAAAAAATGCATATAACTAATTTGTAACGAAGTAGAAATTGATTATAGTCATAAAATGTAGTAAAGAAGTGAATTGGGAATTCAGAAAAGATAAGATTACTCTCTGGTGGGGGAAAATGAAAGCCTGAGAAATATCATGAAGGAGGTAGAATTTGAGTGAATGTTGAAAGGAGTATTAGAATTTGAACAGGAGCCAAAGGGTATTTAAGGAGGATGGAAGAGCAGGAGCAGAGTTGTGGACATAAACATTTATGGTAGAATGTGTTGGAGAATGGTAAGGAATCCTTTTTGGCTGGATTACAGGACTTTGGAGAGAGAAAGAGGCCAGACTAGAAAGAGCTAGGGGTGAGATCTGCTACCCTGGGAAATTTAGACTTTATTTATGGGCAGTAGGGAATCATTAATACATTTTAAAACAAACCTACAAAGTTAACCACTTGAATGAATGATACTTGGCAGGAACATTTTGCTTATTATATATATTGAAATGAAAACCTTTGGGTGGACTCAGAATAGGCATCTGCTTACACTCAAGACAAAGAGCTAAAAGTCACCAAAACTTAAGCTCAGGTGACTGAGTTCATGGATTCTTCTTTTAGGACTAAGGATGCTGGGAAGGGAAAGGTGTTTGGGGTAAGGTAAGAGAAAAGTCGATGGTGTAGGTGATTAATTGCATTTTGGAGTTTCAGGTGTTTGTGGAATTCATCCAGGTGACTGTTTAGCATAAATCTGAGAGGCAGTCCTTGGATATAGAGATATGATAATGGAAGCCATGAGAATGAATGAGAGAGTTTCTAGCACTATATTGTCTAGTACAGTAGCCACTGTCCACATGTGGCCCTTGAATTAAAATGAAATTCTAGTCCTGTTTCAGGTGTTCAGTAGCCACTTGTGACATGTGGCTGCCACAGTGTTTAGCACAGGTATGAAATATTTCTGGAGTTGTAGAAAGTTTTATTGGACAGTACTTACTTAGAAAGGAAAGAAGACCCAGCTTGGGAAGAAGCAGACAGGATTAAGAGGAAGGCAACCAAGAAAGGGTACTGTGGTACAGAAGCCATGGGGAAAAGATGTGCAATAGACAGTGTTGTCCTCCGCCTTGAATTTGAAGGCAAATGGAATCGTTAAAGTCTTAGGCCAGAGAGTTTCTATAGTTAGAAAGATAAAATCCAAACAGTGAAAGACTTAAGAAGTGTTCCAACAGTAAGGAGATAGAGGTCAAAAGATTTATTTGGTTGTATTTTTAAAAACTTCATTTGCTTTTTTTTACCTGCCTTTCACAACAGTTATAGGAGCCTTCAGTAAATATTTGCATCTGCAATACACAGCCAAGACTGTGTAGATACACAGGACCTAGGATGGGTCCCCAAAGTGACAAGCAGGAACTTTGCACTAGCAAGAAGGCAGACAGACTGAGAAGGAGTACTCAGTGAGGGAAAGCTTTGAGAGTGGAATTCTTAGAAAAGAGTGTTGTTAAACTGGGCACTCAAATGTCTGAAATAGTGGCTGGTTTAGATTCATCTTGGGCTGTTGGGATCCTGTGGTAAATATTGAAGTAGGAGTGTTACCGGTTCTGTTGCAGATATTGAAGTCATTAAGGATGTGATGATTGAGTGTCAGGTATATGGGAAATGGGTGCTTGACATTAAAAAAAACTTTATTATAGAAAATTTCAGAGATAATGTAAACAGAATAATGAACGAACCCTCATGTACCCAGAACTCACCTTCAGTATTTATCAACATTGTTGTTCTTGTTTTGTCTGTTTACCTTCACCCACATTATTTTCATTATTCTCATTTGCAGATTTTTTTTCTTTTGAGGCATAATTTGCAACATAGAAATGCACAAATCTTACATGTGTCAGTTTTTAAAAAAATTTTTGTTTTTGGTACTGGGGATACCAGGGGCACTTAACCACTGAGCCACATCCCCAGCCCTTTATATTTTATTTAGAGACAAGGTCTCACTGAGTTGCTTTAGGACCTCACTAAGTTGCTGAGGCTGGCTTTGAACTCATGATCTTCCTGCCTCTGCTTCCTAAGCTGCTGGGATTACAGGTGTGCACCACTGCACCCAGCTATAAGTGCCAGTTTTGACAAAAGGATGTACTCTATGTGCATCACAACTTACCAAAGTTGATAACATGTCCATCTACCTGGGAAGTTTCTTTGTGGTATAGACATTTTAATCCAAAGATATTTTTATATGGGCTGGGGATGTGGCTCAAGCGGTAACGCGCTTGCCTGGCATGCGTGGGGCGCTGGGTTTGATCCTCAGCACCACATAAAATAAAATAAAGATGTTGTATCCACCGAAAACTGAAAAAATAAATATTAAAAAATTCTCTCTCTCTCTCTCCCCCACTCTTTCTTTAAAAAAAAAAAAAAAAAT
>NW_026000101.1:11763699-11835945 GCF_001458135.2 Marmota marmota marmota | reverse complement strand
GTCCACAATGGCAATGTGCCAACTGGCAGAGTCCCTGGGCTTTTCTTTTCTATTCTTTTTAAATCTTCACCATGATGGTTCCATTGTGATATATTTAACAACTCCTCCTTAAAAAGCCATGGGCTACATTTTTGTATTGTATCAACGTATGCCCTGATTGTTCTTGATTTTACTGAGATGCCTCCTTCCTCTAACAATTTACTTAACACTCTTTCAGTTTGTTTTTTACTAATTTCTGATCCCGTATTTCTACTATAATACAACCCAACAAGATAACGCCTAACAAAACTGAAACAGAGTGAAACAAAATTGAAACAACACAAAATCATTATAATAGCCTTCTGAAATGTCCATCCGTCCTTTCTCCCTATCTGTTCCTCAGATGTGAGCGGAGTGGTTGCTGGTGATCAAAGCTAGGACCTCACATATTCTTCTTTGCATCTCTAAAAGCTTTCTATCTCTCCATTTTGAAGTTGTCTAATTTATCTGGTCTAGAAAGCAGATGCTCAGACATTCCTAACACATCTCCACAGTAGCTTGATGAGATGATAGTAGAATGGCCACACTCTTGCCCTTTGGAGTCAGACTTGGTCCACACTTAAAAGCTGTGTGACCTGATTTCTCTGAGCTTTGATGATCCCTTCCACAAAATGGGGGCAGTAATATTTATGGCCCAGGGTCACTCTAAATAACAAACACCAGATTATTGAATTCATTATTGATGTTATTATGGCTACTGGTGATACTTTTTGTCTCCTAGTTTTACTGTTGTCGACCTATCTCACTGTTGTTGAGTTTGCCTATCTTGCTATTTCGTGTTATGGCTGATGAGTGACATCAGTTGGACATTCATCCATTTTTTAACAAGTATCAATCAAGTACCCTACTGTATGCCAGGTGCTTTCATATATTGGTGTTATTATTTAATCCTCATAACAACCATGCTATCCTCACTTTGCAGGTGAAGAAACTGAAACTATGAGTGTCTGTTGCTCATGTACAATGGCAGATCAAGGACTGGAGTTTAGACTTGCTGATCCTAAGCCCTTTTCTTTAAATCACAGCTATTCCAGAATTCTGTTCTGTCCATTTGCTTTCTTTCTGAATCTTCAGAATATTTAATCTACTTGGCACTGTTACTTTGGTGAGCTTTCATGTTTGTTCCCTAGCCTCATCTTTCTCTGAGCACTAGTTTGACATTTTAGTTCCCTAGTGAGTCTGTACTTACTCTCTGCTCTTCTGTAGCCTCAACTCCAGGAGCTATTATAGTGCTTAGAATGTAATAGTTGTTTAACAAATACTTAGTGGATGATGAGATGTAAATCTGAACCCAGCTTAGTACATTCTATATCCTGGACCACCTATCATTAGGCTCATGTTTACAGTCATTTTTACATCATTCCCTTTTAAGAGCATTCCCATTTTTACACCATTCCCTTTTAATAAAGACGGCGGTTCTGTTCTTACTAAATGTACTGGGTTGCACACTAAGCTTAGTCAAGTAGGGTGGAAATGGGAAGTTTGGCTATCGGAATAAAAGATTGGTGGGTAGGGGGAAGAGTGTGAACAGACTGTAGAAAATCTATACAAAGATAGAAATTACATTCAACATTATGAAATCTGTTGATGGTATTGGAATTTATTGTATTTTGATGAGTTGTTGTCTCTGGAATTGTTCAAGTAGAAACAGACCCTCAGGGTTAATTTAAAGGATTCCTTCATCAGACCAGATAGCTCCCATGGAGCCTTCCAAGTCCAAGTTTCTCAGCTCATTCACTTTCCGGATACCTTCAGGCTGTATTTATTTATTTTCTATGTCATAGTATTTATTCCTCCTGCTGAGTACTAGCTTAGCTTTTCACTGCCATGAGTTTAGAGTATGCTCTGTTTACTTTCTACTTGGCTACTTGTCTTCTTAGTCCCTTTGCCACTTTATCTGGTATGTTGGTATCCAACTATTTTAGCACCTTTATTGGGATATAATTTCATACCATGAAGTTCACATGGTTTTTAGTATACCTACAGAGTTCACCAAACTTTATCATAATCTAATTTTAGAACATTTTCATCACCCCCCAAAGAAACTTCATATCCATTAGCAGCCAGTCACTGTCTAATCCTAACCAACAACCCCAGGCAACCACTGTCAATTAAATTTTACATAAAACAGAGCTTACCTTATGTTGTTCTTAGAAGACCTTCAGTATTTTCCTTATCTGTGATTAAGAAAACATGTCTTACCAGAATTCAGTGCTTTCAGCTTGCATTTCCAACTTTATTTACATACTTCCCATCTCATTAACTCTTCTCGGTAGGTTGATCTGTTCCTTCAGTGTGCATTATATCTTCCCTTTGGCTTCCATTTCTCTATCTAAACCTATTTAGGATATGGGGCCTAACTTGAGTCCTACCCTATCTATATAAGTCCTTTCTGAGTAATTTGCCTATTGATTTCTTTGAATGTGAACTTCCATAGCACCTAGTGGCATTCAATTGTAAACTGCCATGAGGGGCCCTCTTTCTTTGTGTGGTTTGGCTTTGTGTGTGTGTGTGTATGTGTGTGTGTGTGTGGTGATTGTCTACAGAGATTATAAGTTTCTTGAGGGCAAGGACTATGTATGTTTTTTCTTTCTGTCCTCTGTAGCTTAGCTGAACATGATCTCACTCTCTGCAGTCCCCTGATTACATACTTTTATGGTGTCCCACTGTGAAAGAAACAAGTTCTGAGATGTGCCATGATGTAGCACAGTGATTGCTTCCTCAAGTCCCTCATGGCTTGACTAGGAATGGAAGATGGCATTTTTAGTTTGAAGCCGTTGTAAGAAAAGTAAATTTTTGTTGTTGTTGTTGTTGATTTCTATTAAACTATTTCTTGTCAATGAATGCTAATTGCATGAGAAAAGTCTGCTTTGATCACAAGTATTTATTAATAAAAGATCTGTTAAAATTAAGTTTTAATTTGTTGTGAAACATGGAACCAGGACTGCTAAAAGCAGTTCAGTTTAAGGAAATATTCAAGGTGGACTCTCTATGTGGATAATAATTTTGTCAATTTATAATTTATTTTTCCTCCAATGAAATATTAAAGTGCAAAACTGAAGATTTTTTTTCTCTTTGTGCTACTAGGGAATGAACCCAAGGCCTCATATATGCTAGTCAAGCATTCTATCATTGAGCTATCCTCCTAGTCCATAAAATAGAAGAATATTTTTATAGTACAGCTTGTCAACAAGTAGAAATTAGAATCCATTCATGTAACATTTATTGAGCATGGAATAATACTTGGTAATATTTATTAAGGGCTTATGGTTTTCCATGCACAATTCTGAGTTCTATAAGATCTTATATACATTAATACACTAAATATATTGTCTCATTAGTTTTTAAAACAGTACTGTGAGAAGTGGACACTATTTTTATCTCCATTTCTCAAATGAGGAAACTTGAGGGCCATGAACAGCTAAATAAATGTCTTTAGGTCATGTAGCCACTAGGTGTTGTAGCTAGGCAAACCCAGGTTGTATTCAGACCTAGGCAGGCTGACTCTAGAGCTGTCTAAGTTCTAAGTTATGTTCCAAGTGTAAGGAGTTATATAGACAGGGATGACATGAATGTCAGTACTCTTTAAGGAGCTCACAGTCTCATGGCAGAGAATGATTTCAAAACCCACACAGCTGAACCACAGTTTCATGAGTGTCCACAGAGGGGTGAATGCTCAGGGTCACAGCCAGGCAAAGAATGCTTGGTTTCTTTTGCCATGGGACTTAACTCTGGCTGCTAGAGGAGACCGTGAAGCCCTTTAAGGTCAGGATATGTCTTCTTTATATTCCCAGCACCTAGCAAAGTACTTGGCATGTGGAAGGTGATTGATAGAAGATCAACAAATTGGTCATCTATTCTGTGCTGTTTACTATGGTGATTACGAGCCACAGATGGCCACAGAGCCCTTGAAAATGTGTCTAGTGAGAATTCAGATGTGTTGTGAGTGTAAAGTACCAGACTTTGAGTCTTATCTAAAAAAGAATGTAAAATACTTTTTTATATAATATAAAAAATAAAAAATAAATTAATAAATAAACAATAAATAATAATAAATAAATAATATCAATAAATGATATTATTTACTGGATATGTCGGGTTAAAGTATATGATTAAAATTAACTTGCCTGTTTCTTCTTACTTTTTAAAATTTGGACTCTAGAAGATATAAAAGTACATCTGCAGGATGTGACCACTATAAGCTACTGTTATGTAAGAACAAGTTTCATGTGTCTGTTGGACAGCGCTAATCTCATTCACCTCCCTTCAGGAGAAGACCTGACTTGACCAAGCAAGGACATTTTTAAAATTAAGAATTTAGCTGGGTATGATGGTGCATGCCCATAATCCCAGCAGCTTGGGGGAGGCTGAGGCAGGAGAATCACAAGTTCAAAGCTAGACTTAGCAACTTAGCGAGGCTGTCTCAAAATAAAAAAAATGGGCTGGAGTTGTGGCTCAGTGGTTAAGTACCCCTGGGTTCAATCCCTGGCATCATAAACAAATAAATAAACAGGTAGATAGATAGATAGACAGACAGAAAGAAAGAATTAAGAATTTATATCTTGGATTCCCTGGCTTCTAGTTCAGTTCTCTTTCTAGGCTTAACTTAAATTAGTACAATATGAATATATAAATCAAGGTAATATGACATGTCTTTGGTCTTGGCAGTGGTGACATGATATCTCCACATTAGTTACTGTATCATTGAGCTTAATCCTCACTGAAGTTTTTCTTCCTGTTTATATATAAATTTTGAGCACGAGAACGTCTGCATTTTGAGTTCTCAGTTTTTTGAACCTCTCTTCCCACCTTTCCCTGGGTCTTCCTCTTCCCTATCCATACATATATACAGAAGCCTCTATTTCTCTCTTTTAAATTTGTTTCCATTAATATTCTTCAGATTTCCTTAATGCCTTTATTTGTGTTTGAGAGATGAACCCTTTGCCATTATATTGTATGCTGTATATATAACTGGTTATGTTACTCATATGGTACATGCATTATTTATCTCACGTGATCCTCTCAAAACTGTATAAAGTATAGGTCCTGTTATTTTGATTTTATGATTATGGAATCTTAGGGCAGTATGCTCAAGGTCACATAGCCAATGGGCACAAAATTTGTAAGCTGGAACCCTAAGAGAGACGGCAGGAGGCCTGGTGATTTTTCCTGCACATGGACAAGCCATTGTGGAACTCTGGGTCCATGTAACTGAGGAGAGATATATTGGTGTATATGCTAAAAAAGAGATTTAAAAAATTATTTTAAAATGGAGGGGAAAGAGAAAACAGTGGTGTTGGTGGGGAGAATGTCCTCTTTCCTGCTTTGTTTGTCTCCCTCTGACTCTGTCCCCTTTCTGACAGTGGCATTACTCACCTTGCTTCATTTTCTTCACTTAAACTCTGCTCAGCTCAACTCAGTTCATATCATTCTACCTAAATATGAACAGACGTTCAAAATGTTTGCAGAGTGGTTCTCTTTTGATAGAGGTCTGTCAGGTGATTTTAAATTCATCTTAATTTGTTCTCTGTGTTATTTGGCTTGTTTTTACAATGAACATCTGCTAAGAAAAATTTTATGAAGACACAGTAAAATTATTTTCATTTAAAAAAAAGCAGTATGATCTTTCATTCCAAAAATAAACTTTTTACCTTAAAATTTTAGAATGCCATAACTTGCTTTCTGCCATTTCATTGTTGTTAGATGGTCTCCGTTTCATAGGCCCCAAGTAAATAAATAACTTCACTCCCCTAGGGCAAGTAGTGTATGCCATCTTTCTTGCACAGAAGTGAACTTACTTCTAGACCTAGCATTATTATTTCTTTAGATGAAAAGAAAACTAATGATGTTTAGTTTTCTTTGGCACATTGTTCTTATACAACAGTAGCACATAGTAGTCATATCCTGCAGGTATTTTTAAATACATTGAATCTAAACAGTCTACCTGCTGTGTTTGTGGCATAATGGGAATAGGAAGGGACCTTGGATCTCATCCAACCCCCATTTGATAAATCTCCTTTCCAAATTGCCTAGCAGGTGGCTGACAAGGGGTGAATTTATTTGCTTTTTCAGAACCTTTGAAAAGTCCATATTTTTCAGTTTGTTTTTCACTACTCAGTGACCTGGTTTGTGTTCTTTTAAGATGCTAGTGATCAAAGAGAAGATGTTTATATTGGAAACCACATGCCTTGCCCCGAAAACCTCAATGGTTACTGCATCCATGGGAAATGTGAATTCATCTATTCTACTCGGAAGGCTTCTTGTAGGTAAGTCAGTGCCTCCAGAGCAGCCGTGGGAAATTTTTTCCATCTGTGGTCACTGTTTTATAGAAGGCAGTGAAATGTGAACTAAATATTACCAAAAAGTAGTGTTTATCTGTAATAGAGCAGTAACAATAACAACAAACCACAGCAGAATAATAAAAAATACCCTGGAAAGAAATATGCAAAAACAAAAAAACATGGTTTATTTAGGTTCTGAGATTATGGGCTTATCATTTTTAAGATAATGTTACATATTTTTTAATACAAAAGATAAATATGTCATATTCCAGTTCTATTTTTGTCTTTAGTAATCTGTCATGGAGTGGTTGAGGGACTGTAGAATATATTAAGAATAGAGAATATGTAACTCAAATAAAATATATGCTAAAATAGATTTCTAAAACTAAGGGAGTGGGAATGAAGAATCAGGTGTGAGTTGAGAGATGGAAATGGAAAGGGTGTAAATACAACTCCCTGATTCCAGAGAAGTTACGTAACTTGTTCAAGGTCAACAGCAGGTTAGAGCAGGTTAGAAATAGAACTGGGAAAAAGCTAGATCTCAGATTTCCCAATACTCAGCCTAATGATCTTAGTGCCTTTGCTGCTCTGTGCCTGGCGACTGATGGCATTTCCCGGTGCTGCTGCCAGGAGCTCACCCTCTGTCTCAATGTGGCCTGCGTAGCCAGGCCAGGTTTCCATAGACATGGGGAGATGGCTCTCATTCTGCTCACCCCTGCCTCTGGGAGCTGCGCCAGGATCTTTTTTCCTCACTTAGTCAAAACATCAAAACGTGGAGAGAGATTATACTTTGCTTTTCTTCTCTCATCCCAGAAGGCAGCGAGTCTTCCCAAGAAGTAAAAGGAAACTGCTGGACATCACATCTCCTGTGTTCCTTTACTTCTTTAGCTTTCTGCTCCCGATTGTTATTTTCCTCTCTTGCTTAAAAACAACAAAACAAAACAAAGCACTATAAACTGTTAATGGTTGAATAGTTCTTTGTTAAGCCTTTGGTTCTTTCCTGATTGGAAGTTCTCCTTGTCTTTGAAGAAGCTAGCCTTCCCCTCCTCTTTTTCTAAACATTAAAAAAGTATAGCCATATAAGACAGAACAAGCCAGGTTTTAAACCAGTTCTACAGTGGATTCCTCATACTTGTCCCACGGTGGCATAGATACTTCATGAAGTTGTTATCCTGATGTCCTTGAGGCATTTTTCTAGATGTCTACCTGAAGGAGGAGAGAAAATTACATTCTGATAATGACATGATACCAGGCCACTCTCTAGTATTTTAATGATTGATTGTAAGAGGATTGAATGGTATGCTGATTTAAGACTTTGGAATCAGATATACTGACTTGGCCAGTTATTGGCTTTATGTTCTTTGGGAGATACTTAAGATGTCTGTCTTATTTCCTCATTTCTAAAGTCATAATAGTAATAGCATATTGTCTCATAGTGTTGTTAAAATTAAACAAGATCATATATATAAAGTGCTTAACACACAGTATCTGGTATATAGGATGTATTTAATAAATGACAAATTGATATTATGAGACTGTAAGCCCATTACCTCAGGGGCTGTAGGTTTGGCTATGGTAGATAGTCAGTAAATATTTTTTGAATGACATGTGATGGTTATCAACTTTGCTTCTTCTCTATAGGAATTTCTTAAATGCTAGAGAATCTCTTTCCTAAACACTTATTACTAAAAAGCAGCTGATAATTTTGTTTTGTCTGAGTATTTACAGTGTATTGATTACTTGGTATTGAATTCTTTCTGGCACTAGGGTGTTAAATTTGAATATAACAAGGTTTTCGGGATTTTTTTTAATTAAAATTTTTTTTTAGTTGTAGATGGACACAATACCTTTATTTTATTTATTTTCATATGGTGCTGAGGATTGAATCCACTACTTCACATGTGCTAGGCAAGCGCTCTACCACTGAGCCATAACCCCAGCCTGGATCTCAGGATCTTACCTTCCAAGACCATGTAGTCCAGTGACAGACACTGACAAATAGTAAATAACTAAAATATAATTTGGTAAATGCTATCATATATATGAGGTGTTTTGGGACCTCAAAAGACACTTCAGTCTGAAAGGGGGTAGAGTATATTTTTAAAGGAGGGATCAGGTTTCACAGGAATATTTGTGTCATCCCAGGAATGTGGCTTCTATTTATTTGTTTATTTTGGTACCAAGGATCAAACCCAGGAGTACTTAACCACTGAACCACGTTCCCAGTCCTTTTTACATTTCATTTAGAGACAGGGTCTTGCTGAGTTGCTTAGGGCCTTGCTAAATTGCTGAGGCTGGCTTTGAATGCACAGTCTTTCTGCCTCAGCCTCCTGAGCTGCTGGGATTACAGGCATGGCTTTTATTTTAAAGACAGTGAGAAACTATTACTTTACGTATCTTTGTTTTGATCGTATAGGAAAGGCACTCTAGTATTATCTTGGAAAATGGATTAGAAGCCTGAAAGTTAGCCTGGTGTGGTGGTGCATGCCTATAATCTCAGTTACTCTGGAGACTGAGGCAGGAGGATCATGAGTTTGAGGACAGCCTGGGCAACTTAGTAAGACCCTGTTTCAAAACTCAAAATTAAATAAAATAAAAGGCTGGGGATATAGCTCAGTGATAGAGTGCTTTCCAATTATGCACAAGACTCTGAGTTTAATCCCTAGTAAAAAGAAAGAAAGAAGGAAAGAAGGAGGAATGGAAGGAAGGAAGGAAAACTGAAAGAAGCAAGAGTCTGAATTAAGTCATGGGGTTGTCTTGGGCCTGAGATTAGTAGACAGGTTGGAGACAGAAAAATGAAGTAGTTGAATCTGCAGATACTGGTTAGATATGATGAATGAAAACATGGGGGAGTTGGTGGAGGGTAGGAGGATAAAGAGGTCAGTCTCCTGGGTTTCTGTCTAGAGAAAAACTGAGCAGGACATAGACTGGGAAGAGTGAAGAGGTTTGGGAGAAGAATGGGTTCAGTTTAACATGCTTGGCCTAAGGTGCCTGTGGGATTCTACTTATGGATGTCTGGTAGGCTGCTGGATGTATTTTGTTTTAAGAACCCATGATAGATGTGGGTTGAAGATGTATATTTGAGCATGATTTCATCTCTAGCATGTATCCTTTTGTTTCTGCCTGGCAATATTCCATCCTGATGGCCTCTAGTTTATTGATCCTGTCACCTGTTCTATGTCCTTCACCCATTGGATGATCCTCATGATCATTCATTGAGTTGATCCCCTGTGTGTGCCTTTTCCCTCTTTTGTTCATCGTATTCACTTGACAAAGCTAGTTCTCATTCATTCCGGCTTCCCACCCACTGCATGCTGATACCTGTGCTGCTGAAAATTGTGCTGCTGTTGAAAGGCACACTACCAGGTTAACTTACTCACTGATGCGTGTGCCTGTAAGTCTCCAAGTGGGCCCTTCATGCTTCCAGGCAGTCATTTTGTGACTGCAATCCATTTATTCTGCTCTCCTGGATGGCTGCTTTATACCTTCACATCTCTCCTCAAACTGTACCTCCTTTCTCATCCTTACTTTCAACAAATGATCTTGTCTCCAAGTTCACTCAGAAACCTGAAGCAGTATGAAGAGAGCTTCCACAGGCTATTACTGTCACCTGCCAGCAATTTGTTACCTTTTCTTCCATATCATATATCTTGCTATAAATATTTACAAATATTTGTGTTTCTTCCATCTTGAAAATAACCATCTCATTTCCATTAGCTACATTCCTTTCTCTTGTAGAAGAACTTGAGAGTTGTCTATAATCTGTCTTCAGTTCCTCACTTCCCATCTCTTCTTGAACTCACCCCAGTAAGCTTTTGTTCCTAGCACTGCCTGGAGACCATTCTCACTGCTAAAATCAGTCACTGATTCTTCATCTTAAATTACTTTTGAAGGGTCAGTAGCATTTGGCACAGGTGATTGATTGCTTCCTCCTGTGTGATGCACTCTTTATTTGGCTTCTAGGGTTATATTCTCTCTTGGTTTCTGTAGTTTGCTGGACATTTCGGTCTTCTTGGCTGGTTCCTCCTTTGCTTCCTGACTTCCTCAGGTTGTAGTGCTCCAGGGTTCAGTCCTGGTTTTTCCTTAGCAAATCCATCCTGCCACAGGGCTTTAGATGACATATGCTGATGGCTTTCGATTTACATAAATCCCAAAGCTCTCTTCTGAGAATTTGAGACTTGGATCCATCTGCCTCCTTTACATTTTCACATGAACGTCTGACACCTCAATCTCAGCAGGACTAAAGCTGATCTCCTGATCTGCTTCCCCTCCTTTAAACCTATTCTACCTGCAGTCATTGCAGGCAGTCATTCCAGGCAACCTTTTCCATCTCAGTTGATGCCAACTCCATCTCTTCAGTTGCTCAGATAGAACATCTCTGTTACATCTTTGACTTCTCTTTCTCATGTACCCTTATCTAGTGAGCTGGGAAATCCTGTTTGCTTTTCTTTTTCTTTTCTTTTCTTTTTTTTTTTTTTTGAGAGAGAGGGAGAGAGAGGGAGAGGGAGAGAGAGAGATGAGGAGGGAGAGGGAGAGGGAGGGAGGGAGGGAGGAGAGAGAGAGAGAGAGAGAGAGAGAGAGAGAGAGAGAGAATTTTTAATATTTATTTTTTAGTTTTTGGCGGACACAACATCTTTGTTTGTATGTGGTGCTGAGGATCGAATCCGGGCTGCACGCATGCCAGTCAAGCGCGCTACCGCTTGAGCCACATCCCCAGCCCTGTCCTGTTTGCTTTTCTATTTCAGAATATATCCAGAACTTGATTACCTCTCACCATTGTCTACTGCTATTCCCAGTCCAAGCCAAACATTTTCTCCCTCTGGGATTATTTTAGCAGCCTCCTTGAGGTATCCTATAGGCCATATTGAACACGGCAGTCAGAGTGAGCCTTTTAAAATAAGTCCGTCTATGCCATTCCTCTGCTAAGACCCTTCCATTGCCTCTCCCACCTCACTCAGTGCAGAAGACCCTACACAGTTTGGCTCCTTCACCTCTCTGTCTTGCTCCTCTCTCTCCTGCCACTTCACTCCAGCCACACTTACTGTTCTTGGACACAACATGCATGGATGCTCCCATTTTAGGGAGCTCCCTCTGGTTCTTCCTTTGCCTGGTTGCTCTCCTCCCAGTTGTTGGTAAAGTCCCTCACTTCCCCCTCATTGTCTTTACTCACATCTCACCTTCTTAATGAATAAAGCCAAACCCCTTATTTAAAATAGCAGTCGTCCCTTTCTGGCCCAAACACAGCACTCAGTTTCTCTTTGTCTCTGTCTCTCTGTCTCTCTGTCTCTCTGTCTCTCTCTCTCTCTCTCTCTCTCACTCACACACACACACACACACACACACCACCTTTTTAACATAACCTGTTAGTTTACTTATTATGTTAATTGATCCACTTCCTCCCATCACAGAGTAAGCAGGACAGCTGTCTTTCTCTCCTTCACTGCTATATCCCATGTACTCACTATAGTAGTGCCCAGCACCTAACAGGTACTCAATAAATGTGTCAGATGGGTGTGTGAGTGAGTCAGCATGTGGGGCCACTGAATGAGAGTACCTGTGGAGGTTATGTGGAATGGAAGAAGTAGAGGGTAGAGGACTGAACCCCCATCTGCCCTTAATGACAGAAGAAGAAATAATTACTTAGAACTTAATACTCCAGACATTAGAGAGTGTGGCTGAAAGTCAGTTATGGAAAATAATATCCAGGGAGGATTACTTGAATGATATCCGGCCTAATGATTCTTTTTGATACTGATTTTAATCTTTGGACTGAACTAATCCATCTGAGAGCTGCATATCTAGGACATGGTTATAGCTCTCTGTGGAACTATTTTGATTTTACTGAGCTTTGACTCTTGGCCATTAGCCTACCATGAAGGGCATTATTTTTAAAATCCCAAGACTTCATTATGTTATTGAATTTACTGTAGCTATGTCATTGAGGTTACTGTTCTCTATATTAGAAGGTGCTGTCTTTAAATGAGGACCAAATGAGAGGAAATTCCCTTGAGTTTAATAACGGTTGTAAATATGCTTATTTGAAATGACTTGTTTGCTTTTATTTTATGGAAATTACTTTTTGTGTCAGTGGCCAACCTCTCTGCCTCCTCCTTCCCTTGATTTTAGAACATTTTCATCATCTCAGAAAGAAATCCCATTTCCTTTAGCTGTTGCTCTCAACTCTTCCTATTTATGCCAGTCCTAGACAGCCCCTGATCTGTTTAATGGATTACTTATTCTGAACATTTCTGTATCATTTCTTTTACTTAGTTGATGGTTTTAAGCTTTATCCATATTGTACTATGTCTGAGCACTTTGTTCCTTTTTATGGCTGAATAATCTGTGGGGAATACCACATTTAAAAAATCCACTCCCCAGTTGAATGTTTGGGTTGTTTACACATTTTGGCTCTTAGGAATAATGCTGTTGTGAGCAATTGTTTGTAAGTTTTTGTGTGGACATATGTTTTAATTTCACTTGGGTAGATGCCTAGGAGTAGAATTGTCAGGCCAAATAGTAAACTCTGCATTTAACTTCCTAAGTAAGGAAAGCCAGACTTTTTTTCCATAATAACTGCATCATTTTATATTCCCTACAGTGTTCTTCCTTACTAACATTTGTGATCATCTGACTTTTAGATTCAGGCCCCATACTATGAGTACAAAAAGATATCTTATTGTGGGTTTGATTTGCATTTCCACAATGACTAATGATGGTGGATATCTTGTGCTTATTGGTCATTTGTATGTCTTCTCTGGAGAAATATCTGTATAGATCTTTTGCCTATTTCTTTCTGTTTTTTTTTTTTTAAATATTTTTTGGTTGTCAGTGGATCTTGTATTTTATTTATTTATTTATATGCGGTACTGAGGATCGAACCCAGGGCCTCACACATGCCAGGCAAGTGCTCTACCCCTGAGCAACAACCCCAGTCCATTTGCCCATTTCTTAATTAAGTTTTTTGTTTGTTTTTGTTTTTTTGGTCTTCTTATTATTCTTTATATGTTCTGAGTATAAGTCCGTTATCAGATATATAATTTGCAATTTTTTTCTGACTTTGTGGGTTATCTTTACATTTTCTTGATAGTTTCCTTAAGCACAGAAGATCTTAATTTTAATTTAGTCCAATTTATCTTTGTTATTGTAGTTATTGTTGCTGTTGCTTTTGGTGTCACATATGAGAAATTACTGTCCGATCTGGGGTCACAAAGATTTACCCCTATATATTCTTCTAGAAATTTTATAGCTTTAACTCTTAGCTTTAGATTTATGATCAATTTTGAGTCAGTTTTTATGTATGTTGGGAGGAGGAGGCTTTGTTCTTTTCCATGTGAGTATCCAGTTGTCCCAGCATCCTTCTTTCCCTGTTGCATTGTCTTAGTATTCTTGTCAAAAATCAGTTGGCTATAGATTTGCGGCTTTATTTCTGGGTACTCAGTTCTACTGTCTGAGCTGTGTGTCTGCCTCACTACTGTTGTCTGTCTGTCTGCTTGGAAGCTTAGAGCCCAATGTGAATCTTCCTGACAGGTGTCCAGGAACCTCAGGGACTGGGCTGGTAAACTCATATCACCCTGGCTTTCCTTGTTTCCTTTTGTTTCTGGTATTGTAATGTGGGCTTTAGGCTAAGCTGCCTCAAATCCTTTTCTAACAAGGTCTGGGACATCAATAAATACACACACTGTCCTTACACATCACATATTTTATTAATCAGTTCAAATGGAAGCTTGGCTAATTTATACGCTTCACTTCTGTCAACTTACCAATGTGAATTTTCTGTTCAATATCTTAAATATTCCCCCCTTTTAAAGTATCAGCCAATGATGTTGCCTTTGTATTTACTTTTTTAAAAGTTTTTTTAGTTGTCAATGAACCTTTAGATTTATTTATTTATTTATATGTGGTGCTGAGAATCAAACCCAGTGTTCACACATGCTAGGCAAGTACTAAACCACCGAGCCACAACCCCAGCTCCTGTATTTACTTTTAATTAGAGTTCAGATGATTTCTAAGCTTAGTGCCTACTTGACTGCTTTGCTCTGTTTGTCATTAATAACTTATTTTCATCTCCTTCCTGCATCTTAAATGTTTGTGCTTCGTATACTGAAAAGTCTTGAGTATAATTTGGTATTGTGTTCACAGAACTATAAATGTTTATGACTGTTTATTGAGTAACCCAGTTATCTAACTAAGCCTGTGGAATACCTACATAGAAAGTCACTTTCACAAGGTGCTTACCATACTTATTTTATAATTGCAAAAAGTCCAAAGCTACTGATAAGTCTTAGAATGAGGAGCAGATCAGTTAACTGCATTGTAGTCACTGAAGGGAGTATTGTAATTTTATTTTGAAATGATGGTAACAAAGACTATATAATATGGCAACTTCAAATTAATCTGATTTAAAATAAATAAAAAAGGCACTATGTAAAATAGGCATGTCAAAAAGACTATAGGAAAATATACAGATGGCTTTTTTTTTTCTTCAGGTGATAGGAAAGTGACCTTCTATTCCTGTTTAAATTTTATTGTGTCTTTTAATTTAGAAACTTGACAACATAAGAATTTGCAATTCTCATTGGAATTCCTTTTGTTCCCCTTTCAGATGTGAATCTGGTTACACTGGACAGCACTGTGAAAAGACAGACTTTAGTATTCTCTATGTAGTGCCAAGTAGGCAGAAGCTCACTCATGTTCTTATTGCAGCCATTATTGGAGCTGTGCAGATTGCCATCATAGTAGCGATTGTCATGTGCATAACAAGGTAGGTAATGATGTAAGAAATGTCAGCTCTCATCTGCAGGGTGGGCTGTAGGCTGGGGCTGAACCTCAGTGGTAGGCTCTGTTTAGCATGCACAAGGCCCTGGGCTCAGTCTCCAGCACCCAAACAACATCAGACTTCCTAAAATTGGAGGTTGGTGGCTGTTAAGATACAGAGAAACTTTGAAGCAAACCTTCATGATAGGTGTTTTAAGTTTGCTTCAGTATATTAGGGAAAAGCCTAGGGGTCCATTCCTTGATATTTCAATGTGGGTTTGCCCTCTCTCTGTCTTGCTTCTTTAATACGTGGGTCAGAACTCGTTATCAGGGTTACAGGCAGAGAGACTAAAACAGTCTGTGAAATAAAGGAATTTAGGGATCTTGGAACTGTGTACTTGAGCAGTGTATTCAGGGACAATAATAATAGTAGTAGAATTTCTAAAATGTTCTGTAGATGTACAGAAGAGCCATGCAGAAATGTTTTAAGCCCTATGGGCCACAATGTGTTTTATGCCCTGAGAATATGCTTTATCTGTAGTACTATAATAACAAAAGAAGAAATCAGAGGTTAAACATAACTACTTTTCTTATTACGTCATTGTCTTAACATTGTTTCATACTCTAGATTACAGTGATAAGTAATAGGCTTTAAATTCTGCATCATAAATTAAACCATTTATCATAAATTAAAGGACATATTTGGAGCACAATTGGCATGAATGAGTGTTTTCCAAACTGAGTATGTCAAACTGAACTAAACCTGAGAAATGTCTGAGAAAATGTCCTCGTACTTCCCAGTCTCCTTTCTTTTTAAATTTTTTTAGTTGTCAGTGAACTTTATTTATTTATATGCAGTGCTCAGAATTGAACCCAGTGCCTCACACATGCTAGGCAAAAACTCTACCACTGAGCCACAACTCCAGCCCCTGTCTTTCTTCTTGCTCTTTCTGTCTCCTTTAAGGTTTGGCACAGATAAACCTCATTTTTATACTTTCCTCCATTTTTTGGAAAGGGGATTGGTGCACATCAAGTACAGATATTGGCAGTCCGTATTGGATTTATGGCCCTTCTAACTAAAATCTGAATAGAAGCCAGCCCTTCAGTAGTCTCAGCCATCTGGAGCTAAAATGATAAATCTAGAAATGATTAAAAAATGTTCTCTGAGTAACAGATATTTTTCATAAAATCAGGTACTAAAGTCAGTGCATTTCATTCCATAGAACAGACGATCTTCCCTTAGGCAAGACTACTGAGTATAAAATTGGGCAGTAGATCAAAGTGGGGACACAAAGACATACTAATAGTGACAATAGGAAGAAAAGATAGGAAAAAATCACACAAAAGCAGGCTGGCTGTGGCCATTTAATATAGGCTCAGAGATTAACTAGTTTGCCTGTGGTCATCCAGTAACTAGTAAATAGAAGTGTCTTGGTTTGAATTCAGTGCTGTCGATTCCCAAATCGTTCATCTTCTGCTGAACCATCAAGAGGAAGGTCCATGGCAGTCATGCTGGGAAATAGATTTGTTAGGCATGCCTATTGCATGAGAACTGGGTTCAAACTTGATTTTATAATAGTCTAGGGTTTTTGAGCAGGAAAGGGTTTAGTATAAACCATTTTCCAAAGCATTAGTCAAAGGGTCATGTGCAAAATTCATTGGAATAGAAAAGATATCTGATATTGGGTGGGGGGGGATTATGCCTTAGGGTATTAACATTGGAGTAAAAGCAGGAGTGGGATAGTATGTGATTTGGAAGATGAAAGAAGGAATAAAGGGAAGGAAAGATTTTTGAGGCCAGGTGATAGGCCAACTTAAGAGGATCAACGGATGTTGGAGACACCGAGAAATGGCTTAGAGATAACCTCTTCCTTTGGAAAAGTGAGGAAACTAAACTCACTTTGAGAAGTTTTGAGTTGAGAAGTACCTTTTTCAAGGTCATAGAATTAGTTCAGCCCTTTTGTAACCCCTAATTCACCTTTGCCCTACTCTGTGATTCTACTCTCAGTGTGCTGTAATCTTCAACTCCTAAATTAAAATTACCTAGTGGGTACTTGTTAAGTTGGTACCCTCGAGTTTATGACCACGTCCATTTGCTGCCTTCCTGCCCACTGGGACACCACAGTCTTCACTGCCCACTGTCTCTACAACCAAAGAATCATCTCTTTGGCTTTTTGAAAAAAATATTTTTAGTTTTAGATGGACACAATACCTTTATTTTATTTATTTCTCTAAGTAGTGCTGAGGATCAAATCCAGTGCCCCATACCAGGCAAGGGGTCTACCACTGAGCCACAACCCCAGCCCTCATTGGCTTTTATCACATATTTTTCCTTGTTTTTTTGGTTGTGACATCTCCCCTAGAATGTCTTGCAGTCTTGGATTTGGAATGTTATAATTATGCTTGAACTTATCTCCATTGAATTTTTAAGGAGTGCCTCTTCCACACAGTCCATTGTGGGACAGCTGTCCACATATCACATGGTGTTGCTTGTGATGAATCTTCCTTTAAAAGAATGTTCCCACTGACCAACTTAACCAAGACTGCATGAGCCATCCTTTCTTTCATGCTTGGAATTATCTTTTATGTTTTTAGACTCACAGAATAACAGATTGGCAGGGACCTTCAGTGTCATCCTAGCCAAACTCCCTTATTTTGTAGAAGAAAAACCATGGCCCCAGGAAGTTGGAACTTTTCCAGCACAAGGTCCTAGTGAATTAGTGCTGGTTGAAGAGGTCTACCAGTTTCCTAATTTATGAAATGGAGATGATTCCAGCTCTGTTTACCTCAAAGTAATTTTGAGGATTAGCAAGATGAAACTTTTGAAAACTGTACATAAAATGGAAGTATTATCATCAAGGCTTTCAAGTCAAGGCAAAGCAACTCTTTGAAATTGAGTAAAAGTATGGAACGTGAGAGTAGGAACACTGGTTGTTATAGGACTTTCCATCAGATTATGAATTGCTTTATAACCAGAGATTATAGAGGTTAGTCTAACTCCTAATTTAATATTTTACATAGAGGAAAATTGAGATTGCATAGCAAGTTAGTAGCAAAGTCTAAACCCCAAATTACCAGAATTCATCCCAGCCCCTTTATTCTAGTCTACATAATATAGCACCTATGCATAGCAGGAGCTGTTTCCAATCTAGCAGGCAGGCACAAGAGCAGTTACAATGCCATAGAGAAAAATCACAGTAAAATGAGAGCAGAATCCAGGAATATCCCTTATCCTTGGGGTCCCAGTTCCCAAGGGGTTCTGTGGTGTGCCCAACACAGTGTGAAACATCTCCTTTTGATTCTTTTTCTAAAATCAGTAGGCATTCAGGCTGGGGATGTAGCTCAATGGTATAAGTGATTTCCCAGCATGTGTAAAGAGCAGGGTTCAATCCGTAGTACTATTAAAAAAAATAAAAATAAAGTAACATGTAGAGTAATTCATATCTGAGGCTAATAAGCTTACTTTTCCTGTTATCTTCCTTCATTTAAGCTTGTTTTAAAAATCATTTTGAAGGTGCCATAATGCTCAGGGAAGTACACAGCCAAGGCCCTTTTTGCTGTTACTGATTTCATGTTATCAATCTATGTGGCTGGGGAGTTGCCAGGCCAGAGGAGGGAAGGGCATTCCCTCAGGGGTACAGATGCAGTAGGATGGACACTGGGAACGAGTTCTGTTTGTGTCTGGCCCTAACCATATGTCTGATCCTTCCAGTGTCCTGCTTTTGGGGGAGGGTAGCAACCTGACATTGTGTTTGCCCTCATCTTATCTTGGCACCAAATAGCTTCTTGTTTGCTTGTCATGTGATTGCATGCAATGGGGCTTTATGTGTGAAGTGTGTGCTACTTTGAAAACATTTGAAATATCCTTAACAAAATGCTCAAAATTGTCTTTTTCTTCCTTTTGTTTGTTCCTTGATGCAACAGAAAGTGTCCCAAAAACAATAGAGGACGTCGACAGAAGCAAAACCTAGGTCATTTTACTTCAGATACTTCATCCAGAATGGTTTAAATTTATGACTTTTATATGTACACTGACCATGTGATGTACACTTATTATGTCTTTTTTTAAAGAATGGGAATATTTATTTCAGAGGCCTTATTTTTGGACATTTTTAGTGTAGTACTGTTGGCCTGTATTTAGAATATTCAGCTACAACAGTTTTGGACTGTTTAGAAGTCTTTGTTTTATGTTTTTAAATGCAGAAATTGATTTAACGAATTTGTACCACATGGTAATTCCAAGACTAGTTCTTTACCCATGGAATGTAATATTTTTGCAAAAATGGACCCACTTCACAAATGGTTATAAAGTCATACTCACTTCTTCTACAATAACCACAGCAAATGACCAAGCATGAACTAAAATTAAAGATGTTTACAGATTACTTTTCTTACAAAAAAAAATTCTAGAAGACACTGTGTTTAAATAGATATTTAAATGTTTTTGAGATTTAGTACCTGATTTTTTTAGACACTGCCTACCGCATGAACTGTAAAGCTGTGTGTGTTAGATGTGAAATATTTATAAGATGTATGGACTGGAATTTGCTTATTCCTCTCTTCGAAAAGATAATTCTCATAATTTGAAAAAGTACCTGGTAGTAATGATGCGACAGATCACTGAAAAGTAGATTTAGGTGTTGTTAAAATAGGCTTTTAACAAACAGATTGGAATAAAGCCTACACTGTCAGTGAAACTACTTTAATACACATTCATTTTTAAACAAAATATTTGTTTTAACATGCATAAACAAATTGTACCAGTGTTTGTAAATACAAAAATGATTGTTACTGATTGGTGCTCTTAAAGTGAGCTTAAAAATGACCTAAGATCTCTATCCAAATTTGTCCTGTAGTCATAGCTATATTAGTAGATTGTTGGTGTTTAAAGGTCTAAAGTGTGAGTAGACTGTATTGAGCTGTTTAATGTGTAGTTTAGATACTCAAAAATATGCATGTAGAATTTAAAGAATAATGATTGAAATTAAATATTAATTTTAATATTTGGTTTGGAAAAGCATGTTATAATATAATGTTTTCACTATATGGCCTCTTTTGGTGTGTTTATTTACAGTATTCTTTGATACTGATATATCAGTGTATAAAATAGGTAAAGTTAGTAGGAAAAGCAGATTTCAGTTCATAAAACCCCTTTTGTTTTACAAATACTGCTTGAAATTATCTGAAGACAAAAGCTTCAGCCCGTATTTGGAATTTGCTTTATTACTTGGCTTCAAGGCTTAATATTAGTAACATGGTGGCTTTAGTGAACTTTTTAAAAAAGCTTTCCTCTTCTGCCCACACAGTCCTATTTGAGTCCCTTAGTCAGTCAGCAAGCATGTTTGGAACAGTCCCGGGTCCTTTGCAAGGGCTCATATTGCAGAACAGTCACGTATGGGTATTTGTCGTTATAAATACTTGACCGTTCTCCAGGGGTGGGGTTTCCAGCCCTTTCAGCAATTCTGTTGCCTGTTATTGAGCTGGCTTTGTGCTCCAGGTGTCTGAATTGATTGCAGTAGGACATCTTTCACTAAGAAATAAATAAAATGGAACAGAATGGGTCTGCTTCAAATGTTGATAAAATCCCCCAGAATCGCCTGTCGAGTATTACCGAGGATGAAGACCAAGATGCTGCTCTTACCATTGTGACTGTGCTGGACAAGGTAGCTACCATTGTGGACACTGTGCAGGCAAGCCAGAAGAGAATAGAAGAGAGACACAGGGAGATGGAAAATGCCATAAAATCTGTTCAGATTGACCTGTTGAAGCTTTCACAGTCACATAGCAATACAGGCTATGTCATTAACAAGCTGTTTGAGAAAACACGAAAAGTCAGTGCTCACATTAAAGATGTGAAGGCCCGGGTGGAGAAGCAGCAAGTTCATGTGACAAAAGTTGAAACCAAGCAAGAGGAAATAATGAAGAAAAATAAATTCCGTGTGGTGATATTCCAGGTAAGCTTGCACTTGTGTTCAGTTTGATTTCTGTTATCTCTTATATTCTTTAATTGTCAACAGGTCATATCAGAGGTTTCCAGTGTCACATCTTAGCCATTGTATATATTAATGCGGTAGAATTCTGTATTAGAAGGGACCTCAGAACAAAACCATTTCTATGTTAACTAGTGCACTATCTATCATATCAGTATTTTGAGCTCTCAACCATTTCATGTAATGTGAACTGTGTGGCTCATAGCTTAGGCTATTTCTTCCCTTTGAAATTTAATATTGCTGAAGCTCTTTTAGTATATTAGCCTTATTAGCATGATGCCCTCTTGTAGTCTTTGAGAATGTTAGAATTAGAGACCACCTAAGAGATCTCTAGTTTAAAACACCTCCTTGTTGCAAAAAAGAAGAAACTGGAAGGGATGCTTATCTAGCATGTGCAAGGCTCTGGGTTTGATCAGCTGCACAACAAAAAATGAAGAAGAAACTGGAGTTCAGTACCCCAACAATAATCTTTTTTCTCATCATGGAGAGTCTACAAAACCCCAAATACAAACTTTTCAGAATATATACTTGTCTATGGGAATTTTTACATTTGTCATAATAAGAAACAATATCTATTTCCTAACAATCAAGTAATCATTTTTACATTGTTATTATAATACCAAAGATACAAAAGTCACATAAAATACTATTTATCTGATTGCAAAGTCTCTTTACTTAGCTTATTTAATATAATAATATATTGAGCTAAGTTCCTAGAATCCTGCTCAGCACTCAAAATTTTCGAAATAGAAGCATATTCATGGCAAATGCATAATATGTACAATATATTTTTAAAACTCTTACAAATGAAAAGGAAAAGTTGGAACTCTCTTCCCACAGTTTAAAACAAAAACCAGGAAAGTCATTATCTGGCAGCTCACAAAGGATGAAATAAGTAAGAACAGAATTCATCTTTCACATATTTAAACACTGGAAGTTACTAAAACATATGCTCAGTTTAAGTGTAGGAGAAAACAACCAGTTTCATGTTCTGCTGGCAGGAGTATTAATTGATGCAACATTTTTTGAGGGCAATTCTGTGATGTATAGTAAAATCTTTAAAAGTACCCAAACCTTTAACTCCAAAATTTCATGTCAAAGAATTTTTTTCTAAGCATGACATCAGAAATATGTGCAGGAATGTTCACCGGTACATATTAAAACTATATTTTTAAGATGGATGCCTGTGTGCATAGGGGAAAAACCATAGAAGAATAAAAACAAAATGATATAGGAAGACAGTTGGATTATATTTGCAAACTACTAGAGATGTGGCCTATAACTCTGCACAGTATTCTCTATGCGTTGGTCAGTTCTCCATAGCCCTCTGTTGACTGATAAAAGTTACACTAGGGTAGTAGAGAGGTATTTTAGATCTGTTTTTAAAAGCTTGTGCTTGTAGGTTAGTTAGGGAAAAGAATAGGAAGGAAAGAGAAGGATGCTGATTTCAAAGGTGGACAGAGTGGACTATTCCATTAGCAGTCTTTACCATTTCGCTTTCCTTCCAGGTCCCTAGAGGCCCTTCTCCAGGCTGAAACATTTCACATCATTTTCAGAGGCCAGGTCCAGGGTTAAGTATGTGTAGTGAGGATCTAGATTTGATATTGAACAATGTGATATCAGTTCTTTGATTCTCCTTCTGGGGGTATTTGCAGTAATGGGTATATCTCATCCTCTGCTTGCACATGGCCTGCCAGGAAACACACTTGGCATCTGACATTTTTCTTGAGGACTTTAGTACAAAGCAGTGGACCAGGTGCTAGCCCAGATTTACACAACTTTCAGTGAAGAGGTTTCCTAAAAGTTCTGTTTGTCCATCAACATATTTCCTTTATTTTAAGTTGCTATGTTTCTGTATTCACCTGTTCATTCCCTATAACTTACTAGCAACGTACTTTTTTTTTTTTGAGCCCCTAGAGTTACTTAAAGGAACTGAGAGATACAGTTTAAGGCAAATCTCATTTCTTGTAAGGTATAATATCATGAAGATTTTGTAAATTAAGTTGTTCAGAGTAAACAGTAGTTTGTCAAAAAAAAAAAAATTGCTGGGGCTAGGGCTATAGCTCAGTGGCAGAGCGCTTGACTAGCAAATATGAGCACTGGGTTTCATCCTTAGCATCACATAAACACATACGCACGCACACACACACACACCACAAATAAAATAAAGACATGCTGTCCATTTACAACTACCAGAAAAAGTTAAAAAAAAAAAGCAACTGCCATTCTTCTATAAGCAAATAGAGAAAAGATATTGACATTTAACAATGGACATAGAACTTGGATTCATAAATTTATTTTATGTTAGAACAGTGTATATGACATGCACATAGTTGGTTGTTATTAGTTAAAATTTTCATAATGTGTATAAATGATTATGTGGAGACATTCCCTCTACTAATATTTTCTTGGCTGTAATCTTTTGATTTCATATCTCCTATAGTTGTGTATGGCTAAGTTTCCGTCCAATCCTGAACATTGGCATTTTAAAAAGTACCTGGCATTTCTTAAACAGTTACAATGTGAACACATTTTCATCATGACCCCTCTCATCCTGCAAGCTAGGAATTGTATTATATCTTCTTGTACTTGTGGTATCAGAAACATAAATGGCCAAGGGAGATATTTGACTATTCCCTTAGATTCTTATATGTTCCTAAAATCCCCTGGATATATGGATGTTCAGTCAAATTTAGCTTACTCTGACCCTTGAGTCAAAAACATGTTACAAAAAAAAAATTTTTTTAACCTAGACTTTTATAAACAAATATAATTGAAGATCAACTACAATCTTTGATTCTTCCCATTAACTCATGGTATTGCTAACTCAGAAGAGTTGTAACAGAGTTTCCATAGCAACTACTTTTTCTGACTCTGCATCTGTTTTACTTTTATTTGGGGGGTGGAGGTGGGGTACCAGGGTTTGAACCCACAGATGCTTAACCACCAAGCTATATCCCCAGCCCTTTTTATTTTTTACTTTGAGTCAGGGCCTCACTAGGTTGCTGAGGCTAAGTTTGAATTTGTGATCCTCCTGTCTCAGCCTCTCCCAGGCCACTGGGATTACAGGCATACACCACTGTCCCTGGCATTTTGCTTTGGTTTTAAGCCTGATTTTTATACTATTTGTTGTGTAGTTGAGGAGAGGAGTGTGTGATTTCAGAGGCAAGCTATATCTGAAGTTTTCATAGCAAGATTGTGAGGGTTTTTTCCCTACCAAGCTGTAATTACTTTTCCGCTCCTTCCTTTTCTAATTATACCTTTTTTAGGCCAGACCAACCCACACTGTGTTGCTGAAGCTACTCCCTGCAGCAGGTGTCAGGAAGGGGGTGGGGGGGGCTACTTTTGCTGCCTCTGATTCATCAGAGAGTTATGATACGCCCACCTCTGCTTTTTTTTTTTAAGCTCATAGACACTGCAATCCTGTAGCCAAAGAATGTAATTTGAAGTAAGTATTCAAAGAAATAAGGTTCCAGGGATTCCTTCCTGACTGTCAGGCTAAGTTTTAGAATATGTGTATATGTGTTTCTAGTGTATTTATTATATATTTTTTAAAAAAACTATATTTTAGTTGTAGTTGGACACAACACCTTTCACTTGTTTATTTATTTATTTTTTATGTGGTGCTGAGGATCAAACTCAGGGTCTCACACGTGTGAGGCGAGCACCTACTGCTGAGCCATAACCCCAGTCCCTCTAGTGTACTTATTATATCTTAAATTTTTTTTTGTTATTGTAGATGGACACAAAATACCTTTATTTTATTTATCCATCTTTATGTGGTGCTGAGTATCAAACTCAGTGTCTCACATGGGCCAGGCAAGCACTGTACCACTGAGCCACAACCCAGCTCTCTTTTTTTTTTTTTAATTGAATAGAATTAATCTCAAGTAGGAACAGTTTCTTTAGAAAACCGTCATTCATGGTGTAGTTAAAAGCTCATGGTCTTTAAGTTTTGCCTGTTTATTTTTAGAAGTGATCCGTAGGTATTGAGTTGGGTTTCTTTACATCTGTGGTCTGGTTTAACTCTCAAGGCCATCCGTGTGTGTTATGTTTTCCAGTTCAATTCTCATTCTTTTGACATATCTGGCATTGTTGGTGCTGGAGGAATTGAGAGTATTGTGTGTTGCTGGTCTGGAGAAGTGGAAAAGTAGGGTCAGCTCAAACTGAAGAGGTAGAAGTAAGGAATTAGTGAACAGGTTCAGGCCTCAGATGACAAGGACCTGAATTAAGACATTGGTAGAAAAGTGTGAAGGGAGAGGGGACTAGGTGAGTTATCACACACAGTGACAATACTTGGCAAACTGTTGAATGTGGGGCAAGAAGAGGAAACTTTGGTGTGACAATTCTGAGGTTTCTGTCTTCTGTAGCATGTGGATGGTTACTGGTGCTGGGAGGTACAGGAAAAGTGAAGTGGAGAGGATGGTGGGTGGGTGTTGATTTTTGGACTTGCTCAGTTTGAGGTGTCTGTTATATCTGGGTGGAGCAGTCTGATCATCGTTTAGATGGGTCTTCATCTTAGGAGAAGGGGGAAGGTGAAGATAAAGTGTGAGAAAAGGGACAACGAGTGAGAAACCTGAGAAAGGCCAATTAAAAATAATTTTTTATTCCAATTTGTTAGATGACAGTGGAATGAATTACAATTCATATTACACATATAGAACACAGTTTTTCGTATCTCTAGTTGTATACAAAGTATATTCGTACCATTCATGTCTTTATACAAGTGTTTTGGATAATGATGTCCATCTCATCCCACCATCATTTCTAACCTCATGCCCCCCCACCCCTCTGCCCTATCTATAGTTTATCTATTCCTCCCATGCACACCCCCTCCCTACCCCACTATGAATCCACCTCCTTATATCAGAGAAAACATTTGGCATTTGTTTTTTTGTGATTGGCTAATTTCACTTAGCATTATATTCTCCAACTCCATCCATTTACCTGTAAATGCTGTGATTTTATTCTCTTTTATTGCTGAGTAATATTCCATTGTGTATATATAGCACATTTTTTAAATCCATTCACCTACTAAAGGGCATCTAGGTTGGTTCCACAGTTTAGCTATTGTGAATTGTGCTGCTGTAAACATTGATGTGGCTGTGTCCCTGTAGTATGCTGTTTTTAAGTCCTTTGGGTATAGACTGAGGGGAAGGATAGCTGGGTCAAATTGTGGTTCCATTCCCAGTTTTCCAAGGAATCTCCATACTGCTTTCCATATTGGCTGCACCAGTTTGCAGTCCACCAGCAATGTATGAGTGAGCCTTTTCTCTCACATCCTCGCCAACACTTATTATTGTTTATATTCTTAATAGCTGCCATTCTGACTGGAGTGAGATGAAATCTTAGTTTTGATTTGCATTTCTCTAATTGCTACAGATATTGAACATTTTTCACATGTTTGTTGATTGATTTATCATCTTCTGAGAATTGTCTGTTCAGGTCCTTGGCCATTTATTAATTGGGCTATTTGTGTTTTTGGTGTTTAGCTTTTTGAGTTCTTTGTATACCCTAGAGATTAATGCTCCATCTGATGTGTACAGGGTAAAAATTTGCTCCCAAGAAGTAGGCTCTTTATTCACCTCCCTGATTGTTTCTTTTGCTGAGAAGAAACTTTTTAGTTTGAATCCATCCCATTTATTGGTTCTTGATTTTAATTCTTGCACTATAGGAGTCTATTTTAAGGAGCAGCAGAGAAAGGATTATGGAGGAGGTCTGCAGGTTGACCATAGGTAAGAGTTTTTCTACTACAAATGAAGCACTAATATGCTTTTTTTTTTTTTTTTTTTGTCCTTCAGGAAGAGATTCGGTGTCCAACATCTCTGTCTATTGTTAAAGACAGAAACCTAACTGAGAATCAGGAGGAGGAAGATGAAGCCTTTGATCCCCCAATAGATCTCTCTTCGGATGAAGAATATTATGTTGAAGAAAGCAGATCTGCCAGGCTTAGAAAGTCAGGCAAGGAGCGCATTGATAACATCAAAAAGGCATTTTCCAAAGAAAACATGCAGAAGACACGGCAGAATTTTGACAAGAAAGTGAACAGAATTAGAACTAGAATAGTGACTCCAGAGAGGCGAGAAAGGTTAAGGCAGTCGGGGGAGAGGTTGAGGCAGTCAGGGGAGAGGCTGAAACAGTCAGGGGAGAGATTTAAGAAGTCTATTTCTAATGCTGCTCCCTCAAAGGAAGCTTTTAAGATGCGTAGCCTGAGGAAAGCAAAGGACCCCACAGTGACCCAAGGTCTGGATGGGGACAGGGAGATGGGCGTGGATATCATTGCAGGGAGCCCATCTCTGGGCCCTGTCCATGAGCTGCACACTGATGAGCCCAGTGACACAGAACAGGAGGCCACCAGGGTGGGGTATGCTCCCCGAGAAGGAGGGGATGTCCCAACCCCAGAGCCTTTAAAGGTTACTTTTAAACCTCAAGTGAGAGTGGAAGATGATGAGTCACTTTTGTTAGATTTAAAGCAGTCTTCATAAAGAGGAATTCAGAGTCAGTCTACATCTCCTTAATCATGCTTTTTTAGTTTGAATAGTCATTTATTTTTATGCTGTGTAAGAAAAAAAAATGATAGGGCTATTTCATTTCTTATGTTTAAAATCTTGAAGATCATATAAATGTTGCATACTTTTGTTTGTAACTTCCTTGGGAATTCTGTTTCCCCTGAGCCTGTATGATTCCAGCAGCTTTTTCTCTTTCATCATTCTTTCTTGTGGCAGCTGTGGCTTTTTAAGTTTAACCTTTCTCTTGGACATCAGGAAAGTGGTTGCCTAACTCAGGCCAGGTAGATGTTTGGGCATCCAAAATAAATGAAGGACAAATTTGTGCCCATCATTTCCTAGTGAATTCTAAATTTTGGTCTAGATTAATGTTGTAGCCAATCTCAAAGGGGAGACTATAACTAATCCAGATGTTTGAATCAACAGGTTATTTTGTAAGTAAAGAGTCACACCCCTTTTTGAAGCTTTTGCGTTAAAAAAAATTGAAGTTCTGAACTGGAACATTTGGTTTTAGTGTCATAGCTTTATTAATGGTGAGACACCTGGTGAGTCATCTGCTGAATCTCATTGATAGACATGGAAAGGGTTTGTCTGTCCTACTCAGAGGGCTGTTGTGAGATCAGGGGAAATGTTACACATTCTAGGGGAACAAGAAACACATCCAGAGAAACAGAAACCACACTCTTCCCTCAAAATCAGAATCAAATACTTAGACCTTCTGAAGAAGCCCTGAGCACCAGGCACTGCAGGCCTCGGTTGGACAGAAAGTAAAGTTGGTCTTCAGGAGTCTTCACAGAATCAAGAGTGAAAAATAAATGACCATTTTTTTTT
The DNA here is from genome assembly GCF_001458135.2 of Marmota marmota marmota. Lineage (NCBI taxonomy): Eukaryota > Metazoa > Chordata > Mammalia > Rodentia > Sciuridae > Marmota > Marmota marmota. The sequence continues at coordinate 11,807,544 of NW_026000101.1, read as the reverse complement.
TTTTCACCAAAGACTAAAACCAAACTTTGGGTTTTAGGTGGGTCTTATAATGTTCCCCGGAAAATCCTTTTCTATTTTTTTTTTTGGATTTAGATCTGTGGTGGACTATAGCAGCACCCCCACCACCCCTGTTCTGGGGATCCAACCCAGAACACTCACGTACGCCAGGCAAGTGCTCTACCATGGAACCACATCCCCAGCTCATACAGCAACTTTGGTTTGAAGAGCATGAGATGTAAGAATGTGGCTCTGTTGTCAAGTGGCCTTTCTAAAGTCAGCTGTGATGCAGTGGATTTGGAAATGACCTCCAAGGTTTCTGTTTCCCAGAGTGAGCCCTTCAGGGCCTAGCTGTCTAAAACATGTTTACAGGCATTCATCATAGCTGCTTTGGGGAAACCAGATTCCACTTAACTGTTAGCTTTAGATCTGTGTAGTCAGGAAGTTAGCTGTTTTTTGCTAAAGAAAGAAAGAAAGGGTCATCTGGTTCTGTACTTACAGCATTTTAAAACTTCTGCTTTTTTTTTTGTTATGAAAGAAATGATGAAATTGTTAGAATTTGAAGAGTTTGACAGTAATTGGCTATACTAATCTCCCTCACTCAGATCAGTTTTGGATAATCATGTAGAGTTAAAAATAATAAACATAGACATGTACACACAGGCACACACAAATCAGCTTTAAAATATTTGACTCAGTTACCCAGATGTTTGAGTTTGGGAGTTTGATTTAGCGTGATTTCTCTTCATTCTGCCTGAATACATAAAATCATAAATTGTTCATCTCATTATCTTTTTATATTGAAAACTAAAGTGTATACAACATTGAATAAAACTTTGAAAGAATAAATCTGAAAACATTTTTATTACAGCTTAAAAGGAGCTTGGATGCCTTAATCATACATTTTCTTAAGAGCCATAATAAATTTGAATTTAAAAAGACATACTGCAAAGTTTGTTGTCAGTGTCCTAGTTATAAATATTTTTACTAATCAAACAACAACATGCAAACAAAGTCTGATGTAGTAACCTTTTTGTAGCATGTACATTTCTAAGGAAGAATGTAAAGAAATTAATGTAAAGAAGTGGCAAGTTTTTTTCTATCACTAGGTAGAATATTTATCAGTTGGGTTAAAACAATTTTTTTTTTTTTGGTAAATGTTACTGTCAGGGAATTTTGCTTACTGACCATTATATAAGCAGACTTGACATTTTATGGAACATTTCTCATATAGGTGCATTTGAATTTTGATGAGGAAGTAGTTATAAACCGGTCAGCTCTTCTTCATGTTAGATTTAGTGCAACCCTGGAAACCACTAAAACAATTTCATGTCGCTGACGGTTCATGGTAATCCTGTACTGCTTTCTTGCTGCTCAGGTTTTCCATGTTTCTTCTGTCTCTTGACACTTCTTCTTATATTTAGGGCATTCCTAAATTCCACATTGATAATTTCTTCTACTCTCACCCTGTTTTCTTGGTATAAAGATGATAATTTGCAAAATCATGCATCTTATTTAATGTAAGGGATATTCCAGGAAATATCTTGTTTTAAAAGCTTAAAACAACACAGAACAGATTACTGATGTACTTATCTCTTTTAGAAATTATATATACCAGACTTTAAACAGTTTATTTGGATGAAATCATTAGCAACATTTGTCCCCTTTCTTGGTGCGGGTACGAGGCAGAGCAGTACAACACTCACACAGGAACATGGAGCCCACTCTGGTGCATCTCCATGGAGTGGACAGAGGAGGGAAGGGAAGTGCAAGTCTGTCTCCTGTATGTGATAATCCAGGTGTTTTCCTTGTCAATGGATAGTGGCCCAGTTCTGCATTATAGGTTAGAAAAATAGGGCAGAAGTGAAATAAAGTACATGAAAGTTGAGCGTTCTGAGAGTGTATTATGTGGGGATTCCTGTGAGCTCCCCCCAAATGGAAAATAAAACCAGAATGAAAGTGCAAACCATTCTAACTTCATTCTTTGCCTTCCATGCACATTAAAGGTTTTGGTTTAGAACAAGGCCCAAAGTTCATTGTAATTCTTATCAACTAAAAAACATGGATTGTGTTATGTAAAATATGTCTCAGGGCCATTGTTAACTGTGCAATTCCATTAGATAAAATCATGGGTCTGTTTTTTTTTTTTTCTGCTGCTGAGACATGTTTTCTATAGCTGCTTTTATTGAACCCTGCAAAGAAAATTCCAATTGGATAGATTCCAATCCCCAAGTAAGGGGAATGAAACTGTTAGGTTTTTATCTTAGATCTGTTTGAATTTGAGGTGTGATAGTATCTGGTCTGTAGTGAATGAATAATGAAAAAAGCTTCATGTAAAATTTCGGGTCATTCTATGGATCATCTCTGAGTTATGTCATGGCTGAGGGGATTTATAGCATTCCTTTCCAAGTCAGAATCTATCAGTGTGCTTCTTGAGTGGTGGATAGGAGGTCTAGGATAACAGCTGCTCCACTGTGAGTCTATTAGGACTGATTCTAGAATAGAGTAGCAGAATATCTTTTGGCTTTGTATTTGTATGTTTTCCTAAAATCAGCTGTGCTCATCACCCACTCCTACCCCTCTGTTCATTACTGTGCTACTTGATACTTAGGCTGTATGTCTTGCCTGGAGGGTCACTTTTCCCTTTGATTCTGGGATATGACTTTCAAGTTCAGCAGTAATGTCAGTGTCCTTGTTTTAGCTTTGTGATCATCCCCTAGGGAAGGCATGTTTAATTACTCCATGTATTGAGTATATTTAGCAATACTGTGTGTCAGATTCTGTGTGAGGAACTAAGGATTCAGAGACAATAGGAATCTCATCATCTCCTTCCCAATCCTTAGTTTTGGAACTTGCAGTGTTCTGGCAGACAGTCCAGCAATAATTGAGCAATGTGACTAGTGCTATGTATAAGATGGTGGAACTGTAGAGATGGGGGGTATTTATAGAGCATTTTGATCATCTGCCCTAGCACGTGCAGTGCACTGTGGTTTATTTGTGTAACTGTCTTCTAAACTAGACTGCTTCTCAAGGATAGGAACTGTGTCTGCTCATCTTTGGGTCACCAGCACTCGGAGAGCCTCCTGTGTGTCGGTGTCCTGTATCCTAAATCTACAGATGAGAGATGTGGTCGCTGTGCCTAAGGAAGTTTTCTCCTGGTGGAGGAGACGGATGTGTCATGCTCAGATTCAAGATAGGATGATGGGGAGCTGAGGGAACACCTCACAGTCTGGGGAAAGGCTGTCAGGAACAACTAGAGAAAGTACTGTTTAAGATGAGACACTTCGAAGAATCTGAAGCCAAGTAACATGGAATTCTAGACAGGATGCAGCTACCGAGGTTGTATGGTGTTTGGAGTTTTATATCAAGGGCCATAGAGAGCCATGGAGAGATTTTTAAGTCAAGGAGTGATATGGAGGATATTTCAGAAAGGAGACCCTTAACACACCAGGGGCAGAGACCATTTTTCTAGTTGGGAGAGCAGTACTGGAACTGAGATTGTGGAGGGGGTAAACTTGGGCCTGGGTTATGATGGGAAGCAAGGGATTGCTGGCTTTTGACTTGGACACATAGCTGTGCCAATCAGTGACACAGGAAAGGCCAGGTTCTGTGACTTTAGGCATGTTCCTGATGCTCCTCTGCTCTGAGCCTTGGTTACTTGTCCCTCAGTATAGCTGAGCCTGTGCTCAGATCTCCTATGCTAGTGCTCCCTGCAGCCATGGTGGCTCTCCCTACCCTGGCAGCAGCCCTGCATCCAAGAGCTCCCTTCCTGGTTGTAATAAGCACCTCGCCCTCCCCCTCCATCTCCTGGACGTCCAAGTCCTTGAGAAGCAGAACCGTCCTTTGTAGGCCATTAAGAGCTTCTCCCCCATCTCTTTCTTTACCCAAGGCCAGAGTTCTGCTTGCTCATTGTGTGTTCCAGAAAGAAAACTACTGCTGTTTTTTTAGAATGGATTGTGTTTTTTTCCTCTAACCATTTATGAGCACCTGAGAACTCCAACCCAAGCTGTTCTTTATTTCAGCTGTCACCACAATACGAGCTTCTGTAACCTGCTACATCAGTGAAGGCCAGTTGCCCAGATACAGGTTGCTGCTCAAATCAGCTGCCATGCTTTGCAGCAAGAGCCTCCAGCTCCTCATGGGTTCTTTGTTTTCATATGTGATCCCTCCGAGTGTCTGTCACATTGGTTCTGAGTCACAACATCAAAAATGTTTTAGGCATTCAGGATGGGTTTGGAGCAACCATTCTTCTGCCCCTCCAACATTTTGACTGATGGAGGCTTCATACAGGATTGGGCAAATGTCCAATAAATCCCCCAAATATAGGGCATCAGGCAAATTCTCTATAGAGCCAAGACTGGATAAATCCTCTCTTGTCCCTGGGACCCACATGCCCTGGTGTGGCAGCAGGGAAGAGCATGGTTCCACGCAGAAGGCACAGTTCCTTTCATCAGTGGCAGGGATGCCCACAGGCCTGCCTCATATTCAGCCAGGGAGGGCAGTGGCATTGGGGGCCTCCCCTCTTACGTGACTCCCAATTTAATTGGGCACATAGCAAGAGATAGGAGGTGGAGGGGTCAGAACCCTGGGCCAGAAATATCCATACCACTAGGATATAAGATCCAATTTGAAGGCTGCCTATTTTGTGCTTTTGAGGCCTTGTGCAGAGTTAAATGTAGCCCAGTGAACTTGGCTGTTACTTCCGAGACCTGTTTAGACACATAGGTGAGGTGCCAATTTTCCGCGAGGACCAATGGAAGTGGGAAGGCAAGTTGGTCATTACAGATGACAATCCAGGAGAGAGGGCAGGATATGCAACTTGCTAAAATATAAATATGTGACGTGGGTTTTCAAGAGAAATTATGGCAGTTAGAAGGAAGGAGTAAAGATTTTACAGCTGTCTAACTTGCAAATTAAGCTTTTCTTTTGAATAGTTTTTATTGTCTTTTCAAGAAGATTTTCAAGAATGAGCACCATAGTCTATAGGTTTTGGCTCAGTTTCTTGCTGTGAGTCCATTAAGGTATTATTTCAGTCCTGGCTGAAATTTGCCCACAGCATAATGTGAAGCAGCCAAGTTATCCCAATAATCTCTCATAGGCCAGTATTTATAAATTATCAGGGTCTCATTAGATCTATTATCTGAACAAGATTCAAATTCCCAAACCCTGGTTATGGTTTTTTTTTTTTTAAGGGTAAAGTAAAAATCTATTGAAATGAATGTGTCACTTGATTGTGTTAGCACCTTTCAAGTGGCCAATTTATTTACAACATTCCCATAAGGAGAAGAAATAAATTAAGTGAATTATGCATGGAATGTGCTTGGTTCTAGTTCAAAGCAGTAGAGAAGATTTCAGAAGGAAGCACTGATATGCTTGTCAGCTGTCAAAATATAGGGCTAAATTTTCTTTTAACAGGAGAGAAATATCCAAATAAATCATAGATTGTAAATTCATGAGGGAAATATACCAAAATATTCTTGCTTGAAATTCATGCATCATTTTTCACAGAGAAATCACAGAAATCTGTGTTAGATAATACATTCACCTAAGATTTACTAGTTATTCTCCCATATTAAGAGAAGTTGTCTTCCAGTAATAATCTGCTTAAGCATCTCTCCCCATCCCTTTTCCTTTTCCTTCTAGGATGATGGCACCTGTGAGGTTAGAGTCGCTGGAGAGAGGCTACAATTGGTTAGGGTCCAAAAGAGCCTGTGGTTCACTCCTGTGGTTTGATGAAAACTAAGCCGTGTGCATTTAGTGGATTTTTTTTCCTGAATTTTTCTCAAAATTTTATGCAGAAAATATGACTATCACATTTTTTTTTTTCTTAGCAGTGGCATGAGGTGTAGGAATGGGAGAATGGAATGGATATCATGAAACTTAATCATAAGTCTTCTTATAGGAAAAAAAAAAAACCTCTCATAGTGAATTAAGGATCAAAGCCAGGAATATTTTAAATAGCGCACACTGAGGAATCTGGAGAAGAGTAATGGAGTGGTCTTTTGTCACTGGGGATATCAAAAGAAAATGAGTTTCAAATGCAGGAGAAGGGATTCAAAGGTTCCTACTCTACAGAAACATCTTTCCAGGGAGGTTTTAAGAATTGCACAATCTTCTTTTTGGAGGCAGGTAGTAAATGAAGTGTCTAGGGATAAATGCATGCATCATATCTTTTGTTCCATTGTTTTTCATGAATGATGTGCAGCTATGACTCATACATAGCTCTTTATGTAAAGCATTTGATACTATTGTGTGTTCTTTCTCTGCGATACTTTGAGTTATGTGGAAGGGACTTAAAAGCTGCATTTCTCATCAGCAAGATGGTATCTCTTGTACCTCTCACAGTTCAGTGTCTTTTAATATTAGAAGTTAATTTAATATTAAATATAAGTATTTACTGAATAAAGACAAATGTCTCTGAATTCTGACCTCTGAGTATCTTTGATTGAGGTCATTTGTTTTTTGATGGGTATTTATTGAACACGTATGAGTCTGGTACTGTTCCAAGACTAAAGCAGACAGTCCCTGTTTTCTGATAATTCCAGAGTGACTCACAATTGGTAAATGAATATGATAATAGTGAATGATGTTAAGTGTTGTGAAGAGAACTGAGAGCAATGAGTAGAGTGTTGTGGCAGGGCAGAGAAGGCTACTGCTCTTTTAGAAAGGGCGTCTAGAAGGCCCCCCTGATAAGGTGGTCACACATCTTGAATCTAAGGAGTTAACCATGCGGGTGTTTCAGGAGACAGCATGGCTGAAGTGAAGGAAGAGTGGGAGGCTGCCAGTGTTTAGGCTGTTGCAAGGTTTTTCTTCTGAATGAGAAGGGGACTCACTGGAGTATGTTGAGCAGAGGGACATGCTCAACTTTATGGCATTTTTACTTGTTGAAAAATCAAATCATGCCTTGCACACAAAGAGCTAACTACAGTTCTCCTCTTGGTTCACACTGCAAAGGAAATCACCCAGACTCCAAGTGTTTGCCATTAAGAGAGTCTGGGCTTATGCCTTAATAGTTTACCTGGCTGTGGTCTAACAAACACCACTGCAGGTCAAGGCTGACACCTAGTGGACACGTACATAATTGTTTCTACACTTGCAGTTTGGAGTATACCAGCTCTTGGTTAGGAACTGAGGGCACACACTGGCATAGAAAATCCCATGTACCTGGGATGATAAAATGATCATAGTTTTCTTAGGAGGAGATTGCTGTGGATTTGCCTCATTCCTTTTTGGCCCATATTCATGTGTTTGTATTTGTTTAGAGCTGGTGGGCTCAGCTGCCAGAAGAAGGGGACATCAAAATCATGGGCTGGTAGTGTAGGGGATAGCAAATCAGCATTGGGTTGGATCAACCAGGAAGAAGTGCCCTGGTTCTAGGGGTGGCCCTCAAAAGGTAGTCTGTCATTTGTAGATGGTGTCTAAGCGTGTGCATGCTCTGAATCTGGGCTTGAGTCAGGTTGCTGCTGATTTATGAAGGGTAGGGGTGGAGTGGGAAGAAATTCAAGACATTGGGAAATAAAGTCACATGAAGTCAGTTGTTTCCCAAAGCATAGATGGAACATTTCAGTGTAGTAATCAAGATCTCTAGCTTTACAATTGAACGTCTGCCTTCATTAACTATGAGAACCTGGGTCAGTTTCTAATACCCACTTCATAAAGATGTTTACTAAATCAGTTAATTTATGCAAAACAACTTGATAATACTAGCATGTGGTATGCAAATAGTAACAGGTTTTACTATTGAGAGGAACCACAAGTAACCTTTAGAGACAGAAGCAGCAAATTGTAGTAATATCTATGTTAAAAATTTTGCTCTCAGCACTTAGCATTAGTAGAATTTAACTTTAAACCATTTTATGTATCTATGTGGTCATTTTGATCCATAAGAGTTAAGGGTAGTTGGATATTCTGCTTAACCAAGATATATCATTATGCTACAAGGAGAGTGGCTTGCGTTACTTTTAGGGGGGAAAAAGTTATACATTTGACTCTATAGACTCTGGCTCCTGCCTGAGTCTTTATCCTCATCTGCAATTATTTTTCCTCTTAGTTTCTGCATTCCAGATATGCTGGCATTTCAAATCCTCTAAGGCCTGTCCCACCTGTATCAGGACCTTTGCAGAAGCAGTTCCTTTTGCCTGTCCATACCTCTCCCACTTTCACCCTACCCAGCACCCAAGCAGACACTTGTTTGTTAACTCCTGTTCCTCTTTCAGAATCTAGTCCAAATGATATTTCTTCAGAGAAGCTTCTTTCCCTGCCTCTTTCCCTGCTTGGATTGGGCAAATCTGTTGTACATTCTCAGAAACACTTATCATAGTTTTAAAGTACCCATGTGGGGGGTTATTCACTCCCCAACTAGACTAAGTATCTAGAGAACTGGGGCTGTGCTTATTGCTCTGTCCCTGTCACATTGCCTCAGATATTTTTTTGAATAGTAAAGAGAGTCTGAAAAGGGAGGGCTCTTATTTGAAAAATAAAATACAGAAATAGCCAAAACACTTGGTGGCTGGATATGAAGGGCATAATGGTTGCTTTGGCATGATGCCCTGGTTCTCTTTAAGGTTAAGCACTCATTTCTCCAGATGCTGACAGTTTTGGTGGCTGATGGCTTTCAGCCAACTCCTCCAGGAATATCCCTCAGCAAAGACAGCCACCAAGGTCATAGCCCTTCTAAGATCAGCTCACATCCAGTGTCAGATTGATTGGGGGGGGGGTGTCTGGCCCATGGTCTCAACGTGGAACAGTTTTAAAGGGCCATCCTGGTGCAGAGCTCACCTGGTACAGAGCAGCAGCCACTGTTAAAACTGCATCAAGTCAACTCTTCTCTCCCCATTCAACCCCTTGTCCCTCAACCCTCACAGGTGCTGTTCCTGAGAGCAGCCCTTAATAAACCACACAAATCTCAAGAGTCTGTTTCTCAGGGAACCCAGTTCACAGCCGTGATGGAGAAAGAGAAATCTATGGTGGCTCCTAGATTTGTGGCACAAGACATGAGGTCATCTACTGAGATGAGAAAGACAATGTATAGAAGCTGCAACATGGATACTAGAAAAGAGACATTTGGGAGGGCTAAATCTAAGGTAACTGTGGGAGAGCCAAGAGTCTGAAACTCAGGGGAAAGACCTGGGCTATAGGTACAAATGTTGAAGTCACTGGCACACCAAATCAATGACATCAAAAAGATCTAGCCCTCCACCACCATGAAGATGGATAGAAAGAGAATAGTACTTGAAGTGACCTGGAAACCAAAGGAGTGGCAGGGCAAGGAAGACAAATTCGTGGCAAAGAGTGATCAAAAAGGAAAAACAGGGCCTGGGGTTGTGGCTCAGAGGTAAAGCGCTTGTCTAGTATATGTGAGGCGCTGGGTTTGAGCTTCAGCACCACATTAAAAAATAATAATAAAGGTATCGTGTTCACCTACAACTAAAAAATAAAAACGTTATAAAAAACAGGAGTGCATGCATTAAGAATACGATGAAGCTGCTGAGATTTACAATATCACAGGCAGATGTGTCAGGCACTGTAGAGAATGTAGCACGGAAAAGTGCTCATTGGATTTAATGAGAAGGTCATTGAAGACTTCAAGGGAGCAGTTTTCATGGAGAGAGTAGAAACAAGCCAGATTCCAGTGAATTGAGAAATTGATGGGGTGCGAGAGGTGGAGGAAAAAAAAATGTAATGAACTTTTTGTAATTTTCACGAGATGGAGCAAAGGAACAAGGAAAATATGGATGGCGAGAAGCAGAGGAGACCAGAGTGTATACTTAATAGTTGGTGTAGGAGACAGACGGAAAAAGGTCCGGTTAGGAAGGGAGAAAGTGAAGGCCACCGGAGTAGCTACTAAGGAAAAGTTCTTTAGTAGGTGGCCGATGATGGAGCACCCAAGCCTCATCTTGGGGAGGAAGAGCCGGATTCTGGCACTTGAAGATGAGTAGACCCGGGAGCAGATAACAACCGCTGCAACTTATTATGCTCCCTGAGGCACCAGGAACTTTACGACCTTCATTAAATCCTCACAAATCTACGTTCCACCCCACGAGTCTCCAGAAAGTGGTGCTAGGGAGCAGGGGCCCCAGCTGATAGGCTCCTCCCTCCCCGAACACCGCCCACGGCTCAGGTAAAGTTTCCGTCGGGGCGGCTGTGGAGGGACGTGTTCCCTAAGGCTTCCAGAAGCCACCCATCACTCGCTGCAACCGGTGTTGCAGGGAGTGACGAGAAACGTCTGCATTTTCCACCGGAGGCGCACCGGCGGTGGAGGTGTGTAAGGCTGAAGCTTTTGGACGTGAAACGGGAGGAAGGCGGTGACGCATGCGCGCTGCTGAACGACAGTACCAGCCCGCTCCACTGCGCAGGCGCCGAGTCCTCCGGGCTGGGCGTTTCTTTCTGGTTCCTTAACCCAGTGCAGCCAAGTGTGGGTCAGCCGTTTTATTTCCAAGAATTCATGTTAATAAGTTGGTGGCAGTGTAACCTGCCACTAGGAAACTTATTAAAATACAGTTACGTACAATGTGATGAACGATGTTGTTTCAATTCTCTTGTTCTCTTTATAGTTGAAAGATATTCTTTGCCGTGTTATTTATGATTGATGACCAAGCTTTGCAGTTTCCATCCCATCCGTTGAATCAAATTTAGGAATAAGTTGTTCTTATGGTGATAGCAGGGCCATGGTGAATGTTTTTGGCGGGGTGGGGTGGGGGCGGTCAGTGGTAGGAAGCTGGAGTGGCAAAGAACTCTTAGGAGTTCAAGGAACTCTTAGATCCTCCACTTAAGAGAGATGAGGAGACCTTAGCAGAAGGGGGCTAGGAGCTGTTCTGTTAGATTCAGACGTTGAGGTGGTGTTGTCAGTGCCTGCTGCAGCAAAGGAGGCCCCTCAATCTCTGTAAGAAAAGGAATCAGCCCTGGGAATTTGACATACCTGAAGGGCGTCACTGGCCTCCAGATGTCCCAGTTGGTGGGCAGAGAGCAATCTGTTCACTCCTTGAACTAAAAGCCCTCTGTGTGGTCCCATGAAGGCCCCCTTTGCTAAACTTGAATTTAAAAGTAGGCCTCCCACACCAACACCTTTGTTTGGAGGTTCAGCAGATTTCTCCAAAGGAATTCCCACAGACTTGCCTTCCTGTCTTTTACCTTTTATATCTTCTTCATGGGCAGGATGATGGATTCAAGAAATTGTTAGCCAAGGCTTACATTGCAAATTCACCAGGATAGTCAGGTTCACTACTCATTTTGATAAATTGAGTTATACCGCCCAAGCAGGAAGAGTTTGGTTTATTGTTGCAGCATGATTGACTAAAACAGCTTGCTCAGCTCTATCCCAGAAACCAAGGCTATCTTTACATCAGACTTGTCTAAATCCTAGTTGCACCAAACAAGCAGAGCTCAATTCTGAGATATTCTTTCTCAGTGTACTTTATATGGATGCCATTGTATTGGGAGAGCTGAATTCAAAGATATTGTAATGGATGGAAACTTTCTTTCCCCACTGACCTCAGGTATATCCTATAACTTTAATATTAGATAATAAAAAGTCATCCAGTTACTTTCAGACCCAAGAGTGATTTTGATTTGTTAAAATTCCAGTTCCCTGTCATAATCATAACACTTTCTCTTACCCAGTTGAGAACATCTCTTCACTTCAATGAGGTTGTTAAAAATAACCATGCAGAGTATTTATTAAAAAAAGCAACAGTTGAGCCAGGTGAGGTGGCACATGCATGTTAATCCCAGCAGCTCAGGAGGCTGAGGCAGGAGGATCAAGAGTTCAAAGCCAGGGCTGGGGCTGGGGCTCAGTAGCAGAGCACTTGCCTAGCATGTGTGAAGCACTGGGTTCGATCCTTAGCACCACATACAAAAATATATAAAATAAAGGCAAGCTGTCCATCTACAACTACAAAAAAAAAAAAAAATAAAAATAAGAGTTCAAAGCCAGCCTCAGCAAAAGCAAGGCACTAAGCAATTCAGTGAGACAATGTCTTACAAAACAATAAGGCTAGGGATGTGGCTCAGTGGTTGAGTGCCCCTGAGTTCAATCCCCAGTACCCCCCCTCAAAAAAAAGCAACAATCACCTGTCGTGCTTCTGTCCCAATCTATATTTCTGCTACCTTAAGAGAGCCATTTTAATTGCTTATTTTTGTGTTTAAATAGTAAATTTTAGGTATTGACAAATTCATCCCTAAGGTGCTCAAGTTCTGCCATCAGATGATGCTAATATTTTGGAGAAATGAGGGATGACTCCTTCTTGAAGTCATGCTGGGGCACTCTAACCCTCATCTGGCCCACCCCCACTGATGATCTTGAGACAGCAGGTAGTTTGGAGGTCTGAATGAAGCTGCAGAAGGTCAGGCTTGCTGGGTTTTTAAAAAAGCCTTTTATTTAAAAGCTTATTAAAAACAGGAGTGATGATTTTCCACAAGCTATATTCACTTTTTTCTAGTAATTTTTTAAATACCCAAAGTCTGCCCTTGCAAACCTGACTGTGATAGTGTTTGTGTGCACTGGGTGTAGCTTTGATTGAACCTGATGTTCCTTTTAAGCCTGGCAAGTCTGTCTCCTGGAGCAATATTACCTGTGCCTTCTCTCTGCCAAGAATGGACTCAGTATAGCTGGGGTTGTCAAGCTCTTGTCTTAAACTCCTGACAGCTGACCCGCCTTGCTCTTAGCCATGCCTTTGGTGGGAGCTCTTCTGCAGCAGCCCAACGAGTACAGGAACACAAACCATGCTGTTTGGTGACCTTTCTGTAGTCCATGGGGGAAAATGCTGGTGGATTTTTTTTTTCTGTTTTTCCTATAAGTGATTACCATTTCTTCTTCCCTTTCCTGGCCTATTTAAGCACCTCCTTCCTGGTCTATTTGCATCCCCTCTTGCTCTTCTAGAAAGATCTCCACATGGAGTCCTATGTGTACTGGTTAAAAATTTATGGCCTCTCACTCCAGTACACTGCATTGCCTGCTCCACTGGGTCCTTGAAGTGTTTTTCCTTGGCCAGTTGGCACTGTCAGAAGAGGGCACTGGAGAGACACTGGCAGAGGAAGGAAGGGCTTTTCTCTCCTAGTTGGGATGTGTGGCTCTGTGCAGACTCCTGCAAAGAGCTTGTGTCCTAAAGTGTTGTTCTCCTGTGGGCATCACCTTGGGCACCAGGCTTCTGAGCCCAGCTTCTGGGCACCATGGCCCACAGCAGCCAGTGGCTACAAGTTTTCTGTGACACCTGAGATACCTTCTTTGGGGTATTTTCCCCCTGGTGCCCTAGAGGGTGAATTTTCAATAAGTTCTGTCACTGAGATGTCCCTGCCCATGGCTGTGCCTTCTCTAACTGTGCAGGATCTCAGGCACAGGAGCAGAAGTTTCCTCCTTGGGTGGAGTTTATATCTGCTATCCCTTCTTTTTTTCAGTTTTCCTCATTTCTTATGGGCCAGTCCCTCCAATCTCCTGTTAAATAGCTAACAGTTGCCCATACTAAACTTTCCCTGTTAAAATTATTGTATGGTTTCTGATTCCTGATTGGGCTATGAATGGTACACAGTGTGATCTTTTTTGAATGTGAAACAGATTATCAGACCTTCTGGCTTAAAAGCATATTGTAATTTCACTCCTCTTATAGGATAAAGAAAAAGCCCTCATTTTCACATTTTGGCGGCACTGCACCATCTAGCCCTGCTTTACCTCCTGGTCTTATCTCATTTCAGACTCCCAGTTACTTTCCTCTTACAATGGGGCAAAAGCAGACATTATAAAAACAGAGACTATTCCTGTTTATGGAATCATCTTCCCTCTCCTTTTCACCTGAAATCCCTACTCACTTCAGGACACAACTTAATTATCTTATCCTTAGGAAGGCTTTTTCCACTTTCCCTGTCTAAGTTGAATCCTTTTTTTTTTTTTTTGGTACTGAGGATTGAATTCAGGGGCACTCTACCACTGAGCCACATCCCCAGCACTATTTTGTATTTTATTTAGAGACAGGGTCTCACTGAGTTGCTTAACGCCTCGCTTTTGCTGAACCTGGCTTTGAAATTGCAATCCTCCTGTCTCAGCCTCCCAAGCCACTGGGATTACATACATGCACCACTGCTCCTGGATCAAATAATTTTATTCACTTTCAGAGCATGATGTACAACTTCTTCAGACCATTTTTCATGGTTGTACTTTTACATATACTCCTGTAATTTTTTTGGACTAAATACCTGTCTCCTCTTCTATAGATTATAAACTCCTAGAGGGCAAGGGACTCTGGTTTTCTTGGTTTCTGTGTAGCACCAGTGTCCACCCCCCCCCCCCCAAAAAAAAAGCTTGCAAGCCTTTGGTGTTGGTCCTATAATGTCTATGTCCTTGCTTCTGTTTGCCACAAGATGGCAGTTAAGATACTCCGTGCTTGATTTCCTCTGTGAAAGAAGTAAGGCTTCTGGCTGAAATGCCTTTGAGCCAGGAGGGGATGGGATCCCTTTGAAGTGAGGGACTCATGTTACAGAAGATTTCTCTGAAAGTGGCCTCTGCATCTTGACTTCTTCACTGACTGCTAGGAACAGTCAGGAATACTAACAAGCAAGACAAAGGGAGGTTCTCTTTGGTGAGCCCCAGGGGCTATTGCATTATTTAGAAATCAGTTTAAGGGAGAGCACAAGAACCCTGAGCTCTAACTGACCTGGGAAAATAGAACACGAGAGTATTTCCTGCTCCTCTTCCCAGGCTTTGTTAACTGTAAGTTCTAGGGGAAAGGTCTAGAGCCAGGGGCCAGCACACTATGGCCCCAGGGCCAGATCTGGCTTTCTGTTTTTGTCAGTAAAGTATAATTGGAACATACTGCTCATTTGTTGACATATCTTCAGTCTTTTATACAACCAAGAATAGTTGTGACAGAGACCATATGGCTGCAAAGCCCAAAGTATTCACTATCTGACCCTTTAAAACTGTTTGGGAATATCTGGTCTAGACAGATGTAAGCTTCTTAGGAGCTTTAATATCTGGATAGCATTCAGATGATTTTTTTTTTAAGTGACTTGACTCTTTTGGAGGAGAGATCTGATTTTTTTCTAAGAAGCAATCATTTTGGGCAGAATGATATGGATCCCTTGAGGTTTCATTTTAGGATTTATGTAGTCAGGTCTGCTAAATCTTCTTATTTTTTTAAGTAGAAAAAATGGGTATATATGATGTTAATTTCTTGTAGTTTTTTAGCATGCTTTCCCAGAGCAGGACTGTTTTACTAATAACTTCATGTCTTAAGATACCAATTAAAGGCCCTGTAGCTATTTATGATTCATTCAAGAAATATTCTTGGCATAGCTAGTTCCAGTGGTGCCTGCTTGTAATTCCAGGAGTTGGAGGCAGGAGCTTCACAAGTTCAAGGTCAATTTTAGCAACTTAAGAGATCCTGTCTCAAACTAAAAAAAGGCTAGAAATATACTTCAGAAGTACAGTGCCCCTGGGTTCAATCCTTAGTATCTCTCTGTCTCTCTCTGTCTCTGTCTCTCTCTCTCTCTCTCTCACACACACACACACACACACACACACACACACACACACAAAATCCTGGCATAGATGGTTCGACTTAATTGAGTTTCTAAGTATTCAGACATTGCTGAGTCAGAACCATGTTAATTAACTTTGTAAACAGTTAAATGCCCTTCATACAGATTCATCTTCCTGCCAAACCCTTTGGTAAAGATTGTGGATCTTTAGTGTTCTTATATTTTCAAAACCAGGAAAAATTAGAACCAAGCTCATTATTTTTGTGTGTATACAGACAAGATTAGCTGAGCCTTGTCAGACCCCATCATTTGATAACTGTGGCCTCTTAGAAAGGTCTGTTTCTAGCAAGGCCTGCAGAAAGGAAATTTCTCAGCTCCTGAGTAAGTGGTGAGGATCTAAGCAAGTTGTTGTCTACCTTCCTCTTAACTGCACCTTTTTTTTTTTCAGGAAGTTTTTCAGGCCCATAGGGGAAATCCTGCTTTAGATCCCAAGGAAATTATGTATTAGGACCTTTCTGTCTACCTAAGAAGGGAATGGGGCATGGGACAGTGTCAGAGACATAGGCTTGGTCACATCTTCCCAGAATCCTCTCCAGATTATTTGCAGTTAAGTTTATTTTAAAAAATTATGTTGCTTTTCAAAATAGTCTTTTTATGTATTTGCAACCTAACTATGATTATTTATACATATTTAAGGCATTTCAATGTTTAACTTCAGTTCTTTGCTGTTACAGAGTTCTTAATATTGATTTATGCTTCAGTATGCTGATTTCTTCAAGTACTTTAGACAGTGAAGGTTTGTGTGTTATATATTTTATATATATTTGCATGTGTGAAGATAACTTTATGTTGTTTTCGTGTATTTAAAAAATGTCTGGTATTTTTCTTAAAAAATACTATATTATAATGTTAAAGAATATTTTTTAAAAACATGAAATCATAACTCCTACAAATGTACAATGAACATATACAAAGATTTTCTTTAACTTGATTAATGAAGGAACAAATAAGATGTTACAATTGGTCTAAAGGGAAATTCAGAGAACCACACATTTGAATGAAAAATAAGGAATGCTGGGTTGAATTTATAAGTAGGTACAACAAAGGTCTACCTATGAGGCAATAATCAATTATATTTTACTAAACAATTTACATTTTTATGGATAAAAATAATTTACATTATTTCCAATTTTCTATAATATATAGAGTTGTAACATAGCTCAAAAGCAATAAAAGGCTAATATAATCTAGATGGATGTGCTAGACAGATACTTTATTATTTCTTTGGTCCATTTCCACACCTTTAACAACTTTTTCTCTAAATAATAACATAAATGTTTACTTTGTCTGGTATAGTTATAAACACATTGTCTATTTTTAATTTAATGAAACTTCAACAAATATTTCAGAGATGAAACAATGATGGCATTAATTTGCTCATTGCAAAATGAAGGAGCCAGAATTTGAAAAATACTGCATATTATCCTATATGCATAAAATTATTCATATATGCATGTTTTTGTATATACAAATATTTTAGGATAAAAGAATGCAGTCTTTATCATCAATTAATAAGATAGTCATGATTTTTGTTAAGAGAAATAAAGGAAGATGCAGAATAATGTGTGTTGACTCATTTTATTTCTATAAAAATAAACTAACCTAGAGTGATATGAACTCTTATTCGTTGCTGATGAAATTGCAAAGTGGTACAGCCACTTGGACAACATCCAGGAGTTTCTTACTAAGTTGAAAAATTAGGTCAACACAACAACATGCAATGCTTATAAATAGTAGCTTTATGTGTATTTGCCAGAACTTGGAAGCAGTCAAACTGTCTGCTTTGGTAGGTGAATGGATAAATAAACTGTGGTATGTCTATTATTTCATGCTATGAAGAAATAAACTGTTAAGTCATAAAAAGACATTGAGGAAACTGAGAGGCATATTACTAAGTTAAAGAAGCCAATCTGAAAATGCTACAAACCATATGATTTCAATTATATGACATTTTGGAAAAGGCAAAACTATGAAGATAGTAAAAAAAGATAAGTGATTGCCAAGGTTTAAGAGGGAAGGAGGGATGAATAGGTAGAGCACACGGGATTTTGTAGGACTGTGAAGCTATCCTTGCTATACTTGTGAAGCTATATTTTGTGATAAAATGGTGGATACAGTCAATATGCATTTGTCAAATCCATGGAATATATAATACTAAGAGTGAACCTTAAGATAAACTATGGATTTTGGGTGAAAATGATGTGTCATTTTAGGCATGTCACTTGTAGTACCACTTTGGTGTGGGATGTTAATAGTGGGGAAGGTTGTATGTGTGCATGGGAAGAGGTTATATGGGAACTTTCCATTCTTTCTATTCAGTTTCTCTGTGAGCCTAAATCTGCTCTAAAAAATAAATTTAATAAATTTAAATATATTTAAGAAAAATCAAACTAACCAACAATCAAACAAAATCCTTATATTTGTATTTAATATGCTTGTGGATGTTTTTGTGACTAGGAGAAAAAGTCTCAACACTGTTATTTTTAGGAAGCAAGGGATGGGGGTGGGGTACTAAGTATGGATGGTTGTTTTGTATGTGATTAAACTAGCATGCATTACTTTTTGCCCATGTGAAAGTCATTAAAGTAAAAGATTGAGCAAGTGTAAATCTCTTCTTTAGCAAGATGTATGTATATGAAATTTCTTTATTTCATCTATTTTTAATATTTAACTTTGCTGAATTTTTGTTGTTATCCTTCATAAATGTGTCTGGTTAGATTTTTGTGATAAGGTGACAGTTTTTGTATTTTACAGTTTTGCCTAAGGGATAGTGGGCAATCATGACAAGGTGATCAATTTAAGCTCCTTCTGATAATTTTATGAGTCCCTCATTTTGACTAGATTTTGTGACATGTGTTCATCTTAGTGACAACTATTTCAGGGGACTGGTAAGAGGAATCCAGATTGAAATGAGACAGTTGCAATGAATACATTATTGCTAATGCGCATAATTCTCTGGAGAAGTTTTAACTGAGAAGGCAAAAAAGGAGAAGAGGATAGAGAAAATAGTAGGAAGGGAGATGAAAGAATTTTTTTTCTTGTGAAATGGCAGATATATTAGGGTTCTCTAGAGAATGGAGAATATATAGACTGGAGAATATATATATGTATATATTATGGAGATTATATAGAATGGTGATTATATATATATACATATATGTAAAATGGGAAATATATATAGAATGGAAATTCTATATATATATGGAATGGAGATTTTTATACAGATATATAAATATATAATGGAGAGTGTATATATATATATATATATATATGGAAATGTTATGTATATATGAGATAGAATATAGGTTATATATAGAATGGGGATTATATATAGAATGAGGATTTTATATATTGATTATATGTATGTATATGTGTATATATATATATACACACACACATACATTCATACACACAGAGATGGAGATATATATATATATATATGTAGAGAGAGAGAGAGAGAGAGAGAGAGAGAGAGAGAAAGGGGGACTGGGAGAGAGAGATAGATAGATAGATAGAGAAAGAGATACTGAGAGAGAGAGATTGGCTTATACAATTATAGAGAATGAGAAGCCCCAGATCTGCTGTCTATAAACTAAAGGCTGGGAAAACAGGTGATGTAGTTCTAGTCCAAAGGACTGAGAACCAGGAAGGTCCAAAGATATAATACCTAGTTGGACTCTGAGGCTGAGAATGGGGAGGGCCAGTAGTATAAGTTCTAGTCTGAGTCTACTGTGAACCAGGCACAGTAATGTCAGAGGGCACGAGAAGATGGATGTTCCAATTTAAGCAAAGGGCAGATTCGTCTTTCTTCTACCTTTTTGTTCTGTGGGCACCACAGATTGCACCTTGATGAGGGTGGATATTTTTCATTCAGTCTCCTAATTCAGATGTTAATCACTTCTGAAAATAACCTCATGGACACAATCAGAAATAAGGTCTTTTCCAGCTGTCTGGGTATCCCTTAACCCAGTCAATTGACATATAAAATCAACCATCACAAGCAGAGAGAGACTTGGATATGCTTATATGCTAACCTGATGGAGGAAGTGGAGAAGAAAGTGAGGATGGGCTCTGAATTACTAGCTACAAGACCCTAAGATGGGGTGGAGGATAAGATCAAGAAAACAGGTAGGAGGGATAGTTTTAGACAGGAGAAGAGAGTCCTAATAATAACAAGAGGGAAGGAGAAAAGAAAATTTGACAAATAAAAGACACTATCTAATATCTTTTATGTGTGGTAGAGGTGAGATTATCTTCTGGGAGTGAGGAAGTTAAAGAAGAGAATAGACATTGAAAGAGAAGAGAAGAAGGTTTAAAATTTAAGTAGGGATAGTTTAGACTATCACTTCTCTAGCAGTCTTGTGGGATTTTTCGCAAGTATGGTCAGAGCCCAGGTAAATGGATGAAGAAGGTGGATGGATGGTTCTGGAATTTAGTGAGGTGAATGTGAGGAATTGAAAGTAATATGGAAACAGTAGTTCTTGGAATGTGAGTCACAGAGAGTGAGCAGGAAGCTGGGATGGGCTGATGGCTGGGAAAAGGTGGAGAAGCCAATGGATGGGAGGTTCTGATGAGGTCACAGGACTAGGAAACACTGGTCTCAATTATTAACTATTGTTTCAGGAGATGACAAAGTACACTGTGTGACCATAGGGCTGATCGAGATAAAGAAGAATGAGGTAATTCACAACATCTATTCTGTCTTAACAATACCACATGCATTTCCCACAATTTATTTATAGTGTTAAAAAAAAAAAAACATCTATGTGGGGCTGTGGTTGTGGCTCAGTGACAGAGCACTTGCCTCGTACATGTGAGGCACTGGGGTTGATCCTCAGTAACACATAAAAATAAACAAATAAAGATATTGTGTCAGTGTATAACTAAAAAAATATTTAACAACAACAAAAACCCTATGTGCTTACCCAGATATCATTAAACAAGTAATATTTAAAAATTGTGTAATTAGAAACATTCTTAGAGGGAATAACACTAATGAAGAAATAAAAATAATCTTTATCTAAAGGCCATACTCAGTTCCCTATTGCAATATGAACAGAGGGAAGGTAATATGAAGATAAAATTGACTTCTATTATATTTGAATTGTAAGAAACTCTTATTGGTCATGAGAAAGAAAATGACCCTGTTTATTGGTCACTGGTTGTCACAGTAGGAGCTTTGCAGCTACCTGCATAGTCTTTAATTTCTCAGAGCCAATCTGCTCTTCCTAACATGTTATTAAATATGTGGGATCAGTGTTGGTGCAAAGAAAAATGAAGATGTTATAACAATTATTGTGGATAAATTTCCCTTCCCTTCCCTTCCTATTACCTGCTGGTGAGATGATCTGTGATCAAGTTCCATAACTTTTCAGGCAGCAATGATGGGTGGGAAGTCCAGCCATCCATAAAACGTCCTGTACATGGTTACCTCTGTGTTTCCTCCTAATACCAACTGTCCTAGGTTCTGCTGAATCTGGGGTCGCTTTGCTCTCAGGACAGATCATTCTTTTAAATATTCTTGTTTGCTTCAAAATGGATACTTAAGGATGCCAAGTGTCAAGAAAATCATTAATTTTCTATTAGATGCAATGCCAAATGATACCTAAATAATACCTGCACTGCTTAAAGCTATCTGTGAAAAATCAGTCTTTTGAATTGGGTGCAGGGGCACACACCTGTAATCCCAGTGGCTCTGGAGTGAGGCAGGAGGATCACAAGTTCAAAGCCAGCCTCAACAACTTAGTGAGGCCCTAAGTAAGTTAGTGAGACCCTGTCTCTAAATAAAATACAAAAAAGGGCTGGGGACGTGGTTCAGTGGTTAAGCACCTCTGATATCAATCCCTAGTAACAAACAAACAACAAACAAACAAACAAGTAAATAAATAAAATCAGTCTTTTGTTGTCCCAGTTATTTTGCTCTTGAAAGTGTTGCTCCTTTGGCAACTAGGAGCCAGGTGACCCTGGGGGTGGACTTTGGTGTAGTGTTGAGCCCTTGTAGGGAATTACCAGGGGACCTTTCCGGCCAAGGAAGGTCATAATCTTTCACATTTTATTTATATTCTTTGGGGCCAAAGTTGTGGGCACATGGTTACATCTAATCCTAATGACTCTTTATTTGAGCCTGAAGGATAGGTCCTCCCTCCAACCCTGTTTTTTTTTTTTTTTTTGTAGTATGTTAAAAAGCAACCAAACACAATTTCTAAAGAACATTGTAAGAGAGAGCCTTTCAGACTTTATTTGTTCTTTCTTGCAATACAGATAGGCAGTTCTTGGATATGACACATAGATGTACCTTAGCATATATTTTGCTTAAGAAGGACAGGTAATGATCAATCTATGTCAGCTTTTGCTGTGTGACATACCATTCCAAATTCAGTGCCTTAAAGTGAACTATTTTCTCTGGTTTATGATTCTTCAGGGCTGCTGGGCAGTTCTAAGCTGGGCCAGCTCCCTCATGCAACTCTGGTCAGTCTAGGGGGCTGAGGGGGTGGGCTCATCATGTGTGTGGTCATTGGCAGTCTACGAGCCCCAGCTGCGGTTTTCTTTGTGTGCTTTCTCATCTGCCAGCAGTCTACTTTGGGTTCATTCACATGGTTTTCTCAGAGCAGTAAGAAGGCAAGTGCTTTTTGGAACCTTCCTTTATCACTTTTGCTAATGTCACATTAGCCAAGTCAAGGTCTATGACTAAGCCCAGAAGCAAGACAATGGAGAAATAGAATCCATTTCAGGATGGGAAGAGCTGCAACATTCTGTTGCCAATAAATGTGGATGTTGGGGAAGAAAAATATGTGGACATTTTTGAAATTCACCACATTCTCTTAATCATATTTTTCTATTGTGGTATCAAGAGGTCTCTGGCCCCACGTGAGGGTTTTCCCCATGTTCTTCTATATTAACAGTCACATTTTCATTCTCATAAGCCTTCTCTGTTCTTAGGGAGTACAATTTCATGAGCATGAAAAAATCTCACATTAATATTTTGAATCTTTTTTTTTGTACCAGAGATTGAACCCAGGGGTGCTTAACCACTGAGTCACATCCCCAGCCCTTTTTTGTATTTTATTTAGAGACAAGGTCTCACTGATTTGCTTAGGGCCTTGCTAAGTTGCTGAGGCTGGCTTTGAACTTGGGATCCTCCTGCTTCAACTTCCCAAACTTCTGGGATTACAGGCATGTGTCACCATGCCCAGCAATATTTTGAGGCTTTTTAAGAAGGAGGGGACTCATTTATGGATTGAAAAAGTAAGCATATAAATAATACATGTTCAACTTATAAAGGGGAGCTGGAGCCGGAGTGGGAACAAGGAGATATTAGGACCAGTAAAGAATAGGGGTTAAAAACATGGGCTTGGGATTTATATGGTCTGGGTTAGAATCCCAGCTCTTCTTTCTACTTGCTAGTGGGAGTGGGCAAGTTACACAATCTCTTTCTTCCTCAGTTTCAGCATTTATCAAATATGGATAATGATATTTACTCATAGTTGGTTAGAGGATTAAATAAATATATGTCAAGAGCTTAGAATCATGCTCAGGTCAATGGAAGTGCTTTGTAAGTGTGAGCTTTTACTGTATGTGTGTGTCTGATTTCTTAGTTCCCCAGTCATTTGGCCTCAAAGCTTGACCTTCCCTTTAAAGCCCAAATATGGAGCCTGTACACTCATTGTGCTGACCACTGTGAGCCCATCACATACCAGGCTCACCTTCCAAGTCATGTCTGGCCTGCAAGGGAATCATCTTGGTCACAGCTTCTCCCCTTTGTCTGCACCTCCACTCTTGCAGGGCTCCTGACTGTTGTTCCATTCTGCACCAGGGATCTTAGAGGACTTGACATTTCATAAAATGTGCTGAAGACTTTGGCAAAACTGCCAAGTATTTCTCTGTTACTTCTCAGGCCACTGCAATTTGGCTTCTGCCTCCTTTGCCTCAGTGTTCAAGATAGTGAATCCCTATGTTCTGTTACCCAGCCTCAACAATTACTAGCTGTTTCTTAGTCACATTTTATTTATCTTATCCCTTTTCTGGAGTATTAGAAAGCAAACCCTAGACAGCATGTCAGTTTTTCCATAAATGCTTGATTATATATCTAGTTGATAAGTACTTCTAAATATATATTTATGTATTTTAAAATCACCAAGGCATTTTCACACTTATTAAAATGTCACAATATCATGTGATATGCAGGCCATATTCAAGTTTATCTTCTTGTCTTGAAAATAGTGGTTGGTCAAGTCAGGATTCACACTTTCCCCCATCTCCTCCTGCTATAGATTCTTCTACTCTCTTTGTCACCTCCTTCTTCAACATACAACTTTTACTACTCATTTATAAATAAAGAAAAGGGAAAAGGAGCATCCATGGCCAAAATTTGGACATCTTTAATCTTAAGTTATGTGGATTACTTTTAACTCATGGGAATAGCTCATGCTACTGCCATCTTCTCCAGTAATTGCTTTGGGATCCACAGAGGAGGAAAGTTCTTGTATTCATGAGAATCCTTATAGTATACTTTGAAAAAGCAGACTTTATGAAATTGGGGGAATAATGATGAACAAGATGAAGTGTCCAATGAAGGGAGACTCCGTTATAA
Source organism: Marmota marmota marmota (assembly GCF_001458135.2). NCBI lineage: Eukaryota > Metazoa > Chordata > Mammalia > Rodentia > Sciuridae > Marmota > Marmota marmota. Next base: position 11,783,429 of record NW_026000101.1, on the reverse strand, counting down.
CTTTTGAAAACAAGGAAATCACAGTAAGCAAGATGAAGCATGTGTCTGAAAGGAAATTCAGATTATAATAAAAAAGGAAAGAAGTCATAGCATTCCCATAGTTTATGACTTTTAGAATAAAGGTTACAAAACTCTTTTGATGATGGGTATGCTTCATTTTCTCACCATTCTTGCTTCTGTGCAGGATTAAGTCTTCACATTTATGTCTGTGAGCTTGTTAGGCTATAATTGTGGTTAAGGGACACTTGGGGAGGTTGTGGCAGTTTGGTGGTTCTCCCTAATCACTCCTTTCTGCCTTCTAGCTAAATGTTGTAGACAGTGATCTCTTTAAGGTACATAATCTAATCACCCCTCATTGTGGTTTTATAGAAATAAAATCAAAATTTCTTGGCTTGGTTTATACAGCCTTGGATGGCTTTCCTCCTGCCTGCCTCTCTGGCTTTATTTTGGACTCTTCAACTTCTATCTGTTGCTATCTGTTGCTTCAGGCATGATGGTTCTATGTTAGTTTTTATAGAATACCATGCTCCCTTTGCCCCGGTCCTCTGGCTAGAATACCCTCCCCAGCTTTCACTTTTCATCTAAGTTGGTGGCTTCTTTGTTAGAGAACCATGTTCTTTTCCTTTGCAGTACTTGTACAACTTTGCAATCATTAGTTCTTTTTTTAAAAAAATATTTATTTAATTTTAGTTGTTATTGGACACAATACCTTTATTTTATTTATTTATTTTTATGTGGTGCTGAGGATCGAACCCAGGGCCTTGCACATGCTAGGTGAGCACTCTACAGCTGAGCCACCATCCCAACCCCTTCAATGTGATTATTTGAGTAAGTCTTTATTCTTCACTCAGGTTTTGCATTATATAACATGGATAATGCAAAATGGCAGCTCTTCTAGTTGAACCATTGTCCAGAAAGAACATTGTCTATATTTGCATACACTGTTGGGGCAGAAGGGGTGTGACATCTTCCCCTTGTGAGGGTCATGGCACTTCTGTGATGTGAATTAATAAGAAAACCACAACAGATTTATTTACTCAAAAGTTTTACATGACATTGGAATCTTCAGATTATAGACCTAAAGGCCTACAGAAATCTGTCCATTTTTATACTTAGATTAGATAAGTGGGCAGCTGTGTAGAAATGTGATTGGACAAAAAGGGTGTGGCTTCATAAGAGACTGAGAGGGGAACAAGCAAGGCCTGTGTGTTCAGGTTCTTCCTGGCTCTCTATAGTACTCCTTCCTCCTGGGTATGGGGCAGGACTACTTCTGGAATGAGGGTTTTATATTCTATCAGACAAGGTAGAGGAGAGAATTTCTTTATGGCTAACAGAAACATAGGAAAAGTTTAGAGTAACATTTTTAGACTTTATAGGTGACTTTGGGGAAAAGGAGTTCTAGTCTTAATGACTAACCTTGGTGAAGAGGAATTTTGGTTTCCATAACTGCTTTAAGGAGAGACAGGAGGGTGATGATAGTGAGAGACTGTTTTTGAGACCCTTCCAATGTCTTTTAATTCAAAGTACTTGACATTGCAAAGTGCCGTACTTTGGGAGATCATTGTCTGAGCTCCAACACTACTCTGGATCCAGCACACAATAAAAACATTACGTTTATTGAATGAATAAATGAATGATTACCAGAGATGGTTCTTAGGCTAATTTCTTCAGCTTAAAAAGTATCCCAAAGTATCTCTGTCTCATTTGTATGTGTAATTCATTCTCATTGTTTGCACTATAGTCTATAAAGGTGATGTAAACAATTAATAAATATGAAGCCATTGTTCCTAGGGGAATTACAAAAGTCAGGCTCCTGCCAGCCTCTGGTCATAGTATTTTTGTCAGCCAATCAATATATAACCTCATTTTATGTGTTTCTGTTCAGAGACACTTTATTTAATATCACTATTGATTTATTAGCATTAAACTCATTGCCAGCAGCACTATTGCTCATGCCTGACGGGGAGCTCATTGTACATACATGTGATTTCCTTAATATATATCATAGCTGCCATCTTAGTAACATTAGATAGTCTCTGTGTTGGGGGGGGCAGTTTTAAACAGTGAGGTCAGGCATGGGGTATAGCTCAGCGGTAGAGTTCTTATCTAGCATGTTCCATCCCTAATACCAGGAGGAGGGAAAAAAAAAAACAACAAAAAAGGTAAACAGTAAAACCACAAACAAAACCAAAAATAGCCCATGAAAGCAGAAAAAATGTGAAAAGCCTACGTGGCACTGAATAAGATATAGAAAGGACATTGGCTTGCAGCTGAAACCAGAAGGCAGAATGTCACCTTGTTTGACTCAGCTGGGAATGGGATTGAAGGAGGGCTCAAAAGGTTTTCATCACTATAACCGTATCTGAGAATGAGGTAAAAATGGGGTAAAAGTGCCATGGTATTGATTTCAGGAGTACAAATTAATGTTCACCGATAGATTGAATTTGCAAATATGGAATGCAGGAGGAATGAAGATTGCACTTGTGTATATAGTATCAAAATATACACTATACAAATATATTTCACACATATTTTATATTAAATATAAATAAATAAAATATCAAATGTAAAATACATAACGATTATTATCATCTTATACATAACTTTGAAGTACTTGGCAATAGGTTGTATGCATATCAACAGATATTATTTTACAAAAATATATTTTAAGTGATATTTCCCAGGCCAGTGTTAAATGTGTTATGGAATACAAGGATTCTGTGGAAAGTCATTTTTGGAAATGCTGATATCAAGAAATCTTCTGTGCCTGTGGTGTTACAATGAGGCTTTTTTTTTTTTTTTTTTAAAGAGAGGGGAACTAGATGCCTTTATTTTATTTTTATGCAGTGCTGAGGATTGAACCCAGTGCCTTGCAGGTGCTAGAAAAATGCTGTGTCGCTGAGCTATAGCCCCAGCCCTACAATTAAACTTTGAAGGAAACAGGGTCACTAGTGCCAGAAGTGAGACTAAATCTAGATCCCTTTTGCAGTTATGTCTTGCTGTCTTTTGTTATTTTGTTATCCCCAGGTGGCATAGCAAGCCAGACAGCTCCTCCTATCCCTCATTGGATGGAGCACAATTAGATCTTTTTCACATGACTTTATAACTATTCATGAGGGAGGGGATTAGATATTAATTTTGTAAACATTATTTTACCAAATTGGCAAAAATAACTCCCATTTGGAAAGGGGCTATGTAAAAATTTATTAAACACCTTGATTAGGTCTGTGCCTCAGCTTTCATTCATTACATTTTGAATTTCTGCGGGTCTTGCTCTGGGTCTCCACCTCATCCCCCATCTCTCAGCATTTAACAAGAGTTATGGGTTGTCCTCAGTTCAAATAATTTCAATCATATGGTTCTTCTGGAAATGCCAACAATTTCTAAGCTGTCAATGCTATACTGTAGACAATGCCATACACATTGTTAATTGTGGAAGTGGTTTCTAGCCCCATAAAGTAGACCACAGGGAAGTGTCTTGTGGCAACATATTTTTCACTTGAGTTTCTCAAGACCCAGCTACAGCTGGTGCCTGTCTCCATAGCCTGGCATTGGAATTGCCAGGTAAAAGTGCCATGGTATTGTTTTCTAGGTCAGATTACATCTGTTATGTTAAAACATTATTTGATAAAATAAAAAATAAAAAATATTATTTGATAATTAGCACAATATAATTTCAATTGCCTCTAATGCCTAAAAGTTCCCCTTGAGAACTTAATTCTCTTCCTGCTTCCATATCATGTCTTTAACTTCTGAATTGAAGCAAGCAAAGAACTGCTCTAGTTGCAAATATCTTCACATAGTTTTTATGTGCTTTCTTTAATATTTTGCAAATATTGAAGGACACTAATATCCTGATTTTAAGAATATTTGTGTCCTGATTTTATTTCTCATATATTTTTGTAAAAAATCCGGATGTGGTGAAAAACAAATTTCATAAGTAGAAAAAAATGATGGTGGAAAAACTCCCTGAAAGTGCTCATAGGAGCTGGGTGCAGTGGCACATGCCTGTAATTCCAGGGAGACTGAGGCAGGAGGATAGCAAGTTCAAGGCCAGTCTGCAAAATTTAATGAGGCTTATGTCAAAATAAAAGCTTAAAAAGAAAAAAAGTGCTGTGGGTTCAGCTCAGTGGTAGAGCACCCCTGGGTTCAGTCCCCAGTTCTAAAAACAAAACAAAACAAACTCATAGACAATCACCAAAACTGCGAACAGAGAAAAATCGATGGCTTTAGTTCTTTCATTACTGAATGCGATTGAAAGTAAATAAGTCATCATAAGTGGAGTTAAAACAACAGACAACCCTGTGAAGAGCTCTTCTGAAGCAGTATGAAAAATTCAATATCTTAGAACAAAAATGGATAAAAGAAGGGCTCTCAAGAAGAAGGCTCAGGTGGAAACAATTTTTGAGGTCCTCAGAAAGGGAGGATTGGTTAAAAAAGTCCAAATGGCGGAGTTGCAGTGGTGCATTCCTGTAATCCCAGCTACTTGTGGGACAGAGGCAGGAGAATTACAAGTTCCAGGCTAACCTTAGCAACTTAGTAAGACCTTACCTCAAAATTAAAAAGGGCTGCTGATGTATCTCAGTATAACAAATACCCTTGGGTTCAATCCCCAGGACAACAACAACAACAACAACAACAAGCAAGATGGCGTATGCTTTGGAATTCCTTGACCCCCTGGCCTTTGTGATTTGTACCAGGTTTTCTCCCTTTCATCTGCTCTGGTACAAGACATGAAAAGGAAACTTATAAGAGAACTACAAATGCCAGTGTTCATACTTAATATTAAGTAAACTGGAAAATAAACCTATACTTTTATCCTACCTAATTGGCAAAAATGAAAAAGAATATCCAGATGGGCACAGGAAATGAGAATTTTCACATTGTTTGTGAAATATAAGCTGATTCAGCTATTTTGAAGGACAACTGGACCAATCTATTGTACTTTCTCTTGGTTAGTGTTTGCACAGCTATGCTTTCTTTTTTTTTTCTTTTTATTTTTTTTGAGATGAAGATCAGACCCAGGGCCTCATGCATGCTAGGCAAGTGTTCTACCATGGAACCACATTCCCAGCCCTTGCATGGCTTGTATAATTTCCCATCCTTTTCTCTCAACCTCATTTGTTTATGGCATATTTTCTATGTGATTGAGTTGTCCATTCTTAATCCAGTTGGACAGTCTTCTCTTTTAATTATGTATTTGATTCACTCACAGTCAATGTATTATTGACATCTTGTGTTTAAACCTATCTCAATTCTTTTCTGTTAGTCTATGTCCTTTTTTGTCCCCTTTGGAATTCCTTGACCTGATTAACCATATAGCTTTATTTCATTTCCCCTCTTCTTTTACTATTCTTCTAGAGATTATCTTACAGATTACAGCATGCATCCTTGGTTTATTGAAGTATTATACATATAATCACTTTTATTAGTTTTGCATAATGCAAAGATGGTAGAGCAGCCCCATCTGCGTTTTATGACATTGTTAAGGATTTTAATGCTATTTTTAAAACTCTGTTTTAGTCAACTTTTTGCCACAAAAAGACCTGACAAGAACAATTTTAGGAGGAAAAGTTTATTTGGGGGTTCATGGTTTCTGAGATTAATCATGGAATTAACAGCTAATAGGATTAAGGCTCTCATAACCCAATCATTGTACTTCTAAACCTTCTTGCATTGTCTCACAAATGAGCCAACTCATAGCCAACTCCATACAACATTATTACTATTACTTTGTAGTCAATATCCACTTAGATATGCTGACATTCTTTATTCTTTCCATTGTTCTGCATTCTGTCCTGCATCTTGATGCTCCTTTCTAGGGTCACTTTCCTTTCTCCTTGAACACCTCCCATTTGTACCTGAATTTTCATTAGTGTATTTCTGATGATCACAGATGCTCTCAGTTTTTGTATGAAAAGTAATCTGCCTTAAATTTAGAAAGATATTTTTGAAGGATATAGAATTCTTTGTTGGGAGTTATTTTCTTTTAGTACTTTGAAAATATTCCTTTGTCTTCTTGCTTTTTTTTCCCTGTTGAGAAATTAGCTCATGGTATTATTATTGTTCTTATAAAAAATACAGTCCTCCCTGGTGCAGGACATTGGTTCCAGGACCCCTACAGATACCAAACCTGCTCAAGCCCTTATATAAAATGGCATAGCATTTGCATATAATCTATGCACACCCTTCCAAATACTTCAATCTTCTCTAGATTGCTTATAATACCCAATGCAATGTAAACCTTACATAAATATTTGTTATATTGCATTTTACTGTATACTGTATTTAATAATGACAAGATAAAGGGCTGTACTTGTTTAGAACAGATGCAGTTTTGGGATTTGAAGCTGTTTGAATCTGGGGATGTGGAATCTTGGTTAGGGAGGGCTAACTGTACGTCTCTCTTATTCTGGCTAATTTTATGATTTTCTCTTTTCAGCACTTTGACCATAGTGTACTTAGGTATAGGTGTCTTTTTTTTTTTTTTTTTGCATTTGTTCTTGAAGTTTGTAGCACTTCTTAGTGCTATTGTGATTTTTGGAAAAGCTTTCACTATTGTGTCTTCAAATATCTCTTCTGCTTTATTTTCCCTGCCCTTCTTCTTAGACCATTTAACTATCCCCCATCTATTTTCTTTCCATGTATTTTTAATGTTCTTCTCTATATCTTATAATCACTTTGTTTCTGCAAACTTCAGCTTATTTTCTTTTGATTTTCTACTTCACTAATTCTCTCTGAAATCGTATGTATCTCTCCTTATACACTGAATTCTCAAATGTATAATGTTTATTTTCTAGTTCTAGACTTTCCATTTGATTTATTTTCTGATTCCCAGTTCTTTTCTGAAATTCTCTACCTTTTCATTTAATGTATTGACCATAATAATAGTTTACTGCCTTCAATACTTTAATATTTGCATCTCATGAGTTTGTTTCTATTTTTCTCCCCTTGACGTCTAGACCTATATTAACCTTAAATGTGCCTTTCTTTTTCCTTCTACCTCTTTCTCCTTTTGAACTGTACTTATGAAAAATTTTAAAGATAATTTGAAGCATTATATTTTGCCTTCTGAGGAAGATTTTTTTTTTCTCTTACAGGTAGCTCATCTGTATAGATCTACTTAATCTACTCAGAAACTGATGTGATTGGAGTCTGGACCTCAATCCTTGTAAGGGCCAGTCTGATTCTAGCTCACCCTTATTCTGAGTACAGACTTTCAGAATCTCACTGGAAGTGTAGAATATGGCATGTACCTGAGACCCTTCTCCTGGTAAGATAGAAAAGGATGGGCAGTTGAGAGTAGGGAAGGGATGTGAAGGTCAACAAGAGGTCAAGCAGGAGAAAAGTCATTTTAACATGCCTTTTTCTCAGAAAGGACGTTAAGTTTCCAATTCCTGGAGTGACTATGTAATCCAACCTGTGGGACAACTGAAATATCAGGAAACATTCAGGAAAGAATCAATAAATGGGGTGGTATGAAACCAAAAGCTTCTTCACAGCAAAGGAAACAATCAAGAACACGAAGAGAGAGCCTATAGAGTAGGAGAAAGTCTCAGCCATCTGCACCTCATATTGATCTCCAGGATGTTCACAGAACTCAAAAAGCTTAACATTAAAAAAAATAACCCAATCAATAAATAGGCAAAGGAACTGAACAGGCATTTCACAGAAGAAGAAATACAAATATGTGAAAAATATTTAATATCTCTAGCAATTAGAGATATGCAAATTAAAACTACCCTGAGATTCCATCTCACTCCAGTCAGAATGGCAATTATCAAGAATACAAGTAACAATGTTGGTGAGTATGTGGGGAAAAAGGTTCATTTATACATTGGTGGTGGCACTGAAAATTGGTTCAACCATTCTGGTAAGCGGTATGGAGATTCCTTAGAAAACTTGGAATGGAACCACCATTTGACCGTGTTATCCCACTCCTTGGGGAATCAGCATACTACAGGGACACAGCCACATCAATGTTTATAGCAGCTCAATTCACAATAATTAAGCTATGGAACCAACCTAGGTGCCCTTCAACAGATGAATGGATAAAGAAAACATGGCATATTTATACAATGGAATATTACTTAGCTATAAAAAGGAATGATTTTTATGACTTTTGCTGGTAAATAAATGGAACTGGAGATTATTATTCTAAGTGAAATAAGCCAATCCCCCAAAACCAAAGGCAAAATGTTCTCTCTGATAGGTGTATGCTAACGTACAATAAGAGTGAGGGAAGAATAGAAGTTCATTGAAGTGGACAAAGAGGAATAAAGGGAAGAGAAGGGACTGGGAATAGGAAGACAGTGGAATGAACTGGACATAACTCTCTTATGTTCATATATGAATACGCGGCCAGTGAAACTTCATATCAGGTACCACCACAAGAATGGGATCCTAACTAGAATAAGTTATACTCCTTGGGTGTACAACATGTCACAATACACTCAGCTGTCTGTATATCTTAAAAAGAATAATAATAAAAGAATCATTCAGGAGAGCTTATCAACTTATATGCCATTGAAAGAAGGAATCCTGTAAGACTGAAATGGTATCCTTGCCTCTCCCAGAGTTCAGCCAGGAGTTCTGAGCCTCTTTTTTTTTTTTTTTAATCACTTTCTTTTTTAAAAATAAGATTCCTGCCAGGTGCAGTGATGCACACCTGTAATCCCAGTGGCTTGGGAGGCTAAGGCAGGAGGATCTCAAGTTCAAAGCCAGTCTCACCAAAGGCGAGGTGCTTAGCTACTCAGTGAGACCCTGTCTCTAAATTAAAAACAAAACAAAACAAAATAGGGCTGGGGATGTGGCTCAGTGGTCAAGCGCCCCTGAGTTCAATCCCCAGTACCCCTGCCCCCGATTAAATAAATAAATAAATAAATAAATAAATAAATAAATAAAATTTCTGCCCACTTGCTTACCTGGGTGTTTGCCATGTTCATTTCCCCACACCTGTTGAACTTGAACCTGATCCTGACTCTTGCTAGTAACACGGGGAGGTCTTGAACTCACACAAGTGCTTGTTGCCCTGGTCCTTTGAGAAAATGGCGCTCTTTGCCTTGCCTTCTCATGTGTCATTTTCATTTTCAGAATTGGCAATTTGCCCTGAATTCTGTAACTACCCCACTTGGGTTCCCTCTTCTCCTAGGACTGGGTCCTGTAGTATCTCACCATCTTGGTAATTCTTTGAGGCCAAGACATTTCAAACATTTTAAAACATTCTGTCCAGCTTTCGATTGTCCTCAGCTGTCAGTTTTTCTTGGTTATCCTAAAAGTATGCATCATCCACCTCTGGAAGGGGGGCTCCACCCCCGCCCCTTCACATAAATATGTGTAGACAAAAGATTTAAAGACCTTGGAATTTTTTAAAGAACGTGACAGGTTTTCTTTGAATTTTTTTTTAACTCTCTTACAATGTAGGTTTTATGAAGAGCACATGAATTACTTACATTTATTAAAATCAATGTATATAATTAGGACATTAAAATTAGCTTATGAACTACAACAATGATAGCAACAATCATTTGTAATTGTTTAAAACATTATTATGACAATAATAAAAGATTTATAAACCAGGACATCACCTGTAATCCCCTCATCTAAACTTACCTTTAAAAATTTCCAATCTATGCCTTTATTTCATATACAGATATAATAATGCACACATTAAGCAAGTGTTCATAGCATTGAATTTTAATGATGTACTTTGGAAAAAATGGCCTCTGTAAACTTTTTATAATACCATATTTTTAATTCTGGTCCAACTTCTCATCATCCTTTACCTAGAAATAAAAAGATTGGTAAGTTTATAGGTTTCTTGTTCTATTCAAAGGTATATAGCTTAAATGTCATAAAAATAGTTAAAAATATTACATCACTAGAAGACATACTAGAAAACATTTCTACTTCTGTTTTTCTTTCAAATCAGAAAAGACATGAAGGTAATTTTGCTTCAGAATATTACAGTTGACTCTGCCTATATTTAGATACTTCCCTTCAGCCTGAATAAATGAATTCTACTCTTCTTTATTTGATATTCATTTATCAAACACCAGATGTAGTTCCCTTCCCAAACAATGCCTGCGTCATAATGTGACAGTATTGAACTTTAATAATACTGGACACTGATGACTGGAAATCCTTTGATGCTATCTCTATTACACTGACAAACTTTTGGAAGACACATATTCATCAGATTCATATCACTCTCATTATACTTATAGGCATCTTAATCAAATTTATGGAAACATAAAGAGAAAGCCAAATTTTTAACTGGAGATTGCCCATAAAAATGGAAGAATTCCAAGATTCTTAGTAACTAGGTAATGTTATATGGGTAAAAATAGAAAATAAAAATAGGTTTGTTCTCTAAAATTCAAAGCTTCAGGCATTAGTGAATTGGAAGACAGTCTTTTCTGAAAATAGTCCTAATAATTCTTGGCACATTAAAAATATCAGCTATGTTATGAAAAAACAGGCCTGATATTTACCACTTTGAAAATGTATCTATAAGCAATATGGTAAATTTTATTTTTATTAAAGTTTCCAGTAAATAACTCATGTACAATGGTGGTATTATGTTTAGATATTAGGTGTCCCCCAACAGCTCATGTGTGAGATAATGCAAGAAAATTCGAGGTGAAATGATTGGATTTTGAGAGTTTTAACATAATCAGTGTGTTAATGCCCTGATAGGGATTAACCGGGTGGTAACTGTAGGCAGGTAGGGTATGGCTAGAGGAGGTAGGTCACTGGGGCATGCTTTTGGGGGTATATATTTTGTTCTTGTGAGCCCACCTCTCTCTGCTTCTTGGTAGTGGTGTCCTGAGCTGCTTTTCTCTACCACATCCTTCCGCCATCGTGTTCTGCCTCACCATAGGCTCAAAGCAATGGAGCCTGATGTCTATGGATTGAGACCCCTGAAACCATGAGCCCCTAAATAAACTTTTCTTCCTCTAAAATTGTTTTCATCAGGTCGTTTGGTCACAGTGATGAAAGAGCTGACTAAAACAGCCGGCTTTGTAAATGTACTTGGAACTTGTAAAACCCTGGCCTCTCATTTTCTATGAGACTCAAGAAGTTATTTTTGTTATCCTGAAGGACAATTTCATGAAAACCCCTAGAACAATGATTGACCTAGAGCAACTGCTCTGTGCATATTAATTTCTTCTCCCTGTTTCCTAGAACACAGATATGAATTGGTGCATTCTTGAGATGAGCTTGCCATAATTTGTTTCTTACTTTAGTCATCTAATCTGTGAAAAAAAGCACTCCCTAAAGCTCAGCAGCTAATAACAGGTCTATTTCTTTACCTCATTGCATGTCCTTTGTGGAGGGCTGAAGCTTTCTTTCTATTGCTGCAGGTTACCTGTGGTTGCAGCCATGGTTGAGGCTCTTTTCCATGGGTCTTCATTTCGGGATCCAGGCTGAAGGCACATCCCATCTAGGACACACTGTTTTTGAGAAATGAATGAAAAAGCAAGAGCAGGCCTCTTAAATTAGCTCCTCTTTGGAGTAAATGCACTGTCATTTCTGCTGACACGCACTGCCAAGTCAAGTTCATGGCCAAATCTGCCAATGGACAGGGAGATGTGCTCTGTCTGCAGGAGTCAGAGCAGATGATGAGAATGTATAATTCTGTTTCAGGGATGAAAGCAAATAGTTGCCAACAATATGAGTTACTATTCAATTGACAAACATTTTAAAGTCAATTAGAGCCCTACAGAAATGAAAGATATTGGCTTTTGCTCTGATTTCTATGATAGGTCTGAGTTCTCAGTTTTTCATTGAACTAATATTGCAGATGACTTTTTTGTTCCTCAAGAAGCATATTTTCAAGGAGCTTGGGATGTGGCTCAAGTGGTAGTGTCCTTGCCCGGCATGCATGAGGCACTGGGTTTAATCCTCAGCACCACATAAAAATAAAATAAAGATATTGTGTCCACCTAAAAGCTAAAAAAAATAAAAATAAAAAAGGAAGCATATTTTCAAAATTATAGCAGAATTTGAGGACTATCTGCAGCAACTAATTCTTTTTAGATCAAATTTTTCTTATGAAACTTGAGGGTGTTTATTGTCTTTGGAAAGATGCTTGATGGAAGGAGGATGTTATGTGCAGGAAACTATATTTTACCTTCTTAAAAAGACTTGCTTAGACATTCAGCTTAATCATTAGGGAAAGTCTAAACTTTAGGTAGTTTAGTATTACTGGTGGCACTCACATGCCCACTTGGGCTACTATAACAAAATATCATGAAAAGGTGTCTTATAAACAACAGAAACTTATTTCCCACAATTCTGGAGGCTGAGAAGTCCAAGATCAAGTTGCTAGCAGTTTTAGTGTCTGGTGAGGGCCCATTTTCTGGCTCATGGACAGCTGTCTTTTCAATGTCCTCATATGAAGGAAAGGGGCGAATAAGGTCACTAGTCACATTCATGAAAATTTGACCTTCATGACCCAATTAGCTCTCAAAGGCCCTACCTCCTAATGTCATTAGGAGGATTTTAGGGGGACACAAACATTCAGATCATAGCACTGTGTAAAGATGAAAAACCTTGGGAGCAGCGGTATGTTCCCACCAAGTCTTCTAAAAGTTTTAAAATGCAGTTTTAACAGTCAGTAGGACATTAACCATCTCTCAGGAGCTTTCTTCAAATTTTAGTTTTAAGAGGAAGGCTTTATGTAAAGAAAGGCAGGGTTGGGGAAAAAGAGGGAACTAGTTAGAGTCTCCTATATTTTTCTTCTACTTCAGAAATGCATTAAAACTTCATATCAATCCCCTGGAGAATGGACCTGTGCAGAGAGAGGAGCCCTCGGGAGAAAAGGAGGAGGATCATGTTTCTCATGCCAGAGATTTGCATGATCTCTGCAGATTCTTCACATTAGGATCTATCTGCTGTCTCTGTAGCTATTGAGTAGTGAATATATTCACCTGTAAAGGGACTGAGAGAGGAAAAGAATGCAATTCCATAAGCTATGAAAGTGACTGAAGGGGGCTGTTTTTTTTTTTTTTTGCCAAGGTCCCCCAGCTGTTCATTTTCCTTCCATAGAGATAACCTGTGTTATCTGTTGGTACCTTACCATTCTAGAAGTATTTTAAGCCTTTAAGAGTAAAAGCATTTAAATATATATTTCTCAGGGCTGGGGCTGTAGCTCAATGGCAGAGCGTTTGCCTAGCACGTGTGAGACACTGGGTTTGATCCTTGGCACCACATAAAAATAAGTAAATAAAAAAGGTACTGGATCAATTTACATATATATATATATTTCTTTTTTTACACAAAATGTGTCTGTTGTCTACTTAGCTTTCATCTAAAACATTTTCCAGATCATTCTATATAAATATACAGAGTCCTCTCCTCATGTTCTTGCTCCTGTTTTCTAAAGGCTGCTTGAGTTTACTAATTGCTAATGCATTTCTTCCTCTGGAAACATATGGAGTCTTCTCCATCCTAAGAACTCTGCTTCACAAAGGACAGTTCCTAGGGGAACCCAGGGGAGCCTTGTCAGTTTGCAGCTCATATGGCATTTGTTACTTTGACTCTCGTTTGCTTGTTTTCTCACAGTGATAAATAGCAAACATTCTGAAAAATGTGCCTTGTGCTCATTTTGGGAGGTAACACTGAAGGGAGGGGCAAGGACCAGGGAGACGGATAAACAGCAGCACAAAGGGATAAGAAGTTCCCTGAGAAAGTCCAGGTGAGAGTGTCTCTGAGGCAGAAAGGAAATGAGGCAAGACCCCGACGTGGGGCAAAATGGGCTCTTGGAGGTGAAGCGGGTGGACGGAGGTGGAGAGATGAGGGCACAGGCTGGCAGGGCCAGAGGTCCGTGTGGTTTCCTAAGGCACTCACCTCATTCTTCATCCTTCAGAGAGCTATACTGGTGGGAAGGAAACTGGTTTTTGAATGCAAACAGGAAATGTACTTTGGCTCAGTGTGCTGTTAAGTGGAGAACCACATCAAATTACAGAGTATGAAATGCCGTCATTTGAATGAATTGCCTATTAAATGCCAGCCATCACCTAATAATACGTTTTCTTTGTGTATGGAGGTGGTGTCGCTGCTCTGCTATTAGTGGGACTGTTTGCTCCCTCTATCTTGCTTTTTCTGGGGCGAGGGGTCAGGTGAAATTGTGAAACATAGTGACCCTGAATGACCTTCGTGACAATTGATCCCTGTCCATGGCTTCATGACCCCTGACCTTGTCTGGTATTCTCCTGACATTAATCAACTTGGGCAATAATTGGGTAGGTTAATAATTATATCATGCTTATTTCCATAATACTGATGAGCATGAGACATTATTACAGAAGAAATGTAGTTTTCCACCCTTATTGTTCAAGGTAGAATTTTTATACAGGCGGTAAACAATGGTATAAACAGTTAAAATGAGATTTTCAAGGCTGTTTTACATACTGTATTCAGATGTAAGAATTTTACTGTGTTCCATCGAATCTGAGTTTTTGTGAGGACTTTCTATTTGGAACAGTTTGCATCTCCTAGTAAATGGGCACAAATGTCCTTGATGTGTTTTTTAGTACTAATTATATCTCCACTGCATTCAGGACCTCATATCTCAAAACTCCTTAAACTTAGCTTCTCATGCTTTTGACATGATAACTCTTCTGAACTTATCTTCTGTTTTAAGTCCAGGACACATAAATTTTATAGAACAGTCCTCCAGACCCATTGGGTGCCATTTTGAAAAACTACAGCACATTGTGAAAACTCTGACTTTTTCATTCTAATAGCGAGTATGCACTAGCTAGTGGGTGTCAGCAGTATCAGTAAACTTGGAATGACAGCTGGCTCGTGGGCTTTCATGCCTGGTCCTCAGCTCCCTGAAGCTGGACTTGTTGAAGGCTCAGATTATTACTGGTCCTGACCCTTTTCAGTTGGGGCTGGGGATGGAGCAATCACAGCCTCCCCATTTTGTGAAGCTTGGAATTACATTTTGCTTCAGGTCCAGATCTCAGGTGCTGGTTTCTACAGCAAGTTATTTACTATCAGCTCTTATTTTATGTCTAAGTGAATGGAGACCTTCTGGATTTCAGTCCAGCCCCCTCCTGGTTGGCTCCTGTTACCTTTGTATCATGCTGAACCTCATGCTTAGAAACTGACACGTGGTAGTAGGTAATACAGACTCAGGGGAAGAGTTTAGATTCTGTAGTCTGGATGGCATGATTTCTGTTTCTGGCTCTATGATTTATTAGCAGAATGACCACAGGAAAGTTTTTGGTCTTGCTACGAGCCTTGGCTTCTGTCATTCGTGAGATACAGATGACGGTAGTGCCTCCCTTGTGGTGTTGTGGAAGGCTTATGTGAAGTGATGCCTGTCAGTCACCTTAGTGATTCCCAATAAGTGTTAGCTATTGTTATTGTGACTCAGATGTTGACTCTGTGACCAGCCATACAGATGGCTGTAACTCTAAAGCTCCTTACTGGTAGAGACTCTGGTATGTCCACCTGGCATATTAGTTATTGTGTGTTAAGTGAGTAAGTGACAGAGATGGCCTTGTTATACAGCCAACTTTTCAATTAGAGGATTAAAAAAGGGCCAGAGAAGTATGCTCTCTAGAAATATTTTTGATTGTCTTCTGCACATAAGATCTTTTCACTGATATAGTGAGATTCAGTTTCCATTCCATCTTCCCTTTTTAAAAGCATCTCAACATGATTAATGTACCAACGGCTTCTCCAAAATCGCCTATTGTCTGACTTAGGACCCTTTTAAACCTTGATGGAACTGAGGGAGTAGGAGACATGTAGCTGGTGTTTATTTTTTTCCTTTAAACTCTTTATTTTGAGATATCTCTAGATTCACATATAGTTTATAAGAAATAATGCAGCTATCCTTTACTTATTTCCCCCTCAATGGTAACATCTTGTAAAGCTATGGTATATATACATATCAAAGCATCACATTACTCCTTTAAGTTGTACAATTTTTATGTTTTTTATGTACCAGTGAAGGTAAATTAAAAAAAATCTCAAACAAAATTCTGTGCTTGTTGGGCTGGGGTGTTGCTCAGTGGTAGGGTGCTTGCATATAACACGCATGAAGCCCAAGGTTCCATCCCAAGGACTGAAAAAAAAAATCTATATTGAAGAAAATCCCCAACTAATCACATAGTACAATATTATGACTAGAATTCAGTCAGCTTTTTCGTCACTGTGACCAAAAGACCGGACAAGAACAATGTAGAGGGGGAAGTTTATTTTGACTCAGTTTATTTTTCAGAGATCTCTGTCCATAGGTGGCCAACTTCATGACTCTGGGCTCGAGATGAGGCAGAACATGATGGTGGAAAGAACTCAGGACATAGACAACATGAAACACAGAGAGCTTTGTTCACCAGGGACAAAATATAAACTCCAAAGGCATGCCTTCAATGACCTACCTCCTCTGGCCACTCCCCACCTGCCTAGTTACCTCCCAGTTAATCCATATTAGTGGATTAATCCACTGATGAGGTTAAAGTTCTCATAACCTAATCATTTCACCTCTGAGCTTCTGGGGGACACCTCATATCTAAACCCTAACAGACATCAATACAGTAAAATTTAGAATAGTTTCATCATCACAAGGACCTTTGGAAGGACATTCATAGGCTTTTGGGGGCCTTTGCAGTCTGTATCCATTAGTTCTGGCTTCTTTAGCTTGTAGTCTGAGATAAATGAGGCAGAAGGGAAGGCCAGCCAAGTCACCACTTTGTCATTTCCTAGTGGTCTGTCTGCTCCTCTACACTGTTCAGAGTCTTTTTTCTGTTTTAGATGTAAATCCCAGGCCTTTTAGTTGGACTTAGTGGGAGGAAGAAGAAAAGGTACATCAATTCCAACTTCTCAGAAATGGAAGTCTGTGTAGCTGTTTTTTAAAAAATATTTTTTAATCACCTCTTTTGCATAGCCTGGGACCTCACTACAAACCTAAGGTCTCCAAGCTGCAGCCAAAATTTCCTGTTAGCATCTAGTACTTAAGAGGGAAGCAGAAACAGTTACAAAGTACATTCTCAGCATTTCTGATTGATGAAAAGAACTGAGGCTTTTTCATTGTTTTGTAACAACACATAAGCCTGCTCCTGTATTATTCTTTTTCTGGCTTCAGGGAGATTCTGGTGGGAAGGTAGGTGTTGGGAAAATGATTAAATAAGTGGTCAAATTCTACTGTTAAAAATGAATGTTATTACGCATTCTTGTTCATCTGTCCTCACTACAGGGCTATTTATTACTTGTAGTAACATTGCAAGCAGAGTGTAGTGGTGGGCTGGAGCTCATTTGTACTGGCTTGTGAGAAATGATTGTTTTCAGGAATTCTGTAAGGTGGTAATTAAATAGCCATTATTAAAAATTATGTAAAATTTCAACAAATTACATTATATAGATAATAAAAAATTCACTACTTCCTAGTTGTTTTACTCTTATCTGTGTCCCTGAGATTATTTATATCAACTGCATACTGTAAATGCTACCTTGCCGTGCATCTCTTCCCGACTCCAAGTTCAGATTCTCTGTGTTTAATGATGCCACATCAGTAGCTTGAAATCAGCCCTGGTGGAAGTATTTATGCCCCAGAAACTGGAAAATGTTCCAAATCAGGGCTTTACTCTTGGAGAACCTATTAGCAAACATTTGCTAGATGGCCACTGGGGATAAGCCATTTTTCTAGATTCTGGCTATCCCTGAAGATATTACATTTGCTATATGGCCACTGGGGATAAGCCATTTTTCTAGCTGGCTATCCCTGAAGATATTTTTTCTTATTCTCCCAAACTTGCCCTATCTCAGGAACTTTTGAGTTTTTAGATCTAAATTACTTTCAATTTGTTTAATATAATGGCAAGATAAGAGCAAGTATTTCTTTAAGTTTCCCAATACATGGTGAGAAATAGATATATGTTTTCTATTATTCTGCCTTTTGAAGAAGCCTTGATGATAGAGCTGATGTTATGTTGCATTAACTATGTGAGCAGAAGGGGTGGGGGAAGGGGAGACAAATGACTTGTGTTTTCAATACAGCTGCTCCTGCTATTGTCTTTAATTACACTCCTGCAGGACTGATAAGGGTGAGGAGCTGCCACACCACAAAGCTCTAATATTTCTTTTTGGATATAAACAATGTCTTATGCACTAAGCAAAATAGACATTTGTTTTGATAACTGTGATTGGCTATGTTTCTAATATGTCGAGGGTCTCAAAGTTCTTAAAGCTACATGGCTTCTATTTGGAAGTTTACTGCATTTAGTGAAATAGGCAAGAGGTTTTAGTGTTTGGAATGTAAGTGCATTTTTCTAGCTTTTCCACATATTCCTTATTAATATTCTTTTTTATAAAAAAATAGCATTTAAAAATATGGTGATATCTATTCAAAAATAGAACTGGTAACTGTGGCTCAGCTTGGTGACTTTCCCTTCCAGTTTGGCCATAACTCACAATAGTGCAAACCCCAAATAAAGACACATCATATAGAGGACAAGTGCTAAAAAAAAATTTAAAAAAATACACACACACACACACACACACACACACTTACATACACACATATATAAATCACATTTAAAAAAAATTTAGCAG
The DNA here is from genome assembly GCF_001458135.2 of Marmota marmota marmota. Lineage (NCBI taxonomy): Eukaryota > Metazoa > Chordata > Mammalia > Rodentia > Sciuridae > Marmota > Marmota marmota. The sequence goes on along the minus strand of NW_026000101.1, from coordinate 11,764,856 downwards.
AACTACGTGTTTCAATCTTTCACCTGCCGTCCTCACCTCTTTTGTTGTAAATGGTCACATGCCAAAGCAAAAGCATTATAGTAATACAAATGTGTTCCTGTCTGATTCAGAGGAGTATCATCTGAGTGAAAATACACAATAGAGCTTTTGTTCTGAGCAGTGGGGTTGAAATAATTAAGAAATGAAAGTGCCTAATGACTTAGTTTATGAAAGTGTTTTTAATTTTGAATTTAACAAATGTGATTAAAAACCCCCATTCCTTATAGTATTCTAGAATAATATACAAAATCAGGCACAAAGTGATTTACCATTTTATGCACAGTTAGTAAATGGCTCAAAGGAAGTGCGACTCTTTCCATGTTTCTGCCCAACGAGGAAGTCATTTACACTTTCCGTTTCAAGCAGATATACATTCTTCCATCAAAGGGACTTTGAAATATGCTAACCCTGCTGCTAGAGCTCAGTTACAGAGAAGGGGACCTATCAGAAAGCCTGGCCAAGGGAGCCCAGCTGCAGAGCACATAACTCAGAAAGCTAAGGAGCATCAAGCGGCTGCACCCAATATTGCCCAAAACCTGTTGGAGGGGAGTAAAGCCAGATTTGTGGGACTTAGGATGTGGCAAAATCAGTCCTTAAAATAAGTGCATAGCCAGAGACTCAAGTCTTGCTAATAAGAGACCTGGAATAAATATAAAGCATCTAGACACCTCAGCAGAGAACAGGCCAGGTGGGATGGGAGCCATGTACACTCAGCCGTTCAGAAGAGGGTTCTGTGAGAACCACCTAAGAAAGTCTGTCCCAGCCCTGACCACTCTGGTGAATTCAGGATGGCACAGTAGTTGCACACAAGGCTCAGGAGTTAGATCAACATATATCTTGGATCTGCCATATAATAACCACAGAATCTTGTGATCTTTAACCTCACTTATGTTATCTGTAAAATAACACAAGTGAAGAGGAATAATGATGCTCCCAAGATGTAGGCTCTCTAGCTGCAAATTCTTTTAACTTTTGTTTATCCAGGATAGTATCTTCAACAAATGGTGCTGGGAAAACTGGAAATCCATATGCAACAAAATGAAACTGAATCCCTTTCTCTCCCCATGCACAAAAGTTAACTCAAAATGGATCAAGGAGCTTGATATCAAATCAGAGAC
>NW_026000101.1:11689970-11763212 GCF_001458135.2 Marmota marmota marmota | reverse complement strand
AGAGGTGGGAGGGAAAGGGAGAGAGAAGGGAAATTGCATGGAAATGGAAGGAGACCCTCAGGGTTATACAAAATTACATACAAGAGGAAGTGAGGGGAAAGGGAAAAATAATACAAGGGGGAGAAATGAATGACAATAGAGGGGGTAGAGAGAGAAGAGGGGAGGGGAGGGGAGGGGGGATAGTAGAGGATAGGAAAGGCAGCAGAATACAACAGACACTAGTATGGCAATATGTAAATCAATGGATGTGTAACTGATGTGATTCTGCAATCTGTATACGGGGTAAAAATGGGAGTTCATAACCCACTTGAATCAAAGTGTGAAATATGATATATCAAGAACTATGTAATGTTTTGAACAACCAACAATAAAAAAAAAGATGTAGACTCTCTATTCACCTCACAGATTGTTTCTTTTGCTGAGAAGAAACTTTTTAGTTTGAATCCATCCCATTTATTGATTCTTGGTTTTAATTCTTATGCTATATGAGTCTTATTAAGGAAGTTAGGACCTAATCCAATATGATGAAGATTAGAGCCTACTTTTTCTTCTATTAGACGCAGAGTCTCTGGTTTAATTCCTAGGTCCTTGATCCACTTTGAGTTGAATTTTGTGCATGGTGAGAGATAGGGGTTTAATTCATTTTGTTGCATATGGATTTCCATTAAGATTTCATCTTACTCCTGTCAGAATGTCAGCTATTATGAAGACAAACAACAATAAATGTTGGTGAGGATGTGGGGAAAAGGCACACTCATACACTGCTAGTGGGACTACAAATTGGTGCAGCCAATATGGAAAGCAGTATGGAGATTCCTTGGAAAACTGGGAATGGAAACACCATTTGACCCAGCTATCCCTCTCCTTGGTCTATACCCAAAGGACTTAAAAGCAGCATACTACAGGGACATAAACACATCAATGTTTATAGCAGCACAATTCACAATAGCTAAACAGCGGAACCAACCTAAATGCCCTTCAGTAGATGAACAGATACAAAAAAATATGGCATATATACACAATGGAATAGTACTCAGCAATAAAAGAGAGCAAAATCATGGCATTTGCAGGTAAATGGATGGCGTTGGAGAAGATAATGCTAAGTGAAGTTACCCAATCCCCAAAAAACAAATGCCTAGTGTTTTCTCTGATATAAGGTGACTGACTCATAATGGGGTAGGGAGGGGGAGCATGGGAGGAATAGACGAACTCTAGATAGGGCAGAGGGGTGGAAGGGAAAAGAAGGGGGCAGGGGATTAGTAAGGATGGTGGAATGTGATGGACATCATTATCCAAAGTACATGTATAAAGACACGAATTGGTGTGAACATTCTTTATATGCAACCAGAGATACGAAAAATTGTGCTCTATATGTGGAATAAGAATTGTAATGCAAAAAAAAAAAAAAGAATGAAAACAAAAATAAAATAAAATAAAGTTTCTAGAGCTTACTAAATTATCTCTGATAATAGCTGTACAAATGCTGATGCAACTATTATTATTATTGTTAAAGGAGAATGCTCTCTGAATCCTCTCTATAATTCTATGGCTTTTAGTATATTAGTATATTTAGTAAACTGCACCTCAATCTTATTATGAAATGAGGGTTGAGGGATTATCCACAATTCTTTTTATCCCTTCTATAGTGTTCTTAAGCAGAGAATCCTTAGGATGTTATTCTACATTGATAACTTAGTACAGGTGGACCCTGCCTGACAACTGGACTGACTAAGAGTCATCTAAGCAATCCCTGTAGAAAACACAGGTGTTTTGCTCAGCTTTTTCACTGCTGTAACCAAAAGACCTGACAGGAACAATTTTAGGAGGAAAAGTTTATTTTGGAGCTCACAGTTTCAGAGGTCTCAGTCACTAGATAGCTAGTTCCATTCCTTGGGGCTTGAAGTGAGGCAGAAAATTATGGCAGTAGAGTGTGGCAGAGGAAAGCAGGTCAGGCCATGGCCACCAAGAGCAGAAAGAACGAGTGCTCCAGTCTTCAGAGACAACATATATACTCCAAAGTCATGCCCCAGTGACCCACCTGCTCCAGCAGCACCGGACCTGCCTACAGTCACCACCCAGTTAATCCTATCAGGGGATCAATGCACTGCTTAGGTTAAGACTCTCATAACCCAGTCATTTCACCTCTAAGCTTTCTTTTGTTGTCTCATGCATGAGCTTTTGGGGGACACCTAATCTCTAAACCGTAACAACAGGCTTGCCTAAACTTGTGTTAATTTAATTTTTTTTATTTTTTTGCCTCTCTGGGTGTTGTGGCAACAGCTGAAGATACAGTGAGGATGTTGTGACAGAGCAAGCTACTCTCCTGTTTTATTCATTCATTCATTCATTTGTGGATTCATTAATTGGGTGTTTGACTTATTTATTCATTCAACTGTGGTGATTGACTGCCTGGAACATCCTAGTCTCTCACTACACCAGTCTCATAGTTCCTGTATTCAAAGACTTCACATCTAGTGGAAGAGAGAGAAAAAATAAATGGCGAATCAAATATAACTACTTACTATGAATAATGATAGTGAAGATATCTTGTAGTCAGGACGAGGTAAGGTAGTTCCTAATTATAACCACAGGTCCCAGGTAAAAGTTTCATTCACACAACAAATATTTATTGAACACATACTATATGATAGGCAGTTTTCAAAGACCTGGGCACACAGCCCTAAAGAAGCCACCAAAGCCCCCATTGTTGTGACTTTTACATTCTCCTGAAGGAAACAGAATAAACTCATAGGAAAAATGCCAGGTAAGGATACATACTTTGCCAAGGAGAATAACTGAATGGCTGTTTTATATAGGGTGATCAAGGAAGGCCCCATGAGGAGGTGACATTTGAGATGAGACCTAAAGATTGAGAAAGAAAAGCAGGAGAAGAGCATTTTAGGCAGACAGAAAGCCTAGAGGAGATGTCCTAAGCAAAATGAATATTGGCATGATCAAAAGAAGGCCAGTGTAGCCAGCGTGTGGCAAGTCGGGTATGGAACAAGGATGGAGAGTGAGGAAGAGGTGGTGGAGGCTCTGAAAGCTATCCTAAGGAGGTTGAGTTTCATTCTAAGTGCAATGGGAAACCGTGGATGGGTTTTAAACAGGGTGTGACATAGTCTAGTTTGTATTAGACCATTAGTACTGCTAGCCGCTGCGTGGGGAACAGATGGTGGAAGGTGGTTGCCATATTTCATGTGAGGGATGGCAGTGGCTTGAACTGCAGAAGAAGCTGCAGAAATGCAGAGATGCAAATGCATTTGCGGTGTGGTTTGAATGCTGAGTCGACAGCATTTACTTATAGACTGGATGTGGAGTGAGGAGAAGAGGAAATCTGCGAGTAAGCTCTAGGTTTTTGGCAGGAGCAACAAGGTGGGTTACTCCTGAGGAGAAGCCTGGGGTGGATGGAAACTGTGGTTGGTGGGGCTGAGCTCCCTCTGGAATCTCCAGGGCAGAATTTTTTTTGCTCATCTTTTCAGGCTGCCTGCATTCCACTGGCTGTAGCCCCTTCCTGCGTATTCCAATCCCTGTTTTCATCGTCACATCTTTTTCTGACTCTTGACTCTCCTGCCTCCCTCTTTCCCTTCTAAGGATCTTTGGAATTTTCCTTGGGTCTATCTGGTTAATCAAGGGTCATCTCTGTCTCAAGATCCCTAATCACCTCTGCACAGTCTCTTTTGCCACAGAAAGTGAAACACTCCCATGGCCCAGAGAATAGGATACACACAACTTGGCAGTAACTATTTTGTTTACCATGAATCCCAGGATTGATTTCTGTAGCTCTCCTAGGAGGCTGATCCGAGAAGCATCCAGCAAAGAAAAAGCAGGACTAACGAAAGAGGAGGAAAACTAAGAGAACATGGGTTCACAGAAGCCAAAGGTAGACAGTTTTAAGGAAGGGAGTGGATTGAGCACTGAATGCTGCAAAAGATCAGGTAAGAACTGAGAAGCCACCTTGGATTTGATGATAAGGAGACTTTTCCTGATTCAGCAAGTGGTCTCATTCAAGTAGTGTAAATGAGTGGCAAGACGAGGCTCCAGGTGAGAATGGCAAGTGAGGATATAGAAAACTTCAGGAAGTAAGAAGGTAGCTAAAAGGGGATATAGGTAGGAGAGGATGGGTCCTTCCTTCCTTCCTCCCTCTCTTCTTTCTCTTCCATCTTAGATTTCTTCCAGTAGTCACTAGAACATGATCAAGTAGAAAGGAGAAACTGATGATACAGGAGGGAGGGAGGGAGAGAAACTGGGTAGGCAGTTGGCACCGTTTGCTGCTATAATATATAGTATTTTTGTGAAAGAATTATCAAGAGGACGTTCATTCGAGATCACTTCTTCCAAGGCAATTGGGGCTTTACTGATAGGTTTAACTCCCTCTTAAAGAACTTTGATGATTGGTATTCTATAACCTTCATAGAAACCATTGTAACATTTGATTTATATACTCGAGATTTTCTCTTCTGTCTCAGAATTTCCTCCGAGATGTGATTTAATTCCATTTCTTTTTGTTCAATTTTCTCTAGAGATGGGATAATACCAGTCAGCATCAATCAATTATCTAGACTCTTGAAATAGTGTGAACTAGCAATCCTCCAATGAATTAGTGGGAAAAGGCTTTGGGAGATGAAACACAGGAGTAATCCTGTTAGAGTTTATTGATAGAATTAGGGACGTACGAAGGGAGGACAAGTGTGCACTGCTTTTATTGGGAAAGAACCAGCTGAGTGAGTTTTCATACAAACAAAGGGGGTTGTTCTATGTGACCTGTATTGGTGAGGACGGAAGCACTTGTAAAAATGGACATATTCTAAATATTTTAAGGATGGCAGAAAGAAAATCACAAGGCAAAGGAAAGTGATTTGGGGGTGTTCTGTGCCTGAACTGACTGGGGTTGCCATGTGTCAGTCCCTTCTGACAGTTGGTATTTTTCTGGGTTGATGGTTTTATCTCCTGAATGTGCTCATTGGCAGGGTGAAGGCTAATATTGGGCAGCCATTATAAAAGAGAAGCATCTTAAAATGTCATCTTTTGGCTAATTTTCCAAGTATGCCTTAAAAGGTGAAACAAATGTCCTTTGAAATTCAATTTTTTTTTCCTTCACATGCTGTTCTTGGCCCATCTATCAAGCCAGAAGATTGTTGCTTTTTTTCTTCTTCTCTCACTATAAGCTTCAATTTGGGAACTCTTAAAAAATGCTATAAAATGGTTTACAATCCCAGAACATTCTAGCCAGCATGTGCCAGTCTCTCTCATCCCTGAACACACATGTGCACCCACACTGCAGAGCTGGTTACATCAGTCCTGAATCTAAACACTGGTGTATGTCTCTCTCTCTCTCTCTCTCTCTCTCTCTCTTTCTCTCTCTCTCTCTCTCACACACACACACACACACACACACACACGCATACACAACACCTGTCACATACACAAACTCTGTAACACACAAAACCCTTGCCTCACACACATACACACCCACAACCCCTCTTTTACACATATATTCACATATAACCCATGTAATCCAGTCTCTCATACACACACACCCCCATTCCTCTCTTTCTCTCTAACACACACACACACACACACAAACCCACAACCCATCTCATACACACATGCAACCCTTGTCACCCACGTAAGCACACACACACCCCTCTGTCTGGCAGAGTTTGGTGAACCTCTGCTGGGTAAAATGGCTGTCCATTGTTGACTAGACTTGTTCCAGTAGATTCTACTATTACATGCATTGAGTTTTGATTGATATGACAATAGAAATTAAAATGCCTGGGCATTTGGAAATGTAGAAAGATTTGGCTGTAGTGTGAATGCATTCCTCAAAGTTCCTGTATCGGAAACTTGATGTCTAACGCAGTAGCATGAGAAGTGGGACCTGGGAGAAGTGATTAGGTTATGGGGGTTCTGCCCTCATGAGTGGATTTGTGTTATCATGGGAGTGAGGGTTTTTTGTTGTTGTTGTTGTTGATGATTAAAAGCAAGTTGGCCCACTGTGGCATTCTCTTGCCCTCTCTTTCTCACTATTGCTGTGAAACAGACAAAAAGCCCTCAGCAGGGCCAGGTGTGGTGGAGCACACATGTAATCCCAGCAGTTCAGGAGGCTGAGGCATGAGGATCGTGAGGTCAAAACCAACCTCAGGAATTTAGCGAGGCTCTAAGCAACTCAGGGAGACCCTGTCTTTAAATAAAATATAAAAAAGGCTGGGGATGTGGCTCAGTGGTTGAGTGCTCCTGGGTTCAATCCCCAGTACCACAAACTCTCTCTCTCTCTCTCTCTCCCCCCCCCACACACACACACACAAACTCACACAAAGTCCCTTGCTCTGGGCCTGAGTGAGGAAGAACATCATGGTAGAAGGGTGTGACAGAGGAAAGCAGCTCAGGACATAGCAACCAGGAAGGAGAGAGAGAGAGAGAGTGAGGGCAAGAAAGAGAGAGAGCGCACGTGCAAGACAGCGCGCCAGGGACAAAATAAAAAGGGACAAAATATACCCCAAAAGGCATGTCCCCAATTACCCACCTCCTCTAACTACATCTAACCTGCCTACAGTTATCACCAAGCTGATCCCTATCAGAGGATTAACCCACTGGTTAGGTTAAGACATGTAACAGTCATTTCACCTCTGAATGTTCTTGTATTTCACCACACATGAGCTTTTAGGGGGCACCTCACATCTAAACCATAGCAGGTATACAGAACCCTTACACAGAGTTCTAGAATTTACATTGTTTTTGTATCTACTTTGAAAACATTTAGTCTGGTAGAATGTTGTAGATAAAACCTTAGGCGGGGCTAAGAATCCATGTCATACAAAGGTACAAAGTTGGTTTGACCCTGGAGCAACCCCCCCTGTCCTGCCTTATTTAGAAAGGGTGTAGATTTCTATTGTCTCCATAGGAGAGATCCAGGCCCACGAAGATTAATTCAACTCCTTCAAAAAGTCTTCAAAAGTTAGTAAGAAGAAAAACACAGAAGAACAACTTAGGCAACACCAGAAGTATTATCTCCCAAAGATAATTATTCTTGAAAATGGATTACCTTTCATTCTTTTTGCTACACACATTCATCTGTCCATCATTCTTTCATTTGTACAATAAAGATATGTAGATATTATGGCAGATTGTATAGACATCAGGTGATAGGCAATCAGAACATGCCATTGCAAAATATGTCATATTGACATAAGGTCTGTTTTAAGCTGAAGATCATTGAGAAACAGCAGATTTGAGAAAAGTTCTCTGCTCTCCCTGTTTCCCTAGAAGTAGGACACAGATTTACAAAGACAAAGGTGCCCTCCTCCCCTCTACCAGGAAGGACAAAGGTTGGCACCAGAGGAATTTATTTTTTTTAATTTTTAATATTATTATTTTTGTTTTATTTTTTTAAAAAATGACAGTGGAATATATTACAATTCTTTTTACACATATACAGTGCAGTTTTTCATATCTCTGGTTGTATATAAATGTTGACACCAGTTCGTGTCTTCATACATGTACTTTGGATAATAATGTCCATCACATTCCACCATCATTGCTTACCCCCGGCCTCCTCCATTACCCTCCCACCCCTCTGCCCTATCTAGAGTTCATCTTTCATCTATTCCTCTCATGCTCTCCCTTCTTACCCTACTATAAGTCAGTCACCTTATATCAGAGAAAACACTCGGCATTTTTTTTTTTGGGATTGGCTAACTTCACTTAGCATTATCTTCTCCAACTCCATCCATTTACCTGCAAATGCTATTATTTTGTTCTCTTTTATTGCTGAGTGCTATTCCATTGTGTATATATGCCACATTTTTTAAATCCATTCATCTACTGAAGGACATCTAGGTTGGTTCCACAGTTTAGCTATTGTGAATTGTGCTGCTATAAACATTGATGTGGCTGTATCCCTGTAGTATGCTGTTTTTAAGTCCTTTGGATTCAGACCCAGGAGTGGGATAGCTGGCTCAGATGGTGGTTCCATTCCAAGTTTTCCAAGGAATCTCCATACTGCTCTCCATATTGGCTGCACCAATTTACAGTCCCACCAGCAGTGTATGAGTATACCTTTTCCCCCTACATCCTCGCCAACACTTATTATTGTTTGTCTTCATAATAGCTGCCATTCTGACTGGAATGAGATGATATCTTAGAGTAGTTTTGATTTGCATTGCTCTAATTGCTAGAGATGATGAACATTTTTTCATGTATTTATTGATTGTATGTCCTCTTCTGAGAAGTGTCTGTTCAGGTCCTTGGCCCATTTATTGATTGGGTTATTTGTTTTTTGGAGCACCAGCGGAATTTAAATAACAAGCTTTACTAACTACTCTTTATCTGCTGTTTGTTCGCTTTCCCATGATTTCCTGCTCCTAGAGAATCAAAGTCCTTTCCCTTCACTTGTCAATTCTCTAAAAATTTAGCATTTTTTGTTGAAGATGTTAAGTTGGAATTCAAAGTCACCTTTTAGGAGAATTACTCATTCTATGTGTATTTCCCATGTAAAATATACATCATAATAAGTGTTTGCTTCTTTTTCCTCTTCTTAATCTGTCTTTTGTTACAGGAGTTGATTACTACTTAGAGCATAGAAAAGGTAGAGGCGAAAATTATGTTTTCCTCCCCTTCAGAAAGACAAACACTTTTTGTTCTTATGGGGCTTATGATTGAGTTTATTCTTTTATAAAATTATAATTACATAATATTCATATCCTGTTTTATAAATCAGCCTTTTAAAAATTAACAGTTCATATGCACTTGCTATGCTGTTATAGATGCATATTATTATACTTGCATATTATTATTTTACCTTGAGAACATACCATCTTTTTTTTTCTGTTGCTAGACATTTAGATGTCTCCCAATGTTTCTGCAATTATAAACAACTTGGCAATGAGTAGAATATATATATATATATATATATATATATATATATATATATATATATATATATTTTAGGTATTTTTTCCTTAGCATAGATTTCAATAAGAATTGCAGAGATAAAGGGAATAGATAGCAAGGCTTTTTTTTTTCCAGTTTTCAGTGGACACAACATCTTTATTTTATTTTTACGTGGTGCTGAGGATCAAACCCAGCGCCGCATGCATGCCAGGTGAGCGCGTTACCGCTTGAGCCACATCCCCAGCCCTATAGCAAGGTTTTTGTTAGTGAGTATTGCTTAACAAAATTTAAGAATAATTTGATATTAATCAGTCTCATCATAGTGGGCATTACTATTAAAATTTACTTTTACAAGTTAAAAAAAGATAGTTGGTGGCCTCAGGCTTCAATTAGGACTAGTAGATAGGACTAGTAGATGACTCCAGGTGCCAGAAAATGCATGGGAAATGTGTGCTCCTGTGAGGGTCTTAGGGATGGAGGTATGCAGCCCCAGACTGGTATCATGATATTACCAGACTAGAATCATTCCAAGATCTTGCTTTTTTTCCCCCTAAGGTATTCTTATGCTCTTCTATGATGGTGGTCCAAAGTGATCACTCATGAAAATGGGCCATTTTATTGACGATGGAGCACAGGTCATTCAATAGGGTAATAACGGTGTGTGTGAAAAAAAAAAGAAACTTTAAATAATCCAAATAGGATATAATGAGAAACGGTCAAGAGGCTTGTAATATTTAGTGAAAAGAATCACCCAAAAGAGAAACAGAGGCACCTTCAAAGCAGCAAGGCAGAAAACTGAACACTCAGCAGTTCCAAGAGGCAGAACCGGTCACTAGGGCTTCCGATACAAATATGCCACAGTATTAATTGCTTTGTTGGAAGAGAAACGGCTTAAAAATATGTGAACGATCCTGGGCCCTAGAGGTACTAATGGCAGTGGAAATGGTTGCCATGGCAACGGCAAGGAACAGTCAACCAAAGGAATTACTAATACATATGAGTGTAAATGTGTCTGACATTGAATAATGTGAGCCGATTCCTTGGCAGATTCCAACATTATTTTTGAACCTGGAAGAAAAAGAAAAAAAGCATTTAAGCATTTATCACATGCAGGTTTTATTCTATAGGTTTTTGGTTAAGGGGTAACTAACTTTTTCACAAGAGGTGGGTTTGATTTTAAAAATAACTTTTACTTTAAGAATATCATAGGAACATTAGAGGATATTTTCTGAAGAAAAAAGAAATTGCCTGTCATCCTCCCTGTCAATACAACAGCTTGCCTATTGCTTCATGCCCCTACATCCCACAGCATTTTTTTGATCTCTGAAATCTCACGATTCTGACAGTTTTGAATTCTGCTCTTTTAATTCAACCTCAAGTCTAAAGAATTTTCCACATTTTAAAATCATTTTTATAATTTTCAATAAAATTTCTGCACACTATCATAATTTATCAATTGCATTGTGCCATTTGCCCAACCAGTCACCTATTGGTGAAATGTTTTATTGACACATTGTGTCTAGACAATGCCAAGGGAACAGGCAGAGTGCAGATGAATGATCCTGAAATGCAAGCTCTGAACATTACATAGAGTTGAGCTTGTGGTTGGGCCGTGGTGCATTTCAGTATACCAATACCTGCTCGCTGCAGGGTGGGAGGGTCAGCAATTCTTGATTATTAGGTAGTGCTAACAATTAATAGGATAGGGAAGAGTGCTTTTCTCATTACACCACATATTGCTCTATAATGCACATCTGCTCCCCTACCCCGGGCTCTGCTGCAATCCCTGAGTGTTTTTCTGAAAGATCATTTCTTACCCCAAATGAATCTGTCAATAATAATTATTATGGTAAAAGTAAAATTCTAGCTAACATGATTGAAACATTCCCTCATGGTGTGCAGTGAAGAAAAGTAACTGTATATCACAAAATGATAATTGTCTCTTGCGTCTGCAGTAAATCAGGTGTCTTTTTCATCCTGGGCTGGGAAGGTTTCCGCTTGGCCTCATATATTGTACCATTCATCTTGTTTTGTGTACATAATGGTGCTATTGGCTCGGAATGACTGTGTCAGTGTTTCAGGTTGTTAATAGAGCTGTTTGCTTCCATGAGGATGCCTTCTGAATGTATAGCGGTTCTACCATCATCACACATGACTAGAAAACCAAAGGGCAGCCCCATAAGTCACTAGGTAGAGGTACAGCTTGAGCTTGGGAAATTCAATGCCAGTTTAATGTCCCTGATAAATTAATGGCAAGTGGAAGCAATTGTTATCAAGATGACTGTTGTGATGATCGTCCAGTTGCTGAAGAGTTGTGCTAATTCAAATGGATTAAAGGATATTGAGTTTGTGTAGTTGTCATTGAAATATATGAAGAGGAATTATAAATTTGCTTTCCAGTAAGTTATTGGCTAGAAGGAAAAAAAAATCAAAGGATTTAGGGAGGTAAAGGAGTAAGTAAGAAGGGATTAGGAGACATAGTCATTTTTGGATACTGAGCATTGTTAGCAAGCTACTTGGTGAGAAAACTATGCTGGGGTTTCTTCTGTGTCTGGAAATGCCTGAGGGCAGCATTTGGGAATTAGACTTTTAGTTTCTGCCACTTAGCTGAGGACATTTGAAGTAAAAAAGTTCTCATTTCTTTTTTTTTTTTTTTCCCAAACCAGAAAGATCCAGTAAAAAAAGATTTTAATTTCTTGTGATGAGTATATTCCTGTCTTAGTTTGAACTGTTATAATAAATGACTCTAGACTAAATGGCTTATAAACATCAGAAATTTATTTCTCATAGTTGTGGAGGTCTGGAAATTCTAGATTTGGTATCTGGTGAGGGCCTACTTCCTTATTCATAGACTTTCATCATGTTGTCTCCTCCCATGACACAAGGGGCAAGAGTACTTTCTGGGGTCCCTTTTATAAGGGTATTTATAAAAGGGCATCACCCTCATGACCTAATTACCTGCCATAGACCCTACTCCTAATAACATCACAATGGGGGTTAAGATTTCAACATACGAATTTTTGGAGGACACAAACATTATCTATAGCATTTCCTAATAGCTATGTAAGGCTGCTCAAACCCTGAGAAAACTTCTCATTGAGAGAGGAACCAAAATATAAATTAAAGGGTGGAAAGAAATCCCAGAGCTCTCCAAGGTAAGGGGTGGGAAAGAGGAGGATTACAACCGTGACTTTTAAACTTTGGCCTCAACTCACAGCAACATACACATTTTACATGTGACCCACGTTCATGTATGTACCACACCAGAACATATATTACTATGTGAGGCTGATGTTCTTTCATCAAATGTATCACCACCCGTCAACTGGCAAGACAGTATTTACTCATTCATCCAATTTCATCCTCACAATAATCCCAAGCAGGTAGCATTTGGCTTTTTCCTAGAAGAAAATGAGCTCTGAGAGTCGAGGTCACTGACTTGTGTTCACATGGCAGTGAAGGAGAGGAGCTGAGATAATGTCATATGGACTAATCCAAGCTGAATTATTCTCCACTGGGCTAACTACTCTTTCCTTAAGAAGTATGGAATATTTGATTCTGAATTTCTTATCTACTAAAGAAAGGAAGGAAAGATGACCTGTTAAAAGAACTGTGATATCCCAGGAACTGCTCAGAGATCCAGGCTTTCAGATCCAATATGGCGGCACAAGGATGGGGATTCTAAGCCTGGGTTCCAGGTCCACCTATTATTACCACACACCACCTGTTGGACCTTGAGAAAGTTGTAATTCTCTTAATATCACTTTTCTCATTTATAAAGTGCTAATGTTAATAGTAGCTTCCTTGTAGGTTTGTTGTAAAGATTTAAAAGAGAGGATCCATAAAACTATTTAACATGGTGTGGAGAAGAGATGTGACGTCCCCTAAACGTTAGATGTTACTGTGGACACAGACAAGGTTCATGAGTGTGTGATAAAACCCTCACTCAATGATCCCGAGCTTGCATTTCGGGATCATTCATCTGCACTCTGCCTGTTCCCTTGGCATTGTCTATAGCTGAAAGAGCCTCACTCAAAGCCAGGCCCCTTCAGCTATAACTAAGTAAATTTTTTGTTTATGGCAATCCAAATCCTACTGAGGAGCCAGATGTGTTATTTGACCAAATTAGGGCTAGATGGAAATTCATAGTAAATATTTACTAATCATGAAAAGACCCCTAAGCAGTTACTGAGAGTATGGGAGCATAATTGCCTCTTAAGGACACTGCTGACATTATAACTCCTATAACTCTTGATTGTAAACAATCATGAATTCTCTTGCTGATCCCTCCATTTATATGAATTAGTGGTCTCAGTTCTGTTTCCATTCCTTAGGTCCTTCAATCACAAAATTATAGATTCCAAAATGAAACATACATTCTAAAATGAATGGAGTAAAACTTAGAATGCTTGGGGAAAGAATTCCCACTGTGACTAATTGCCACTAGGATTTGTTCCCAAGTCATGCTGCTAGAAGAACATAAGAATGATTTTCTTTGATTTTGACTGTGTCGTAAACACCTTGTCAAACCAGGCATCTGTGTCAAGCATTAGAGGAACTTAAAGAGAATGTAGAAGTTAGAACAATACCTTTTTCTCTTGTTGAAAAGCCTCCAGTTTTGTCAGCTGGTAACAACACAGCCTAAGAGATGTGGGAGTTATCCTCAAAAACTGATGAATATATTGTCATTGGTCAAAAGGAAACCAAACAATGGAGGTAGCTCTACCCGTGAAGTTTCATTTTGTGAGCTGGCTCTCACTACATTGAACTCCCACCTCTGTCTCCATTTCAACTGTTGTTTTTTGGGTAAGCTGTACAAAGTTTGGGAAAAGCTCTGCCTATTATATTTTCGAATTCTTGGAAGAGATTCATTGGGACTTGGTCAACTTCATCAGTGAGGACCTCCAGTGAATCTTCTATGTAGAATGAAAGGAGGGAACAAGTGCAAAGACTTAATTGACATGAGAGATTTGACTCATGTTACACTCTCAAGCTTTCTAGGATAAGCCAGGTGTGGTGGTACAGCAGCTAGGGAGGCTGAGGCAGGAGGATCACAATTTCAAAGCTAGCCTCAGCAACTTAGCAAGGACCTAAGCAACTCAGTGAGACCCTATCTCTAAATAAAATATATAAAAGGGCTGGGGATGTGGCTCAGTGGTTAAGTGCCCCTGGGTTCAATCCCTGGAACAAAAAAAAAAAAAAAAAAAAAAAAAATTCTAGGACATGTGCTAACTACCCTTTCCTTAGGAAGTATGGAATATTTGATTCTGAATTTCTTATCAACTAAAGAAAGGAAGGAAAGATGACCTATTAAAATAACTGTGGTATCCCAGATATGATATCTCAGAATGCTTCCCAAATACACATTTACTGTGGTATTAGCAGGCTCTTAGAATATCAAGAATCACAATATTGGTAACAATACTGATTACAATTTCAGTTGCTTACTATGTGTCAAGTTATGCTAAGTAATCTACATTTAAAAATCACATTTCTTATTCACTGCAATTCTGTAAAGTAGGTACTGTTAGTATTCCCATTTTACAAATGAGGAATCGGGCACAGAGAAATTATTCACTTACCCAGTGTCCAACAATCATCACTGTCTTGTGTTGACAGGCTGTTGAAGATCTTATTACCTCCTATATTTTTAAAGCCTTGATTATCACTTAATAAATATCCTGAAAAATATATCCTGTCTGCATTGCAGTAGTTCCTAGTCACCCAAGTGCTTGTTTAAAATGCGATTTATTTTTGCTTTGACACTGTCATGTAGGGGTCACTAACCAATGTTTGTGGATGAAAGCCATTGACTGAATAGAGCCATTGGTGTCAGGTCCCCTTTGCCACAAACTGGAATATCTGTTAACATGAGCTTCTGCCCTGCAAGAGCATCTAGAACCTAGATTCTGGACTCTAGAAACCAGAGGTCAACGAGTCCTGCAACATCACAGGCCTATGTGCACAGTAGGCCTCAACAAACTCTGTACCCATCAGGATGTATCCACAGTGGTTTCCATCTCCAGGCAAGACCCAAGCAAGGAACTCTGCCTCTGTGACACTTTCCCTGTCCTCTCTGTGTCTTCCCCAGCTGAGGTGACAGCATGCACTGTGACAGGCACATTTAGGATGACTGTCTAGTACACATGGTTCATAGACACCTGGAGGGGGAGCGGCAATAGAAGGAAAGTCATTGGTTAGGGAGGCCATTGGATGCTATTCTAAGAAGTCAGGTGCTTTCTCTTGAGGGCCAGAGGGAGCCAGGGGAGGGATTCTATACAGGGGAATTGACACAAGCAATATTTGCATTTGGGAAGTTCGCTGAGAGAAGATGCATGAGCAGAGAAGGAGGCAAGTCAGGGAGATAAATTAGGATGCTATTGTAATAAAATGGTAACTGTCAAACTAGTAGATGTTGGAATCTCCTAGAGAGTTTGTTAGAACAGGGATTTCTGGGGCCAGCCTCAGAGTTTCTGGATGAGGTCTAAAAATTTGCCTGTTGAAAGTGTTCTCAGGTGATCCTTGTTTCTGGTTTGGGAGCCCTGTTGAGAGGATACCTGTTAGGGAAGAATAGTGATGATGTGAGTTAAGGCACTGATGGTGGGGTCAGGGATACAAAGGGACACATGTAAGAAATACTGAGGAAGGTTGAACTTGACTGTGTGGGTGATGGAGTGGGAGGGAAGTAAGGAAGATGGAGGCCTTGAGCTGGGAGACTGGGTCGGTAAAGGGAGCTTTCGCTGAGAAGGGGCTCAAGGAGGACAAGCAGGGGATCCTCAAAAGTGCAACAATATTATTGTGTCATTTGCAGGAAAATGAATGGAACTAGAGACCATTATGTTAAGTGAAATAAGCCAGACTCAGAAGGTCAAGAGTTGTATGTTTGCTAAGGGGGAGGGGATGAGGTTGGGAGGAAGAGTTGTGTGTGTGTGTGTGTGGGGGGGGGCAGGGATCTTATGAAAATCCAAAGGAGATCAGTATAGGAAAGGTGGGAGGTGGAGAGGGAGAGGTGAAATGCCAAGGAGGGATATTGGCTAAATTGTGTTGTTATATTGTGTGCATGTACGAATAAGTAATAACAAAGAAAAAAGAAAAAAAAAAGTGTAATAATCTCAGAATACTTGTATTTAGCTCTACCTGTGTTGAGGGTTTCATTTTAAAACTGACTCAATTTTTTTTTTTTTTAATCTCGGTGACTTCTACTTTCTGAAGTATCATGAAAGTATTTTATAAAGATCTTTCAATAAATTAATTGGTTTCTATGGATTTTTTTTTTTTTTTGGTACCAGGAATTGAACCCAGGGGGCACTTAACAATGAGCCACATCTCAGCCTTTTTTAATATTTTGAGACAGGGTCTCACTAAGTTGCTTAGGGCCTTGATAAGTTGCTGAGGCTGGCTTTGAACTTGTGATCCTCCTGCCTCAGCCTCCTGAGCCCCTGGGATTGATTGCACTTGCACTCAGTTTATGGATGGTTTTATGTTGCAAAGTAGGAGTGTGCAGTGACAGCAGTTCCACGTGAGAGGAATGAGGCTGTTGGGGTGTGTGCTTGGGGCCACATCATGCTGATTTCCCCTGCAGTGCTGTGGTTACAGCTGCAGTAGGAAGTACCCACAAACGGAGTCCGCCGACTGGCAATAATTATGAATATTATCACTTAGCAAACAGGGAAGTTGTTCATCATGTTATAAGAGGGTGGACAATAGTTTCTCAAATATGACACAAGGGAAGAAGTCGAGCTCAGATGGGGGAATCATCTGCAGGAGAAGTCGGAGAGGGCAGGATTTCCCCACATTTGCTACCCAGCAGGGAGGAAAGAAAATCCTGTTCATTTGGCCTTGAGAAATGAGCATGATTAAATTGCCTGCTAAACTCTTAGGCAGGGGCTTGGTCAGCAGAGCAGAGGCCACGGGTATTTTCTGACACCGAGCTCTTTTCGCCCAGTCTAGTGCACCGTGACCGCAGATGAGAAAGGCTGTGCTCATAGAAAGATGCTGCCGGCCAACCTGGTCATAATTCATGCTTCAGTGATGCCGGGCCTGGAGGAGGGAGAATGAAACATTTATGAAAATGGCCCTTTCCCAGCCACACATCATGATTGTCAAAGGGAAGAGGAGAAAAAAAAAAAAGAAAAAGCAGGACTCATCTTCCCAAGAGAGGCCAGGCTGGTTGCTGGTTTTTGTTTTCTTTTAGGTCTAGACTGCATGTGTGAGTTTTTGACAGTGAATCCATCTGTGAGTGGTTCATATACATGACTTGATCAGTTGTTATGGCCTTACTGCAGATTTTGCTGTGAGGGCAGGTGGGTTTTCTTACAAGACAATGGGGGAGAGTCAGAACTGGGTATTCAGCTGGCAGCATAAATACCTGCTTAGGATACCTGCAAATGGAAGCAAAACCCCCCCCAAAAAAATAGTTTTGGGGGGTTTGTGGGAGAATGCCGCAGTCTGGCTGGGCACAATCAGGAGCCACTTGTCAAAAGAAACTAACTTTATTTTTAGAACCACACACGCCAAACAAAACAGCCTCTCAGGAAAAACCCTGAGAGCCCAACTGCCACCACCTTTCCACAAGCCTCTCTCTCCCACACAAGCTTCTCTCCACCTCCCACAATCCTCCTGCTCTTGAGGCCGATTGGCTGGGTCATGTGGGCGGAGCCAAAAAAGTCCCCCAATGAGCAGCTCCGTGGTCTGAAAGGGCAGGGAAACAGCCCAATGAGCGTCACCGCAGAGGAGCCAATCAGCTAGATGTTGCTGGGGCCGAGGAGCCAATCAGCTAGATGTTGCTGGGGCCGCTGTGAGCCAATCATCAGCCGGCAGCTGGAAGTTTGCTGGCAGCTGGAAGTTTGCTGGGGCCCCTTGGGCTGTGGCTCTCAACAGGAGAAAATAATATAATATTTAAAAATTGAGGGAATGCATCAAAGTGGTGATTATGTATAGATCCCGAATTCTTTTGAATTTCTTTATATTGCTGGGTAAATATAATTAAAAACAAAAATCTTCTCCCAGTCCAAGAAATCCTCTCCACAAAGAAAGAAAAACGGTTCATTTTATTGAATAACATTGAACCAGAGTGTGATACACATCATAGGCCATCCACCAAGGGGCTAAAAACAGAAAGAAATCCCACTTTTTCATGTAACCAAGTGGATACACTGGTTCCAAACGTGTTCTCAAGGTAAACAATAACTGCCCTCAGGTAAGAGGACTTGACAGAGCCATTTGTCACACATGGTTCTCTCTTATTTCACCTGGTAGGGAGGTGGCCATCTGTTAGCTAACTGATTTTATTCAAAGGAAAAGCAGATTTCTTATGACAGGAAGGAGTTTTGCAGCTGAGAAGAAGATGCCCACCACAGTTAGGTTCCTGCCCTCCATAGGAACTGGGAGACAGGGATGCTAGCTCCCTTGGGGTCTGCATTTCCAAGGCATGGCTCCCAGGTCTTCGAGTTTCTTAGGTCATAAAATTGGCAAAAGTTTTTGAAAGGATTTATGTACATTTCAAAGCCAGGAGAAAAATCTTGATAATATAAAGGTTTCTAAATGAAATGCTCTAAGTAAAATAAGGGATTTTTTCCCCTTATTTTTAACAGAATTAAGCATCTTATTTTGAATTCCTGTTTTTTTCCTTATCATACTTATTGTATAGTTAGAATTGTTTTAATTTTGATTTATATGTGATTTTGATTTTGATTTTTTTTTTTTTTTTGTGTGTGTAGTCAATACTTTTAGGGATTTGTATGGTACTCTGAAGGAGACAGGACCTGATGTCCCTGGCTTGAGGAGCAGACTCAGAAAAGGAAGTGATTGAGGTCCTGTGTGGTGCAAGAACGGTGAGACCAGCAGGCTAGTGATGCTGGGGCTCCAGCAATCTGTAGCCTCTGGTTAGCTCTGGGAGGCCAGCTGATGAAGCTGGAGGGCTCGACCTGGGGTGGAGCTGAAGAGCTGGGAGTTTAGGAAGGGTTTGGGGGTAAGTGCCAAGTCCACATGAGCAAGCTGACTGGCCATTCTTTCTGTGGGTCTCAATCTTGAGTCACTGGAAAGAGGCTCAGAGACAGGACCCTAGACTCTGGTGCAACTCTAAAGTGAGCAAGGTAGGGTGTGGTCACTGAAGGAGACTGGGGATTTACGGTTTAAGATGTGGTGGTTGTAACTGGTACCAATTTTCCCACTCTCTGCCACACACACACTCTGTCCGTCTTTGGAAGCATCAAACATACACTGAATTGAGTTCAAAAAGCTCTCCATAGTGACTACTGGGCTGCCCTTTCAATTACTGATTATGTTTTCTGATTATATAATTACTGTACCTATATAAACATCCTGTAGAAGCAAAAAGCTCTGCTAACAACTGAAAATAACTGGCTCAAGGCAAATGAAGAATTGGTTAAAGACAAAACAAAAATAGGCAAAACCGTTCTGTTTGCAAGAATAAACTCTAGGACTCAGACGATGCCATCTGATCTCTCTATCCTTTCCCCATTTCTTGTCTCTGTTTTCTATCATTGATGGGCAAGCTCTTTCCTCACAAAGATGGCTACCAGCTGCTTCCGCTCCTCAGTGCCTGGGATTGTGAAGGGGGAGGAAGCTCCCCTTGCTGTATGCTTTTCAGGTCCTCAAACCCTGTTAGTTCTACTTGGGTCACACCCTTATCTCTGAAGTCTATCACTGTGTATAGTGAGAGCACTTTGGGGTAGAGTTGGGGGCCTGTGACTTACAGCTAAAAAAAGTTTTGTTAACAGAAGGGGAAGAAAATGGAGTTGATGAAAAACTGAAACCTACTTTGTGTGTGTCCTCTCCTGAATGGCAGTGTCTTATTCGACTTTGTAACCCTAGTGTGCTCCTGTTCATGAATGAGCTTGTAGTTCTTTCTTTCTTTCTTTCTTTCTTTCTTTCTTTCTTTCTTTCTTTCTTTCTTTCTTTCTTTCTTTCTTTCTTTCTTTCTTTCTTTCTTTCTTTCTTTCTTTCTTTCTTTNTCTTCTTCTTTCTTCTCTTCTCTCTCTCTCTCTCTCTCTCTCTCTCTCTCTCTCTCTCTCTCTCTCCCCCTCCCTCCCTCTCTCTCTCTCTCTCTTTCTTTCACCAGGGACTTAACCCAGGAGCATTTTACCACTGAGCCACATCCCCAGTCCTATTTATTTTTTATTTTTGAGTTGGTCTCGTAAAATTGCTTAGGGCCTCACTAAGTTGCTGAGGCTGACCTGGAACTTGCGATTCTTCTGCTTTAGCCTCTCAAGTAGCTGGGATTACAGGTGTGTGTCTTCATGCCTGGCTTGATACATCTTTATTGCCTAAATATAGTCCTTTCTTGGAATCCATGGGGATTGGTTCCAGGACCCCCATGGATTTTAAAATCCAAGACAGTAATTGCACATAACTTAAGTACATACTCCTGTATACTTCTCTAGATTACTTATAATATCAAATTGAGTGTGAACCCTATGTAATTAGTTGTTATACTGTATTGATGAGGGACTAATAATAGACACTTTAAAACAAAACAATTGTCTGTCCATGATTGGTTGAATTGATTGAATATGGAACTGGCCCATACGGACTGTATGTTAGTTATGGCAAGAGAATTTGGTAAAGATAGGGAGGAAAAGATTTTGGATCTAACTAGAACAAAATGTCTGCATCAGAAAGAATTTCCTTACTTGTAAATCAGTTATTTATAAAGCTAGCAGTCCATTTCAAATACAGAATACATTTGAGGAGCTCTTAATGAGGTGCTTGTTCAGAACAGTGCTGGTTGAATAGCACATGCTATAAAAACATTTGTTAGACAAATAAACAAACCTGGGTAAAATGTGACTTTAGATTGAGTTAGTAATGTTAGTATTGTTGAATGTTTAAAGTACAAGGGCCTCATCACAGTTATTTGGGAAGGCATGGATTCCCAGGGAGCCTCCCCAGGGTCTTCAGGCAGACTGGAGTGCTTATATATTTTCAGGCATTTTTTTATATACTCCCAGTGAATAACCTAAGGTGTCATATGGTTTCACTGCAGCTCAAAATGTCCTCCTGAAGTGCCTCTAAGGCAGAGGAGTGTGAACTTGATTTCCAGGGGGTGGCCTGAAGCATCCTACACAGAAGTGAGGAATCTCTTTGCCAAGTCCCTTTTAATCCCTCCCTCCATGCCTCCACCCCGGCACTCACGGCACTCACGTTCTATTCCACAATATCCCTGAATTTGTTGTAACACTAACAGTCATCTCTACTTTCCCACTGAAAGCATAAAAATGGAAGAAATTCTCCCTAGATGACACTAAGGCAATTTAATATTCTGCAATTCCTCCTGCCACTCATTAAGCAATTAAAGGCGTTTTTTGAAACTCAGGGTAATTTTATCCAAGGAGAAGGGCACAGTTGTTCACTAGGAGTGGAATCCAAATTTGGTTAGGAAATAACAAAGTGTGTTTTGCATAAGAACAGCCACTTAATCAGTGTGATCTCTGTGCTTACACAAGTTTTGCTTTTTTTTTTTCCCCAATAATATTAACAACACTGAAGCTTTCTGGTGTTATCTGAGAGTGTGTGAAAGGAGCCCAGGGTTGGCAAGGGAAGCACCATCATGAATAAGCCTGGTGCCCTCTGGAACCACTTCACCTTGGTCTACTCACCCATTAAATGAGAGGCTTAAACTCACTGATCTCTAAAATCAATTTCCGCTAGCAAGGCCCAGTCAACTGTCCATATGCATGAACTGTACAAATACCTGGTAAAAACAATTAGAGATAAATAGCAGGCTCTGAATATGAGCTGTCTTTTCTTCTCTCTTGAATGCTGTGGCTGGATGTAGGTTTCAATAATATTAACCTTTAAGCAGATATTTTACACATTCATTTAGTGTCAGGTACTCTTGTTACCGAAAGCTCAGTCCTTGTTCCTGATGCCAGTTCAATAACGAGGACATGGTTGTGAGGAAAAGGAAAACAACAGTTTTATTGCTGTGCTAGCAAAGGAGAAGCACAGGAGCCTTCTGTCCCAGAGGCTGGGATTTTGCTCATCAGGGAGAACAGTGAGTTTTTTAAAAAGTGATCCATTCCAGGTGTTCCCTGTGTGTGTGTGTGTGCGCGCGCGCGCGGTTGGGGGGGGGGGGTTGTGATGTGCTTGTTAATTGGGGAGACAACCATTCCTTAGCTCTTCTGGCTCCATCCCTGAAGTCTGAATCACTTAGTTTCTGCGGTGGATATGTGCTCAAATCCAGATAACTGGGCCTAGGATGGGAATAAGGTAACACTGGCCCCCCTCCTCAGGTTAGGGAGGGGGAGATGGGGAAGGGGAAAAGAAAAACATGTCCATTTTAAAATAAGCCATAGTGGCAGAGCAGCAAGGGCCAAATTCAAAGCGTGAGGTGGGCCACTGTTACATTCTTCTAAGTTCTTTACAAATAGTACATCATTAAATCCTCCTGATCTCATGATACAAGGTGGGTTTTTTATAGATGAGAATACCTCAGAGGGAGAAGTTAACGAGTACAAAGTCAACTAGGAAAGGTAGAGTCAGGAAATCTGGCTTCAGACTCTGTTCTCCTAACCACTGTATTAACACTGCTTCTCCATATAATGAGAGATGCTAGGTTCCCTCTACTGTGGGCTTCGGTAGCAAATTATGCCAGGACATTTATGTGCATGACCAAGATGAGTAAGACATGGTTCCAACTGTCTTGGAGTGTAGAATTCAGTGGAGGACAGAGACACACAAATAGCAAATCACAGAGGCATACTGTCAGAGGCCTAACTGAAGAGGAACAAAAGATGAAGGAGGGAGTGATTCTGTCTGGTTAGGGAGAGATGAAGGGTAAAGTGAGGATGCAGGAAAGGCTTTGAAGGAGACTTGGACCAAGTGTAGGAGAATGTTGATGAATTTACCAGGAAGAGAAGGGAGTACGGATGGGCCTGGAAGGTCAGTCCAGCCAGAGATATCAGAGGACACAGATGTATAATTAGACCTTCCAAGGACCTGTAGCCAGAGAATTGCCACAAAGAGGAGCTTTGCCATGGAGTGGGAATGAACATTTTTTGTCTTATTTAAATGTTTACATTGAACACGTATATATCCTCCCTCTTCCTCCTCCTCTTTCTCTCTCTCTGCGTAAAAAAAAAAAAGGCTATTTTAAGTATAATTGTTCACTTTTTAAAACCTCAATTTCCCTCTAATCTTTTAGAGAACTCAAAGCCATATTAAGTATTTGGCTTCCTTAAAATATGAGCTTTGAAATCATGTCACTCATTGGCCATATGTCTATGTCTTTTCTGAGCTTCGGTTGATTTTTCTAAAATGTGAGCTAATCCTAACTGCCCTGATGAAATAAATAAGAAGAAATAAATAAGACAATAATTATAAATATCTCCCAGAGCTTGTGTTACGTTTTGGATGTGGGGTGTCCCCCAAAAGCTCAGGTGTGAGGCAATGCAAGAAGGTTTAGAGGAGACATAATTGGGCAATGAGAGCCTTAACCCAGTGAATTAATCCCCCCACCATGGGAGTGGTAACTGAAGGTGGGCAGGGCGTGGCTGGAGGAGGTGGGTCCCTGGGGCGTAGCTTTGGGTATATATTTTGTATCTGAAGAGCGGTGTCTCTCTCTGCTTCCTGACCCTTATGCAAGCTGCTTTTCTCTGCCACACTCTTCTGCCTTGATGTTCTGCCTCACCTTGAGCCCCCAAGGAATGGAGGCTGCTGTCCTTTGACTGAGACCTCTGAAACTGTGAGTCCACAAATAAACTTTTCCTCCTCTACCATTATTCTTGTCATGTCTTTTAGTCACAGCAGTGAAAAAGCTGACTAAAACAGCTTGCTACAGAGGGAAATCAATGGATATTATTTCCCATCTTCTTACCTTTGTAAAATAGTTTGTCTAAGTATATCAGGTCAGAGTTTAGAGAGTTAGCTTAGGTGATAGAAGGATATTGAGAGACAGCTTCATGGCCCCAGAGGAGCTTGACCTTGTAGAGGCCTGACTCCTATAGTTTCAGCATGGAGGATAACTTGGCATGTGAATTGAAGATATCTTCAGTTGACACTAATTTGCCTTTTCAGCTGGATATAGTTTAGGGAGAAGTCTTAACACATAGCCTGGTACAGTTCTCAACAACACACACACACACACACACACATGTATTTAGTTGTAGATGAACACAATACCTTCATCTATCTATCTATCTATCTATCTATCTATCTATCTATCTATCTATCTATCGTGCTGAAGATTAAACCCAGTGCCTCACACGTGCTAGGCAAGCGCTCTAACACTGAGTCATAACCCCAGCCCTCAACATTTTTTATCCCATATATTAGGAATCCTCTTGAACCCCATCCAGTGGAGTGACATAAAACCAACACCAAGGCAGGGGTGGACAATCTCACCTGCTTTTTCAGGTCCACATCTACACCTCAGCTTTCTCATCCATAAAAAATAGAGGAAGGCCCAGGTTTCTGATTATTTAACTCAGTTTTTATGACCCTCCCCTCAAGGTTGTATTACAAAAAGACACTTGATTTTTTTTATAATTATCCACCTCTATGTTTTGTAACAGTTATTTTATAACAGTTATCAACAGTTAAGATTGGTATTATCCAAGCCATCTTCAGGACTACTCTTCCCTAGGACCTGTTTCCTACTCTGCAGCTTGAGTAGTCCTTAAGAAAGCCCCACCCTGTAGTGGCTTCCCATTCCACTCCAAGAAAACTGGAATCCTCAACTTTATCTTAAAAAATCTCTTACTGATTTTTTAAAAAGTATTATCATTTGAGAACTTGGAGCAGGACAGTGATTGGTTTTCTACACTGTGCGCTAATAAAATACAAAGAAGTCTTATTTAAGATGGTCTTATTGAAGCACTTCTTTCCTAAACTCTCATATATATATTTCTCTAACATAAAATTATTTGCTGGTCTCTTTAGGATGGCCTTACAGAAAGTCAGATGTTGGACTATATCACCAAAGTGTAGCTTGTGCCCTTAAGTAAAATGCATGTTTATGAAGTGCCAGAGAAACAGAGAGCTGTGTAGATTGCCTGAAGAACTGCTTTGAGCTTTGGCTGATAATGTTTGTAAGTGTGCTCTTTGAACAATGAAGCATTCATTGAGTTCTTACTGTATACAATACTGAGAAATTGATCTCATGGGGAAGTGGGAGTGTGTGCAAAAGACAGAGCAGGTGCTTTCTTGAAGGCATTTGTAATTAAGGAGGGATAAAATACTCGTGTGCCATAAGGAGTTTGAGAATGACTATAAGGAAGGAGATTAGCAGTGCAGGATCCCAGCACAGACCTGGTGTGTATGTATGTGTTGAGACTCTGGAAAAAGAGTCTCCCAAGAGGCATGTTTTAAACTGGGACTTAAATGATGCAGATTGTTGTAAAATGCTAAGGAGCTCATTTGAGACCACGAGATGGATCCTAGGGAGACATGTACAGGAAAAAGGTCATGGTTGGCAGGTCAAAGGTGAGGGACTGCATTGGCAAGGTTGTGCTTACGAAAACTATTGTCAAATATCTGGATAATAATGAATGTTATGAAAATAAACAGACTTGTAGACTGGTACTTAAAAATAAACAAGCCAATTGCTTTGGACATTGAATATTTTATAATTTAATTCCTGGGAAAGAGAGTCTGAGTTGCTTTGCGGAATCATTCATTCCTCAACATCTGTTGAGTACTACATTTCAGACCTTGGATTAGGTACTCCATCCTTCAGTATAGCATCAACATAAGTCTTTTTTTTGGAACAAGAGATGGTACAAAGGTAAACAAGTACTCTATGGTGGGTGATAATGAATTCATTCCCAGAACACTATGGTGCCTGTGTGAATAAGGAATATAGGTATTTTGTTTTTAGAGAGATTCTCCACTCACTTTGGAATATGAGGACAACACCTGCCAAATTTGGCACAAAATGATCATTGCTCCTTGGCAGACTTGCACACAAACAGCTGACTCAGCAATGATGGGTGATTTCAAAAGCAACAGCAGTTTCTGGGCATAGGATTTCAGCTCTGAACGTCTGTTGTAACCTTGTGCTAATTCCTTTGATATTTTTAGTAACTTGTAGTTGCAAGTACAAAATTTTGAATAGCAAGAGCTTAAAGGACAGATTTTTAAGATCCCTGGAAACCAAGTAGTGTGCTTCTGTTGTTGAGGAATTGAGTCAAATCTTTTTCAGAGACTATTCTTTTTCAGGGTATGCCCAAGTGCCAATGTTTCACCAATGGATTTGGAAGAAATAAAATACATTTTTGTCCCCTGTAGCTTATTAATTTATTATATGCTTATTCATTGAGCAGTCTAAGCTGTTCAACTTACAATCCAGACCATATTCTGCTCTTTCAGCATTCTTTATATGGTGAATTAATTTTTTTTCTAGGAACAATATCTAAAGAGAACGTATTCATCTATAAAAAGGAATGCTGAATATGGATACTGATTCTTTTATTTTTTTCAAATTGATTGATTCAAGTAGAAAATTATAAAAAGCCCATATAAATAAAAATGATTGCAACCAAGTACAAAAAGAGCTGAGTGACCAGGTCCTCTGTGGCACCTTTAACGACATGCTCTGATCGATCCTTCCTTCTAGTTGGACAAGATGTTTGGCTTTATGGCAGAACTCATCTTCCTAATTAACCTTCCTAATTAACTCGTGCAAGGAATATTTAAAAAATTGTGGCTGAGTGTTTACAGTCACCTTTCCTGACTTGATCTCATCAACTCCCTGGTTAGTGTTCCTGTATTCTGTGTGGCATAGGCTTATGTGTGGGCCAGGGAGGGGTGGGAAAGTTGGTGTGTGTACCATATATTTCCCTGCCTCTCAAAGATCTCCTCCTTGGGTCTAATTATAGAAAATTGCAATGTTTCAGAACAGTATTAGATTATCAACCTCTGAAAGCCTTTCCCAAGGTTGCGTGCAAATGACTACAACAGAACAAAATAAAATCCTAAAATATGTTGTATGACCTAAAAAGCATTAATGAAAAAATCTTATTGACAGAAAGTGGATTAAAAAATACCTCTTAATCTTTCCTTTGTGACACATCCAGGCTTTAAGGTCTTATGAAATAGACTCTAGTTGAAAAAAATATAGACTAGGAAAATACTGTGATTCTTTATACTCACCACCTGTACTGTCTTAGGGATATAGGGTCTGATATTCCTTTCTGAACAATTAAAAATTTTTAAGATAGCAATAGCACAAAATCTACCTCTGTATCTTTTTATACTTGTTCACAAAGCAGATTGCTAGAAAACAACAGTTGGAGGAAGCGGGTGGGTGTTGGAAGGGGCACATTGCCTGGTACAGAGGAACAATAAACATATGGACTTAGGTTAGAGTCTTACGTGTTCCACGTTATAAATAAGAAGCTTTAGAAAAGTGACTTATTCTTTCGGTGCCTCAGTTTCCTCATCTGTACTATGTAGATAATATTTTTATCTTGTAGAGTTATTGTACAGATTTGAGATAGGAAGTGTCTTATGTAGGGTTGGCACATAGTAGGTGTTATTAGTCCATTTGGGCTTTGGTAACAAAACACTGCACACTGGGTAATTTATTAAACAACAGAAACTTATTTTTATAGTAGTTGAGGCAGCACATTCGATGTTTGGTAAAGTCTTCAAAGATGGTGACTTTTTGCTCAGTTCTCACATAACGGAAGGGACAAAGTGACTTCCTTCCATATCTTTTATAAGGGCACCAATGACTTAATCACTTTCCAAAAGGTCCCACCTCTGAATACTATCATATTTGGTATTAGATTCCAACTTGGATTTTGGGGAAATACCAATGTTCAGACCATGCTGTGTTTATTAAGCCATGGTAATTGTTTATTATCATCATCATCACCATGTTGTGTAGCTTCCAAAGCATCATGGTTAAGGGAGGAGACTTGAAGATAAATGCTGTTGCATGCTGACCGATATGGTTGTAATTCATTGGGTCTGTTCAGTTTGCCAGCGACACAGACATGGGTGAAAGGAAAACCCTTCACATCAGAATTTAGAGCTGACTTCTGGAAGCCATGATCTGGATGGCACATGTGACCTGTGCTGCAGCTGTGGATCTAAGAAAGACCCAGTATCCAAGCAATGAGCAGGTGAGAGAAATTCACTTACCTGATGGTTGGCAAATACTTCCCTTAATAAATCTTACTGCATTTAAAGATAATAGCCCCAAACTTAACATGGGGCATTTATACTACACATGATCTTAGCCAAAAGGCCGAGAAGCGATGGCATTTATAAAAAGATTATAAATCAGGGAAGAATACATATGATCTTGAAGACTCCATTTTCCAGGATTGGAATAGAGATCATCAACCATTAAAAAAGCTCCTCACCTTTCACACTGTACTACAATATTTCTTGTGTCACATCAAACCATTTAACCTAGGAAGTCTGTGCCTCAGTTTCCTGATTGTTGTAAGGAGGAGTAGACCCTGGCCTGGAGAAGTCAGGATTAAATGTGTAATGGAAGATGCATGACTCTTAGGACAGCGCCTGTTATTTAATAAACACTATAATTGATGACTATTACCCTCTATTTTCTACTTTCAACATGTAGAAGACTAAAGGATGAATGTAAACTTGGAGCAGCAAAACACTCCTTTCCCAGTAGAATAATTGATTTTAGAAGGGGATATCAAATCCTAATCAATTGTGCTTTTTTAGCTCAAGGTTAAAGAGAAGCCTGTGATTTCAGACACTGGTCAAATGGGGCCAATTGATAGGGCTAAAATTGCATTACTAACAAAGAAGAGTAAAATAGAACAAAAATCAGCATGCCCTTTTCTTGTTTGCACATGCAAAGCAAATGTAAAAAAGGATGGCACAAATTGTATGGGGTGGGAGGGAGCAGGCGAGGAGATTGGTTCTCTTTGTTCTACCCTGGACAGTAAATGCAATTACAGTTTCCCCCTGATTTTCTTCTCTATATGAAAGCTGAAAGTCTGGGTATACCTGCTAACAAATCACACTTGTTCTCAGCTGGGTCTTTTATTTCCTGTTTGACTCTGTGGCAGCATTGATGAGCTTGCTTCATTGCTTCTCCATTGTTGCCACATGACACACACCTACCAGAGCTGTGATGAAAATAATAGATGTGCCAAGGAGAGGATGAGTAATTGTGAATCCACCATGAGCCACATGATGTCTGCACCAGGGAACAGAGCTCGACGGACAGAAGTAGCAATTAGCTGAAATACAGCTGTTTTGAAGTTGATTGGGAGGAAACATATCACCAAAATACATTCTGGGATGGGAAACCTCCCCCTAATTTATTTTAAAATTATGATTATTTTCCCCTTAGCACAAAAGGAAATATATACTAATTTTAGAGATAAAATGAAATATTGACAAGTAAAATATCATTACCTATAATTCCAACCCTCAGTCTTATAGAGGATTAAAAAATGATTGGGTATAGGAGCAAACTACTGATTAAAAAACTAATACATGTATCTTTCATCCTTTACTTCATCCATAGCTACAGCTTCTCACCAAAATTAAGTCAAATGATATTTGGAATTTTATCCTTCTTTTTCACTTAATATATTGCAAATGCATATGGATAGCACTGTAAAACATTTATGAACCAAATTTTATTTTATTTTATTTTTTTTATTGGTTGTTCAAAACATTATAAAGCTCTTGACATATCATATTTCATACATTAGATTCAAGTTGGTTATGAGCTCCCAATTTTACCCCAAATACAGATTGCAGAATCACATCGGTTACACAACAGTTACTAATAGGGCAGTATGTAAAAATGTGGATGTGTAACCGATGAACCAAATTTTAATAGCTGCAAAAAACTTTATATAATTATTTTTTTATCTGCTGATTTTGGGTTTGTAGATTACCTGTCTTGTAACTATTTTTATTCAGAAATCTTTGCCACATGAGTTATTTCCTTAGGATAAATGGCTAGAAATTAAATTGATAGGTCAAAGTTTATGTATATTTGGTGGAAATTAATATTGTTGACAAATTGTTCTGAGGAAAGTTTCTGTCAATTTATGGTCCCACTAGTTGTGTTTAAGAATGTCTTTTGGGGCTGGGGTTGTAGCTCAGTGGTAGAGTGCTTGCCTTGCATGGATGAGGCCCTGGGTTCAATCCTCAGCACCACATAAAAGTAAATAAATAAAAATCTACAACTAAAAAAACCAAAAACCAAAAAACGATTGTCTATTTCCCTTTACTTTTATAGCAATTCTGAGTATTTCAATTATTTTTCTGCCTTCCCAAAGATTTCAGTCTGGCGAGAGATAAAACAATATACAGAGAATTTTAATTTATTGTAGTTATTTCTATAACAGAAGAAGAAAATGAAGAAATCAAGTTGGAGACTAATAGATAATATATTATCTCATCTCAGATTAAAAAGAAAAAGAAATGCAAACACAAATATACACCATAATGGGGTATATACACGGAATGCTTTGGTTTCTTTAATAATTGTCACCTTCATATCTTGTCCAGATTTTCTTCCTGCTAAATAACAGGAATCCTTAACAATATTCTGCCCAATTCCATAACTCTTGAGGTTTTAGAGTCTCGGTTTGGTTTTTTTAGACTTATCCAGGGATTATGTCTGAACTGTGCATTTTTACTCTGATCTCAGTCTGGTCAGTGTCTCTTCCTCTTTTAGACCAGCAAGAAGGTAGAAGTGTTAACACAAGATCCTCAAGAGGGTGAACAAGTTGGTGGAAGTTTCTATTTTATAAATTTAGGCAGGACTTCAGGGGACAAAGAGATTGGCTTACTCTATTCATATTCATTATTGATAAATGGTGGAAGTTGTAGACTACTGCTAATGATCACCTTGCGTTTTCACTGAAATCAACTCCTTCTTCAGTTGGGATTAAAGTAATAGAAGATAAATAACTGGAAAATGAGTCCTCATGGGAGTCTAAGAAAAAGACTATTTAGTAGAAAGAATATCTACTGGAATAAATAAAAAAAGTTATCTTTAAAATGTCAGAAATGACCACTCCTAGGGTTAAAAGTCTGTCTGTCCTGTAATAGGGACTGTTTTGTGCACTGGGAGCTTGGTGCATCAGGGGCTCCCAAAGAACCAGGACTGGTCCTAACACTGAAAACTTTGTATTCATCTTTCCATTTGAACGATTTTTTTTTAAAGTTTTTTTTTTAATATTTATTTTTTAGTTTTCGGCGGACACTACATCTTTGTTTGTATGTGGTGCTGAGGATCGAACCCGGGCCGCACGCATGCCAGGCGAGCGCGCTACCACTTGAGCCACATCCCCAGCCCCAATTTGAACGATTTTCAAGTGAGTTAGGCACAAAATAGAGATGCAAGCAGCCAGTTATATAGACTTACCCCTTTTCCTTCTAATCTAATTTCTTCTGCTCCACATGGGTGTCCCTATTCCCTCTCTTAACTATATATAGCAGTTGTCATTTCCCACGACCTATATTCTCATACCAAAGCTGAGATATCTCTGTTGACTTTTCCTGCTTCTGTTCAGTTCTCCACTAGCCCAAGGATAAAGCCTCTTTCCTAGGACTGTTTTTATTTCTGCATGGTTAGGATTTTTTTACTCCCTTCTCCTCTGTGTTCCAACATCATTATTCTAGGAAGCTGAGAGCTAGGCACAGTAGCTGAGGTCATACACATTGATATTGGCCCTGACTGTAATTCTGATTGTTGGGTGTGGTCTGCAAAGCTGGCAAACTACCACAGAAACAAAGATCACACACGGGATATTTCCCTAGAAGCACTGCCTTTACTCTTGGCCAGCTAACCCAATTCACACTGCTGCTGTCAAAAAGAAAAACTCAAAATGTGTATAGAAATTCATGATTCATAAACATACCGATCATAAAGTGCAGACAGTTAGGGCTGGGAGGCCAACACTGGGTAGTCAAGGAAGCACTTGCACAAGTGACTAACCCCCAGTCACATGTCTGTTTAGCAAGGTCAGAACTAGGAGCCAGGTCTTGGTACTTGCTGTTCTTGACTTTTCTACTTGTGGAGCTGAAAATAGAAACAGTGTAGGCAAGCAAATCCTGATAGCCTATACTTCTTCATGTTTGCTTAAAAATGCCTCCTCAAGCAACGTGAAAGTTTTAAAATTGTGCTTAGCCCCTGTCTGTTCCATCAATTTGGGAACCAGGGGTAGAAATCCCTTTGTATGATGCTGAGGTCCTTGGTGTGCTAGGTCTTTCATAGGTAACTGTAAATTAGTTTATTAACATATTTTCCCCCTAATACCTTGATAAGGTCATTTAAGGAGTAATGGGTGGTTTTGTAATCTGCACATGCTTGGTTGGAAATTGGAATCACCTGGGGAGCTTTTACAACATGGTGATGCCCCCAGGCCCTCCCTTAGGGAATATAATTTGATTGGTCTGGGGTCAGATCCAGGAATTGGTATTTTTTTCCATATTTTAAAAATTGGTGCATTAAGATTGTACATAATGTTGGGATTTGTTGTTACATATTAATACATGCACACGATATAACCATATAATTTGGTCTATATCATTCTCTAGTATTTTCCCCTCTCCTCCCTCCCTCCCTCCCCCTGGTTCCTTTCCTCTACACTTGATCTCCCTTTGATTTTCATGACACCTCCCCCTGAAACTCTTCTTTTTCCTTTTTCCTCTCTAGCTTTTACATATGAGAGAAATCATGACCCTTGACCTTCTAAGTTTGGCTTTTCTTGCTTAATATAATGTCAAGTTCCATTCATTTTCCCTGTAATGACATAATTTAGGCAATGGCATTTTTAAAAAGACTCAATTATTTTAGTGTATAGTCTGAGTTAAAACTATTTTGATAGAATGTGGTTCTCAAAGTGTGTTCCATGGTCCAGCAGCATTGGCATCCCCTGAAAACTTGACCAAATGCAAATTCCTAGGTCCTACCCTAAACCTGAAGCTCTGAGCATGGAGCTCAGCAAGACCAGCTCCATTTGTGATGCTAATAAAAGCTAAAGTTCAGGAAACCATCAGCCCAGGGTTGTGCCAACTATGTGAGACTGTTTTTGCAAAAAAGTTTTAATGGAATATGGCCACACCCATTCACTGATACTCACATAATAGCAAGGTTCAGGAGTTGGGAACAAGACCATATGACCCACAAAGGCTAAATATTTACTCTCTGGTCTTTTAAAGAAAAAATTGCTGACCCCTCAACTCTGCTTTTCAAATGTATCTCTGAATCATCAGGGATCTTGTCAAATTGCAGATTCTAATTCAGGAGGCCTGGGATGGGGCCAGAGACTCTGTCTTCTAACAGTTCCCAGGTAACACTCATTGCTGGTCTGCAGACAGCACTTTGAATAGCTAGGGTCTTGTGCAGTGCTGCCCAATAGAAATTCAATGTGAGCCACATGCGAGCCATGTATATTGTTTAAATTTTTAAAAAGCCATGTTAAAAAATAAAAATCATAGTTAATTCAGCATACCCGAAATATCATTTAAATATCTAATTAATGTACAAAGTATTAAAGAGTTATTTTATGTTCTTTTATATTAAGCTTTTGAAACTCTGGTATATATTTTACTTTTACATCTCAAATTTAGTTTATATCTCAAATTTTCAAGCACTCAGTTGCCACCTATGACTTGTAGCTACCAAATTGGACAGTGCAGTCTATGATTCAACTGGAAGTTGATGTGGTGTGAGATTTTATATTCATTTAAGTATGGGACAAGAGAGGGGACTAGACAGAGAAACCAACATGGTTTAGCTCCAGAATTTTGTCCACAACTGAGACGAACTTAGGAATCTCAGCCTTTTCATCCTGTGATCCTGAAGGCAGGGGAACTCTCTGACTTAGTTATATATTACAGGTAAGTGGAGTGTTTAAATGGACTTAGCTGGTACACTGTCATTTATAATATTATAGGACAATATGACATAAATTTGAACCCTCAAATACTTCTGTTAACAAAGAAGTATATTCCAGCCATTTTCATGATCTCTTAGCACTTTATTCTTTGTAGCTGGGCTGAGATGGGCCACAGCAATGAAGTAAGGGCAGTTACTATGAAATAGGAAGAGGTTCCAGGGCTGGACCAGGGGAGTTTTAATTCTGAGTTACCAGTCCCTGCAGATACCACAGTGGGAGGGAGCCTTTAGATAGAGTTCAGGAAACAAAGTCAGGTGATCAAGAGCCAAAAGTCCAACTGAAAGAAGAGAGGCAGTTGTTGTGCAAAGAGGAAGTGAGAGAGGAGCCAGAGAAGGAAAATTGGGTTGGCAAAAAGGTATGACAGGATGGAGGGGTGGGAGCCTGCTCATTTGGACTTTCTGCCTGCTCTTGCTTGATCCCACATTCAGAATCGATCTGAAGTCAATGTTTTAAACAAAAGCACAGTTTCAAAGCTTTAGGTGGGAGTATGGTGGGTTGGAAAGGAAGGAGAGGATTTGGGCAGAGGGAGAATATCTTAGGGAAGAGTATTATTGCAACTCCTCCTGCCTCAGCCTCCCGAACTGCTTGGGTTACAGGCATGCACCACTGCACCCAGCTAGCTCTGGATTCTTAATTCACGGCATCTGTAGTTCCTTTTCCCATATAAGGCAACATATTCACAGGTTCTGGGGATTAGGCTGTGG
The DNA here is from genome assembly GCF_001458135.2 of Marmota marmota marmota. Lineage (NCBI taxonomy): Eukaryota > Metazoa > Chordata > Mammalia > Rodentia > Sciuridae > Marmota > Marmota marmota. The sequence continues at coordinate 11,728,738 of NW_026000101.1, read as the reverse complement.
ATGGCTTAAGGGACCATTATTCAGCCTACCAGAGGAGGTCAGTACTGTGTCTGTTTTAGTTATCAGTCCTCCATCAGAATTTTATGGACTTGTATATGAATCCCAAGGAGAGGGTCTTGCAAGAGGGGGCTTAAATTCAGAAGCCTCTAAGCGTCAGGGAGGTCGTGGCAACAGAGAAGCAGAGTGTCAAACAACAGGAAGAGGTGGAGACTACATCTGAACTGGAGATTTCGTGCCAGTCTACACGGGGATAAGCCATGACCTCAACTTCAGCCAACTCAGTTATGAGGTGAGAATATAGGCAATGCTACCAGATTTTTGTCTTTCAGGAGAAGCCTGGAAATGAGGACTTAATCCAGTACCATGCTGGTAAATGTTTAATAAGAAAAAGTATGTATGTATGCATTTATGTATACTCATGTATGGAACATTATAAATTTTACTGATATAAAGAATACATAATAGCATAAAATTTGTAAATACTCCTTAAATTTAAAATGTTCTGCCTGAGTTTCTTCCTAAATTCACTATCAGTTTTTATAATTCTATCACCAAAAATAGGGTCTTATCACCAGATAGGAATAAAAGCTTGATTATGAATGTAGTTCTGACATAGTCTTTGTTGTTTCACTTTCACTAGGAAAATATCAACCAACATTCAAATGATAAGTACAGTCATTCTTTTCAAAAGAATGACTTCTTTTCTTTTGAACTGAATAATAGTTTCCAAATTGTGGAAGAATATTAATATCAGATTTCATATAAAATATGTGATGTGCTGAAGAAGTACTTGCAAGAGACAAATGTGATATGCAATTGCATTCTATGATATGGTAGTTCTACCCTAGAACTACAATAGATACAAATAACCTCAAGATCATAGTAAATTGCAATAATTAGCAAGTGATGCATTTTGAATATTACCTTAAATTTTTTTAACAGTTGTATTGAGATATAATTTATGTGCCAGAAAACTCACCCTCCACACATTTTAGCTGTTCAATTCAATGAATTTTAGTATATTTACTGAGTTGTTTAGTCATCACCACCATCTAATTATGGCCTTTGTTTTTAATAGAATGTATTTAGGTGCATGTTTATATAATTTGTTTTAATAAAAGCTATACTTAACAGCAACTCACAAAATTCTTGGAAGTTTGAACATTTGGTTCTTGCAAGTAGTTCGTTAGCACATCACGAAATTTATAGGCAATCTAATTTTAAGATGTTGGCTCAACATTAAAAACAAAACAACACAACACCCCAAACATGGCTGGTCTAAGAAATACCTTCAACATATGTCTGGCTGATGGCTCATCATTTTGTGGTCTCTAACAGGGGCAGTGAGCAGTGAGAGTAGCTGTAGTGCAAGAAACCTCTCTGGGAGTTTGGACCCTGAGATAACTTTGCTTCTGAGGCCTCCTGCCTGAGTGTGGCACCAGGAAGTATATGGGATTCTCCCTCTTCAATGCACAGAATTGGGGGCAGCAGGGGATCTGCTGGGCCAGGTCTCTGTGGAAGAGGATGGGAGAAGCAGAGTCTGTGGCAGAGGGTCTTCATGCAGCTTCTCACTGGAGACCCTGGAGGAGGCAGAGCAGGAGAGGAGGAAAGCTAGAAGCCTCTGTGAGATCTTGCAATAGGGAATCTCGAAATAGCTGGAGAGACTTATAGGGATGATTCTAGAGGCCCTGAAATCCTCAGTGAGGGTGTTAAAAGTCTCATCAAATCTGGAAGTGACCATATATAGGGTGACCATGTGTTTTACATCCCAGACTGGGATGCTTTTGAGTGTAAGAGAGTGTCATTAACAAAACATCCAGGTTATCAGGTGTAAATTGGGATTGTTCTGAACAAACCAGATTTGTGCTCATTCTGCTTATAAGTATTCAGTGCTCCTTCAAGAGGACAGGCTTTATCCTACGAGGAACATTGTATATCAGAATTCTGTGCCAGGAATTTAGTGTAGTTCTTTCTCTGTGGCTCACATGTGGCTGGCTTGTTTCCTCTACCTCGAAGCCCATCCCATATAATATTGAAGGTCACAGAGGTACCAGGAGCATGTGGTAGTAAAGCCTTGCACAGGGCCTGGCACAGAAGTTGTTGTATTTATTGACTGTCTGCTCAAAAGGACACATGTGTCCTGACCTTTGTCTGTTAGCCTTTCTAAGGTATTCTGCAAATTTCTAGCGCAAAGCAGCTAGAAGCTTCCGTGTGTGTGTGTGTGTGTGTGTGTGTGTGCACACGCGCACGTACGTGCGTGCGTGTGCTACCTGTATGCATAGATTCCAGGGAGGATGGAGTCCCTCTCCAGGCTGTGGCCATACCTGTTGTTCCCTCCCTCCTGTGACTCCTGAGAGGGGGGATGAAATTGCACCCCCACATGACCAGGCTTCCAATGTTAGGAATTACTTTGCTGCTTTGCTCCTGGAGACTCTGAGCTCAGACCTGTTTTTGTGGCCCATGTGCTGGGTAGAAGGGCTGCCTGGGGGAGAAGGGCTGCCTGAGAGAGAGGGGAAGTGTTGAAGCAAAGGGCCATAAAGTAGCGCCCTTCAGTCACAGTCTAACTGTCCACATGATGCCGGGAAGCCTGCGGCACAGGCGCCATATTTTCTGAGTCTACTCTTGTCAGTTAATATGACACAGATGTTGCTGAATATTTTATGATGAGCTTGCCCCAGGAGTCCCTAAATGTTTTATAATTTCTGGGTAAAGAAAGCAAGCATGTGTGCTCTTAGCAGAAAGCTCAAAGTCATTTTGATGCAGAAGATAGGAGACATTCCTTCTTCTCACAATCATACTTTTGAAAGAAGATAATAGCCATAAAGGTTAACGCTTCAGTTCAATGAGAATCATGTGAGCACCAGAACATAGTAAGATCTGACTGCAAGGGTGGAGGCTAATTTCAGGGCCACTATAATGATTTCATGACTTCAATTTGGACGTTATCAATCCTGAAAATTAGGGTTGATGTTTCTGGATTATTATGGATTGAAACCTTTTTGGATTGATCCTCTTAGGAAGCCGGAGTGTTTTCTTTGTGATGTCAGGGGTTGGGGGCGGGGGCTGCCCAGCTCTTTGTTTATAAGGGACAGATTCATCTCAAGATTAGGCTTGGTTAGTACAAGAAGTCAATCTTCCTGTGCTGTTCTTAACCCACATCCACATTTTCTTACAGCAGAGGGCGCTCTACAGACAGCAATGTTATAGCTCACCCATAGTTACCGATAAAGTGATCAGAGGGGTTGTGCATGGACCTTTGAATTACCTCTTCACACACCTCAGTGAGCTCAGAGTGGAAGCTAGCCCTCGGTCTGGGTGGGAGACAAGATATAATTAGGGAGCCCCGTGGCTTGCAGTTCTAGAACGTGGCGCAGTGCTCCCCAGTGCGATGCTACCATGTATACTGTTCCTTCCTCTTTCTGTTTTGCCTTTGTGTCTTTCTTTGTTTTCAAAGTACACCTTAAGCTGAGATGTCTAAGTAGAGAGAAAGAAGGGGACATTAGCTGTTGCTATCCCTGTGTCAAAACATCATAGATTTTTTTTTTCTTGAAAGACTGGGAAAGATTCTTTGAGGTTCTTTAATTTCAAACCCAAATGCTTTTAGGACTAGGTTGGTATCATGAATGTGTGAGGAGGACCAGGCCACATAGAGAGCACATGCCCCATCTACGCGTGATTAAAGCCAGCTTTTGGAGAAATACTGAACATTCATCTGTGGCTTTCAATTTGCCACTTTTGCAATCTCCTTGGTTTACAGGTGAAGAAACAGAGAGGGAGCTAGGAATGTAGTATACAGCAGGGCAGGGACCCAGGTCCAATCTTCATAGCACACTGCAGAACTTTGGCACATTTTCCTTTTAAGTTCTGTTGCATTGATTTCAGATGATAATGATGATTAACATTTATACATTTTCAATTAGCAAAAAAAAAAAAAAAGCATTTTATAATCTACAGATCAGGGAGGGGCTAGAGAAAGATGTATCTCACTTCCTGTGTTAGACTCCTGTCTGCAGTGACAAGAGAATCTTGTTAGTCTTCCTGAAGTGCTCCTGCCATGGCACACGTCTTGGCTCCAGTGACTTTCTAGTCTGAGACCAAGCGGGGGTCACGTGACTCCCTGCCCATCTTCCCTCTCAGTTCCCACTCAGTATTCAGCAAAGGCTCTGGTGTCTGATTTATGGAGTTCCCTCTCTCGCTGCTGGGTTGATTTTACTCCTTGAGGATTTCTAAAACTATAAACATCTTCCCCAGCTCTCTTTTTTTAGAGGAAAGGGGTTTATTCACCCAGATAAAAGCAGACACAGCAACGTCAAAGGTATCCTTCTATGTGGCAGACATGGAGGCTGAACCCTTCATCTCTGACTGTGCTGGCTGGGTGCTAAAGACATCCTTGTTGGGAGAGAGAGAAGGCTTTGTTCTGATACATGGCCTCCCCAGGCCCATTGACTTACTTCAAGGACCATGGACCAGCCTAAGGGATGGATGACACATGAATTTGCTTTTGGTTTTTCCCAAAGGGAGCTGCTCCTAACTCTGAGTTTCTGTGCACCTCAAGAGACAATAAAAAAAAAAAATAGCTGTTTGTTTCCTGGCCAAGACACTGACTGTTGTGGATAAAGAATTACACACATCATGCCATCAATAGGAGTGCAGGAAAGGTAGCAGAAATATTAAGGGGAGAGGAGAGTGTGGTGTGTTGGGTAATGTCATCTCTGAAAATGGTACTGGTTTGGAGAGGAGAGGCTGATAGCAAGGATGTCCATTATCACCAAGACAACTCCCCTTAGCCCTACAATAAAAGCATCTCACAGTAGAAGGGAGATTTCCCCCTTAGCTCCTGGACACTTAGCGCCCCTCTGTCTTGTCATTATGCTATGGTGATTGACTGAGGCTTATGAGATGCAGGCAGCTTCCCTGCAGGATGCTAAGGGGCCAGGGTGTCTGCATGCTGTGGTCAGGGACAGAGCAACTCCTGTGAAAGCAGGCTAGTCTCTCTGTAAGGTAACCTGCTTAACTGAAATTTTTCACTGTGAGAGACTGATTTGAAGAAATAGATATTTACAATGAAGGAAAAAATGTAAATTAAAAAGAAAAGTAAAATCATAAGAATGGAGGAATGGTAAATTTTTTTTCACTATAAAAAGAGAAAGGATAAACTGTAGGTTTATTTTAAATAGCGATATTTCCCCATAATTTAAAAAAGTGTCTCCCTGTATATACAACTTTTAAAAACACATTTTATTTATATGTTATTTATACTCTTTTTAGCACTCATTTTAAATATGAAGCAGATTTTTAAGGTACCTAGAAACCTAAGTTGTCTTTAAAGATGAGAAATCTCATTTTTATGAAGACCTACCTTCCATTCTGTTCTGATTTCCTGGTTATCATCATTATCACTAAACTGTGATTTGTTATATGTCATGGTCACAAATTTGGCTTGTGTCCACAATTTATTGAATTTGCATTTGGACACTACAGTTTTGTATTCCTGTGTCCTTATGTGTCTAACACTATGACATTGACCAAGGGGGGCAGGAGTTACCTTCCTCAGTCCAGTTCTTAGAAAAGCCTCTATATTCAAAAGGAGTTAACGAGAACGTGGCATTACATTTCTGCTTCAAAACAGTTTCAATAAGAAATGAATCCATTAAACAATCTGCAAGGAAAGCCATCTCTCTTAAGGGTTTCTATGTTCATGAAATTCCCAAAATGTGCAATTTTTCTTGGGTAGTTTAATTTCTGCTGCAGATGTCCATCCAATTTGCTTTTGATTTATCATAGACTTTAATTTATAGTGCTGGTACAGATTTGCAAAGAGATAATATTTTTTTCCTCACTTTATTCCGATTTCAATGAATAATTGGTCTTACCCATTATTATTAAATTTATCTTTGGATGGTAATGATTTTGAGCAATGACTAGTTTCACAAAGTTCTTTTCCAGCTGTCACCTGGATACTTTTTGTGCCAATGTTACTTTACATTTATCTTAATAAAAAAATTAGTCTTAAGATGTTGAGCCACCCCCGCCCCCCACTGCACTAAATTGCAAAATACAACTTATGAGTCCCTGAGAAACTTGTTGACCTTTATAAGAGTCAGAGTATACAGTGGAAATATACTCCCCTGCTTACTTCAGGAGAAGGTAGTAGAGTCTAATGGTTGAGAGATGATCACTAGGTCAGACATACAGTGTTCACGTCTTAGCTCGGCTAAGTCCCATAATATTTCTGAGCCTCAGAAACTGTGGGTAAATTAATAATAAGGTCATTGGGAAGATGAAATCCAACCACATATTTTCTGTGCTTAGTATAATGCTGGGCATATTGTGATTTCTAAAATCAATTGTGGCATATTTATGTATCTATAGATACATATTTGTAGAGGCCAAGTACAATATACATAAAATGGCTTATATGAGGTAAAGAGCTATTTAGATATGTTGGCATTATTATTTGAGCATTCGTGTATTTTTTTTGGGGGGGTAGCGGGGCTGGACTTTGCACTGTAAACCTCCTGGGGACCTGAATGAAGCAACCACTGAGCCTCAGGTGTCCATAGGAAGGTTAACCCTATACATCTCCTTTCTCTGGTCCCAAAGAGCACCTGCCATCTACTGAGTTGCTAATGTATTCTAGGTCCTGCTCCATGGTACTATATTCCAGTGCTTTGCCTAATGTGTTCCCTCACAACAATTCTCCAAGTTGTATTTGGCAATTTACTGATGAAGAAAGTGAGCTTGGCAAACTTAATTAACCTTTTTTATTTAAGGCAGTATAGCTGATACATTAGGGATTTAAAGCCAGAAGCCATGTTTGATCTGGTGTAAGAGTATGTGGGGATTTCACTATGCAATGCTTCCTAGTGGGAGTCAACGTCAGTTCTGACCCAGACAGACTCATACCTTGGCCTGTGGCTACCATTCCCATGTTGTGTCCTTAGGTAAGTTGGCTGGAGTTTAGGCTTCTTCATATGGCAGTAACATCACCTCCCCACAGAGATGTTGTATTAATCAATAAAGCACATAATGTGTGATAATGAGTATATATTTTGTGTCCTCTGCTGGTACTTTCGTCTCCCAAGGGGGAGCTGGAGACCTGCTCCTTCTTCAGGCCAGCAGGGGGCAGTAGAGACCACAAAGGATACCACCAGAGAGAATCTCCTTATTCACCTCCCTGATGGGTCCGTCCTTCATAATTGCTAGGAATTGGAATCAGATTGGGTTCTTGGTGGTCTCTCTTTCTGGCATTTAGAAGAAAAAGAACTAAATACCTGATGTTACGTATTATAGGCAAAAGCATCACAAAAATAGTGATCGTTAGTGTTTGCCTAAGATTCTGAATAGGTGGTTTTATGTTAGGAGGGAAGCCATTCACAGTTGGCCCATGTTAGTGGTTTCATTAACTTCATAAAAACATTAATATCATTGAGAAAACAGAAGAATACCTCCAGCTCCTCCATTAGACCAATTAGCAGAGCACTGCTGCACAAAGGAGATCGGTGCACACCTTTCTATGCTCCTGCTAGCAGCCACTGTCACCCCATTAGATGCCACTCACTGTAGTCATTAAAGTGGCCTCATTTGTGATATGAAGCCATCACTTCCAAAATAGGTTGCTTTCAAAAAATGAATATTGGTAAGTGATAATGATGACAAATTAACACAAGACGATAAAGTAACTGCAAATGCAGATTGGACCAAACATTGAGAGAGGGTGTGGGGGTAGTCTATCCCCATAGCTTTGTTTGCTTTCTTGATTTCCTGCAACAAGCCTATGAAATCCTTGTTATTCTGATTTTTGCTCTGGGTTCTCTGGCTCTGTTCCCACTTTCTGTCATGAGTTCCTGCAAAGTCCTGTCTGTTTTTCCTTTGGCCCCCTACCTTCTGCTCTCCTGTCCCCTTATGTCAGGGTCAGTTACTCCCACTGGCTGTGATCCCCTCTGCTCTGTCATGTGTCTACTGTTTCTGCTGTTTATTTCTTTGGGTGCTCTCCAGCTTGGGAGATACTACACTTCTGGTGTTTAATTTTCATGTGTGTGTGCCTGTTTGTTTTTTTCCAACCTGGATCTCTGGGCTTGTGGTCTGGTTTTTGAACTGTCTACCAAGTTTTAAACTAATACTTTTTTTTTTGGTGCTGGGAATGGAACTCAAGACTTTGTGCATGTTAAGCATGCACCCTACCACTGAGCCTCACACCTAAGCCCAGTACTTTTGTTTGATTCTGTGTTAGTTTATAGAAGCTGCCATAGCACAGTACAACCAACCAGGTTGGCTTAGACAGCAGAAATTTATTTTCTGGAGGCCAGAAGTCTGAAATCAAGGTGTCCTCAGGGGCATGGTTGGTTCCTTCCATGACTGTGAGGGAAGAATATATTCCAGGGCTCTCCCTTCACTTCTAGTTGCCCCAGGAATTCCTTGGCATATAGCCAGCATTTTCCCTGTGTCCTCACATTGTCTGCCCTCTTTAAACTTCCATGTCCAAAATGTTCCCTTTCATAATGACATCAGTCAAATTGGATTTGGGTCCTTCCCTAATGACCCTCACCTTAACTTGATCATCTGCAAAGATGCTATTTTCAAATATGGTCACACTTACAAGTTCTGGGGTTAGGACTTCATATTTTGGGGCACACAATTTAACATAACAGATTTCTCACCTGGTGACATCTCAAGGGTACAAAGCTTTCCATAGCACCTTCTATTTTTCAAGAGGGAATTCACACAGTATCCAAAAGTTGCTAGCTCATGTTCCTCTCTCACCTCATCAAAAAGAGCTCAGAGCTCAGACTAACGTCTTATGTTTTCTCCTTAAAGTGAATGGCTATGTATTCGTTCTGAAAAGTGAAAACAAAACAAAACAAAACAAAACAACAACAACAACAAAAAAAAACCATCAGCATCGGTACTCATTTGAAATCAATAATGTCTTAAGCCATCCAGAGCTTTTGTCCCTATAACCTATTTGCTGGAAGAAAATGCATTATTAACTGTGATGGGGCAGCATCCTCCTGATCATATGTTGCAACATTTTGTTTGTTACCTTTGAAAGGACTGGAGACCCCCTGAATAATCCCATGGAGGTTGGATAATCTTAGAATGCGTCTTAGCACCAGGGAGTCAATCAGAATAAGGTTGTTTGGCACAATCCACAGGGACCACCTCTAGATAGTCAAAGCAGCAGAATGAACCGAGCAGGAGATATAAAACCAGTGGAGGATTGAGCCAGTTTCCATGTTAAATTGAATCACGGTTTAATCTTGGCTGACGAGGTGTTGTTGGAGTGGCCTGCGTCATTTTTTCATTTTGTTCAATTTATGAACCATCTGTGTGTCCTTCCAGCTGTTGTGAATATCCTGTGGCCTTTCACTCCTTGGAATGAGAGTCCCCCCCCAACCCCCCAAAAAAAAAAATCAAAAGCCACAGCAGAGGCAGTAGCCTCTTCCTGTGTGGTGCAGATACATGCAAAGTTTCAGTTCTTTATTGAAAGTGGTGCCTTTGTGTTAGTGGCTCTCAGTCCTGGAGACACTGTTGCAGATTCTGTTGCAGTTGGTTTAGGGTGAGCCTGGGCACCAGAGCTGCTCTGGGCAGTATGGACATTTTAACTATATGAATTCTTCCAATTCATGAACATGGGAAATCTTTCCTCAAAAGACTAAAAATGGAATTGCTGCAGGTCCAGCTGTCTTACGCATGGTTGTGTATCCAAAGGAAATGAAGTCAGCATCAAAAGGGGTACTGCATGCCCCTGTTCATTAGCACTGTTCACAATAGCCAAGGCAGGACTCAGCCTAGATGCCTGTCAGTACCTGAGCAGATAAAGGAAATATGGTGTAAATTACAAAGGTGTACTCTCCAGCCATAAAGAAGAATAAAATCCTGTCATTAGCAGCAAAATGGAGAGAACTGGAGGACAACATGTTCAGCAAAACAAGCCAGATGAGTATTGTATGTTCTCTCTCATGATGTAAAACAACGACAATAAAAAAGTCAACGTGGAAGTTGGAAAGTGATTCCTAGGACTGGGGAAGGGACTGCAAGGGTGCAGGAGGAGGGAGGGCAAGGGTGGAAGAAGGGTCGGTAGATGTGATCAATGCAGGATCTATGCATGTGTGGGAATAGGTTTGTGAATCCATTCATTTGTAAATTGATACGTATTAATTAAAAGGCTTTGTCATTCCAATGTGTACTCATGTTGAGAACCACTGTCTTCTACTTTTTGGCTTGTTTGATTTGAAAGAAAGAAAGAAAAAAAGCCTTATTAGGGGACTCTTGGGAGTGTAAGGTCTGTCCAAATCCCAAGAGGCCACACAGTCCCCTCTACAACCCCCATCCTCAGCTGGGCACATTCAGGAGCAGAAATCCCACCCCAGCATTGCATCCTGGTGTGGGCACAGGGAAAACACGTGCTGCTGACTGCCCACACTTTGAGTCTGTCAGGTACCTGACTCTCTGGACACTGGGTTATCAGTTCCTGGTGAGATTGCCTTCTGCTTTAAAAATTTTTTTTTTTTTAATTTGTTAGTTGTATATGACAATAGAATGCATTTTGGCATATTGTACACAAATGGAACACAATTTCTCATTCCTCTGGATGTACATGATGCAGATCACACTAGTTGTGCAATCATACATGGATCTGGGGAAATAATGTCCATCTCATTCTACTGTCCTTCCCACCACTCCCCTCCCTTCACTCCCCTCTGCCCAATCTCAAGTTCCTCCATTCTTCCCTAGTCCACCCCACTATTATGGATTAGCATCCACTTATCAGAGAAAACAGTCAGCCTTTGTTTTTTTCGGGATTGGCTTATTTTGCTTAGCAAGATACTCTCCAGATCCATTCATTTACAGGCAAAAATCATAACATCATTTTTATGGCTGAGTAATACTCCACTGTGTATATATACTACATTTTCTTTATTCATTCATCTGTTGAAGGACACCTACACTGGTTCCATAGCTTAGCTATTGTGAATTGGGCCACTATAAACATTGATGTGGCTGTGTCTCTGTAGCATTCTGATTTTAAGTCCTTTGGGTATAAACCGAGGAGTGGATAACTGGGTCAAACAGTGGTTCCATTTCAGGTTTTCTGAGGAATCTCCATACTGTTTTCCAGAGTGGTTGTATCAATTTGGAGTCCCACCAGCAATGTATGAGTGTGCCTTTTCCCCACATCCTCACCAACACTTATTGTTGCTTATATTCTTGATAATTGCCATCTGACTGGAGTGAGATGAAATGTTAGAGAAGTTTTGACTTGAATTGCTCTACTTAAATTGTCTTCTACTTCCTGTCCTGTTGGCTGGGCTCTTGCCTTTGGATTGATGGCATTAAGCCCTTTCCTTACCTGGAAAGCAGAACAGGAGCTCCCTTCCCTGAGGTGTTGTGAAATGAGGATGACTTTGAGCACAACTGATATACCATGGGGTCAGTGGTGGCTGTCTGGGTAAAACATCCTTATTTGTAGCATTTGTTGATTTTTGTGGCGTAAATGCTTCCTCTGCGGCTGATTTGAGGCTATCAGCACAATGACTGTGAACTTGGAGTTGGTAAGAGAAGAGCAACATTGGCTCTTCTGAGTCATCAGGAAAATGAAAGACTTCACAGAACTTAACTTTCTCACTCCTCTCCACATTTGCCAGTTCTTTGTTGTGAATTGGGTTTTAAATGATGAAGTTAGGTGTGGTGGCACACACCTGTCATCCAGTGACTTGGGAGGCTGAGGCGGGAGGATCACAAGTAAGAGAGGCTAGCTCCAGCAATTTAGCTCAGCACCTTAGAGAGACCCTGTCTCAAAATAAAAAAATAAAAAGGGATGAGGATGTGGCTCAGTGGTTAAGCATCCCTGGGTTCAATGCCCAGTAAACCCCTCAATTAAGATAATTAGACAACTCTTATTTTTACATTGGGTAATGTATAATCCCTTCATAATAATTTGACATTTGCATTCAATTTTATGTCTATTAATTTATTAATATTATTAATTTTTATGTATTTCACTAATCACCACATCCTTGGTTTCATCTTTTGTGTATATTTTAGATTTTTTAAAATGAAGAGTACAGAGTCTTCAGATGAATGAAATTTCTTTTTTTTCTTTTTTTTTGCTGTTGAAGATTAGAAAAAAAAAAACAAACCTATTTGCGTAGGTACAATTCCAGGTCACTTCTTTCCCCCTCAAAATTCAGTTGATAAAGATTGAGACCACCTGATACTTGTTCCTTTTCTGATCACCTTTTTTTTTTCCCCCTGATTAGATTGCTGCATTTCCCCCCCACTCATATTGAAATTCAAAATTGTATTTGGGTTACAACTGAATAATTTTGCCTAGTACTCCTTTAGACTTTGACATTTGCAAAATGAATTCTTCATCTTAATATATTTTCTTCTAATTTTAAGTTATTTCTTCTTTGGTTTGCTTATGACATGACTTCTACAGATATAAAAACTGTCCTGTATTTCTCCAGACATCTTTTCCTTCTTTCATCAAATTAGCCTGTTAGCCGAGCGTGGTGGCTCATACCTGTAATTCCAGCAGCATGGGAGGCTGAGATAGGAGGATCGCAAGTTCAAAGCCAGCTTCAGTAACTTAGTGACCCTCTCTTGAAACAAAAAGTAAAATAAAATAAAATAAAATAAAATAAAGGTCTGGGAATGTTGTCAGTCGTGAGTGCCCCTGAATTCAATCCCTAGTACTGAAAAAAAGAAAAAAAAAGCCTTTTAATCAATATTTTCTGCATTTCAGTGAGGATACTTTGAGCTTGACTTCTGTACTCTGCTTACCTATTAGGAAGGAGCCAGGTATTCACTACATCCATTGTAGTGTTTTTAAAATTTGCTCTTTTTAGTTAGACATGACAGTAGAGTATATTTTGACATATTTATACAGAGTACATCTTATTCTAATTAAGAACCAAGTCTTGTGGTTGTTATATGATGTAGCGATTCACTGGTATATTCACATACGTATATAAGAAAGTTATGACAGATTCATTCCATTGTCTTTCCTATTCCTTTTCCTCCTCCCTTCTCTTTATTCCCCTTTGTCTAATTTACTGAAGTTCTATTCTTCCCCCACCCTTGCTGTGTGTTAACATCCACAAATCATAGAGAATATTCAACCTTTGGTTTTTTGGGGTTGGCTTATTTTGATTAGCATGATATTCTCCAGATCCATCCATTTACTGGCAAAAGTCATAAATTCATTCCTTTTTATGGCTGTGTAATATTCCACTGTGTTTATATACTACATTTTCTTTATCCATTCATCTGTTGAAGAACACCTAGGTTGGTTCCATAGCTTTGCTATTGTGAATTGAACATTGATGTGGCTGCCTCACTGTAGTATGCTGATTTTAAGTCCTTTGGGTATGTATTAAGGAGTGGGATAACTGGTGATTTCATTTCAGGTTTTCTGAGAAATCTCCATAATGCTTTCCAGAGCGGTTGAACCAACTTGTAGTTCCACCAACAATGTATGACACAAGGATCCACATTCTCACCAAAGTTTATTTTTACTTGTATTCTTGATTGTTGCCATCTGACTGGAGTGAGATGGAATCTCGGTGTAGTTTTAATTTGCATTTCTCTATCTGCTAGATATATTGAACATTTTTCCCCATATATTTGTTGACCATTTGTATTTATTCTTCTGTGAAGTATATGTTCAGTTTCTTTGCTCATTTATTTATTTATTTATTTATTTATTTGGTGTTAAGTTTTTTGAGTTATCTGTATATCCTGGAGATTAATGCTCTATCTGAGGTGCAGGTGGCAAAGATTTTCTCCCATTTTTTGGCTCTCTGTTCACATTCTTGGCTGTTTCCTTTTCTGTGAAGAAACTTTTAAATTTGATACCATCTCACTTTTTGATTCTTGATTTTTACTTCTTGTGATTTAGGAGTCTTGTTGAGGAAGTCAGTTCCTAAGCCGACAGGATGGTCCTACATTTTCTTCTTGTAGATGTAGGGTTTCTGGTCTAATGTGTAGGTCTTTGATCCACTTTGAGTTTTGTGCAGGGTGAGAGATAGGGGTTAAATTTCATTCTGCTGCATATGGATTTCCAGTTTTCCCAGCACCATTTGTTGAAGAGGCTATCTTTTCTCCAATGTATGTTTATGGCACCTTTGTCTAGTATGAGGTCACTGTATTTATGTGAGTTTGTCTCTGTGTCTTCTATTCTGTTCTAGGGGTCTGCATGTCTGTTTTGGTGCCAATACCATGCCCTTTTGTTACTATAGCTCTGTAGTACCATTTAAGGTCTGGTATTGTAATGCCTCCTGCTTCAGTCTTCTTGCTAAGGATTGTTTTGGCTACTCTGGGCCCCTTATTTTTCCAAATGAATTTCATGACTACTTTTTCTATTTTTTACTATGTGTTCATTGTGTGTGTGTGTGTGTATTTTTTCTGATGTCAGATTATTATATCTTCATGGCAACTTATTGAGGTCTCACGTTTGTGTCCTCTCCCCTCCACACTTCTTTGACAATGCATGTTAGGAAACCTGTAATGTCTTCTCCTATTTCTGGTTGTCTCTGATCTGCAGATACGCGTTTGTTTTGGATCCTCAGATCCCCCTTTCGTTGGAATTGCTTTGTTGCTTTCTGTGTTTGATGATTTTTTTTTTAGCCTGTTTATTTGTCTCCCAGGATTGTCTGTCCTCCTCCTAGTTGAAATGCGCCTGCTGAAGGGAATGTGGATCCTTGTGTCCATATTTCAGGCATATTAAAGAAGGGAAAAGGAAAAGTAGGTTGTCTGGAGTCTTCGACTTGCCAACTAGTTCAGAGGTCTAGCATCCTGCTGGGAAAAAACTGGGAACGAATTCCAACGTTTATTTTCATGTTTGCCAAGGCAATCAGAGTTCCACGACGGCAGTGCTGCTTTTTCTGGTGTGCGGGGTTGCTCTCAAAGTGACCTGGCCACGGCAGTGCTCTCCGGCTAGGTCAGGGATGGCAGTCTCCTCTGAATGTGCGCTGGGAGTGAGATCCTCCTGGCCTCCTTGATTGGTGTGACCTCTAGCACCCGTGCGATTTCCAAAGGTTCAGGGGGGAGTTTAATGTGACGCTCGATGGCCTCACATACAGCCCTTGCCTCCCTCGATTCCTTGTCCCTTGCAGTGAGTTATACCGAGTTCTTTTCTACTTATTTGCTAGGTGAATTTGACTAACACAGGGCCATCCTCTCCTTCCACCCAGTTCTCTCTGCAGGATGGTTTGCAATGTGTCAAATATGATGTCACATACTTCTCCTATTTAAAGTTTTTGATGATACCTGAAATTGACACTGGGAATGGGACACAAGATGATTTCCGTCTTATCTGGAAATCTCACGCAGAAGACTAAACACTGAATGCCTGGATTTTCAAGGTGGCAGTTCATGCTGCTCAGAGGTAGATGCCTGTCTCTTGCCTACACCTGCTTCCTCAGCAGGTCAATATCTGCTGGTTTCTCAGGTTGGACTGGTGGATCCTGCTTTTGCAACAGCATAACCAATATAACTTTATTAGTTCAGGGCACAGATATGGTCATATCACCTTTATTTGGTTAAATTTTAAAAGACCCAGTTACCCTCGTAAGAGTATGTCCAGTGTTTGCCTTGAGGCCTCCCACTTAAAAATTTCCAAGAATCCTAAAACTTACCACGTCCAAACTGAAGAGAGGGTTATTTCTCCTTGAATTGTCAGAATCAGAGGGAAAGGGGAAGCCTGGTCATTGCTTCATGTAACTCATGGCACTGCTGTCGAAACTGATCATGTAGTGTCCTGTGGATGCTGGTGATCCCTTTGCAATATGATGAATGTTCAGGTTCCTGCACAGACCACTGCAGTGCCTTACACTGGACTCTCAAGATCACTATTTCTCCAGTCCATATTCAAACATCTTCCAAACACTGTGCTGGGATGGCTGAGTCCCAAGAGACTTCTATTATCAGTATGCATTGTGCTATTAAGCAGGCCTTCTGACTCCCAAATCCCAGGCTCTTGAGCCCACATCACTGACTTAGCTTACCTGTTTCCACCGGTAAGTTTATTTCAGAGGCCTTGCCTTTCTTTACTTTGATCCATCACCACAATTAGGACTGAGACTTTTCTGGACCATCTAGGTCTATCTTCATTTTCTTCCTGACTTTGAATCAGGGAGCAGGGTTTGGAGGGATCAGACCCTTGCCTCATGGAATATTCAGTATGCAAAAGGGTCTATCTCCCCCTTCCAAACCAGCTGTACTTGCCAATGGGGATCACGAGAGGCCTAATATGGTGCAGCAGGGTAAGGCACAAATATTTCTATTATTGTCTCTGCCAGAGCAAAGATGCATGTTCATCCTTCATAAGAGACAACACTCAAATCTTTGAAGAGCAAATATCTATTTCAAGATGCTACTCTGTTCTTGCTTATAGTAAAAAAGCAGCTGTCAGAGGTGGTTAATACAAAAGCAAATGTAATTCTTGCTTTCTTGGCGTTCTGTCCCATCATGTCCTATGAAGAGAGAACATGAGTCACATGGCTATATAGAGTCACAGTTTCAGAAAAGGCAAATAGGGAAGTGGTAGAGTCAGAATTTGACTCTATGTCCCTGACTCTGAAGCCAGTGTCTATCCAGTCAATTGATAGTTGTCACTGGCTACCTGCTGTGTTCCAGACACTGTGCTTGGTAGGTTCTGGGGTCCATGGATAAGGAGACGTGGTCCAATAGAGGAGGTTAAACCACGAGAAAGTGTTCTGTGCAATCTTAAAGGTCTGAATGAGGTGCAGCAGGATCCTATGAGAGAGGGCCCTCGAGGAAGGATTTCCACTGAGTCTTGAAGGAAGAATTGGGTGAGGCACACAGAAAAAAACTAGGGTCCTACCAGGAAGCAGCAACTTCAGAGATTTCTGGTTACCATAACATGCTTCTTCATGTTGGGGTAGAGAACTGCTGGACAGAAACTTTCTAAGTGGTCCTATTTTTTCATCATTTCCAAAGAAATCATCTTCATTGAGGTATAATTGATATATAAAAAGTTGCATGTGTTTGATGTGTACAATTTGGTGAGTTTGGACATAGGCATATGCCTCTGGAACCATCATCACAATTAAGATATTTAACATGTCCATCACCTACAACACTTCCCTGTGCCTTCTTTTTGTGGTAAGAATACTGACAGGAGATCTGCCCTCCTAGCAAAAATTTTAAGTGCACTATGCAGCATTGTTAATTATAGGACCTATGCTGTACATGTGAAGATCTCTAGCACCTATTTATCTTGCATAGTTGAAACTCTGTACCCATTAAATAGCTCCTATTTCTGCCTTCTCTCAGCCTCTGGGGACCACCATCTCCTTGCTGCTTCTATGGCTTCTGTATTCAACTATTTTAGATATATAAGTGCGGTCATGCAGTATTACTTCATATGGATATGTTTATACTTGATAGAAACCAAATTGTTTTCATTTGTTTATTTTTTATGGATTCTACTTCTCTATGACACCATCATAAAAGCATGGAAGATCATTTGCTCTAATTCAGTCCCCAGCACTTACCCTTTCTTCCTCCTCCCTCCCCCATTCCTTTTCTCTACTCTATCTTATTCTGCAATTGATTTACAGTTTTTTAAAGTTAGTGTCTTGTGGATATACTTGATGTTGAGATCAGCTGCGGTATATCCTTGTATGCACATACGAAAGTTTGGTCAGATTCATTCCACTGTTCTTCCCTTTTCCCATCCCTCCTTCCTCCCCGTCAATCCCCTTCATCAATTCTACTGATCTTAGAACCAATTTGTTGTACCTAATTACCTTTTGAACTTATGAGACAAATTAATTTGTGTACAACTAAACTCCAAAGATTCTGTACCCATCACTGCCTGGTTTTTCCATTTCTGTTCTTTAAGTCCCAAAGATCTGCTATAGTAATTTTAACACATTTCTGAGCGATGTCTACAACTGCACTGACGTTGGTTGAGTACACATGTATTAAGCTCTTCAAATCCACGTTCTTATGACAGATGTATTATTATCTTTGTTGGTGGGACAGAGAAGCTGAGGCTCAGAGAGAAACAAGATGTGGATTGCAAACTGCAGCATCCGGAACACAGCTCTGACCGAGCTCATCCAAGGCAGAGCTCTCGCCACCGTACTCTGTGTTGTTGGAAATGTGAGTTATTGGCAGAGGATGCTATTAATTACATGTGTGTGAAAATAAAGGGATATTAGGCAGGTGTGACCATAAAAACTGCTTCTGTTTCAGTAGGTTTAATTATCTCCAGTCTTGGCCTGAATTGGTTGTGAGTGTGCTGATAGAAGGTAATCAAAGAGCCGTATGACCTGGGCAGTTGTAAACGGAAGCCCAGGGTCCCCATCAAGCCAGCACAGAAGTGAAAGCATCCATTGTTTTTAATAGGCCAAATATTTCTCTCTTGTTCCCTAGGAGGCAATTGGAGGAGACATGCTGATAGCTCCCCTTGGGGCATTAACTGGAATCAAATTTGTGAAGTGAAGCTTCAGTTGGCCATTTTTATTCCCAGGCCACAGAAACAGGAAGTGCATGGCAGTTGGAGCAAAGACATTTTCTAGTTCATCAAAGAGCACTAATTGCATTAATGCAATATTTTCATTGTAGTTCTTACTTTGTTGACATGGTAATATATAATTTCAGATAAATTTGTGCTTCTACCATGGTTCTTCTAAGGCAAATCTTTCCTACTGCATGATTGTTTTAATGACCCAATGTAGACATTTCCTTGTGTTTAGGTTAATGAGTCCTCAGCGGCATAATTCTATGATATACACAGTTAGTTTGCACCATCTAGGTGATAAATGCAGCTGCTCTGTCTGTGGGAATAGCAGGCTCTATGTGAGGTATACCCACCTTCAGGAACTTCTGGCCCACATATTTTGAGTGCCTTGATTTTGAAGACAATATTTGAGCAGTCAAAGCAAAAAAAAAAAAAAAAAACCCAAAAAATAAACAAAAACCAAAAAACACCTACTGCATATGCTCCTTGAATATTATTTTCCCAAGGTAAGGAAAAGAGAATTTGAAACATTCCAAATCAGAGAAGAAATCCATGGGCAAGTGGGAATACATTCATTCTGAGAGTTCAGATATATACATGTTTCCTGGAGGATCAATTTGCAGCTGTCAGTCAACCTATAAGAATCCATGTAAACAGAAGTCTGAGAAGAGGAACATGATGGGATTTTAGTGCCTCAGTCCCTTGTGCTTTTCTCATTCACCACTACTTTATGAATTTAATGGAGTCACTCACATACCTGTGAAGTCAAATGAAAGTTCAGTGTATTTTCAATTGAATTATCTAGGCTAACTATTGACATGTGTAATATTTAATTTAATTTATTCCAGCTTATGTAGTTATGGCTGCTCAGTATAAATGAAAGCAATGAATTTGGTTGTGTTTTCAGAGCAGCAGCTTCACCTCGGAATATGAACAATAAATGGAGGTGGTAGCTCTCAAAGGAAAGAAAAAATTTTAAGATGATGATGCTTTTTTGTCATCATAATATGTGTGACTCTTTCATTGAGTCACTACTTGCATATAAAGCTATTAGCGTATTCCTGGTACAGAGTTAAGAGTCTGGGGTCCTGTCACGAGGAAGATGCTCTCTTGCTTTCAAAAAAGTTCACAGTCTTGTATTGAAAGGTTGAATTACTCATCCTCAGTAAATTGAAAAAAGAGTCACAAACTGTTAATGAAGCTAATGAATTAAGGTTCTGTGCGATAAGTCAGTATGTAAAAAAAGAATTGATTACTGTTCTAAGAATAGTTACTATAAATCAATATGTTGAGTCCTCTTTGTTAATGGGAGGAGCTATGGCTAATGTAGCTGCACTTTTAAAACAGGAGTTTTAAACAGTGAGATGGAAGAACCAGGTTTTTGAGCTGTCAGTCTTCTGGCCACTTATTTCCTGCTGTGCCTAACTCAACTTTCCACTTCAGAAGTTGCTTCCCTTAATGGTTCGCATCCTGAATGCATTCATTATGACTCCTTCACCCAGAATTTCTTCTTTAGACTCTTTTTTTGGATTATTAATGCTTCATTCAACTTCTTCCTCCTTAAAGTTTCCCCTACCTTTATCCAGAAATTTCTGCTCATTGAATGCTTTCCCAATCTTTTTCTAGAACTTTTGGCTCATTGGATTCTTGGGACAATGCCAGGACAACTAGCACTTTGTCAATCTCTAGTGTTTCAATAATATCAATGATAACAAGAACAACTTCTACTGTTTATTGGGAACCAATTTTAAAGCCACCTCACCTGCACATACTACTATTATCTTCATGATATAGATGAGAGCACTGAAGCCCAGAGGCCCTTAGCAACTTAATCAAGTTTCTAGAAAGGGGTGGATTTAGAGAGCAAATACACACCACCAGACTCTAGAACATGAGCTCTCATCCACTGTTATTTCTTGATGTGTGGTCTTACGACTATGTGCATTAGAATCACCTATCTTAAAAGTGTAGATTATTAAAATTACCTTAGATCTATTGACTTAGAATCTGTGGGCTTGGGAATCTTCATCTTTAACAGGCTTCCTGAGTGATTCTGACAAATTGCGTTTTGGGAATTCTTGTGCACACTGCTGCTTTTTCATTTTTATATCCAGTTTTCTAATCAGTCTGTAAATTTCTGAGGTCCAAGATTATATTACGTATTTATACCTTCTGTTGGGATTTAGATACAAAGTGCCCCCAAAAGCTCTGTGTTAATGCAGGAGGTGAGATAATTACACCATAAGAACCCTCACCTAATCAGTACATCCTAGTTTGAAAGGACTAAGTGAGTGGGCATGGTGGTGGTGGGGGTGGGTCACTGGGAGTGTATCCTGGAAGGGTTCATCTTCCCTGTAGCCTCTTCCCCTCATTCTCTACTTCCTGTCCATCTGGAGGTCAGCAGTGGTTCTGTACCATGCCCTTCCACCATGATGTTCTGCCTCACCAATGGACTTGGCTGATCATAGACTAATCCTCTGAAACCATGAGCCAAGGTAAGATTTTTCCTCTTGTAAGTTGTTGGGTATTTTGGTCACAGTGATGCGAAGCTAACACAGCGTCTGAATCCTAAAGTGTGCAACAGACATTTAGACATTTATTATATGCTTAATCAATACTGACACTTTTTGACATAGGCAGCAAAACTGAATGTGTTCATGTAACAGTGGAAAGGATTCGTAGGACAGAACTTCGATTTCAAACGTCTGGTCATTGAAGGCCCTGCAGTTAGGACCAATCCATGAGTGCTACTCTGGATTCTTACACTGACTCATCACACTGACCGCATCTCCATTTCCGGCTTCATCTTGCCTTCCTTTGAAGTTAAGGAGTTATTAATATTAAAGAAACAGAGGTATTGCCATAGTTATAATAAATATAAAGTAGAATTTTAAAAGCAACAAGACTAATATACCATTTAGAAGTTTAGGACAATGAAGGCAATTAGCTTATTATCCAAGTGAGATCAAAGGGGGGCCAGAAAGGTCCACTTCTAATCCATTGTGACAAGACTTCCTCATCAACTCAATTAGATGGCTGTTGAGGCCACACAGAAGCTTGTCTGTACCTTCTGACTGCTACCGTCAATTGTGGGGGCAAATCACTAGTGGCCTTGCACTGTTCTGTGATGACAGGGTACTATCCTTGTCCACACTGTCCAGTCAGGTCTTTTAGATTTAGAGATGAGCTATGTAATTTCCTAAGCTTAATTGAAGATTTTAACCCAGATTTTAATATTCCAAATTTAATGTTTTCCCCTTATATCATCCTACTTCCTCTGGATTGCATGTTATTAAGCATATTAGTCAAGGAATAGCCTGGATCATATGCAAATAGGGCCAGTAACCCAGCAGACAGAAGACTTATTCTGATTATATATACATATATACACATGCGTGTGTGTGTGTGTATACACATTTTTTTTGTGTGTGGACTAATCTCCTATGTGGCATTAATTCCTGAAGGATTGCTGATAGTATATTAGCAATTTAAATCCTATCTATTTACTCTCAAAATTATGTCGATCCAAATCTCCATTTTTAATGGAATGTCAACTCTCTCTCTAGGCACTTGTTACTATTATGTCTTTGCAGCTGGTCAATGTCCAATTAATGATTTAGACTTTGTGGAAGCTTATAGGTTAGTGTCCTAAGTGTGCTTCTAATTCTTATGAAAGAACTATTTAAAAATTAGATTTGGAAATAAATAGCAACAAACAAAAAGTATGAAACACCACCTACCATACTCTATTGAGAACAGGAAACATCTAATGTTTATTTGGAGAACCAATGGACTGGAAATAGGTTGTCAGTAGAGTCAGCACCTACACATGTGCCCGTTATTTTCCTAGATAATACATTTGTTACGGTTTTGCCGTGTCATGTCTATCACCTGCCTGTAAATAAGTTTTTAGTTTGCCCTGGCAGGAGCAGCTTAAGCATTGTTAAATATGCGATTAAGTAATCTCTTAAGGAAATACTAAGAAAAGCTTCCCTTCTCCTTAGAGACATCTTAGGATGAGTTAGGTGGTATAAATGGGTTGTTGAAGCCCTTCCAAATAAAAGATGAATTCAGCAGCCTCATTTCTTTAATGGCCTCATGCCCAAAATAAAACAGGCCAGCCCTGCGATATTTATCTTCATGATGCTGCCGTTTCATATCACAAAGTGACCATGTAGTCCCATAAACATAGTCTAAAAGTGCTGACTTTTAAAGGCAGTTGATTTTTTTTTACTTGCTACTGTTTTATAGCTTTGCATAAAATGCTAATGCCATGACATTTGTAGAACTATTAAATCATTTTAATGAAAGAGTAACAGTTATACAACAAATTCATTTTAGTGCATTTCCCTTGCAGAATCCTTTAGTAGTTGGTTGTAATGGGAAGGCACAATTTATTTTTTTTTAGCTCTATAATTTTCTCACAGGCAACCAAATCCCATTATTTTGGTATATTTTGTACCCAAATTTAAATGGAGCCAGATCCACTGACAGAATTTGTTGTCCTAAATCTAGGCTCATTTACCCGATGGCCCCCACTTAATGTGATCTACAGTATAGCCCAGCCAAGTTTGTTTCTCTTGAGAAATATGGCTTTCTGTTTCCTTTTAAAGTATTTAGTGGCAAATATATAGTCATGTGTTTTCAGCTACTGAAAAAATGAGCTCAGATGCCATAACACCAAACCAAGGGAAACCTTGGGGCTTTAGAAATTATCCTGTGATCACCTAAGAAGACAGCTGGGATTGATTCTTGTCCTGGCCCCACATTTCCATGTTAATGGCCATCTATCTAATCAGTGTATGCTGTCATGCCAGGGCCTCTGTGGAAGAAATGCCCGGGAAGTCCTGGAAACACTCAGTAGTGTGAGCCTGGTGGACCCTAAATAGATCCTTTCTTAAAGATGACCTCTGCATGAATCTGTAGCTGTCTTCTTGAGTAGAGATGATTCCTTGTCTCCATTTCTCTACCCTTTCTGCTCATGTTTCCAGACAAACACCTATTGATGCTTCCTTCTTGAACAAAAATTGCATTCTTGATGTCCCCAAGTGCTTGGGGATACTCAGAAGTGACTTTATGGTCAACGTGTTTTTTTTTTTTTCCTTTATGAACATGTATATTGTGAAATGTGGAAGTTTGTATTTACTTTGCTTACCTGGAGTGAAAAGCTTTCTCCATTTCTGATTTTCTTCTGAGCCAACTAGTCTCATCATCATTCTACCATGAGTTCAAGGGTTTTACTGCTAAAGGGTTCAGCCACCTCATCTTATCTTTCTTTTTTGCCCCCCTCACCTGGGCTTCTCTTGGACATAGGTGTAAAGTGTTGCAGAGATGTGGAAACTAGACTCAAGGTTAACTTCTCTTCTGCATTTTATCTGGCTTTGATTAATCATTTTGGAACAGAATTTTTTTTCTAAAATGCCCTTATGGTATCACTCCAAGAATATAATGATCAAATTGAGGTCTTTTTAAATGAAAGCATTATAATTATCATAGTATTTGGGTTCATTTTTTGATTTGCAGAATCATCATGCAAGGGATTTGTTTTCTATCCCCACTCGGTACCCCATTCTCTTCCCTTCTCCCTCCCCGTGTTCTTCTTCCTCCACTGATCTTCCTTTCACTCTTTTTTTTTCTTCAAATTTTTAATTAGTACTTTCTGTATAGACACAAAGGAAAAATTCCCTTTGGTATCCTTATGACTATAACGTGCTTTTGTTAAATCCATTCTGTATCTCTTCTCTTCCCTGTTCTTCCCCCCTCCCTCTTGCTTTCTTTCTATTCCACTGATCTTCCCTATATATTTAGGATACCTGATCCCCTCCCCTGCTGCCTTCTTTCCCTTATTTTTCTCTAGCTTCCACATAAGAAAAAACACACAACCCTTGATTTTCTGGGTCTGGCTTATTTCACTTAGCATGATTTTCTCTATTTCCAGAAATTGATGTCTTCTTGGTTCCCTGTTCAGTAGAGAACACCATTCACTTGGTGCTGTTGATTGGAGGAAGCACATCTGTTCAGGCTCCCATTGTAAGCCTAGTTTAGTTTATTCCATCATTTGCAATGAAAGGGTGAGTGTTTCTGTTTGTATTTATGTAGGTGCTACATTGGATGCATACAATTTTATAAATATTTATTAGCCGGCTCATCAGAATGCAAATTTAGGTTGTTATCATGTCACATTTCTTTGGGTTAGCATCTTATTTCCTAATTTTTATGTGCTATAGTAAAGATAAGAGAAAAACTGCTTTGCCATTTCATCCTATTTATCATTAAATTCCAGAGGTCTGATATTGTTGATAACAACTAACAAATATATAATAACTGAAAGTTTTAAAAAACATATCCAAGTATTTAACTCTCATTAACAACCCTGAAGATAGTTTGGTATCAGAGTTTTACTATGGAAGATACTGAGGTGTGGGGAAACTTGGTAAACTGGATGTATGTTTATGATCAATGCAACAGAAGAGTCCATTTACTATATGAAGCTGAATGGTCTGAAAAATTACTTCTAAGTTATTTATTACCAGGCAATGAGAGGGAATCTAAAGACTTAATTTGCATGGATTACAACTGCAACAGAACCAGTGTATTTCCAGAAAGTGGTCATCCTGGCTGATTTATGTTACAATGGTAGACTTGGTTGCCATACACTCAGACTCATTTTAGATGAAGACTAATCATTTCCAGCCTGTGTCAGGTAGTGGAAGGATCAGATTCTATAGACTAGATGTAAGTTATAAGTTAAGCAAGTTCTTGAGGAGAGAGTTATGGGACTACAGACCCTTATTGCTTTTTTATTCTTTCAAGAAGCCTTAATCAGAGAGGGTAGCACTCTGTCAAAGTGGTTGGACTTGGGTATGGAACAGCCCTCCTATTTTAAAATATACCCCCCTTTGGTTCTCCTCTCCTACATCTATTTCAAATTTAATAATCTATTGGGTAACACCATTTGATTAAATATCTGCAGTTACTTTTACTTTTTCTTTTCTTTTTGTACTGGGGATTAAACCCAGGGGTACTTTACCACTGAGCTGCATTCCCAGTCCTTTTTGTTTTTTATTGAGACAAGGTCTCTAGCTAAGTTGCTGAGGTTGGCCTCTAACTTTGGATCCTCTTGCCTCAGTCTCCTGAGTCACTGGATACACAGTTACTTTTGCAGTCCTGCCCCATTGTGAAGAGTCTCCTCCGGGTTGTGCCTCTTTTCCTTGCCTTTCTCCTAGAAACTTTTCCTGGGTGGTTTTCTGATTTAACAAGTATCCAAATATCACTGATTCATAGATTCTCAATTCTTTAGCAGGATTTTACTGTTCCAGATTTTTAAGTTCCTTCGAGTTTAAATCTTATTCATGTTGTGATTAGCACATAGATAATATGGCAGGAAAAAATTAAACTATAATATGTATGTGTGTGTATGCATATATGTGTATATATGTCTTCTCTCCTTTTGTCTTAATAAATGACACTTCCATCCCATCCACTTTCAGATGCATAAGTTAGGAACCTCAGTTTCTGTGTAAAATAAGTCAGTAAGTGGGATGATTCCATCCCCCAGTGTCCTGAAGACACTCTGTGCTCTCCATTCCATTTGCTACTCCTTGCCATCTCCTGCATGGATCGGAATAGCCCCTGATGGTCTCTTGGCTGTGGTTCTCTCTTCTAGTCTACCCCTATATTTTTGTAACTAATTTTTCAAAGCTGGTTATGTCTATCTTCCTGATTCAAACAGTTGAATACTTTCCCTTAAGACCAATTAACATTCCCTAGTAGTTATACACACACACACACACACACACACACACACACATGAATGTGTTAAACTGGAATCAGATTGTGATATTCTTTGAATGTATATATGTGTATTTGTGTGATATGAGGTATCCATCCCCTAAAAGCTCATGTGTGAGCCAATGCAAGAGTTTTCAGAAGTTAAATGATCGGGTTATGTCTTAACTTAATCAGTGGATTAATCCATTGATATGGATTAACTGAGTGATAACTGTAGTTAGATAGGGTATGGCTGGAGGATGTAGGTCACTGGGACCATGGCATGCCTTTGGGGTTTATATTTTGTCCCTGGTGAGCAGAGCTCTTTCTCTGCTTCCTGATTGCAGGATGTTCTACCTCACCTTGGGCCATGGACTGAACCTCGGAAACCATGAGCCAAAATAAACTTTTTTTCCTCTAATTGTTCTTGTCAGGTCTTTTGGTCACAGCAGTACAAAAGCTGACTAAAACAGTGTTTCTTGGAGATTGATTTCAGGACCCCCCACAGACACCAAGTCCCTGAGTACTTAAGTCCCTTATATAAAATGGCATATAATTTGCATATAACCTTTGCATATCCTCCTGTATACTTTCCATCATCTCTAGATTATTTGAAATACCAAATACAAGGTAAATGCTATATAAATGACTGTTACACTATATTATTTAGGGAATAATGACGAGAAAAAGTCTGTATATGTTCAGTACATTTGCAATTTTTTTTTGGAATATTTTTGTTCTGTGGTTGGTTAAATCCTCAGATGTGTACTCTGGAGATGGAGAGCTGACTATTTTTGTGTCTATGTGCACATAGGTGTGTGTGTATGTGTGTGTGTGTGTGTATATATCTCATTACATATACATATATATATATATACATATATATACACACACACATGCATATTACAGTTTAATATTTCCTGCCATATTATCTATGTGCTAATCACAGTGAATAATACACAATTCTTCAAATACAATGTGTACTTTCAAACCTCCTTGCTTTTGCCCACGCTGTACCCCTTTTGGAATGTCCTTCATTCTACATGACTAACATTCTATTCATGCTTCATGATCAGGCTTCAATATTATCTTCTTCGTGATGGCAGCACAATTCACAATAGCCAAGTTATGGACTCAGCCTAGGTGTCTGTCAACAGATGAATGGATGGAGAAAATGTGTATATACACAATGGAGTTTTACTCAGCCATAAAGAAGAATGAAATCATGTCCTTGTGATATCTGTCCTGACTTTCCTCAATTCTCTGCCCAGCTTTTCTGCTGTAATATGGAATTAATCTCTGACTTTTTTCCACCTTGCTAGAGAATGGACTTGAATATTGAATTTATAATGGATTTAGTCATTACCTTTCTCCCTGTACCATAAATCTGTTCTCTCCTGGAGAAAGGGAATAATCAGAGTTTGTTCCTGAGGCTTAACTCATGCTCTTTTAAACCATAGCCCCTCAGGTACTGTGTCATGTCTGGTCATCTGAGCCTTTTACATCCCTTTTATTCTCAGGACTGCTTGACCACACTTGGAAAAGACAGTCCAAAGCTGGGGAGGGAAGTGGTTCAGTAATCCAACTTCTTCACATGGAGTTTCTATGGATTCCTCATTTTTAAGATGTCTATTCCTGGCTTTCTGACCCTGTGCCTGACCTGACTTCAGATAGCTGAGACTGTGCTGTTAGCCACCTGCCTGGCTATTTTCTCCTGTCAATTAGCTGCCAGCTGAATCCCTGGGTGTTGGACTGCTGCCATCTGTACCTGCCATATCCTCTGGCTATTTGCCAAGCTTGGCTCCTTCTGTGCTTCTGGGGTCACCTGAAATCCTTTACCTTGACTCTCCTCGTTCTGACCAGTGACTTCTATTCCAATCTTGGAAGCCAAATTGATAATTGGTTACGTTTGAAGCCATTTATAATTGGATAATTTCATAGATTTGTCTTTTTCAATTGTTGTTGGAAATAAAGAATATGACTGAGGAAATGAGATGCTGTACAGGCAATTATGATAGGAGCAAAGTGGGAAATGAGAGGGCTGGAGGTCACGGGAGCTGTGTGAGCAGGTCTGGGTCATATGTGGCAGCAGTCTGGGGACAAGGCACCACAGAAAGGGTGAAGAGAGATCAACGATAACTTCAACTACTTTAGCATTTGGCATAGTCTCAGACCGAGTTCCTGTGCCCCCATTATGCAACATAAAATAGGTTCTCTTGCAGTTATGGTTGATATAAGTTCGTGTTATGGTTTGGATGTGAGGTGTCTCCCGAAAGCTCATGTGTGAGATAATGCAAGATGGTTCAGAGGAAAAATGATTGGGTTGTGAGAGTCTCAACCCAATTAGTGAATTAATCCTCTGATAGGGATTAACTGAGTGGTAACTGAAGTGGTAGGGTGTGGCTGGAGGAGGTGGGAATTAGGGCATGGCTTTGTTGTATGTATTTATATCTGGAGAGTGGAGTCTCTCTCTGCTTCCAGATCACCATGGTGAGTTGCTTCCCTCTGCCACCTTCTTCTGCAATGATGTTCAGCCTCAGCTCATGTTCGAACCCTGAGGAATGGAGCCAGCCTTCTATGGACTAAGACCTCTAAAACTGTGAATCCTCAAATAAACTTTTCCTCCTTTAAAATTATTCTGGTCAGATCCTTTAGTCACAGCAGTGAAAAGGCTGACTGAAACAGTTCAGTAGCCAATTTTCTTGAACTTTAGATTTGGAAATGAACCTAATAATTTAAATATGTAACAAAAGCTCCATGTTCTCTTTGTGCATATCACTATGCCTTCCAAGGTCTAGCACTCCAGAAGTGTTACTGAAGAAATAAATGAACAATTCTGTGGAATGTTCTGTTTCATAGAAAAATTCACATTTAATTGTGTAAAATCATATCATGCCATTTATTTTTAAATGCTCTTCTTTCTCGTTGGTAAGACTAAACATTTAAAAATTTACAATGAAATAATGTGACTTGGGTAAACATGCTTTAGTTACAGTAGGTAACCAGAGATACTGGCCCGTCAGGGTGGGAGTGAGAGCTGTTCACCAGGGAATGGGCCAGGAACTGGAGTGCAGTGATCTAGTGAAAAAGATGTAGTCTGGAAAAACAGCTGGGCTACTCAAAATACAATATTCTCAAGTCTCTGGAAGGAAAAGTTGAGCATAGTTCCAGGTACTCTAAAGTCAGTTCTCAGATGCCAGAGTATCCACTGCTAAGTGGTCATTGTTTGGGGAGCTTCTCTCAAACCCATGTGGAGACATTGGAGATTAATTCAGACTCTTGGGGAAGAATTAGAAAAAAATTAGACTCAAGGAAGTAGAATTGTGATTAATGGAAGGTATAACACCTATTATAGCAACATGGATTTAACTAATTTTAGTTTTCTTATCGTAAAATGGTGTTAAAGCACCTAATTCATGGTACTATTGACAGTGAAAGGAATGATATGAAGAAGGTGTTAAATATATGAAGAGCTTAGCATTAATGTTTTGTTATTAGAAGGTGTCTCAGTAAACCATTCATGATTCACAGTGCCTACCCATCCTTGAGTCTCTTTCTTGATCCTGGAAGTCAAAGTCACCTTCACTTAATAGGTCTCAAGCCAAAAATAATAGAAATGTGGGCAGAGCTCCAGTTCTAGAAAGGGAGTTGTGCCAGGCTAAGAAGGGCAATAACTTAGATGAATAGGACAGAAGTGGGTGGGCCGCAGCTGCCCAAGCCTTCTGCATAACATGCTGGTTCCTGTTCTGGTTAACAAAAGAAGGAATCAGAAAATATTTGATAAAAAAGAAGATTTATATTAGTTAACAATGCCAAATGTTCTACGTATATGCATATATGTATATATGTGTATATGCATATATATAGATATAGATAGATAGATAGATAGATAGATAGATAGATAGAGATAAGATAGAGAGAGAAAGCTAGTCCTAATAACAATATAAAAAATGACCAAATCATTATTTGGGGTTATGTTGCTAAGCCATAGAGTGATAAGAAACATGCTTTTTAATACTTTGTAAATAATTCTGCCTTGTTTTTTTTCTGGGGGGGGGGACAAGGAATGCAAAAGCAATTTTTCCTGCTTAATGCTATTATTATTTTTAGCAACCCTATGTCGCATTAACTTCTATATGAAAGAGGAAACTAAGTCCTTCTAGGGGACAGATGAAACTAAAGGAAGTTGCTGAAAACATTGAGCCCACTAAAGAACACCTTGCTTTATTACTCTACCAAGTTTCTTGTGTGACATGGGAAAAACAGCCCGTGATTGGGCAGGCTCTGGGGGAGGGCAACAGGGATGAACACAGAGGTAAGTGGGGTTACTCACCTATGCTGTGGAGGCAGCTCCCATGGGGTTATCAATTCTGAGTGCGAATGTGATTTCAGATCATAATGCATTCATGGTAATTCTGCCTTTTGCCATGCAATAAGGCCAATTTCCTCCATGTAAATCAAAGCAAAAATTAAGAAATTTAGAACCACTAATATTTAAAGCAGTACACATCAGAGATCCTGTTGGACACTTTGTTAGGAAGAACTGTGTGGTCAAACAGTGCGGTTTGGAAAGTTCCCTCTCACTTGTTCTGTAAGACATAATGAGATAACTAAAGCACTTAGGGTAAAAGTCGTAGAATTTATTTAGTTGTGGCTTGTAGGTCATAGCTGGTTCACTGCCTGCTTTTGTATAGCTAGAAGGATTTTTTTTGGTGTGTTTTTTATATCATTGAAAGAATATTTTATACATTTGAATATTAGATGATGTTCACATTTCAGTATTAACACATTTTTATTGCAACACAGGCGCATTTAATCATTTATATATCATCTGTGGCTGCTTTCATATCAAAATGACAAAACTGAGCAGTGGCAACAGAATTTATGGCTCGTAAAGTCTAAGGTGTTAATTATCTAACCTTTTATGGTACAAGTTTGATTTTCCTTGATCTAAACTTCTGGTAACATTATGTAGGAAATTGTAAGTATTTTGTTCTTTTTATAGTATAAAAATGTAGGACCGTAGAGTTTGAAGCACTTTGTATGACAAAGATTGATAAGTCCTTGCATGTATCAGTTGAGAAAATGCAAAATGACAGAATATTACACATAGAAGGCATTTTATTAAATGAATGAATGAAGTGAATATAATTCCTGAAGCAGATAACAGGCTTATGATAAATGCATACAGTTGGTTCTTGGTAATAGGAAAGACTCCAGGCCATGGCTATGATCATGATACAAACTGGATACAAACACACACATGAATACAAGTAATGCAGCCACTCCCAGTTCAAGGATAGGCTGGGAGTAGGAGGAGGAAGGGTAGGCTGGAAGAGCTATTGGTAGTATCTGCCACGTTCACTAATAAATGTAAGCAGCCATCACAGACACAGTTTTTGGAACAATCGCTTCATCCTTTTTTGTTTGTTTAAGGGCCAAAGCCAAAAAGAGAAATAAGCATAACAACATTGCACAAGCATTTGCTGACTTAGAAACCAGTGATAGCTATTTCAGAGAATATTGTCCATGTTCATTTCCTAGATCATCCCAAAACATCATGTTTTCTATATTGTACAAGCAGAGTTAATAGTTATACATATTGGGAGAGGAAAGAGGCATTTAATCATCTTTGTGACTTCTGCAAAGCAATTAAACATTTTTTGTGCAGAAACATTTCATGTTAAACTGGGACTGGGTGTGAAAAATGTTCATCTGTTTCCATTTTAATCCTTATTCTACAATAAAAATGCAAATCACAGACTGTTGGAGCAAGGAGGAGGGCCTTCACAGACCGTTTAGTCTGAAGCCCTCCTCTGTGATTCAAAATGGGCCTCACTGTACCAGCTCCGCGGGCACGTGTCTGTCTTACCAGAATGGCAGGGCAAATCTGCCTGCCCTGCTGGTGTGCCCCAGTGGCATCTCTGATGTGACATCCAATCTGTAGGTCAGTACTGTCTCTCCTGATCACCTTTGAACGGAGGACAGGTGGGAACTTACGGACTCGGTGCCAAACCTCCTTTCTGCTTTTCTTGCTTCACTGTTTCCTTTAGGATGGTGGGTGATTGAATTCTGCCCAGATGCAAGTCCTCCTGCTGCTCTCAGATCAGTTTGGAGGCAAAGAAATCTTTTTGTGTTGCTCCAGATCCAATTCACAGGAAGTGAGAGATGCTGAAGGAATTCAAGAAATTATTCAGTGAAACCTCCTCATTTTTGGGGATGAAACACTTGAATCCAAGAAGGTTTAAGTAGTGTGCTCAGGACTCACAAATATTTAGTACCAATATAAAACTTGGGTTCTGGTTTCTTAACCAGTATTGTTTTCATTTTCACAGGCAAAGGAGAAGACTAGGTTAGCTGAGGTTGTAAGAGATAAAGGCAAAATAAAACAAAATTAAGAAGGGATCTTCTGTCCATCTTTCTGTCTTCCTTTCTTTTTTTTATTTATTTCTTACATACATGACAATAATGGAATGCATTACATTATTATCCATTCAGAGCACAATTTTTCATAACTCTGTATGTAAAGTATGTTCACACCAGAAAAGAAATTGAGATATTCTAAAAGACCGAGCTGAAGATGTGGATCAGAGGTAGAGCACTTGCCTAGCATGTACTGTCCTGGGTTCAATACTCAGGATCGCAATCAATCAATCAATAAATGTCAACAACAAATATGTCAAATAAAAAAAAAAAAGCCTTCCCTTGAAGTGCTCTAAAAGAAAAAAAAATGTGGCAAAAAGGTAAAACATCTTTCACCAAGGTCTGTTCTCCTAGATCTCTTCCTGTAGTGCCCAGGGGAGACTAGAAGATAAAATTTCTCACCTTCCTTGCTTTCCAAATTTACACGAGTGGGAGAAAAAACATTCTATGCATTTCTCTTATTGCTTTGTCTTTTGTTATAAGGTGTTTTAGCCATGGAACTTGTGACTTATAAAGACAATCTCCCCTAATTAAAAAAAAAAAAAAGAAGGAATCTTGAAGTCTGAGATCAGGATAAAGACCTGTGCTCACATCTTTGACCTGCCCTTTTTAAGACTGCCTTATTCAAGTACACTATTTGAAATATATGTATGTATTCACTGAAACGCTAGCCACAATCAAAATATTTAACATATCTAGTACTCTAATAGTTTTCTAGTGAATTGTAATTTCTTTTTTTGCCTTATAATTTCTTTATGAATTTTTTGGATAGCAAATATATGTGTGTGTATGTGTGTATATGTATGTGTGTATACACACACACACACACACACATATAGGCACACATTCAATTTCATTATTATATGCCTTGGTGTAATTTTTAAAAAATTTATTTATTTATTCTAATTTGTTATACATGTCAGCAGAATGCATTTTAATTCATACTACACATATAGAGCACAATTTTTCATGTCTCTAGTTGTTCACAAAGTAGAGTTACACCATTCATGTATTTGTACATGTACTTAGGGTAATGATGTCCCTCTCATTCCACCATCTTTCTTACCCTCATACCCCCTCCCTTTCCCTCCTTCTCTTTTGTCCTATCTAAACTTCCTTCATTCCTCCCATTCTCCCCCCTCCTTCCCATTATGGATCAGCATCCACATATCAGAGAAAACATTCAGCCTTTGCTTTTTGGGGTGATTGGCTTACTTCACTTAGCATTATATTCTCCACCTCCATTCATTTACCTGCAAATTACATGATTTTATTCTCTTTTAACACTGAGTAATATTCCATTGTGTGTATATATATCATAGTTTCTTTATATATTCATCTACTGAAGGGCATCTAGGTTGGCTCCACAATTTAGCTATTGTGAATTGTGCTGCTATAAACATTGATGTGGCTGCATCATTGTATTATGCTGTTTTTAAGTCCTTTAGGTAGCAACCGAGGAGTGGGACAGCTGGGTCAAATGGTGGTTCCATTCCAAGTTTTCCAAGGAATCTCCATACTGCTTTCCATATTGGTTGCACCAATTTGCAGTCTCACTAGCAATATATGAGTGTACCTTTTCCCCCACATCCTCGCCAACACTTATTGTTGTTTGTCTTCATAATAGCTGCCATTCTGACTGGAATGAGATGAAATCTTAGTTTTGATTTCTCTAATTGCTAGAGATGTTGAATATTTTTATTATATTTGTTGATTGATTGTATATCATTTGTTGATTGATTGTAGAAGTGTCTGTTCAGTTCCTTGGCTCATTTACTGATTGGGTCATTTGTTTATTTTTTTGTGTGTGTGTGAAGTTTTTTGAGTTATTCATATATTCTAGAAATTAGAGTTCTTCTGATGTGTGTGTAGTAAAAATTTGCTTCCAAGATGTAGGCTATCTATTTACCTTGCTGATTGTTTCATTTGCCGAGAAGAAGTTTTCATTTATTGATTCTTGATTTTATTTCTTGCACTATAGGAGTCTTATTAAGGAAGTTGGGGCCTAATCTGACATGACAAAGATTTGGGCCTACATTTTCTTCTATTAGACGCAGGGTCTCTGGTTTAATTTCTAGGTCCTTGATCCACTTTGAGTTGAGTTTTGTGCATGGTGAGAGATAGGGGTTTAATTTCATTTTGTTGCATATGGATTTCCAGTTTTCCCAGCCCCATTTGTTGAAGAAGCTATCTCTTCTCCAATATGTTTTTTGTGCCTTTGTCTAATATAACTGTGATTATGTGAGTTAGTCTCTGTGTCCTCTCTTCTATACCATTGGTCTATGAGTCTATTCTGGTGCCAATACCATGCCATTTTTTGTTACTGTTGCTCTGTAATATAGTTCAAGGTATGGTATAGTGATGCCACCTGCTTCATTCTTCTTGCTAAGGATTCCTTTGGCTATTCTGGGCCGCTTATTTTTCCAGATGAACTTCATGATTGCTTTTTTTGTTTCTATGAGGAATGTCATTGGGATTTTGATTGGGATTGCATTAAATCTGTATAGTGCCTTTGGTAGTAAGGTCATTTTGACAATATTAATTTTGCCTATCCATCTTCTAAGGTCTTCTTTAACTTCTTTCTGTAGTGTTCTGAAATTTTCATTTTAGAGGTCTTTCACCGGTTTTGTTAAGTTGACTCCTAGGTTTTTTTTTTTTTGAGGCTATTGTAAATGGGGTGGTTTTCTAGTTTCTCTTTCAGAGGATTTGTCACTGATGTACAGAAATGCCTTTGATTTATGAGCATTGATTTTATATCTTGCTACTTTGCTGAATTCATTTATTAGTTCTAAAAGTTTTCTGGTGAAATTTTTTGGATCCTCTAGGTATAGAATCATGTCATTGGCAAATAGTGATAATTTGAGTACTTCTTTTCCTATTCGTATCCCTTTAATTTCTTTCATCTGTCTAAATGCTCTGGTTAGAGTTTCAAGAACTATGTTAAATAGAAGTGGTGAAAGAGGGCATTACTGTCTTGTTCCAGCTTTTAGAGGGAATGCTTTCAATTTTTCTCCATTTAGAATGATGTTGGCCTTGAGCTTAGCATAGATAGCTTTTACGATGTTGAGATATGTTCCTGTTATCCCTAGTTTTTCTAGTGTTTTGAGTATGAAAGGGTGCTGTATTTTGTCAAATGCTTTTTCTGTATCTATTGACTTCATCATATGATTTTTATCTTTGAGTCTATTGATATGATGAATTACATTTTTTGATTTTCGTTTGTGAACCAACCTTGCATCCCTGGGAGGAACCCTACTTGATCGTGGTACACTATCTTTTTTGATGTTTTTGTATTTGATTTGCCAGAATTTTATTGAGAATTTTTGCATCTATATTTATTATAGATATTGGTCTGAAATTTTCTTTCTTTAATGTGTCTTTGCCTTGTTTTGGAATCTGGGTGATATTGGCCTCATAGAATGAGTTTGGAAGTGTTCCCACTTTTTCTATTTCATGAAATAACTTGTGGAGTATTGGTATTAGCTCTTTGTTAAAGGTCTTGTAGAATTCAGCTGTGTATCCTACCAGTGCTGGGCTTTTCTTGGTTGGTAGGCTTCTGATGGTGTATTCTATTGCATTACATGAAATTGATTTGTTTAACTTGGCTATATCATCCTGATTCAGTTTGGGCAAATCATATGACTAGAAATTTGTCTATGCCTTTAATATTTTCTGTTTAATTGGAGTACAAGTTTTCAAAATAATTTCTAATTATCTTCTATATTTCTGTAGGGTCTGTTGTGATATTTCCTTTTTTTATCATGGATGTTAGTAATTTGAGTTTTCTCTCTCCTCTTTGTTAGCATGGCTAAGGGTGTATCAATTTTATTTATTTTTTTCAAAGAACCAACTTTTTGTTTTGTCAATTTTTTCATTTTTTTCTTTTGTTTCAATTTCATTGATTTTAGCTCTGATTTTAATTATTTCCTGTCTTTTTCTACTGTTTTTGCTATTAGTTTGTTGTTCTTTTTTCTGGGCTTTGAGATGTAATGTTAGGTCATTTATTTTTTGACTTTTTCTTCTTTTAAAGAATATGAAATTTCCTCTTATTACTGCCTTCATAGTGTCCCAGTGATTTTGATATATTGATTCAGTGTTTTCATTTACCTCTAAGAATTTTTTAATCTCCTCTTTGATGTCTTCTGCAACCCATTGTTCATTTAATAGCATATAATTTAGTCTCCAGGTTGGAGTAGCTTTTATTTTTTATTTTATTATTGATTTCTAATTTTATCTCATTATGATCTGATAGAATGCAGGGTAGTATCTCTACTTTTTTATATTTGCCAAGAGTTGCTTTGTGGCATAACATATGGTCTATTTTGGAGAAGGATCCTTGTGCTGCTGAGAAGAAAGTATATTCACTTAATGATGGTTGAAATATTCTCTATATGTCTGTTAAGTCTAAGTTATTGATTGTATTATTGAGTTCTACAGTTTCTTTGTTTAGCTTTTGTTTGTAAGATCTTGTAACACACAAGAGGTGTGTTAAAGTTGCCCAGAATTATTGTGTTGTGGTCTATTTTACTCTTGAACTTGAGAAGAGTTTGTTTGATGAATGTAGATGCTCCATTGTTTGGGTATATTTATATATATATTTATAATTGTTATGTCTTGTTGATGTATGTTTCCCTTAAGAAGTATGACATGTGCTTCATTTTCCCTTTTGATTAACTTTGGCTTGAAATCTACTTTATTTTATATGAGGATGGAACCCCTGCTTGTTTCTGCAGTCCATGTGAGTGGTATATTTTTTCAAACTTTCACCTTTAGTCTGTGGATGTCTTTTCCTATGAGTTGAATCTCTTAAAGTCAGCGTATTGTTGGGTCTTTTTTTTTTAAATCTGCCAGTCTGTCTTTTGATTGGTGAGTTTTGGCCATTAACATTCAGAGTTATTATTGAGACATGATTTGTATTCCTGGTCATATTTGTTTATTTTGGTATTTAACTTGACTTGGTTTCTGTTTTGATTGGTTTTTCCTTTAGTGTAACATCTCTGTTGATTTTTATTGTTGTTTTTCATTTCCTCCTCATGGAATATTTTGCTGAGGATGTTCTGTAGTGCAGGCTTTCTAATTCTAAATTCTTTTAACTTTTTTTTTATCATGGAAGGTTTTTATTTCATCATCAAATCTAAAGCTTAATTTTACTGGATATAAGATTCTTAGTTGGCATCCATTTTTCTTTCAGAGCCTATTGTTCTAGGATCTTTTGGTTTTCAGGGTTTGGGTTGAAAAATCTGCAAAGATCCTAATTGGTTTGCTTCTATATGTAATCTGATTCCTTTCTCTTTTGGACTTTAAAATTCCATCCTTATTCTGTAGGCTAGGCATTTTCATTCTAATGTGTCTTGGTGTAGATCTGTTGTAATTTTGTATATTTGGTGTCCTGTGAGCCTCTTATATTTGGTTTTCCAATTCATTCTTCATGTTTGGGAAATTTTCTGTTATTATTTCATTGAAAAGATTGTGCATTCTTTTGGTTTGAATCTCTGTTCCTTCCTCTATCCCAATAAATCTTATATTTGGACTTTTGATGTTATTCCATATCTCTTGGATATATTGTTCATGGTTTCTTACCATCTTCACTGTGTGGTCAACTTTATTTACAAGATTGTATATTTTGTCTTCGTTATCAGACATTCTGTCTTCCAGGTGATCTAGTCTGTTGGTGATGCTTTCTTTTTTTTTTATTATTATTTTTTTAATTGGTTGTTCAAAACATTACAAAGCTCATGACATATCATCTTCCATACATTTGATTCAAGTGGGTTATGAACTCCCATTTTTTACCCCAAATACAAGTTGCAGAATCACATCGGTTACACATCCACATTTTTACATAATACCATATTAGTGACTGTTGTATTCTGCTACCTTTCCTATCCCCTACTATCCCCCCTCCCCTTCCCTCTCATCTTCCCTCTCTACCCCATCTGCTGTTGTTTAATTCTCTCCCTTGTTTTTTTTTCCCCCCTTTCCCCTCACAAACTCTTATATGTAATTTTGTGTAACAATGAGGGTCCCCTTCCATTTCCATAGTTTCCCTTCTCTCTCCCTTTCTCTCCCCCCACTC
>NW_026000101.1:11551293-11685697 GCF_001458135.2 Marmota marmota marmota | reverse complement strand
GCCGTTAGCAGAGCCAGGAGGGCGCAGGCCGTTTGCCAGGCCAGGCAGGGACCCTTCTCGCTGCCCGGGGCCGCCGGGGGCCGCTTGCAGAGCCGGTTGGGCGGTGGCTGCGGGATTGGACCTCTGCGCCCGCGTGGCCGGCCAAGATTCACTTGTCTGGGGCCAACTGTCACCTCTAATATAACTTACTACTTCCTGGCAGGTCTCCTTTCAGCGGAATTTTGCTAGAAGTTCCTCAGTAGGTAGAATGTAGCTGTTTTAATGGGTGTTTCTGATCCGGTTAATGTGGAGATACTGAAAGTGCTGCTTCCTTGCCGGCCGCCATGTTGGATCCCTGGTGATGCTTTCTATTGAGTTTTAAAATCTTGTTTATTGTTTCCTTCATTTCAAGGATTTTTAATTTTTTTTTTCAGAATCTCTATCTCTTTTTTGAAGTAGTCTTTTGCTATTTGTATTGCTCCCTTATCTCTTTTTTGGTGTGATCAGTGTATTTGCTCTCTTATCTCTTTGTTGGAGTAATCAATTTTTGCCTGTATTTGGTCACTTAGGTCATTCTTTAATTTGTAGATCATTTTAATTACATATATTCTGAACTCCTCCTTTGACATTTCATCACCTGCATTTCCATGGATTTTATTATGTAGTATCTTGGTTGTTTGGGGCATTTTATCACTTGTTTTTTCATGTTGTCTATGTGTATTCCTTACTTGCTCTGCAGATCTGAGGTATTACAGTTTCTACCCTATAATCTTATAGTGTTTCTTCAGATTACCAGTACCTCCCCTTGGTGTTGGGCTTCTAGGCTCTAGCCTGTGTCCCATGATAATGCTACTGTAACTAAAGGTGGTGGCGGCAATAGTGGAGGTGATTCAAGATAGCAGGGGTTGTCCCAAGATGGAAGCAACCACTTTCAGAGATGGGGCTGAAACCATGATCTGTTTGTTTGCAGATGCAGTTGCCTCCAGGCCCTATCTGTTGTCCCAAGGTGAATACTACTGCATAGGGAGGGCTATGGCGATGGCTGCAGTTCCCCAGTATGGAGGTGGGTAGGCCTAGGTTCCATTGTGGGTCTGCCTGTTTGCACGGTGGTCCTGGGCTGGGGCTTGGACCTTTGCTTCCCTGTGGGTTGGCAGGGTGGTCCTGGGACTTACTTTGTCCTTGGCTGCCCCCCTTGCATAGGCAGGGGTGGTCCTGGGCTGGGGCCTGGGCCTTGGCTCCCATGTGGGTCCACTTTGGTGTAATTCTGTTCTCAGTTATTTTGCTTGGAATTAATTGATTTTCTTGGATCAGTGAGTTGATAATTTTCACCAAACTTGCAAGAATTTTGGTTATTTTTAGTCAAAAAATTTTGGTCCTCTTTTTAATCCTTCTTTTCAGTGCCTCTGGAAACATATAATAAGCCACTTAAATGTGTCCCACTGTTTGTTGATAACTACGTTATTTTAGAAAATGCTTTTCTCTTTTTGTTTTTGCATAGTTTTTAGTGCTATGTCTTTAAGTTCTCTAATGCTTTCTTCTTCAATTTCTGTCCTACCATTAACCCCATCAGCATATCTTCATATTATGGATTGTAGCTATAATCTTAAAAATGCAATTTGGTTCTTCCAGATATCTTCTGTGTCTCTAGAAATTTGAATTTATGGACTACAACAATAACTCTTTTAATGTCCTTACATACTATTGATAACATTTGTGCCTGTTTGCATAGATTTTTCTCCGCACTATGCATAGTATTTTCCCATTTTTTTCTTTTAGGCAAGAAGATAGTTGGATGTCAGATATGGTGAATTTTACATTGTGGGGGCTGGATTTGCAGTAAGTCATTGTGGAGGTGTACTAGCAAAAGAAGCAATGGGCTCATCAAAACTTACATGTCACACATGGAAGTTGAAATTTGAAACCAAAATAATTTCTTTAAAATAGTGAGCACATAAAGCTATTGAAGCATTTTTCATTGAAACTTGATGAATGCACATGTTAGTAATTTCAATTAGCATTAAATCAAGATGCTCCTTTGTGATTAGTAACATGTGCATTCATCAAGTATTTGTGTAATTTGAACATGATGGTGATATGAAGAAAATAGAGTATTTTTTTCTTCCTAATTTCCACCAAACTTAATGAGCATTGGAAATATATAAAACTATGAAGAATTACATCATCAACAAATGTGGTTTAGAGTTTTAAGTTTTGCATAGGAGAATCTTCTGATTGTGCAGCTGCAATGACAGAAAAGTATTCTGGAGCAGTTATTTAAATTATTTGAACTTATGTATTATATGTATATTTATTTTTCAAACATGATGGTATCAAACTATCAGTTTTTTAACTTGCTTTATTTACAAGATAATAACCATTTGCCAATATAACATTGGTATCTTTCTCTGCCAATACGATTTTTAAGGATCGGATAATATTCTACTGTAGGTTTCATCTTATTTATTTAACCAATTTTGCAACTGACAAATAAGTTGAAAGTTTTAAACTTTTTTTCTTTGAAATAGAACAAAAATAAATATCTATGTTTTATTGTATATTTTCCCAGTTTATTACTTCTGTTAAATCCATATAAATAGGGAATGAAAGCAGAGGCTGTGATACATACTATCAAATGTGCCTATGCACTCTCTCAAATAATGGGAATATACATTTTAATCTTACTTGACTCAGAAGCAAAAGAGACAACTCATAACTCTTGTAACATGTGCAACCTTAATAAGGAAGTTGCTTGCTTTTCATGTTCACTAACCATTGTTTTCACTCTTTTGTGAATTCTCTGATCATATACTTTTCCCATTTTAAACTAGTCATTGTCCTTTTCATATTGATTTGTTCAAGTTCTTAAATTCTCTCTTTATCATTTATTTTGCAAGTAATTTCCAAATGCACCATTTTTACTTTGTTTTGTAATATTTTTGGCATTTTAAAGTAGCATTAAATTAGAATTTTCCTTTGTGATTTCTGTTTTTGTTATCATGCTTAGCAGTATCTCTCCTATTCAGATGCTCAAAAATTTGCATATATTTTATTTTCTTATCATGTTAACTTTATATTTAAATTTTAATAAATCTGTTATTTAAAATAATGTAGCTTATTGTAATAGTCTTCCAGTGCCGCTATAACAAAATATCCAGATTAGTTGGCTTCAAACACAGAAATTTATTTTCTCACATTTCTGGAGTCAAGGAGCTGGTTTCCGGTGAGGTCTAACTCAGAGAGACAGAGGTCTCTCGTATCTCTTTCTCGTACAAGGTCAACATTTCTGCTGAATTAAGACCCTACTCTTAAAATTTCATTTAACCTTTTATAAACTTATGGGCCCTGTTTCCAAATACAGTTACATTGGGGGTTACCCTTGTAATATTTTTGAATAAAACATTATTTTCCTCATGAATTTGAAATTACATATTAATGGTTTAATATATTCTCAATCAGGTCTTGTATGTGCCACTATATTTTCTCACCAATTCTTCAGTATTTCTACCTGGGATTGTCTTCCTTCTCATGGAGTAGTACATCCTTTAGAAGTTTCTACTTAGTTTTCTGTATCAGTCCTTTTTTTGTTATTATAGTGAAATACCTAAGGCAGGCTAACCTTATAAAGAAAAGTTCTGGAGATTCAGTGGCCTGGGGCGAGCATTAGGTCATCTCAGCTCTGGGGAGGACCTTATGGTGTATGGCAAGAACATGTGTGGGAGGGAGAGAAGTCCTATCATCAGACAGGAAACCAGAGAGCAATTCAGGAATCTGGCTTGCTCTTACCACTGCTTGCTCTTGCAAGGGGAGGGAGTATGGGGGTAGAAAGGATAGTAGAATGAATTAGACATGATTTCCCTGTGTGCATATATAACTATACAACTGGTGGAATTCTACATCATGTACAATCAGAAGAATGAGAAATTATACTCCATCTGTGTATGGTGTGTCCAAGTGCATTCTACTGTCATTCATGTGTAACTAATAAAACAACAATAACAACAACAACAACAAAAAATCCAAAGGCAGAGTGTTCTCTCTGATATGTGGATGCTAACCCACAGCAAGAGACGGGAAGATTGGAAGTTCATTGGACTAGACAAAGGGGAGAAAAGAGAAGGTAACGGGGATGGGAATAGGAAAGACAGTAGAATGAATTGGACGTTACTTTCCTGTCTGCATATATGGATATATGACCAATGTAACTGCACATCATGTACAACCACAACAATGGGATCCTAATTGGAATGAGTTATACTTATTCTATGTATGTATAATATTTCAAAATGTACTGTCATATAAAAAAGTAAGGTTAAATATATTAATTTAGCAATGGTAACATAGCATTTTGAACATCTGTTAAAATACATTGTAAACATTAACCGTTCTCATAAATATGAACCTTCATGGCTGTCCACAGATATAGAATAGCATCCCTTCAATTCTCACTACCTGCTAATATCATAAAGTCAATTACACACACACACACACACACACATACATATTCATGTAAAAACCAAACCAAACAAAAATACCAAATGATTTCTAATTAAAGATGGAGAAAATTCTCTGTTAGTTCATTCCTTGATGAAATTCTTTCCTTCCTTACAACCATATTTAAGACTTTAATGCTAATTGTGCTTCGGTTCTAGGACTCCCATAGGTACCGAAATGGCATAGCATTTGCATATAACGGATTATGCACATTCTCCCAAATATTTTAAATCATTTCTAGATTACTTATAATACCTAATACAGTGTAAGTGTTATATAATATTTTCAATTTGCCGTTGGTTGTCTGAGGATGTGAAGCCCAAAGATGTAGAGAACTGGCTATTTTATATACTGGGTGGCTTATAAAGAACAGAAATTTATTTCTCTCATATCTGAAGAGTGGGAAATCCAAGGTCAAGGTGCAGGCAGATTCCATGTCTGGTGAGGGCCTGCTTCCTGGTTCGTAAGGAGGCCATCTTTTTGCTGTGTTCTCACGTGGCAGACGAGGCAAGGGACCCTCCTCAGGCCCCTTCCAGGAGGAGCACTAATTCTGTTCATGAGGGCTCTGCCCTGAATATCTAATCACTTCCCAAATCGCCACCTTTGAAAGTCATCATCTTTAGAATTTCAACATGTGACTTCTGGGGGGACCAAATATTCAGTTGATAGCACTAGTGATGTTTATTATTTGGTCAGAAACATGAAAATCACTGGTTTCTTTAAAAAGATCTTATTTTATCAACCGTGTTAGTAATTGACTTAGTGCATTCATGCACAAATTCAATATAAAAAGAAAACCAATATACTTTCCAGGTACAATTATTGGAACCTATAGAGTTTAAGAGGAAAACACAGATAATAAAAAATTCCCTGTCTATATTTCAGCTCTTTCTTCCTTAGTGGGAGGAAACCAGTGTCATGGCATCATTATGTAAAATATCAGTGTCCAAAAAAAGCGTACAAAACTGCATTTACAGTATTTTTATTCATGTCATACTCTGGTATGAAAAATATTTGCATTTAAGAGCATATAATGGTGATTCAATATACATGATTTACAAAA
This sequence comes from Marmota marmota marmota, assembly GCF_001458135.2. Lineage (NCBI taxonomy): Eukaryota > Metazoa > Chordata > Mammalia > Rodentia > Sciuridae > Marmota > Marmota marmota. The sequence continues at coordinate 11,680,164 of NW_026000101.1, read as the reverse complement.
TAAATAAATTGATGGAGCCCTTTCTTCAAGAAATTCTTTCAGATTGCACTGGGAAAAGGTATATTTGATTTTTTTTTTCTCTCCAAACCGTCAAGTTACTTTAAGCCTTGGTTAGCAAAGTTTTCATGGGAAGACATTTTTCCTAAGTGGTTAAAAGCATCAGAATATTACCAAGTACATTTTTATGAAGTGAAGAGTACTTAAAATGTGACTATTGATATAGTGAGTTAGATTAGCACAATTTCTAGGAGAAGGGTTATCTCTACCTGCCTATGGTTTTCACCCAAAGATTTTCAACATTGGCTTTGACATTGCCTGAGAAGATATTTAAAATATCATTCATGCCTTGAAGAGCCAGCTGAAATATTTATTTGCAGAGTGATCTGTTTGCTCTGCATGCAGTCTAGTCCAGGTATGGTGCCCTAGCTGAGGTAGGTGACCCACCTTTGCTCTGTAGCTTCAGGTCAGAACCACAGGCTGCACAGTCCTATCTATTATGGGTCTTTTCCACTAGACTGCAAGGTCCCATTTATGATTCTATAGCCTGTACCCTGCAAAGTATCATATACATAATAGACACGCAGTAATGCCTATTAAATGAATAAATGTAGGAATGTTTGGACGTTTTTTGGAACTGATTTCCTATAACCATCCCTTTCCCTTATCTCAGAATGACCCTCCTAAAATTATACCCTGCATCTAGAGAAATCTTTTATCATTTTCATCATGGATTTGCTGGCCCAGATGGTATTTCAAATTCAGATTAGCACTTATTTCTTAGAAACTGGCTTTGATGCTTAACTCAAACCCATTTTTGGCTTTTGGAGGTGTCTTTTATGTGATGAATCTTATGTCTTGCTTTTTTTTATTATTCTTTAATTTCCCTTAACTTCTACACAGATTTGTCATGCATAGGACATTGAATAGTCTACTTTGAGACAAGAGGAGGTTAAGAATTAGTCTAGCCTAGTTAATTATTTGGAACTGAGGTGGTTGAAGTTAAGAGAGCTGAGGTGGAGATGCTGTCATAAGAGGTCCATGTGCAGGGGCTGGGTTTGTAGTTCAGTGGTAGAGTGCTTGCCTAGCATGTGTGAGGCACTGGGTTCAATTCTCACATATAAATAAATAAATAAATAATAAAGGTTTATTGACAACTAAAAATATTAAAATATAAGTATATATGTGTTTGGCATCTAACCTCTTGTAACTAAAGCACCAGGGAGGGGCAGATTCTTTCTTTCTCCATGAACACTTTTTCCTTAGGAAGAGAAGGCTAAAGATTTCATGGGTTTGTTGGGTTCAATTGTTGACCTATTCAACAGAAATTTACTGAGCATCTGCTATGTACCAGGCACTCTATTCAGAACTTGAAATAAATACATTTGCAGTTGGTTTCTCACTGTGAGAGATACCAGACATTGTTACTGCATCTCATACATGGTAGTGATATGAGATGTCCCCCCAAAGCTCATGTGTGAGACAATGCAAGAAAGTTTAAAGGTGAGACTATTAGGTTTTAAGAGATTTAACCTAGTCAGTACATTAATCCCCTGAGAGGGATTAACTAGGTAGTAACTGTAGGCAGGTAGGGTGTGGCTGGAGGAGGTGGGTCCCTTGGGGCAAGCCTTTGGGGTGTATATTTTGTTCTCTCTCTGCTTCTTGGCTTCCATGTCCTTAGCTGCTTTCCTCCTCCACACCTTTCCACCATGATGTTCTGCCTCAGCTATTTATGGATTGAGACCTCAGAAACTATGAACCCCCAAATAAACTTTTCCTCCTCTGAAATTGTTCTTGTCAGGTATTCTGGTCACAACAGTGAAAAAACTGACTAAAACAGGAAGAAACTTTGTAATAATATATTGATTGTTGTGATTATTATTATAAAAGTGGTCTCACAGGATGGGGGGGTTGCTCAGACTAGCAACATCAGTTTCACTGTAGTTAAATCTCAGAGGATCAGCCACAAGACAACCAGTTCAAGATGAAAATCTGGGAGCTATATGCCAAATTATTTATTAGTTCAAAATAAAACCTGTTTTCCAGGATGATCAGCAACACTCATCTGTAGAGTTAAAGCAGTAATTTAGGGGAAGCCTAGTAATAATAGGGGGCTCCTTGTTTATATGTGAGAATTGAACCCAGTACTCACACATGCAGGAAGGTGGTGAGGCTCTTAATAGACAGTGCCACCTACCCCTATTCATCTCTTCTCAAGTGGCCAGGGCTCTTTATCCAGTCAATGTGGAGACACCTGGCCTTGTGAACATCCCTTTCCCTGCTCCATGCTGTCCCTTTCATGTTTTTCATTGGGCAGTGTGACATGTATTAGTTTTTTTTTTTATTTTTTACTTGTAGATGGACACAATACCTTTATTTTATGTATTTATTTTTTTTATGTGGTGCAGAGGATCGAATCCAGGGCCTCATCCTCTACCACTGAGAGACAATCTCAGCCCAGTGAGTTTCTTATGTTCTTAGTAATTTCTCTTTCACAAGATGTCTTGCTTTTCTCGTTCTGAGAGAGCATTTCAAGATGTCATTCAGGTTATGACACTGGCATTACTATCTAGAATCCTAAATTATGAGCTTCCTGCTTTAATAGGAACAATTTGATCCATTTTCTTTGCCTGCCATTTTAATATGAATATTTCAGTCCTGAGATTCTGTCTTGAAAATCATGCTAGTGTGAGGAACTACTCTTGATTCATGAATTGATGTCATAGTAAAGGAGACAGAATTCCTGTTACCTCTTCTTCATGTCTATAACATGACTTGTGTAGTGTTTCCTCCAAAATGTGATTTTTCAGATTTTCATTGTGAACTTCTAGAATATATCATATTCTTTTTTTTTTTTGGTATTTGAAACAAATAAGAAAGCCATGGATCAATAAAGAAGAAACTTTATTAATCAAGTAACAACATTTTTTCTCAGCAGGCTCAAATTAAAATTCTACAGGATGCACATCAATTGTAGTGATAGTCTATTAAAACTTAGAATCAATTATAATTATGTTCATATTTTTAGTATAGTATCAGATATGCCACCTCCAGGGATGCCCATATGCAGTGGTGATATTGTCTGACAAAATATGTCACTTTAATGTTTTTATATTATTTTAAGAAAAAGCCTACTTGAAAGAAAACAAGCATGTAATCTCTTAGCATTTTCCTGTACATTTCCAGATTATCAAATTTTCATGTCACTCTACCTGTCTTTATTTTCAATATTACATGCCCTGGTTCAATTTAATTCAATCAGACATTGACTGCATGTTTACTATGTGTCATTTATATCTTTCCCTCTCTTCTGAGCTCCTATAAAACTTGCTGTCTGAACCACTTATGTGGCACTGATGGATGTGTTATGGTTATTTGTGTTTAATCTTATCTACCCAACTTTATTTCAAGGTATTGAAGTTTAAAAAGCTATACTTTTCTGTTCCTTTTACAGTATCTAACACCTAGGTGTTCAATAGGCAATTAATATATATTAGCTAATTGAATTAAAGGAGTTAATCCATATAACATCACTTAGCCCTGTGGCATAATAAGTGATATATGACTGATTAATAAAAACAATGACTAATAACTGGTGAATAAAAACATCCTAAGTTTGTTCTATTTGGGGAAGTGCAGTTAGACCCTGATGTGGTATTTGGCACAAAGGAGGGGGCAATAAATTTTTGGTAAATTGTTTAACTGATGATTCATATGAGTTATATGGTAGTCATTTCACTGAAGTTAGATATGTTTAAGGTCAACTAAAAAAGGGTTGTGGTCTTTCATTAGAAATATTTGGGTGGAGGGAAAAGTAAAGTGGGGATTAATTTAAAGGTGGTAGGACAAAGGATAATTTCTCTTTGATGTGTATATGTGGATAAGAGAAGATGTTGGAATGAATAGAGATGAGGACTGGAATTTCCTCCTGGTCAGGTGAGTAGGTGGCAGGTGGGGAATCAAGTTCAGGGAGAAAGGCCCAGGGCCATCTATCAGCATTCAGTCTTATACTATGTTGGGTAGATGACTCTAGGTAAATTCTTGGCAATGGGGTTAATGAATTTAATGCAGAGGCAGATGAGGGTTAGATGCCAAGAAGACCCCAATGTATAGTCTCACTTAGAAGGAGTCAGATTTGGGCTAGGGTTATTCCAGTTGGCATCTATCTGCTAGGGAGGTTGGTTACTCCTGCACACCTTATTATCATTTTTGGAAGAGCTCAATTCTTGTTTATCATAAGGTGACATTACGTTCTGAATCCTTAAGGCATCGTCAGAGGGGCGTCATCATTCTCCAAATTGAGCCAAACCACCAGAGCAGCTGATCACCAGCTGATGGGATCTGATGTAAATTCTAATGTCAAAAAAGAATCCTTTCCTACTTTGGTGTTAAGAGATGTGGATATACTGATGGCTGATGTGATTCTGTATCATTCACTCTTTCATTTGTTGTACACATACTCAAATCTAACAAAGTGAACTTTTGGAGCTCTTTTTTTTTTTTTCTTTTCTTTTTTCTTTTTCAGTGCTGGGTATTAAACCCATGGCCTTCTACATACTAGGTAAACACTCTATCACTGAGTTATATACCCAGTCTCCCCCTTTTAAAATTTTAGTTATAGATGGACACAATACCTTTATTTTATTTATTTATTTTTGTGCAGTGCTAAGGACCGAACCCAGTGCCTCACACATGCTAGGCAAGTGCTCTTATCACTGAACTACAGCCCCAGCCCCACCCAGCCCCCTTTTTTGAGCCTCTTTTAAAAATTTTTTTGGTCAGTGTTTCAGCTGGAGAGTTTTTATCTATTTATTTATTTATTATAATCGAATGCACAGATTTTTAAATTTTTTTAAAAATCCAAAACTAAAATTAAAATTTTCTTTGATAATTTTAACCAGTACAGGCCCACCTCACTTTGTGAGTACAGATTTATAGAAATGCCCTAAATTACACACTTTTCATGCTTCCGCTCCGGCTCCCGCAGTCAGTAAGGTCTCCGCCAGGTTCTTAGGAAACCCAGATGCCGACCTGCTCTAAACCAGTCTGTCCTGATGCCAAGGCTTTCGTTTGTTCTTGGAGTTTTGATTTCCCTTCTGCTCTGCACATGAGTCTCTGCTCACTCTGCTTTAGGTCACTCGGTTCAGTTCCTGAGTGGCAGCTTTTCTTTTACTTTTTTATTTTCCATGAGTATGGGCACAAGCCCTTCCTGAAGTATCCCCTTGAAATGACCAAAACCAGCATAATATTGACAACACTCAATGGACATTCAAGGACAGTGTAGGGAAGTACACAGCAGGGGGTGTAACTTGGAAACACTCTGCTGCAAAGGCTTGGATGCATGATCATGAGATCCTGATGACACTGGTGACAGTTTGGAGGCCACATCCATTTCTGGAGAGAGAAGGAATTGATCTCTTCCTTTAGGATCTGTGTGCCTTCTTAGTCTGTATTTTATGTCCCTGGATCAAATCTTTCCTCAGAACAACTGACAATGGGTAATATTTATGCCTTTCAAAGAAATCTCACAAGCAAGTGATCTTGACCAATGGCTCCCACCAAGGCCGTTATGCCGAGACACAGAAGTCCAACATCAGCACATGGAGAGATCTTCAGATTTATATAATGTGGCATATCAGGAGGGTGGCAGTGTTCATGTCCAGGTTCATGAGCCCAGTTTAATTTGCTTTGCTTTTAAAGCATTATAAAGTCATGCCTGATTATCCTTCCGCCATCTTGGGGTCATGTGTTCTATCTACATGAGGAGTTCTTGATATATAGCCCTTTTCCTGTCCCAGCACCCACCCATTTTATCCATGGGAGAAACAATGGTATTATTATATCCATGAAAAGAAGAAGTACTCTATAAACAAACACGAAAGCTTTAGTGATAGAACTCTGGCAAAGACATTTCTATAACTTTTATCACCAATAGGTACTCTGTCTTTTACTCACTCTTTGCATTTATGCTATTTCATTCATCTTTACCCAAAGAAAGAATGATGAGTGAGAATGTTTGCTTAAGCCCAAAGGACTGAGCTGAGATTATTTTTTTCTTAAAGAAGATGGAACCAGCCACAAAGGTGAAATGGATTCTTCTCCTTTAAAGAAGTCACAGTGACCTGAGGCTGCTTGTCCAGCCACAGTGTTCTCCCTCCTGCTTGCTGCCTGTTTCTCTCTTTTTTGTCCCCTTTCTCCTCAATGAACTTCGTGTGCCCAGAGGTTACTTTAGTGGGAACTAAATGAAAGAAAACATCTTGCCATAGCATAGGGATTCTTTCTCCCTTTCTAATTTTTTATTATGGAATTTTTCCAACCTACACAAATGCGAAATGATAAAAAGTACCTTTATGTACCCATTAACCAGCTTCAAAAGTTAGTAAATTTTTCCAATCTGGTTCATCTATCCTGTCCTCATACCTTTAGTTTTTGGTGGGAGATTTAAAACAAATCCACGGCATCATATTACTTTACTCAGAAATACCTCAGTATGTTTATAATAGAAAAGAACTTAATAATATCACTATACCTTAATAAAGATCCTGTAATATCGCCTGACTAAATAATCCCATTTAAGATTTTCACCTTTGTCCCCAAATGCCTTTTTATAGTTGTTTTGTTAGAAATAGGATCCAAACAAGGCCCACACAAGGTATTTGGTTACTGTTTTTCTGAAGTTATGAAGCCTATTTCAATTTCTAGTAGCCTCTGCCTGTTTTTTTTTTCTTTTTTAATTTCCCCCTGCCCATTTATTTCTTAAAGAAACTGGAACATTTTTCCTGTGATGTTTTCCTCGTTCTGAAGTTAGTTGGACTGTTTGCCTTCTTATAATGTCATTTAATATTACCTTCAATTTCATGTGTTTCTTGAACCGGTTACTTGATCTAGAGGCTCAACTAGATTTGAATCCAATTATTTTGCCAAGAGTAATGCACAGGTGGGAAAGCACAGAATGACTGGTGGTTTCACGATTAATAGTATTTTAAGGGTGACTGGGGAGTTCAGTTAGCGTTAACCAGACTGTCCATCAACTTGTCACTTAATCCTCTTAGTTTCCATTGTGACTCAGGTCCTTATTTATTAGCATTTACAGGAGTGACTTTCTAATTTTCTTATTTTTTTTCCTGCACTATTAGTAGGGATTCTTCTAGGAAGAAAAAACTTTCTTTATCAGCTATTTGGTTCATAAAAAAACTTTCTTTATCAGCTATTTGGTTCATAAAAACATTTAATAATGCAGTGATTTATTTTATTATACTTGGCAGGCACTTCCCCAGAATCAGCACTGAGGGCCCCTGTCAACTCATGAGCCCAATAGAACACATGAGCTGCTGCTTGGCCTCTCTCCACTGACCAGTGGTTCCCCTTTACCACAATATTCTATTCCCATGCAGTCTATTTTTATAAAGCCCTTTCACGAGAGACTCTCCCACACAAAATTATGAGGTAGGATTTATCAAAATACTTTTGCACCTGTGAAAATTACTTGCATCCAGTTACTTGCCCCTGGCTTCTTGACCCAGGTGTTGCAGTCCCCAGCTTTTGGTATTCTTGTAGATTTTCAAGGTGTTACTGTGTGAAATAGGTGTGATGTGAACACTGCATAGTTGTTCAATACTGCCTAAAAGGCTCTCTGCTCAGGAGCACTGGAGCTGAGCCTGTCAGCTTCCTGCATCATGGTTTCTCTGTGTGGGAGGATTCTTTCTGCTGGAGGCTTAGGAAAGTGCCTTGATCTGCAGGTAAAGAGAAAATTCATTGCTCCTACTAATGAATAAATGTGACTTATAAACTCATATTTGGTATCAGTGCAAGTAAAAAAGAAAACCAAGAATCTGTAACTAGAAATTCAGCTGCTAATTTCATAAGTTCTTTGTGTAAAAAAAAAAAAAAATATATATATATATATTTATTCTCCCCCTTCAAAATGGTGCAATCAACAAGGTTTTCTTTCCAAAATTAAGCAAGTACTCATCTGAATTCTTCCTGAATATTCTGAAAAGCTCCTGCATGATTTGTTATAATTCTAGATACTTGAACATTCAACTCCTTCCTTGGAATTCTCCCTTAAACTGGAAGTAAGTTGCAAGAGTGACACAATGCTCTTTCCTACTGCTGAGTCAGTTTTATAGAGCTTGATGTGCAGTCAAATCAAGTTTTACCTCTGCCTCCTCCAGGATAGCTTTTAAAATGTGAGCCCTAGTGTTTTTGGTGCCTTTGTCCATTGTTATTTGAATTAAATAAAAAAAAGCATTCTAAGAAGATTGATTTCTATGTCTGCTTTTATATTTCTATGAATTTCTTTAGGTTAAAACTTAACATGAGGTTGAGAAGGGTTTATGGCTCTATCATTGCTTGACCAATACTTATAACCTGGAAAGCCTTTGCACAAGATAAATATTTTCTTTTTTTTCCCCACAGTTACCTCATCTAAGGCAGTAGGAAAGGGCATGACAAATGAATGTGACAGAAAAGGGCTTTGGCATTCCCAAATGCCAATATTCTTGAGATCTGTTGAAGCAGAATCATTGGCAAGAAGTGTCCAATGTTGCTGACATATCCAATGGGCTAAAGCCCTCTAACTCTATGAAATGCAGCCTGATGGTATTTTTTCAACTATTTATTAACTGATACATAAATCTCTTTGCTGCCATGGCAATATGAGAGTGGAAAAAGGAAAGTGTTGCCAAGTAATTACAAAGTGTTAAACTTCTTTTACTTATTCCTATATTAATTTTTTTCCCATTTGTGGGTTTGTGGATCTACTGCCATCACAGTTTTTGAAAGGGCATTTGTTTTTAAGAATTCTTGATGACATCTGCCCTGAAAGATCACAATTCTTTACCTTAGACCACAATTCCTTACCTTGAAAATGGCTGAGAGCTGATGCCTCACAGCTATTTGGGGATGAAAGCTACTTTTAAAAAAATGTCCTTTGATGAAGAAAAGAAAAATGGATTTTCTAAAGGAAAGTATTAATATCTAATTGGATTTTCTTAATACACTAGTATTAGAACTACAATATGTAAGAAGGCTGTTTGTATATTCTTTTCAAAGAAGTTTCCAGCCTTCTCCCAACTAAGCTTTCCTAATTCCACTATGATAAAGGTAAGTCTTATCTCTGTTCCCCAGACAGAAATGCCGAAGCAGTCAGTGTAGATGATTTATGAAAATTCCGAGTTATAACCATGGTCAGTGTTTACTGCCTCTTAAACCTGGGGCCATACTGCCAGGATCTTTATTTACTTATTTTTTTTTTGTTTTGGTCTTCTCCTCAACTAGTATACACTAAGTATAAATATTCACTGATTATACGGAATAAATTTTGGATGGCTTATTCAGAGCTTTATTTTCAGAGTTCTTGGAAGTCAGCTCTACTGCTCAGTTCACTGAATTAATTATAAAAAGTTGGATTATTTGTTTTGATTTTGTTTTAAATCAAGATTTAATGACTCCAATGCTTACAGCCAGCTTTTTTCACTGCTGTGACCAAAAGACCTGCCAAGAACAATGTTAGAGCAGGGAAAGTTTATTTGGCACTTCAGGTCTCAGAGGTCTCTATCTCTAGATGACTGGCTCTCTTGCTCTGGGAGAAGGTGGGGCAGAACATCATGGTGGAAGGGTTTAGTAGAGGAAAACAGCTCAGAACATGATAATCAGGATGTGGGGAGAGAGAGAGGTGGGGTGGAGAGAAGAGAGGGAGGGAGCACTTCCTCTCTTTATCATGGACAACATATCAAAATACAAACCCAAAGGCACACCCTCAATGACCCACCTTCTCCATCTGTACTCTACCTGCCTCTAGTCACCACCCAGTCAATCCCTCTCAGGGCATGAATGCACTGATTAAGTAAAGATGCCTAACTCCATCATTTTACCTCTAAACTTCCTTGCATTGTCTTATACATGAGCTTTTGGGGGACACCTTCTATCTAAACCTCCCACTGAAAAGGGAGGGAGTCCTGTTGTCTGGTTGTTCCTTGTGGAGACATCCAGTCAGTGCTTGAATTTTCAGTCCCACATGTCATCTGTGCCTCTTGCATACCTGGTGCTGCCAATTCCTAGGCTTTCACAGGGATTGTGGTATCAACTGATTTACTTCTGTCTTCTTATCATCCTCCATCACAGGTACTTGGTATTCAGATATCTCACCTATTTATTTTCCATCTTCCAGAAGTTTGTTGACATCTCCCTTCTCTCTCTCTCTCTGTTGTTTTAAAATTATGATGGATTTTCTTTTATTTTAATGATTATGGTTTTCTCTCCTGTTCTTTTATTCCTAATGGAATTCTACCCTTTTAATTTCTGTATCTCATCAGTGGAGTTTCAGGAAGGAGTAGAGATAAGCATGTGTTCAATATGTTGCAACTAATCAGATTTCTCTCATTGAAAGTCTTAATCCCTTTGTTGTTGAGGAATAATTCATAAATGTGATACTGGATGCCCATGAAAAGTGTTTGAAGATACTCAGACTCAGTCTTATCTTAGAGGCAGAAAACTGGCAATGTGCATGTCCAGACAGACCCCAGATATATTTTATTTGAAGATACATACACACGTTTTGTTTGTTCTTTAATTAGTGATACTTTAAAAATGGGGGAAAATTTCAATTATGACCAAGAATTCAGATATCGGAAAAACACATTGAGCTGAGTATGGTGGCACATTCCTGAAATCCCAGCAGCTGGGGAGGCTAAGGCAGGAGGATTATGAGTTCAAAACCAGCCTTTGCAAAAGTGAGGTGCTAAGCAACTCAGTGAGACCCTGTCTAAAAAAATACAAAATAGGTCTGGGAATGTGGCTCAGTGGTCAAGTGCCCGAGTTAGATCCTGGTTCCCTCAAACACAAAACACAACAACACATTGAATTTAGTTACACTTACCACCTGGAAACCATAGGAGGGGTGAGTGTGTTTGCTTGCTTGCTTCTTGCAATTGTCCCTATGGCCTGAAACATTTGGTTTCTGCCTCACTTCTCCAGAGGAATGCTTCTTAGATTTAGGAAATTCATGGCAGGTTATACATTTATTGTTCTGTCTTTTGTCTACCTAAGGGTATTACCACTATTCCTCTTTAGTAAAACGTATCATTCCTTTCCTTATTTATTTTATATAGGTGCTTAGTCATTCTTTCCTTTCTCTCCCTTGGAAATAATTGACTGTAAATTTTTTTTCTTTTAATTATGCTATGAAATAACATTATACAAGACCAAATAAAGATAGTAAACAAATGCATAGAAGATGCTCAACCTTGTTAATAATCAACAATGTATCATTTTGTGCCTTAATTTGTACTTCGACTCTACCCCCCAAGAGTGAACCCCAAAAGGAGAAAAAAACCCAACAGAAATAATCAACACAACACTGATGAGATTTTGATAAAACCATCACACTCATGCATGGATAGGAAAATATAAAATGGGAACTGTGTTTGGGAAAACAACTGGGTAACATGTATTTTAAAAGAATGGGTAAATTATGCACATGAAGGTAGTTGTGAAGGTTAAAGATAAGGGAAAGAAGAGTTGGGTATTCAATTATTAATGAAAGAGAATGATATGGTAAATTGTGACCTAGCAACACAATGAATATTAGAGATTTATTATTCAGGGCTCAAGGTGAGGCTGAACATCATGGTGAAAGAGTGTGGTGGAGCGAAGCAGCTCACATGATGATCAGGCAGGAGAGAGGAAGTGAGTGGGGAGAGAGGGGGAGGAGGAGGGGCAGGGGGAGGAAGGGCGATATCTCTACTTGCCAGATACAAAAATATACCCCAAAGCTCCGCTTCCCAATGCCCACCTCCTCCAGCCACATCTTACCACTTCAATTATCACTCAGTTAATCCGTATCAGGGGATCAATTCAATGATTGGATTAAGACTCTTACAACCCAGTCTTTTCCTCTGAACATTCTTGCATTGTCTCACAGGTGAGCTTTTGGAGGACATCTTACATCCGAACCATAACATAAGGCTTAGTGAATAATTGAATTAATTGTACGTTTATGCTTTTTGCAAGTCATATAGTAGAAGCATTCATACCAAGATCAAACTTTAATATTTTAAATGTATAATATATTTATGTTTCAAAGTTCTGAAGTCAAGCAAAGCATATAGAATAAAATTTAAAAAATCACTCTTAATTTTATCACCCTAAAATAACCACTGACAACACTTTGGCATATGTGTGTATGTTTATTTTTCTGTTACAGATATATTGAGGTATAATTAAATATAATAAGCTGTACATATTTAAAATGTAAAAGTTGATGTTTTAGTACAACGATGGTACAGATATCATCACAATCAAGATAACAAACATATCTGTCACTACCAAAACTTTCCTCTTGCCTCTTTGTAATTCCTTCCTCCCATCCCACCATGGAGAGGTAACCACTGAATTTTGTCACTGTGGAGTGATTCAAGTTTTCTAGAATTTATGCAAATGAATCAGACATGTACCCTTTTATGTGTTGCTTATTTTCATCATCATAATTCCTTTGAATTAATCCATATGGTGGCCTTTATATTCCGATTGCTGAGTAGTATTGCATTGTTGAGATTTACCATAGTTTGTTCCATTCATTTATTTATGGAATTTGGATGATTTGTAGTTTTTGGATATAAGTAAAGTTGCTGTTAATGTTTGTGTCCATGTGTTTGTGTGGGCATATACTTTGTTTTTCTTTGATATTTAGGAGTGAAATGTCTGCATCATAGAGATTCCCAACAGCAGTGTACCAGAGCTCCAATTGCACGCACATCTTTGCCAAAACCTGATATGGTCAGTCTTTTAAATTAGTCACTCTCTAAGGTATGTGGTGTTTATCTCATGGTGGCTTTAATTTGCATTTCCCTAATGAGTACGACTACTGATAGTGAACATATTTTCTTCTGTTTGCCATATGTCTTTTTGGGGACATGTGTGTTTAAATCTTTTGACCATTTATTATTTTTTTTTCATTATTGAGTTTTGAGATGTCTTTGTATATTCTTGAAACAGGTTCTTAATCAATATGTAGTTAAATATTTCCTCCCAATCTGTAGTTTGCATATTTATTCCATGAACAACATCTTTTAATGAGCCAAACCCTTAATTTTGAAGTACAATTAATTAATTTTTATATAGATCATTTGTGGTAGTGTATTGAAATTATTTTTACTTAACCCAAAGATTTTTCTCATACAAATTTTACAGTTTTAGGTTTTACACTTAGACCCACTTGAGTTAATTTCTTTTTGCATGTGGTATGAGTTATAGATTGAAAGTCATTTTTTTTGTTATGGATTTCAAATTGCTTCAGCACTATTTGTTGAAAAGTTTATGCTTTATTTATTTATTGAATTGCCTTTGCATCTTTGTAAAAAATCAGATGTATGTATGTGTTTATTACTGGCCTCTCTAATCTATTTGAACTATTTATCTTCGTGTTCCTGATTACTGTAGCTTTGTAACAAATCTCAAAGTCAGGTAATCAAAATCCTCTAACTTTGTTCTTAAACAGTTGCTTTGACTATTCTTTATATTTTCTGTACAAATTGCATAATTGGCTTGTCAAGTTCTACAAAAACTTCTGGAATTCTGGCTGCACTGAATCTATAGATTAATCTGGGGGAAAATTAACATCTTCATGGTATTGAATCTTCTGGTCCCTGAACATAGTATGTTCTCCACTTATGTTTTAGAAGTTTGTCTTAGCAGTGTTTTACAGTTTCTAGTATACAAGTCTTATACACTTTTTATCAGATTTATCCTAAGTATCTCATTTTGCTGGTATAGTAATGGTATTTTCAAAACTTTCTACTTCTGATTGTTAGTTGATAGTTCTCAAATATGCAGAAATTCACTTAGTAGTAACTTTTTCCTCCACTCCTCTCTATTTCCTCCCTTTCTTCTTTCTCTCCATATACATATTAGAATTTTCTCCACAAACAATCAAACTATCCTTGGATAAAAACAGTTTTTCTTCTGTAGAAGCTTCGATATGATATTTATAGATGTAGTTAAATCAGATATCCTTATTTTATTCCTGAATTTAGGGAAAACAATTACATTTTTCTTTGTTGTAGAATTTACAAAAGATGCTTATTTCTGAAGGTTAAAGATTATGTTACATTTTCAGCAACCAATGTATTGTTTAATAAAAATTAGCTTTGAGGGCTGGGGTTGTAGCTCAGTGGAAGAGCACTTGCCTAGCATATGTAAGGCACTGGGTTCAATTAGCACCACATACAAATTAATAAAATAAAAAGGTCCATCAACAACTAAAAAATATTTTAAAAAATTAGCTTTGAATCCAAATTTTACTATAAATTATAGGAGTGACATTAAAATTATTCCCTTTCAGGATATAGCAGAATGCACATACGTGTTTAAGATTAGAAATGCATCATGGCAACAACATTCCAATAATAAACATGTCTTTTTATTTAGAGTGTAAACAATGTTTGAGGAGATAGGAGCAATATATTATTAACAAAGTGGTATTTGGAGTGGCTAAGAGCAGCTAGGATTGAATAGAAGTGCTAGTTCTCAGGGGATTAATAACCTTTTTTGCTTTATCACATTCAGATTCTCCTAGACAAAAGATTGAAAGATTTTTTTTCCGCACTCCACAAAGCTGCTCTTTTCTAAGCTACATACTTCAGATGCTGACCATGGTAGCAGATCCTGATTTGAGCCTATGAAAACTTTGTGAGTCATGAGCTCTGATGGGAAAAGCCCACATCATAAAATTTATCTTTGTCCTTGCAGTTTTCACCGACAGACTCACAGAGTTCAAACATTTACCCAAGTCTGGAGCAGTATTTCCCTCCTCGGTGCTTTCTCATCCTTGGTAACCATGGGGCTGTCATCTGGCAAGGAGGATTGCTGGAGCAGTCCTTGAGAGGGGCTTCAGCCCCTGAGGATAAAGAGGCTCTTAAAAACACTCTGCCCAGAATTCATCATGTCTACTTGAAACTTCTGTTAGTTCCCAAAGGATTATTTAGAGTACTGTCAGAGACCTCCAAGGAGTCATAAAACATTGTGTGTAATCCAGTATCTGCACCAGCTGAAATGGTTCCAACTCTTAGAAACTTGCCTGTTGGGTCTGAGAATGTTAATTGAGGGTGTGGCTGTCTTTTATGCAAGAAGTTAGGAAAATGAGTCATGCTCTTTCCTCCCCCCATCCTCACCTATATATTTACTTACTCATACTCTAGGTCTCTCTGCACCCCTTTACTTAACCGGGGTTGGATGACCCTACAGTCTACTATGTAGGGCCTACACTTTCTCTACTGTAATTGCCTCGACTTGTTTGCCTCCCTGACTGAACTCTAATTTCTGTGAGAGCCCCTACTCTATCTAATTTGGTCATCATTATGCCACCAGCAACCAGCATCCAGTGCCCATTTCGTCGTTGGCAGCAGATAGGCAGTTACTGGATGAATGTGTGAGTGGATGAATACGTGGAGCAGACCCCAACTGGGTAACAGGATTTTAATGCCCAAGTAAAAGTAACAAGTCCAAGTTTTCCTAGTTTATAGATTGAATTAATTGATGAAGGATCAAGATTTGAAAAGCAAGCAAAGGAAAAGACCCCAGAGGTTTAAGAAGAGAGCAAAACAGCTCTTGCTGTTTAGAGAGAGGAACTTACCTTAGAAATTATGAGGTTGATGGTGAGGTTACCTGTTTGGGTCTTGGGTCTGGGGCATGGATTTTGTAGCCTCAGGTTTAGATACCGTTGTGCTCTCAACAGGTTTGTGCTTGGCTGTGGGACACTATGGTACAGATTCAAACTGTTATGAAACTTTAGGATACTCTGAAAAATACAGGGGGAGGCCATGCTATTTATTGCCATTTTTATGAAACTGTGTGCTCATAGAAATGTGCTCATTTTGAATGGTCTTCATCTTTTCCCAACTCTGTCATTGCAGTTTGGGAAGGTATAAGGTAGAGATATGGTGGTTTTTCTTTTGATATATTTGTTTCCTGAAACATTCAAGAATCTAAATTTCTTTCACTCTTATTTTCCTTTGGATTTTCCCAGAGTGGTTGGCCTCCAACATTAAGCATGCTAGACCTCAGCAACATGTTCTTGAGGGCTGGGAAGGAAATGGTTATAATGGCATATAGAAAGGTCTATCATTTTAAATATATACATATACATAGATTGAATATAACATATATTTTGAAGGGCCATATTGCTGAACTTTCCTGTTAGTTTCAGCATTAACTTCAGTTGGAAAATAATATGATAAAATCTTGTTTTAAAATTTTCAGATAGACATTTTAATTATAGGCAAGTGATGATAAAATTTCTTCTCCCCCCCCCAACATTTATGCTTCTTTTAACTTCTAGTGGCCTCATTTAATTATCCACAACTACCAAAAAGGCTGTTGAAATATTACCTATGATGTTGGACATTTTTGTCTCATTCTTTATGTTAATAAAAATGTCCACAAGCATTTTATATTTAAGTATTATGTTGCCTATTATTTGATTATACATATTCCATGTCATAATAAGGAATACCTTTCTGTTTCTAGGTCATGTATTTATCATGTTATCAATTGCTTTTTACGAAACATCTATTGAAGCAATCAGATGACTTTTCTCCTTTGACCCACTAATGTGATGAACTATAGATTTCCTAATATTGGGCTATAATTGCATTCAATTATACACAGCCTACTTCAGGTAGGATATTGTTATGGTGTATTATTCTTCTAATATCCGGGCAGATTTGATTTTCTAATGTTTTATTGATGATGTATGTATTTATAATTATACTTGAGATTGCTTAGGAAACTGGGGGTTTCTCCCATAGTTCCTACTCCACGGCCAGCTCTTGCTTCCTGTCCTTGAAGCTTTGAATTGGGCGGTGGAGGCTATCTGTGTTTCCTTGTGTTCTGATCATTTCTGGCCAGATTGTATTCTGTCATTTTAAAATTTTTATTCTCATCTATTGTTTATGAAGCAGAATTTTCTTGAAGCTGCTCTCCTGATTTCTCCAAATTCAGATTGCTACTTCCCCCCTTTCTTTTTTTCTTCTCCTTTAGATTTTATGCATCAGAAATTGGGAGAGGGTGGGATAGACGAAACCATGGCCTTGCTCTTCACATAGAGGAGCAGTAAGCAAAATGAAATTATATAATATTTTCATGAAATTCATACTTGAGACGGTAGCATATCCAAAATCAGACATTGGATTTCAAAATGTTCTTAGTGGTACTGTTTCTGCCTCTGGGAGGAGCCACTAGTCCTGAGCTTTTCCCTGTAGGAGTTGAGACGCGCTCTGGTGGCCCGGCATTAGGGCTGAGGTTGCTGGTGCCACATGTGTCAGTTGTGAAGTCCTGTGCCTACGGTAGAAACTTTAACCACAAAGAATTGCACCTAAGTGCAATAGAACCTTTTCTGTGATCCTAATAATTGGAATAAGACTTATGCTTCAGTCCAAGACTAATATAGTTCTATGTGCTTCTGTGCTGTGCCAGGTTGGGCTTTGGGAGAGCCATTCTGAACCCTGCATATCCTTCTCATTAAGCCTCAAAGAATCTGGAAGAGCCTATACATGCAATCTTTAAAATGAACACAATCATGGCGGCTACCAATTACAATCACCAAGCTTGCACTCCACAATGCTTGACCTTGGGTATGGTCTCTTTGGGGTAGCCCAAGTGAATTCACTTCGAGTGTCCTGCTGGCAGGTCACTTATCTACTGGGTCTCCCTTCCTTTATGTTTCTTGCTCCTAACCTTCTCCTGGGTTCTTTCTTCACTTGATGCATATATATATTTGTAGATGGACACAATACCTTTATTTATTTATTTATTTATTTATATGTGGTACTGAGGATTAAACCCAGTGCATCACTCATGCTAGGCAAACGCTCTACCAATGAGCTACAGAGGCTAGCAATTTTA
The DNA here is from genome assembly GCF_001458135.2 of Marmota marmota marmota. Classification (NCBI taxonomy): domain Eukaryota; kingdom Metazoa; phylum Chordata; class Mammalia; order Rodentia; family Sciuridae; genus Marmota; species Marmota marmota. Next base: position 11,662,266 of record NW_026000101.1, on the reverse strand, counting down.
ATTCTGGTTTCCTTCCTGGAGCAGCACTGAGGTTATTCGTGGCCAGGGTTTTGAGGTTCTTTGGGTTAGACCATCAATTTTACAAATAAACCTTTCTCTGGCCAAGATAGATTGTTTTTCAATAATGTAAATGTGCTATTTATGGAAAGAAGGAATCCCTCTTTACCAGGAGAGACTATGTGTAGGGATGAGGGATATAGAGACTCTTCCTGCCATATACTTCTAGAGATACACGCTATTTAAACAGAGATTTTACAGAGCAAGGCTGACTAAGTGGGGGTGTCACCATGGGTCTGTGGGCCCAGTTTGTTGTTTTTGTTTTCCCATAACCAGTGAATAAGCAGTCTGACAAGAGTCTGAGGGCTTGTATCTTTCCTGGCCTCTGTGTCCCTGGCTGACTTTAGGCAGATGCATTAATTTCTTCATGTGTAAAAGGAAGGTCATTGTGCTGTCTGCTCCATTCCAGAGATGCTGGGAAAATGAATGTGAATGCATCCACCAAGACCTCTGAGCTTCTTTGAGAAAGGTGCTGTGGAATTACAAGATGTGACTATCACCACTCCTGTTAGGTGCGTTGAGATTGTGGTAGCTGGAAGTGAATCAGCTGAGGCTACCTCTATTTTACCTTCAGCTTTAATGCTTCCTGTCTCTCACACAGTCTGTGTACAAAATATGTTTTTCCAGGTCACGATGCTTTCAAATGAATCAGGGCAGATCCCTGAACTTGGCTTTTTTGGTCAGGTACATGGTCGAATGGATTCCTTACATGGTCAGACAACCCCAGGCCTCCCTGTTTCCAGCAGGGTGACCTTGGACTTGTTTCTTAACCTTTCTAAGACTCAGTATCTTCACCAGTAAAACTGGGTTATTTATAGCTATTAGATAAATTAGATGTCATTATTTTCCCCAAACTCCTGCAAACAGAGGTGTTGGATAAATGTTAGTGTTCTTACATTTCATTGTCTTCTATTCTCTCACTTTTGGGGCCTCCAGCATTAATGTGCCACCTGCATTTCCATTTATCTTGCAGAGATAAGATAGCATTAATGTTTTGGATGTTTGGGAGATGACATTATTTTTTGGAAGATTTTCTTTTTAATTGTGTCTCCATTCTCAACATCCTCAAAGTAACTTAAACAAACCGAATGTATACAAGCATTTTACTCTGTGACATTTACTTTCAATAGCTCGTTGAGCCCTCATATGCTCTCAAATAGAAAACAAAACGACAAACACTAGCCTGGCTGTGAGAAGGTGCTATTTAAAGCCTCAGTGGGACAGAAATGATGATCTTGAAATCGACTGTGCAGTGCGAGGATGCCAACTGCTAGCAGACGCCCAGGAAATCTGTCACATTTGCCATGTGTTACCGAAAATCTCTATCTTCCCTTTATGCCCAGGAATAAATTATCTCATTGAGGAGTAAGCGCCTCTGCTGCACACAGTTGTTTTACAGTGGTTGAAAAGCCGGCTCTGCCTCTGAGGAGCTTGTAGAGTAATTCAGATTCCCTGTCTCAGTTTCACTGTCTGTAGAATGGGGCTAGTGATACCTTGTATTTTTATAAAAATTTTTGGTAATGTATGCAAATTCCTACACTGGTGTTGGCCTTTGGAAGTGACAGTGATACATTTTAGCTATTATTGTTCTTTTTAGTTCAATTAGTGGAAAAATAATCATTGTGGTAGGCAGAGTAATGGCTCTCCAAAGTGATCAATATCCTGATCCTTGAAACATGTGTTAATATGATTCAGTTAAGGACCTTGAAATAGGGTGACTCTTATCTAATCACAGGGGCCCTTAAAAGTGGAGAACCTTCCCATGCTGCGGGCAGGTGAAAGGATGTAAGGACAGAAGCAGGGTCAGAGACAGGCTGCCTTGCTAGATTTAAAATGTAGGGAGGTGGCCATGGGCCAAGGTCTGTGGGTGGTCTCTAAAAGCTAGGAAAGTCCAGGAAATGGATTCTGTCCTGGAGTCTCCAGGAAGAACCAGCTTTGCTCTCACCTTGATCTGAGTCTACAGAGTTCCATGTCAGACTTCTGACATACAGAACTATAAGAGAATAAATTTGGGTTGTTTTATGCCACCAAGCTTGTGGTGATCTGTTACAGCAACAATAGAAAATTAGTACATGGTTAAAGACAAAGTCAAGTGTTTGTGCAGTTGGGTGTATGGGGCCCATGATTCTCTGTATTTGAACAAGCTATTGGGGTACACACTCAATTCTAGTCCCTTGAGCTTAGTAAGATCTTTGAAATCCTACCACTTTATCTTTTGGACAGGAGATGTGACTTGCTTCACAAATTGAAATGCTTCATTATACCCCAAATGATTTGAATCTAGACTGAAAAAGTCATATTACTTATAAGTAAAATTTGGAATTACTGTAATTGCACAGATCTCACCTTTCCTCTCTGAATAAACAGCAATACAGTTTTGCTCCATTTTATCATTCTATGGATTAAAAAAAAATTAGCAGGGTCTGAGTTTCATTGTTCTGGAAGAATAGATAATGTAATCCCTGATATGGATTTGCAGAATGAAGATGATAACATCTGATTTATATATCTGTTGTGTGAGTCAAAAGAGAGAATATAAGTCAAGATTCATTGAGAACTGGCCCACTGAACAATATTAGGTGTAATTATCCCTATGTTCATTATTATTTACTATTGTTTCATAGAACAATGGAATGTTAGACCAAGAAATTTTCCTAACACACCAATGTCATCCTGCCTGACCAGGTATGTGGCATAGTTCCTGTTTCCCTTTTTGCCTTAGCTGCCGGGAAGCCTAACACAGTTTTATACTCAGCTGCCAAACATTTCTGATCTCCAGTATCTCCATTTCTATTTAACTTTTGCCTTTTATCCTGTGCAGTTAATGTTGATCTCATTGTGACTCAAATTTTATTGCAAGGTATTCTAACTTTAGGAGTATTCAAAGTGTAATAAATATATATGAAAAAGAGTTTCCCCTAGATATCATTTAGTCTACTAGCCTTGGAGTGGTGAAATAACCAGTTGGTGTTCAGCCTGAGATATAGCCTAGATAATTATTGCAAGAGCCCAGCTGGGAGCCTGATCTCACTTACATGGTACAGGACATAAGAATTCAGAGGTAGAAGGATCCAGTCATAAGAATTTGGGGATGACTTGGGAGGGACTGGTAATGAGAAAGGAGATCCAGGTGGATCCTAGGAATTTGGGGAAGTAACAAGGCAGAGTGAGATGAAGTGGCACCAGTTATAAGAAGCCATTTGCTGAGTTGGTGGTGGTCAGAGATGGCTTCACAGTTAGTGACCTTGGGTATACAGCTTTGAGCTTCTTACTCATCTTTTGTTTTCCCTGGTATCTATATTGTTTTCTTGGGTGGCAGAGAAGAAAATGCTTTGTATGTGGGTCTTTTCATAATTCTTCCCCTGACTTTTAGAAGGAAAATAAGATAATTTTGCTCCAGTTGCAGAAGAACCACAGGAATAAAAAATTTAAATGAGGCTTAAAATTGATGTTTGAATATAGATTATATAAGGGTTTCCTCATTCTAAGTGTTAGCCCTGTTTGCTATGTAAAAATGCTTTAAAATTTGGAAAAATAGGAGAAAAATTATCCTTAGAGGTGACTTCTTTCTGTGTACATGTTGTCCCTGATGCCAATCCACTAACAGGGACACAATTTTGAGGAAAAGGAAAAAGAAGGTTTATTGCTTTGCTAGCCAAGGAGAAACACAGAGGATTCCTGTCCCAGAGGCTGAGATTCTGCCATCAACAGGCTTTTTAAGAAGTGACTCAAAGGCCACATTTCAATGTTCTCTGTTGGAGCTATAATTCACTTGTTAACTTGGGAGATAGTCATTTCTGAGATCTTCTGGTGCCATCCCCAAAGTCTGCATTACTTGGTTCCTATGGTGGGTGTGTGCTCAAGGACAGATAACTCTGCTTAGGATGGGGAAGAAAGGTAATCCTGTTTCCCTTGAGATTAGGGAGGGGGAGAGATTAGGGAGAAGCAGGGATAGAGGAAGAAAAAGAAACATGTCCATTTTAAAAATAAGTTGCAGTGGCAGAGCAGCAAGGCTATATTCAAAGCAGAAGGTGAACCACTGTTACACATAGAACTTCTTTGTCATTTTGTTTACTTCCTAGGTTAACATTGAATTATTATTTTTTTAATATAAAATATCTTTTGTTATATATTTTCTCATGTTAAACTATCTTCCACATCATATTTAATAATTGCAAATATGCCATCAAAGAGCTATATCATTATTATTCTACATATTATTATTCTACAATCTCTGTTTTAGGATTTAGATCATTTCCTATTTTTTAAAATTGCATTTTCATATTTTAATTTAATTTTTTGGGATAAATGTCTAGAACTGGGATTGTCAGGCTAAAAGAAAATGGGGTACATATATTCTTTCTGAAAGTATTATTGCAATACATGTTTTGTATTGTGGAAACAAATTTAACTTAAAAAATGAAATATCTTTTTTTTTTTTTGGTACCATGTATTGAACCCAGGGGCACCTAACCACTGAGTCACATTCCCAACACTATTTTGTATTTTATTTAGAGACAAGGTCTCACCGAGTTGCTTAGGGTCTCGCTTTTGCAGAGGCTGGCTTTGAACCTGAGATCCTCCTGCCTCAGCCTCCCTAGCCACTGGGAGTACAGGCGTGTGCCACTGCATCCAGCTGGAATATTATTATTTTTTTAATATTTATTTTTTAGTTGTAGTTGGATGCAATACCTTTATTTATTTATTTATTTTTATGCGGTGCTGAGGATAGAACCCAGGGCCTCGCACATGCTAGGTGAACACTCTACCACTGAGCCACAACCTCAGCCCTGGAATATTATTCTTAAAAGACTGTCAGGCACAGGGAATGTCTTACTGGCCACATTTCCCTCAGGGTTGTTCACTTGTCTGTTTCCCTATTCTCCCTGCTCCTAATTCCAAACCCATGTCCACCCTTGTCCTGCTCACCCTATCCACAAAGTCCACTAGTTTCTAAGGCACACACCACTTTGGTTTTGCTTTCTCCTTGAGACCTACTCTTTGTCAACCAAAATAGCTTATCAAGTAGTTTTCTAAAGAAGTAAGTTCCTTCCTTAAGAGATCTGGAGTTAGCTAGTAATATTTTAACACCTTAGCTCACAGATCAATGCTTTGAAGACATTTATTTATTTGTTTAGGATTTTAAGATCTCAGTGAGGATGAATTTCTAGTTACAGTAGGGGTTCTAAGGAGGGAATTGTCTGCGTGAAATATTGAATTACCTGCTACTATAAATGTCCAAGGTCAAAGATCATTGTTAGGTCAGTTTGAGGTGATAAGCTCCGAAAGAAACACCAATCAGGCACTGATGGAACGTCTTGTCAATACAGCGGGGTCTCCTGGCCAATTCTGAATCTTGCCAGCTCCCCCACCGACTGACCAACTCCAGTAGGACAAGGGACTCTAAAAACCCCTTTTCCTGTCCCAAGACCTTCCTTCCTGCCCTAAACCCAGTACAAATTCTAGTCTGATTGAGCCCCACGGGCTTCTCCCCACGCTGCTGGTTTGAGCGTTCTGCCTGGGAGCAAAATCTCAATAAAGCCTTGTTCAGTAGCCTTTTAGAATCTGCCTCCTTTTGTTTGCGGCTGCCTGACCTTACAATCACTTAGGACAATTATAAACGGCCGTCAGGCAATAGCTGACCACTGAGCTAGAACTGGTGACCTTGAAGATCTCCATAGTACTGAGAGTTCATGAATCCATGATTTTTGCATCTTACTTCTCTAAATACCAAAGCACAAATATGAATGACCCATTCTTAAGGGCTCCCTCTTTAGTAACAGGCAGGTATATTTCATGTCCTGTAGCTGCCTCTCCTGCAGTTCAATGTGATTAGCTCCCTCTGGCAAGGTTCTTCCCAGTGGAATAGTTTTAGGGATTTTGCTGCCTCTGAGACTTTTGAGCCCTTTCACTATTTTAGGGACACATTTCTAAATTATACTAGTCTTTGCTGACACAAGGGCTGTAACACCTTGCCAAGAGGAATTCAATCCCTGAATGTGATAAATGAAGAAAGAAAACCTGAGAAATGGTCCTCTGACTTCCCCAAATTCCTCCTGGTGTGAAACTGAGGATTCCTGACCCTCAGGCCAATGGATGCTTTTTGTATGTGCAGTGAGTTATATCAGAAGTGTGCTGATGCCTAGTACGGCCTGGGGCTGGAGAGACGCTGGTGTGGCAGCCCCCCACGTCCACCCCACATTGCCCCACATCACCCACACCTTGCATTTCAGCTTCAGGTTTCTGTTCAGAATAGCTGGGGAGAAAAGTCCCCTGAGTTAATGATTCTATCTGGCTCACATGCCATTGTCTCCTAGGCCCTTTCCTTTTCTCTGAGTGTAAAATGTCACAAAAAACTCTGGAGGGTGTACATCCTGGGACCTAGAGTATACCAAAATGTTTCAAAATAATAATAACCTTTTATCTCAACAACATTACTTCTAGGAATATATCCTAAGGTAATAACGAGAGATGTTCAAGTTTGTACAATATTTAATATTCCAAACTTTCCTCCATGTGTCCACATAAGATACTGTTTATGTTAAATGAGGTCCATCCATACTGGAAAGACATTCACAGAGTCCATGCGAAGTCCAAAGACCACGCCACACATGGGAATCTCACGCAAGAGGTTTATTGTCAGTAACATGAGGCAAACCAACAAGGCTGTTGAGGAGAGCAATAGTTACAGAGCAGCTTTATAGCCCACAAGAGGAATTTCATAAGCTGCTTAGGAGTTGCATCATAAGCTGGGGAGGGGATGATCATTTAGCAGGCACATGTTCTTATGGGAAGTTAAGCAGCATTGCCCTAGAATCGAAACTTTGGAGCCTCTGGATAAAATGGCTCCCGACCTAAAATGGCACATCTGATGCCAATATTGACCTGATGCCAGTACATACTATTAAGGATCATGTTGTCGAAGGTTTAGAGGCATGGAGACGTTTACAACATTATGATACGTTACTCAGTAAAAGAACCAGGCTACCAAATAACACATTGTTTTGTTGTTGTTAAAAAAATATGTCCCAGGAATGTGTCCACCAAGACCCTAGAATATGTTGATTCCTCTAAGTCACTCTTGTCCCTGCAGTGTGTCTTGTGAATTATGCAGATTGCTTGTGAGCTTTTTGTCCCTTTCTGCATTAATAATAGAAAATAAATGCATAGAGCAATTAAACCATAAGGTACTTTTGTATATTTTTTTCTTTGCCTATTGATATTGGTGAGGTCAGAGTGAAAACATTTTTTCTGGTATTGAATCCTATTAATGAAGTTGTTCAAATTGTTTTCTTAAGATAAAATGGTTGTGCCTTTTGTTTCTGCTTTCTGACTTTCTACTTTGTGTGTGACTAGTGTTGGTTAATAAACTTTGCAGATAAAAAAACTCATGAAACAGGGGCTTTAAGTTGTTATAGTAGAATTCATAAATAGTCTTCTGCTACTCACTTTACTATGTCACAATATCTGAAATAAAGTAGAGATGAATAAAAAAAGACACATGTATTTTTGGGGTTGGGGTTGTAGCTCAGGTGCAGAGTGCTTCCCTGGCATGCATGAGGCCCTGGGTTCAATTCTCAGAACCATAAATAGATAAATAAATTTAAAAAAATGAATAAAATGTCCACTGACAACTAAAAAATTTTTTTTTAAACCATGTATTTTTGAAAAGCATGTTAGATGTAGATATTCTAATAATAGTTAAGGTTTATTGAGTGTATACTATGTGTGAGACACCATCTATAATGCATATTGTAAAGGCACATGTGTTAACTCATTTTATCCTTAACAAAGACTTTGGAGGAACTATTATTATTTCCATTTTATTGATAAGGATACGAAGGCACAGAAAACTCAGATACTTGTTCAAGTTCATGAGGCAAAACAGTGATCAGTTGAAGAAAACTTGACTCTAAAGATTTTAAATAACTATCACTGATTAGACAGACTGAATATACAAACTGAGAGCTGAACATGATTTTATATATATGTGTGTGTGTGTTGATTACATACTACATATACTTGTATGTATATGTGGTATGCATTTTGTATGTATGTTGATTATATAAATGTAATTATCTATGTGTGTTTTTAAGATTACAGGTGATATTTTTTTTTCTTTGAGACTATATTTATATAGGAAATAATACTCGTAAGATGACATTATGAAAAATAGAATCCTGGGACCCCAGGTAGCAGCTCTCTAATTAATATGCTCATCTAACATTAATTTGGCTAGAAAAATAAATCAAGCATTGTTTTACTGTGTGGATAGACTGTTCCTTGGCATTTACTCCTTAGCTTTGGGTCTGTCAGCTCATTGTCCCACAGAGGAACAGTACCAAAGTGTCTAGTTTTCACTACTGGTTCAGTTCTTAAATGGTCTCAGGCTAATATGACCTGGGACAGTTGATACTGAGCAGTTGTATTCTTTTCTGGCAAGGAAGCCCTCAGAATCGCAGGATGTTGGCCCCAGGGCAGTATTTCTCAACTGGAACTGGTTTTGTTCCCCAGTGGACGTTTGGCAATACATGGAGACATTTTTGGCTGTAGCAACTGGGCAGGGAGTGCTGCATTTGGCATCTGGTGGGTTGAGAGCACCCTGCAGTACTCACAACAAGGAATTGCTGGGTCCAGAGTGTCTCTAGTGCTGACACTGAGAACCCCTGTCCTCTCTGGAAGGCAAGTCTTCTTTGTTGCCAGATATGCCTTATTTTGGAGGCACTTAGACGACAACCAGCTGCTTTGATTTCTCCAAACTCACTATTCTCCTCTTTATGGCAGAATTCAGAAGATGTATCTCACCACACACATTTGGGGGTTTTATGAGGAGATGTGAGAAATGAAGAGAATGTGAGCTTTGGAGTCAGGCAGATCAAATAGACCTGGTGTGGCCACTCACTAAACTGTGTGGTGGTGGGCAAATTATTTCACCTCTTCAAACTTTAGTTCTCACCTGATCACTGGGAACAGCAACACCAGATTCCTAGGAGTGTCATGAAGGTTTAAATGAAATTCCAGGTGTGGAAACCACGATATGGTAGGTGCTGCATAAATGTTTATATCCTTTTGACATTCTCTGGAGGAAGAGCATTTGTGATTAAGTTAAATAGTAATGGTATAAACAAAACACAAAGGAGTCATTTGCTAGGCACTTGAGGTTTTAAAAAAAGTTGATATTGTACAACATCAATTTTTTATGTGTTGGGCTAGATGAGCAATGCATGGCCTTTCCTCTGTTTTCCTGGAGAGTTACCAAATTCATGTACAACTCATCGCTATTAGAATAATAATAGTTACAATAATAATAGCTAACACTTCTATGAGTCAGGCACTGTTATAAATACTTTGTATATGCTAACATCTCATAGTTTTTTGTTTTTTTTTTTTGTACTGGGTATTGAACTCAGGGGTACTTTGCCGCAGTCCAGCTGCAGCAGAATAACGGAGGCGGGGTGGGTGACGAGCAACTTGTGTACATTGATACAGCAGGAGTGGGAGCCGTTTATTGTAGGACATCAGAGGTATTTATACATTACACACAGTTTATCTTAATTAGCATAAACTAGATACAGCAGTCAACCAATAAGGAATCTCCACACTTAATGGCTTGCTGGCCTTACTTCATAAATCACTCCCTCTGGCAAAATGCCAGGCGCCATCCAGACTTGTTTACAGACTCTAACATTTGCCAGGCGCCATCCTGACTTGTTTACAGACCTTAACAGTACTTGACCACTGAGCCACATCCCCAGCCCTATTTTGTATTTTATTTAGAGACAGGGTCTCACTGAATTGCTTAGTGCCTTGGTTTTGCTGAAACTGGCTTTGAACTGGCGATCCTCCTGTCTCAGCCTCCGGAGCCGCTGGAATTACAGGCAAGCACCACCATGCCCGGCTTCGTAGTTTTTAAAAATGGCTTTATTGTGATATAATTAATATTTAAAAAACTGAAAATATTTGAAATATACAATTTGGTGGATATTATTCTAAGTCACAGAAGGACATGGACTGCATGATTCCACTTATTTGATGTCATGAGGTGTTCCCCAAAAGCACATGTGTGAGATAATGCAAGGATGTTCAGAGGTAAAATGATTAGATTATGAGATAGGGATTAACTGCATGGTGACTGTAGGCAGGTAGGATGTGGCTGGAGGAGATAGGTCACTGGGATTGTGCCTTTGTGGTTTATGCTCTGTCCCTGCTGGGCAGAGCTCTCTCTGTGCTTCTTGATTGCCACGTCCTGAGCTGCTTTCTTCCACCATACACTTCTGCCATGATGTTCTGCTCCACCTCAGGCCCAGAGCAATTGAGTTGGGCATCTATGGAGTGAGACCTCTGAAACCATGAGCCTCAAATAAACTGTTCCTCCTTTAATTGTTCTTGTCAGGTCTTTGGTCACAGCGATGAAAAAGCTGGCTAAAACCCGAGGACCTAGACAAGTCTCACAGAAGCAGAGGGTAGCATGGTAATGTCTAGAGAATGGGGGTGGGTAGAAATGGGAATTGCTATTCAAAATGGGTATAAAGTTGCAGTTGTACAAGATGAATAAGTTCTAGAGATCTGCTGAATAATATTGTTCTTATAGTGGCTCATCTCATCTAAAAATTGTTTTTTTAATTAACATCTAACAATTATGTGTATTTATGGAATACTGTAGGATGTTTCATACCTGTGTATAATGTGCACTGACCAAGTCAGGAGAATTAGCATTTCTATCTCCTTACCATTTCTTTGTGTTTGGAAACTTTGAGCTCCCCTCTTCTAGTTCTTCAAAAAGTATATCACAGGTTCTTATGAATGCGGGTCACCCCAACTGTGCTGTTGAACACAGCACAAATTTCTTCTCTTCAAGTACTGTGTTTTGGTACTCTTCATTTTCCCTACACTTTGCTGTTCTTCAAAATTACTATTCTGTTCTCTTTTACTTCAAGACCACCTTTTTTAGCTACCAGATATGAAACAGACCTTACAGTATTTGTCTTTATGTGGCAGGCTTATTTCACTTAACATAATATCCTCCAGTTCTACCCAAATATTTGCCACAAATGACAAGATTTCACTTTTTACTATGGTTGAAAAATCTCATTGTGTGTATATATACCATATTTTCTTTATCCATTCATCTGTCAGTGGATACCTAGGTTGATTCCATGTTTCGGCTATCAGGAATAATGCTGCAATAAACTTGGGATTGTGGGCACCTCTTTGATATGCTGATTTCATTTCTCTTGGATGTGTATACCCAGAAGTAGGGTAGCTGGATCTTATGACCTATTTTAATTTTTTTTCCAGGAAACTTAATACTGTTTTCCATAAAGGCTATACTAATTTACATTCTCACCCACAGTGTTTAAGACTTCTCTTCTCTCTACATTCTTATCAGCATTGACATTTTTTTTTTGCCTTTTTCACAATAGCAATTCTAACTGGGTTGAGCTGATCTCTCATTGTGGTTTTGATTTGCATTTTCCTGATTAGCTAGTGATACTGAACATTTTTGATGTGTATGTTGGCCATGCATGTTTCTTCTTTTGAGAAATATCTATTTAGATCATTTGCCAAAGTTTAAATTAGACTTCTTTTTTTTTAAATGTGTGTATGTGGTTGTTTTTTGAGTTTGTCTTATATTCTGGATATTAATCCTCTGTTAGATAGAGTTTGCAAATATTTTCTCCCATTTTGTAGGTCATCTCTTCACACTGTTGTGTGGAAGCTTCTTTGTGTGCTATACCATTTGTCTATTTTTTTGCTCTTGTTTCCTGTTCTTTTGGAATGTTATTAAAAAATTCATTGCCTCTACCAGTGTCCTTAAAGTGTTTCTCCTTTTTCTTCTCGTAGCTTCATAGTTTCAGGTCTTACTCTTAGGTCTTTGATTTATTTTATAGTTCATCTCATCTTTACATTAGTCTTATGGAAGAGGTTGAATAATGATCTGCCAAGATCTTAACCCCTGGAACCTAAAAGAATATGCTGTTTTACATGGCAAAAGGGACTTTTATTTGCAGCTAGTATCTCTTCTTATTGGATACAGTGATGATCTGATTAAGGACCTTGAGATGAGTGCATCCTGGATTATTTGAATGGCATCTAGCATGGTTTTGGGGCTTTACCTAACAAAGAAACCCACCACTTCTGTCACTTTCTTCCTAACATTAGATGAAACCTCTCACCTGGCATCAACAGCTGTCTCCCATCTGCTTCTCTTTGTACATTTGTTACATAAGACAGCAGTATCCATCTTGCTCTTCATTATGAGCAAGACATCCTTCAAAGAGCCCAGGTGTCCTCATAGTTATCCTGGGAAAAAGATATTTACCTTTTGAAGATGGGACAGAATTGAAATAATTTAAGGGTGTATAAATGCCCAGAGAAATTGATACATTCTAAAAAATATTTGCTGATTTACAATTGGAATCTGTTTTGATTGGAGAACTCTGTACCAGATGTCTATTCTAGTATTATCTTGTGTCCTGGAAAACAGATGAGTGTCCCTTGCAAAGTCCCTTTGCAATTTAGCTTTACAAATAGTTTTTAGACTCTCAGGAAGAATGGTATTTTCCCAGGCTATTCAGACACAGATGAGAAAGGGGATCTATAAGACAAAAGAGATAATGCTACAGAGCTGCTGGTCTTATTTGTACTTCATCCCAACTTGACATTAATATACATATTTTACATTAAAATGTTTTCTATTAGTAAATCCTGAATCTCATTATACACCAACCCACAAGGTCTTTGTGAAGAATTTTAGTCCTTTGCTCTTGTTTTCATGATGTTCTTATGCTTGTCCGGATTTATTCTTCAGATGTGCTTTGTTAAAATACCTGTCATAAAAAATAAGTAATATTTTTTACATGAATTGTTATTTAAGAAGATCTTTCTTAATGTATTCCTAAATATTCACTAAGGTGAATCATAGGAAAGAAGTGACTAATCTAGCTGGGCACTTGAGCACTCATTGTCATTTTATCATTTAAAAATATCTTTTTTATTATGAAACCAAATACATGTTCACTATAGAAAATTTTGAAAATAGAGATAAGGAGGAAAAAAACATTTGTGATCTTATCAAGGAGATAACCACTGTTGACATTTTGATATTCTTGTCTTGTACACCCCCCCCCACACACTTGTACACTCCCCCCGCCACACAGCTGAGTCACTATTTCACATAATCCAGAGGGTGACAATGTTCATCTGGTTTTTGTATTGTGTTCCTCTCAACTATAAATTATGATCTGAATGCTCTCATAAGTTCCTACAATTTTACTATTGATTTTCTTCCACTTGTCAAGTAGACCTATCACAAACAATATTTTAAGCATATTTTTTGCTATTACTTATACTACTAGATTTGTTTTCCTGCCTAATTGCGTTGACTTTCTGGAGCAATGATAGTTAATTGTGCTAATATCAGTTTATCATGTTTCTGATCTTAATGGAAATGTATTAACTGTGTGTATAGTATGAGTGTGTGTGTGTGTGTGTGTATGTGTGTGTGTGTGTACACCAACATTTATGGTACTACATGAAAGAGGTCCTCAGACTCCAAATCGGTTGGGGGGGCGGGTATGATCAATAACCATTAGTAAAGAGATGAGGGGAATTAATGAACTTAGAATCAACAAGTTTCTCAGATTTTGGAGTTAAGAAAGGTTAAAAGATGAAGGAAATGGCTGACTTGCCACTACTCTTTCTGAGGCAGTGGCAGCTACTGAAAAATTCACTTCTGTATCTTTTTGGGGAAGTCAGGGGTGAGCTGGGGTCTAGTCAGAGAACAAATCACTTAGCATCCATGGTTCTAATATGGAGCAAGAACACTTGAAAGCAGCCCCATGAACTCTGTGGTCACTAGCCCAAGCCCAAAGCTGGCACCACAGCAGGGATTTGCCCCCAGCCCAGGGTCCAGGAGGGAGGCCTGGGAGGGCCAGACCTTGTAACTGGCACAGAACTGAGCTAGGCGTAATGCTGTTAAGAGAAAGCTGGCCTCTGTCACAGCGATGTTACCAAACGACACATGAAATTTCCTAACTGTAGATGCGGTTGGTTCACAGATCTGTGAAGTAAAGATGCATAAAGCAGCATTCATACTGAAGTCCAGCAACCAGGTGGACAGTGAGAGTAAATCTAGGCCTTGGCAGACCTCTTTTATTCCAGTGTGGGTAGGGAAAACCAATATGGGATTTTTCAAAAATGAGATGGAAAAAAAAAGACAAAAGTTCAGAAGCATCAGATTTTTGATAAAGGTTTGCTGTAGGGCTTATAAAGCATTTGACAGCATCTGTTTATGGGATTAACTAAATTTTTAGCATCTCACCAGCTCTATGTTGAAAGGTCAATGACAATATAATGAGACATCACAGTGAGATGACAAAAGAGCTCCTTGAAAGGTGTGGAGAAATGAAGAGCTGGAGTAGAGTTTAATTGAGATAAAAACATAATTCCAGATTTAAAATCAGAATGAGATCATAAAGCAAAAGAGATTTTTAGAACATTATGTAAGATGTGCAGAAGACAAATTTGTGATGCTCCCTTGGAATACAGAGAAGAGGACATGAGATGTAAAGGTGACAGGAAATGATAGATACAGAAGAAAGAAGACATTAAAAATGAATAAATAGCAGATAAAGGGATCAGGACAAATAGAAAATAAATTGCATGAAACAATTTTATTCTATGGGACACCACCTGAATCTGCAGGTCAAAAGGACTCGCTGTGCCTAAAGTGAAAATCTTGGTAAGATGAATACATTCCATGGGCAAAGGAAGAATCAATAGCGAGGGACATGCTACCCGGAGCTCCTTTTTTTCACCACAGATCAATAGCAGTTGGAAGTGGCTCTGACGGGGCTGAAAGAGTAATATGGCCATACCAAATGGGAAGCCAGCAGGTATCAGGCTTTTGCTTGACATGACTCCTCACTAATGAGATGGGGTCACCCCCAAAATTGAGGGGCACTAATATCAGGAAGAAGGACTTCCTCAGTCACACTGAGTACAAGGAATGGAGAATCAAACAGAAAAGTGGTCATGGCTTCTCAACAAAGAAGTGATCACCAAAAGACAGTTGCTGAGATGTCCCCCAGTCCCAGATCCTCTCCGCAGTCTGCAAGATTATAGAACTTTCCTTCATTTCAAGAGGAATTTTACAGTGGGCAGGCTATCAGGGAAATAACTCAGGGAGAAATTAACCACTTTGGTTTAATTACCAGTCCAGGTTACAGCGATACTCATTCAAGGATGAAAAAATAAAGTGGAAGGTAACAGAATGGAATCTAACATGGAGATTATGAAATAATTCTGAATGATAAAACGGAACAAAGCAGAAGGAAAAACATATTTTTGAGAATAATTTGTAGCAAGAAACAGAAATGTACCTACACTGTACTGTCAGTTAAAGAAAACATGAACTTTTGAAGTGAGAGTTGATTAGATGATATATTAGAACAAGGAACTGAAATAAAAATGGAGTCATCCAGCCAAGCAAAGTAGAGAGATAAGTGCTAAAGTACAATTTAAAATGTTGGGGGTGGGGTGTGCTGAGGTTGTGGTTCAGTTGTAGAGCACTTGCCTAGTACCTGTGAGGTACTGGGTTCGATCCTCAGAACCACATAAAAATAAATAAATAAAATAAAGGTATTGTGTCCAAATACAACAAAAAAATTTAAAAAATTGTTATGAGGGAAGTGAATATTAATATCACAATGAGATATCACTGCACACTGACTGGCATGTCTGTGATTTGATAGTCTGACAGCAGCAAGTGTTGGGAGGAGTGTGGAGAAACTGGAACCCCCAGACATCACTGGTGGGGATGAAAAATGGTACATCTGTTCTGGGAAACAGTTCCATAATTCCTTAAAAATTTTGAATGTATACTTCCCAAATGTTACAACAATTCCACTCCAGGGTAACTACCCAGTGAAACTATATGGGGTTTCTCATAGTAGCGTTGTTTATAACAATTCTAAAGTTCCCCCCAGACTCAGTTATCTTTCTACAATTAGGTGACAGCAAGTCACATATAATCTTCTGAAGAGACTATGAGGTCATACTAATGGGCCTGCTAACAATTTGTGGCTAATTAAATATTTAGCAAGACTCTATAAGCAAGGTAATGCTATCTTATGAATTGCTTCCAGACTTTTCTACATAAAGTTGAAGAGTTCAAGGTGGTCCTATAGGACAATGACCCCTCAAGGAGTTAAGACTATAAATATGAGTAACATGAAGGATTTACTACTTAATGATCATAGAAGATATATAGGAAATGCACTGCATTGCAATGATTTTGTGTGTAACTGTAATGTCATCATTATTTACAGGTGGAATAATTTTTCATTTAAGTACAGAATTCCATTATCAAATATTGAAAATTGTAAAAAAAACCAGTTTATTCATTTGCCTAGTTTGTTTGTTTTCATACAGTATTTAATCCCTGACTTTTCTTAATGATTGTTGACATTGCTGAAAACTGAATCACTTAATCAGTGGATGGTATCAAATGGAAAATCATTTTTTCATGCTGCACTTCATCTTGCAATTATATAACTCTACAGGCTCTTTCAGGGAAAATAAGAAAGCCAAAGGGAGGAGGATTATCAACCATATATTATGAGAACCAAAGAAGTCTTTCAATTTACTTCAATGTATAGCATTGTTTGGATTGCTCTTTATGTAAGCTGTACAGTGCTCTCTGCTTACAGCACACTAGTAACAATATATTTGACTATATTAATTCTGGTTTTAGGTTTTTTGAATCCCTCTCCATTAAAGGTTAGTAGTTAAACAATAGACTGTCATTATGAATTATATATGAGCTTACACATGGACACAGATAAATATTTGTAAAAACCAGCATCACTGCTTCAACACAGTGCCATATCTAGGTCTATTTGATGTTTTCTATAGTTTAGCATCAAAAAAATGTATGGTATCAGAAAGGCTGTTTTCTCATCCCAAACCTGAAATTTCTCCAATGATTGTGTACATCAATTCCCCCTTCACTATAGATCCCATTTTAAAAAGTGTGCACATGTATATTGAATAAGGTCAAGGAAATAAAAAATGTTGATAAACACAGCGTCTGGGAAGACTGCTTCTCTTGTGAGGATTGAAAACAAGACAACAACAAAGCGATGTCAGCAACCTCAGCATCATCTGCCACAACAACATGGGGCCAATAGAAAAATGGCATCAGAGCAAGGGAAAGGAGCTGACTTCGAGGCCAAGGCTAAGAGCTACATGTGAATATAATGTTTATAATTTATATCATAAAATGTATGTATGTGTTCTAGAAAACTGCTGATAACAATAGGCCTTTTGAAAAAAGGAATAGTATAAGAAAAGAATAGACAGAGGAGAAACAAATAATAGAACACAAGCACAGAAAAATTTCCTGAAAGGATCTGTAAAAATGAGAAAGAGAATTAAATTTAAGAAGAGACTCATATCTAGATAATTGCTGGCAAAATTTAACAGATGAAGAGAAAAATCTCAAGGCATCTAATGATACCTGCAAAGGAATAAAAGGCTCCTTAGAAATGATAAATGTAGAAGAATAATGAGGCACTGATTTCAAATTTCTATGATGAGACTTTTGAGACCATACCAATTTAATACCTATTTAGATTAAATTTTCTTGTGTAAAGGTAAGATAAACATACCTCATATATACAAGGCATGGAGAAACGGAATATTATTGGATGTTTTATTCCAGTGTCCCAAGAATGAGAAAAGTGTGATATAAAAGAACTTGTGGTTCTTAAAAAACCAATTAAACAGAGAATGAAACCAAACATTCATAGTAAAATAAGTTTTTTAATTAAATTGAAAATCTCAAAACTTTTTCTTGAAAGAAAAAGTATGCAGTCTTAGAATTTATTGGCAGTAATTTGGGCTTAAGGTGCCATTTAAGATGGGATGTAGGTGTTTCTTTTTGTTAAAAATTAATTAATTTACTTTAACTAGGTACATATGACAGCAGAATGCATTTTGATTCATTGTACACAATTGCAGCACAATTTTCATTTTTCTGGTTGTACATGATGTAGTGTTGCACCATATGTGCTAGGGATGTATATGTTTCTTTAAAGGCAACCCATATGTTTTATATACACACACATACACACACATCTTAGGTATTTAATTATTGTATGGGAGGATGATGGATATATCTATAACATATCACTATATATCACATAACACTATAGCATTTATTTGCAGCTAGTATCTCTTCTTATTGGATACAGTGTACATTCTGATTGTTCCATGTCAATTGCTAAATGTTTTGAATATCATTCAGGTTGAATGAATGAATGGATGGATGGATGAATTATTAGAGTTGATCTTTTGTTCTCACCCCTGTATTTGAGGTGTTTCCACCTAAACATTTAAGAATCTCTGAGAGGGTGCACACCTTATTTACACTCAATAAAATTCTCTTTCTTTTTTTACTAAGTTTTTAAATTTATATATGACAGCAGAATGCATTACAATTCTTATTATACATATAAAGCATAATTTTCCATATCTCTGGAAGTATGCAAAGTATATTCACACCAATTCGTGTCTTCATACATGTATTTTGGATAATAATGTCCATCGCATTCCACATCATTTCTAATCATATGCCCCCTCCCTCACCCTCTTACCTAGTCCTCTGCCCTATCTAGAGTTCGTCTATTCCTCCCACATTCCCTCTCCCTACCCTGCTATGAATCAGCCTCCTTACATCGGCATTTGTTTTTTGGGGATTGGCTAACTTCACTTAGTATTAACTTCTCTGACTCCATCTATTTACCTGCAAATGCCATGATTTTATTTTCTTTTATTGCTGAGTAATATTCCATTGTGTATAAAATTCTCTTTCTTTTCTTCACAAAAGTCACAACATTCCATTTCTGAGCAACTCTCAAGTCTGAGGACTACAATGATGTGTCTTCATTTTGTAAGAGATTGAGATTTCTTTGTTCTCTCCACATCCTACATTATGGCTTGTAACTATCTGAGACCATGGCTATTATTCCCGGATCTGCTGTTAGTTATTTATCATTTTGCGGACACTACTGAGTATTTGGGCATTGTGATGCCTTCCAGGTCATACCTGCTGGGTCTCCATAGTAAGTGGATACATTCCCTAGTTTTTATTTTCTTCCTTCCCCTTCAGAGACACATTGGATATTAGGATTAGAAGGGCTCTTAGAAACTATGTTACAATTTTAAAAGTGACTAGGTGAAAGCTGTTTAATGATGTGGTTTAACTGAGCTTAATTGAGACAAAGTTTCAACCAGAGTCCTGCCCCTTAGCCAAGACTTTTTAACCAGGTTAGCTGATTTTTGGACAAACATATGCTTCCTTGTTCTATTGACATGTGCTACATTTATAGTCCAAAGCTTATCATTTTGGTGTTTTAGATTGTGATCCAGAAATCTAAATTTTGTTCTTTGACACCATCTGCATAGACAGCCTTTCACCTCCCATAGCCTCCTTTCTCTTTGAAACTCCCAACTGTTAGTTGGAAGAAGCAATGACAACACCACCTGTGCCCCTCAGATTCCTAATCAAGACTCTGGTCCCCAAAGATGTTTCCTGGAGACTATTTTATTGCCTAATTAATTAATTAATATTTATTGAGCAGCTATTGTGTGCCAAGAACTGAACAGGTTGGTTCTCTTCCAATTGACTAGTAACTGGTGAAGAACTTCATGGATATTTCTATTGTAATATGCAAACAAATAAGTTGCCTTGCTTCCCAGTAAGGATATCTCTGTCTAGGTCCCCCCGCCCCCCCCAAAAAAAAAATTCTAGAGATACACCCAAGATGTCTTGGAATTAAATTTCCATTTCATTTTTAAAAGCTTCTTTTTTTTTTCATTACAGGTAAACAGAATGTGTACATTTAGACACACTAGAAAATTTAGATAGGCAAAAAGAGGAAAGTACTTTATATGTACATATATTAAAAAGGTCTGGAAGGGTGCATGCTGAGTCAAACTTCCCTGTAATCTGGGACTTGACAAGACTGGACAAGAAATTTTTCTTTATTTATTTCTGCATGGCTTGAATTTTGAAGACCACATATTGCTTTTATGATTAAAGAAAAGACCTAAATATAAAATGTAAAACAAAAATATCAGTAATACATTTTGGATATTTTTCTGAATTCAAGATAGGCAAGGCTTTCCAGAACCCAAAGGAGCACAAAGATTTTCACATCTGTTGGTACAAAAATGTAAATTTTCTGGATATTATAAAATCATAGGAGCCATGAAATGCATACAAATAATTTGGGCTCATTTACAATATATCTAATACATAAAGCATTAGTACTCCTAATATATACACAGCCCAATAATCAATATAAGAAAGACAACATTCTAATGGACCATAATGTCATGGGACATTTTAGACACATAACAATTGTGAATGGAGGATACATTTACGAAAGCATGCCAATTTTACTTGCAATCAAAGAGCCACGGCTTGAAATGATTATTCCATATCATATATATATTTTTTAAATCTAGGTAATTTTCAAAGATGAAAGGAAAATAAAACAACCATTTTGGTGAGAGAGCATGAAATGAAATGAAGGGAAATTCTGTAATACGTATCAAATATTTCTCATATGAAAAATGTTCTAACATTTTGAAGCTGCAATTTATAGGATTTTAAAAAGAAATTATCATGGATATATCAAAATTAACCTTCCATGATGGATGTTATGTTGGTATATGTTGTAACCCAAAATGAAAATAGCCCAATCCTAATATAAATCATGGTGCATTCATGCTACAGAACTCTATGTAGTCTTTAAAAGTAATTGCACAGAAGAATAATGAAGTGGAGAAATTGTTATAATGTATTAGAAGAAATAAGGTCATACAACACAATATACAGTTGACCCCAATTTATGACCCCTTCCCTCCCCCTGCATGCACAGTTTGTAGAAAAGTTTTAACAAGATTCAAAATCAAAAAGGTAGCAAAGGCATCTTTGGTTTGGAGGCTGTAGTTAATTTTAAATTACTTTTGTGTATTTTCCTCCTGAGTTTTAAGTTATAATGAGTATATATTAGTCTAATATCATATTCAAATAAATAATTTTGAAATATAAGGTAGGAGAGGTTATAATAATATAAGTATATAAATAATATTTATAGTAAGTTAAGAATCAAATAACCCAGGATGATTGACAAAGTACATAATGATGCCTTAGGGTACATTCCCACACAATATTTCATAATAGCTCCTCTTATTGTTTGAAAGAGAAAACTGATCTCTCCCCTTTGTAAAATGCAGTGCAAATGGTACCTTAAGCTCTTTTCCAACCTGATTGCTTCCCCTGTAGAGAAATTGCAGAAGTACTGCTGGTAGAAAAGTTACTATTTTCTCTGTCTTACAGGCAGGGAACCTGAGGTCCGGGAGTAAGTCCTGGTGCAGAACTGAATCCAGGTCTCATGTGTCTCATGTCCCTATGAATCATGTGTCTCATGGCACTACTACTCTAGACTTGCCCATCTTCGGTTCAGTGACATGTGGGAAGGAAACTTAAAGGATCAAAATATATTCACATTTTTTGGGTTAGGATGTTATCAGATGAAAACATGGCTTGCAGTCTGTTGGTGTTGTTTACCTCTTGCCTTGACACTACTGACAGACACTTTTGAAGGATGCTGTTAAGCACTGAATTGTGTCCCTCTATAAAATGTGTTGGAATCCTAATCCCACAACTTCAGAATATGACTTATTTGGAGAGTAATTGAAAGTGTAATTGGTTAAGATGAAGTCATTAGGGTGGGCCCTGACGCAATATGACAGGTGCCCTAATGAAAGGAGAAATTTGGACATGCACATAGACAGGGGGACACATTGTAAATGTGAGGGAAGAGATGGGGTTGATGCATCTACAAGCTAAGGAACACCCAAGATTGCCAACCATCAGAAGCCAGGAGAGAGGCCTAGATTAGACCTTTCTCCAGTGTATTCAGAGGGCACTGCTGACATCTCAGTCTTGGACTTCAAATCTCCAGAGTGAGAAAATAAATTTTATGTTGTTTAAGTCAGTCAGTTTGTGGTACTTTTTTTTATAACTGCTCTAGAAAACTAACAGAGATGCTAAATTGGAAAATATCTATCTGATGTTCAGTAAATTGGCCTTTAGTAGAAATATGACCTTTACAGTTCAGCCAGTTTAATTACCTGAATTACCTGCGAGAAATACATAATTCTTAAAAAGGCCGTCTTGTTCAATACATGCGCATACATTTTTATGAAATGAAGCTCCTAGCTCCTATATATTTGCATTTCATGGTTAAAATAACAATGAAGTGGAATATGCATTCTTAAGTTGTTTGTTCTTTCTGTTTTAGAAAACCATTAGAATAGATATAGTAAATATAGAAAGTGGAGGAAGGCCGTTGCTAGATCTTTGGCTCATCACCAGGGCATCAGAAACTTGTAGAAACCTCACGAAGCTCCTGTAGCTTTGCTAGGAGATTCATGAGGAAACAGGTTGAGGTACCTGAAAAATCCCACAGATGCAGGAGCCCATGTCCACTGCAGCTGGGGAGCAATGAGGTGGCTTTTCCCACCTTCCAATCATGTATAAGGGCCTCTCATTGGCATTCTCTAACCCAGAACTCTGCTGGAGGGATTCTGGAAAGTGTAGTTCCAAGACTGTGGACCCCTGAGATATAGGGGAGAAGCATTGAGGGAGGATTTCAGGACTGGATTGCGAATGGACCATCTGCACAGACTCCTTAAGCAAGATTAGGTATGAGATCTTTTATCTATCTTGATTCAAACTTTGAATTTTCCCTAAAGCATTGTTTCCATAATCATCCAAAAATATGTGGTTCAGTATTTCTTTTGTAAGGTCAAAATGCAAGCCTTAAATTTTCCATTAAAGCAACAATGGCTTTTCAAATAATGAAAAATGCTAATTATTTTTCTTTTGAGAAAAGTAAGGACTTAGTGTATACACAGTATTAATATGCCCAAGGATTACTATATCAGTCAAGATGATGGGCTTCTGCTAAGTATAGAGACTTATTCATCAAAGCCACTTGTTTTGCATGTTAGAGGAAGTGCTGGTACCCTGTTTTGTTGTCCTGTCTAGCAGCCCGCTTTGGGATGAAATCCTCATGGTTCAACATTAGCCATAGCTGTGTTTTCTGATTATATATGCAGAGATGTCAGTGCTGTAGTGTAACAGGCAATGTAAAAATATGAGTCCGTAAAGCCAGGAATCCCAGAGGAGAGCAGCAGAGGGAGGAAGACAAAAGGAAGAAGGCATATTGTGAATTTTATCTGTTTATTATTTCTTTCTCCCCTATACATGTAAATCACATAATGTTAAGGTATTCTGTTTCTGTATTCTTGGGTTCAAAAGAGAACCTGGCATATTAAAATTATTCAATAAGTATTTGTTGAAAAAAATGAGGCCTAAGAGTTAACATTTTAAAAATACTTAAGTCATGATTCTGATTCAGACAGTTCTAGGAACATACTTTAACAGATATTTGTCAAATTACAGAGTGTTTTGAAAGAAATTGCTATACTATTTGTAAGGAAATTCAGAATTTGTAGTTAGGAGATTGTTAATTCCTTGAGGGTAGCTGTTTGGCACAAACAAAATATTCAATCATGACCGGATGAATGAAGAATGTTATGTGTGTATGCCAGTATTTCCAGGGTCTTGAAAAATGTACTTAGAAGATATTGAAGATTGATAGATCTTCGGTAGATCTCTTATCATTTTGTCTTAATTTGCTTAGGAGAGCATTTTTTCACATTATACAGTTAAATCACAGCCTTACTTCACTGGAAGTATCAAATTAATGGGATCTGAATTAATGGGCTTATACTAATCTGCACAAAATTGATGACTATCCCATGTAGAAACTCAGCATTTGGACAAAGCAATTCATGTCCTAGAATGGGTTGATGGAAGGAATTAGATTTAATATATGCTGTGAAAATTTTCTTTAAGAGTCCCTCCAACTTGTTTTAAATATGAAGTCAAAATTTTGCCCTCCAAATGTGGTAAGTGGCTATGTTGAAAGTGGGAAACAGGAGAAAGCTATGGAAGGAAGATAGTTTTCTATAGAATAATGTCACTCTGGGCCTTTATCTTAAAGAGATTCTTTTGTACCTCAGTAACAAGGTTGGGATAATACATGCCTGATCTGCATGTTTATCAACTTAAAGACCATCATGGAGATTCAGGAGAAACTGCTACAGTCATTTCATACCCTAGAAGTTTTTGAGATCAGAAAGATTTGACAGTTAGACCAAGACCACTGTCGGTCCTGAGGCTAGTCTAATTGGTGAATTTGACAATGAAACAAGGGTGAACAGAAAAACTATAAGGGACCTGGGACCCATGAAGTCTCAGATTTTGTGGCCAGTAGGCAAAGAAGGCATACTTTAGAAACCTGAATGGTGGTCAGGGAGGTCTTTATCCTGAGATAATATTGCCAAAGGAGAGGTTGCTTAGAGTCCTAGAAAATCATGAGGGCTTTTTTTTTTTTTTTTAAGGGTGGGGGTACCAGGGATTGAACTCTGGGGCACTCAACCTCTGAACCGCATTCCCAGCTCTATTTTTGTATTTTATTTAGAGACAGGGTGTCACTGTGTTGCAAGGTACCTCGCTGTTGCTGAGGCTGGCTTTGAACCTGAGATCCTCCTGCCTCAGCCTCCCAAATTGCTGGGATTACAGGTGTGCACCACTGCACTGGGCAGAGAATTATGAAGGTTTTTTGCTGCTGCAGTTGAGAAGGTAGGAGGGGATAGAGAGTGAACTTAGCACAAAGAGAGGGCACAAGGAAGACTGGGCTCAGGATGGGACTGCACAGCATAAAAATGTGCAGATATCACCAGAGCATCAGGGTAGCAAGCTTTCAGTTATGAAGAGATTTCTTAAAGAATACTGTTATGATTATCGTAATCTTGGGACAGAGTGTAAGGGGAGGAAGTCCTAACAATTCAAAGATGTTCAGGATTAGAATGAGATTAAGGTTTATATGAATAAAGTAGATAAAATAACAGTAGCAAATGTATCCTTTTGTTTTTTTCTTTCTGGATTTTTCCTTCATTAAGCAACAGAAGACATTTGAACTAATATAACAAGAACCTCTGCTTCAGGTGACTTTGTCTTAGGAGGGAATTTCGTATTTAGTAAAGGGGGCCCTACTGCTTGCTGGATTGTTGCTGACACTTGAGATCTTCACCTGGGATGTACCCTTGAAGTTGGTAAACCAGTGGCAGCTGTCCTTAGTTCAAAAGGAGTCGTTGCCCTGGGTCCACCACCAGCTTCATCCAGTCCTAGGGGAGGATTCTTGGATCTAGAGTACATTCTGCTCTAGGACCTGGTATGGGCTTCTTGATGAGTAGGGATGGGTCCTTGATAACACTATTGCTTTTATTATTTTACAGCTTTTGTTCAATATCCTGCATATTATAGGTATTTAATTGACTCCTATTGGTTAATTTAAGAGTTGGTAGAAAATATTGCCCATTCTTTCTAAGTAACTCAGTAATTAGCAAAATGATTCAGAGTGTCAGACACCAGGCAGGCATGGTCAAAAGTTTTCGGAGGCAGTCGCTATGTTCCCAAATTACTTTGGGTGCAGAGAGCAAAGATAAATAATCAGATGTATAAGAAAACTTAAGACCCTTGTTTTAAGGTATTAATTTGATTTTGCTCAAATTCTTTCTTAAAACAGAAAGGTAGTGATTGAAGAGTGATTCCAGATGTGTTATCAGATTTTGTCTTAAATCCAAGATTTGTAATCACTAGGATATAAGGTGTCATGACAGGAAATTTTAATATTCCAATCTTGGGGAAAATGATTGTCTTTTCCCAGGGTTAATCTTTTCCATTTGAAGGCTGCAATTTTGTGCACAGTTCCTTGTCCTGAGGATACAATGATGGTTTTATAATCTCATTCCGCTTGGTCACAGTGCCTCTGCAGTGGACCTGGAAATGCACTGAATAGACTTGAATAAAGTTCTGCTGACTGCACGGGAGAGACATGATTAATAGCAAAACAGCCAGATCCACCTAAAGTGATTGCACCATAGCTCATCTTCTCAGTTTCTCACATTTTTTATTAAAACGGTAGATTGATTTTTCTGCTTTCACAGCTTCTTCAGTGTAAGGTGATGCATTTCTTGCCTGGCATTATCAGCAGCCTGCAGTTATGAAGTTGAATTTTTGTTGCTCTGTGTGTATGTGCATGAATGTGTGTGCATGTAAGTGTGTGTGTGTGTGTGTGCTCCTGCATGTGCCATAGCACAAAAGTTCTGAATTGTGTTTAAGGAAGCCCACATTTATTTTCGCTTCCTGTACTCATGATCCAAGTGATTTGGTGAAAGCTTTCGACTTCTTAAACTTTTACATTTTGAAATAGCAGTACTTCTTTTGCCTTTATCACAGGGTGTTAGAGCACTTGATCAGTGTTGCTGGTGAGCCTGTGAGACTATGGTGTAGTGGCTAGGATCATTTGCGTGGAACGCCAATGGATCCTATTTGATTCCTGGTCTTGCCATTTACTCTGTGTGACTGTCTAGAAAATACTTTGCTTTTCAGGTGGAGATTCCTCATTTAAATACCAGTATTTAAATAACCTTATTTAAATAACCTTCAAGTGAGAGTGTAGCTATACCAGAAAATCAGCATATTTTAAAAGTTAGAGCTTAATGGTTATACATAGTAGCAGAGTTCATCCCAAGAAACTCATATATGCATGGAAATCAATTTCATTTCATTGATCCCCCCTTTCCCTCCCATCCTCCCTGACTCTCCTTCTCTTTACTCTACTAGACTTCCTTTCCCTCGTCTATTTGTATTTGATTGTTTCTTTATGTAATCTTATCTTTCCCCCGCTCTTTCCTTAATTTTACTTCAGCTTCCACATATGAGAGAAGACATTCGACCTCTGAGTTTCTGAATCTGGCTTATTTTACTTAGCAGATAGTCTCCATTTACCGGTAAAATGCCATAATTTCATTCTTTTTAAAGGCTGAGTTGAACTCAATTGTATATTTACCACAATTTCTTAATCCATTTATCTATTGATGAGAATCTGGGTTGAATCCATAATTTAGTTATTGTGAATTGTGCTGCTATAAACATTGTGGTGATTTTATCTCTGTAGTCTGCCAATTTTAGATCTTTTGGGAAAATATCCAGGAGTAAGATAGCTGGGTTGTATGGTGGTTCCATCCTAGTTTTGTGACAGTGGTTGTATTAGTCTACAGAGCCACCAACAATGTACAAGTGTTCCTTTCTCCCCACAACATCACTAACATTTATTGTTGTTTGTATTCTTGATCATTGCCATTCTGACTGGAGTGAGATGGAATCTTAGTGTAGTTTTGATTTATATTTTCCTGATTTCTAGAGATGGTAAACATTTTTTTTCATGTATTTATTGGCTTTTGTGTTTCTTCAATTGGGAAGTTTCTGTTTAGTTCTTTTGACCTTTTATTTGTTGGGTTATTTGTGTTTTTTTTTTTGGTGCTAAATAATTGAGTTCTTTGTATATTCTGGATATCAATCCCCTATTGGAGGAATATCTGACCATGATTTTCTCCCACTCTGTAGGTTCTCCCTTAATTGTTTCCTTAGGTATGCAGAAGTTTTTAGTTTAATGGCATCCCACTTATTGGTTCTTGGTTTTAGTTCTTGGGCTTTGGAAATCTTGTTAAGGAAGTCCGTGGCAGCACCTATGTGATGGAGTGTTGATCCTTTGTTTTCTTTTAGTAATTGTAAGGTTTCTGGTCTAATTCATAAGTCTTTGATTCATTTTGATTTGAATTTTGTGCAAGGTGAAAGATAGGGGTCTAATTTCATTTTTTCTACCTATAGCTACTTAATTTTCCAAGCACCATTTAAAACCAGCATTTTCTAACAAGATGACAATGTGTCTTCTAAGAATTATAAATCTTCATGCTCTTTCAGTGTAAGGTCAAGCCTGGTAATGCATCTGAATTTAATTTTTAATCACTATCTTTCTGATTAAGAGAGAATTCAGAAGAAGTCAATTAAACGTATTACAGGCAGTGTTGCAATTATACATATATGGTTCTGGCTTGCTCTTTTCACTTTTCTTGCCTTCTTCCAACAATTCTTGAGGTCCACAGTGAGTATTAGTGATTGACATTGGAGCTTTAAGGTAAATCCTGTGTTGCTGTCTGTACAGCATTAGATGCAATCAGTGGATACAAGATATTTTAGATTTTTAGAATTTTCTAAATTATATATTAGAATAGAAATTCTAGCCCCTGAATGTGTTGCCATAAAGCATGGAGGCTTGAAGTTTCAGAAAACTTTTTTGGAACTTCATTTAAGGTTCATAGTATGTTTCAGGCATTTTACCTAATGGTACCCATTACTGAACCCTGATTTAGCAGATTAATATTTAACAGATCTGAAGGCCATGCTTCTTCAGGAGAATTGATACCTTCTTGAAGTAAAGCCTATGGTTTTTCTGTCTTGTGGACTCTCTAATTACACAGCCCCAAATAGAAAAGAGATCCCTGAGCATTTGTCAGGAAGAAAATACTCACTTTTAATTAGAATGAAAATTATACATGACTTGTACATTTAGCTGGAAAGATGAGGGGACTTTTTTCTTTCTTTTCAAGCCACTGTCTGATGAACTCTCCACACCTGCTTATACTGATGTTTACTATGCTCTTCCATCTCATTTCAGTTTGTGCAAAGGTGCTCTAACTTTTCCTATCCAAGCCTGTTTTTGTCCAGTGCAGCAACACCCAGTACATAGCACCATATTTGAACCAGAAGCCACAGGAGCTGCTAATCTTATTTTACTTCTCCCCCTATGTTCAATTGACCAAATCCTATTGCTTCTGTATATTACCTGTTTCTCCAATTTATTCATGTTTTCTATTTCACCATAAGTTTCTTAATTCAGGCTAGTGATCTCCAGAATGTGGCATGTACATTCAAGAATGTGTGTAAGATAGTCTCTTGGGATACAGAAAGAAGATACTGGAACTTTTGTTTGTATATATTTTATCTCATTTAAAATTTATTTTTGTTTATTAGTTTCATTTATTAATATAATATATGTTTATACTTTATACATATGTAAGGGAACACAACATGAGGATGCAATGTTGAAAGTCATTTTACAGTTATGAGTGCATCATCAAAACATGTAGGCAACGAATGTTCTCTCTGATAAGTGGATGCTGATCTATAATGGGGAGCATGGGAAAAATGGAGGAGCTTTGGTGGGGCAAAGGGGAGGGAATGGAGGGGAGGGGAAATGGGGGCAGAAAAAATGGTGAAATGAGGTGGACATTATTACCCTGGGTACATATATGGCTGCACATATGGTACAATGGTATATGTACACAATCAGAGAAATGAAAAGTTGTGCTGCAATTGTGTGCAATGAATCAAAATGTATCCTGTGTCATATATACCTAATTAAAATAAATAAATGAAAACATGTAGGCAACAATGGTTTAGGCCTCCATTATGTTTGACCTTTCCTGTTATAATAGACTGTTGTCCACTGATTTTGAAATGTTTTGCTTTCTTCCAATCTCATCTAAAACATGCATGCTAGATGTTTACATGTTTAAATGTAAATCTAGTCAGGCTCCCAGTTTTCTCAGGATAAATTTCAGTAATTAGCACTCCCCAAATCCTTCCAATGCCTCCTGTTTTCCCCCCAGTTCTCTCTCTAGCTATTCGATGCTTTGCTGGATGCTAAGCTCCAGTCAGACTCAATTACTTGTTCTCCATTCTCTCTTCTCCCTCTGGGCTTTTGGATGTTCTCATACTTTTTTCTGGAAAGCGGACTTTGTCTCCAGTTCAGGTCTACTTTGCCTAAGATTGATCCTGTCCTATATATTCTTTAGATCTCAATGTAGAAGTCACTTTCTCTAGAAACTTCCATAACCTCTAGATTGTGTTTACTAGGACAATATAATGCCTGTGTCATAATTGCCTACCTTTGCCTCTGTTTCCTTGACTAAGGAGTAAACATCTTTCCTTACTGTTTTATCCCTGGGGCTCAGCATATAAAGCTCAAATATTTGTTGAGTGAATGGATAAATTAATTCATATTGCCACCATATCAGTCAAAGTACATTTTTAATGACCCATCTATTTGCCAAGACATTTCCAAATGCCCATTTATTCAATATTTGTTTCAGATTAAACACGGAGACTCTTGTTTAAGAATATTCTCTGCCATTCTAACCCACCTCTATTTCATGGGGGAACTCCCTAACCCCCAAAGACAAAAGCTTGGGTGCAGCTGCTGAGGAAAGATTTATGTTTTTCCATTTTGCCACAAAAAAGAATGTACATCATTAATTGTCTGTTGTATTTTCTAAGATGTAGCATTTTTTTTTTTTTTTGCACTTTGGACAAAAAAGCATTGCTAAGCTTTTTTTTCCTTGTAATTGTGGAAAGCAGTAAAAGCTCGACAGAGCGTATGTATGATTTGTTTTCTCAACAGTTGTCGTTACTCAGAGTTAGGGCCATTTCATTATCACCGTGCTTGTAATATGAGGTTTGACAGCTGGTGTTCCATTAACAGCGGAAAATGCCAGGTATGAATAAAGTCAGTAAAAAGAATATGTTCACTATGAGGCAGTTAATTATCTAATAAAAATGTGTCTCAGGTTTAATAGGATTTCTTGGCAATCTCAATGCACAGACCATTTTCAAGCCACAGTAGGAAAAAAAAAAGACCATATTATGAAAGGGAAAAAAAAATCAGCAAACACTATATCTGGCCATATTTTGATGGTTAGGTTATTTATATTCCATCAGATTCCTAAAATGATTTAAGGTATCTTACAAAGATCCACATAGAGTAGCAAGATAAAATAAATTGAAAATAGGAATGAAAAATGAGGCAAAAAGGAAAAATAAAGATAGGAAAGTACAAAGGAGCCTGGAATCACTGTAGCACAAAAATGGGAGCTATAAAATCTTATGCACTTGCTAGGGAGGGTCAAAAGTTGGATTGAACCTTCCTTTGGCCATTGTCAGGGGGAAATATGATCCTCTATGTAATTCACAATGTTGGTACTATAATGAGACATTCCTCCCATGGATATTAAGAGAGGTCATTTTGAAATCTAGTTAACAATATCCACAACATCATTCTTTTTCCAAAAATTGTGGCAAAAAGACACATAACCTAAAATTTATCATTTTAGCCATTTTCAAATGTACAATTAAGTCATTAAAGTACATTCACATTATTGTGCAAATATCATAACTATCTATTTCTAAAATAGATAATCTAAAATCCTAATAATTCTAAAATCCCATAATCCTATGTACTATATTGCCACAGACAGAAGTAGATGGCAGCACCCCATTTTTATATATTTATGTTCAAGTCAAGTTCAGAAACCACCAGGAGGGAAGCCTAGAGAGAATCGTTTTATCTGAGTAAATTGTGTTGCAAGGATTTCTGCAGAGGGATGGGGATTGAACATCAGTTTGAAGACTAAGAGAAACCTGGGTCAACTTTGTTGAAGAATGGACCCACAGCTAGGAATTACTGAACTGATTTAGGATTTATCAAACCCTAAAGGTTAACTGAATTCCGACTGTTGTTGGGGCTAATCCAGGTGAGGAAGAAGGAAAATGAAGCAGGAGGGAAGATTGGAGAGCAGGAGACAGAACAAATATAACTCAGGTCCTGGTGTAAATGCATTGAATGAGGTTTAGGGACCTTAAAATCAGTTGGGATGCAATTTGCAATTGTGCTCTGTAATACTTAGAAGAAATATTATTTTTGCATTGTTTTTATACTTCTTTCACATTTGGAATAAAAGAGTAGGAGTGGACATTTTGGTTTGAGTAAGTAACACCAGTGGGGACTAGAAGCTTCTAGCTTTACACTTTGGGTTACACTCAGAATTCTGTCTTTTTTTTCAGCCATACACCCAGCTTTTCATCTTCAACATAAGAAGTTAGTTCAGTTGACTCTGTATCCATGGGCTCCACAAGCACAGTGAGTCAGTCCACTACAGGTGGAAAATATCTTTAAAAATTCATCTGTACTGGACTCAGACTTTTTTCCTTTGTCATTATTTGCTAAATAACCCAGTTTAACAATTATTTACATAGGAATTATGATTGTTAGGTATTGCAGGTAACCTGGGGATGATTTAAAAGGTTCAGGAGGATGTGTGTACACGTGCAACTTCTGTGCCATTTTTTATAAGGGATTGAGCATCCATGGATTTGGGTATTCACAGGGAGTTCTCGAATCAGTTCCCAGAATTTAGTTCCCTTTGAAAAGGTGCCATCAAAATTAGCTGGGAAGAAAGGATTATCAAAAAAGTTGTGCCCAGGATAAAACATCCACTTAGGACTTTTGCCAAACACTATCATAAACTGTGTAAGTACTAATGACATAATATAAAATATGTAAAAAAAAAACCTGGTAAACTTTTTTTTTCCTGATTGAAGGTTAGGTAAAAGGCTTTCTAATGAGAGATATCACAAAGAAAAAAAAGAAAAAAAACCAGGTATATTTGACAACATGCAAACTTAAATTCTCTAGGTTAAAAAAAAACCCCAAAACATAAACAACAAGGAATACCCAAATCTGGCTAAGGTGTACAATTTATATATCTCTTCCTTTCTATTTTCTAAATCTAACCATACTCAGTGCAGTTGCTAGAAACAGAACCTTCCTTGCATGTGCTGTCCTCTTTGCCTAGAATATTCTTCCTCACATCCTCCTAGGACTGGCCCTTCCTTATTCTTCAGGTCTCAGGACAAATATTTTCTTCTTATAAAGGTCTTCCCTGTTAACCTGCCCTAAGCAGCCACCCCTCACTCTGTTGCCCTTTATGAACTTTATTCTGTTACATTACTAGTTTTGTGTTCTTCAGAGCTGTTATCACCAACCAAAATATTTGGTTTGTGTACTTTGTCTTTCTACAATGCAAGTTGCATGAATGTATGACCTCATCTGTTTTGTTCAGCATCTTGACTTATTTTTGACGTGTGATAGATGTCAATCACATGTTAGGTGTTTGCTGAATGAATGAGTGAAAGAGTGAGTATGTATATGAAGAAATAAAAAGACTGGAGAGAAATGGAACAAAATGCAATAATGGACTTATTTGTAGATGATTAAATTTCTTCTTTCAAAAATTTTTTTCTGCATTTTCAGACTTTTCTAAAATGAGTATATATTCCAGTCATAATAATAATTATTTGGTATTTGGTGGGAGCCATATTTTCTTGAATGATAATATCTACAGTGTCATTTTGTTAATCTCAATTAGCATTGACAAAAGATGATAAACTATGCAGACCATAAAGAAAAATTTTTCTAGACATGAGAGTGTCAGATGTGTCCTCTTAAAGTATTCACACATTTAACACATCCAGTTAGCATAACTGAATAATATAGAAATTGGGCCAAAACCCAACCATACAAATTGGATCCTCTTTTGAGATTCTAAAATTAAACTCTATAAAAAAGGAGAAAAAAAATCAAGTACCACAACCTAGTTTCAAGAAATGATTCCCTTGGGCTGGGGATGTGGCTCAAGCGGTAGCACGCTCGCCTGGCATGCGTGTGGCCTGGGTTCGATCCTCAGCACCATATACAAACAAAAGATGTTGTGTCCGCCGAAAACTAAAAAAATAAATAAATATTAAAAAAAAAAAAAAGAAATGATTCCCAGGGTTTAGTCTCCTAGACTCTACCTGGCATTAGAAAGGAGAGGCATGGAGAAGATCTGATGTAAAACAGTTTGAAAAATCACAATGAAACTCTCTGCATTGCCATCTAAAATAGAAGATGACTCTGGAAAGGTCTCCTACAGTCCTATACCTATTCTGAGCAGTGATCTGTCCTAAACATTTTTTAACTGATCAATTCAGCATGAAGGGAAAGCATGAGATATTCCCCTCCAGAATTGCAGATTAGCTTGTTGGCCATAGCTTAGATATGGTCAGATCTTTTATATGAAGGGATGAGATTTAAATTGACATCAAATAGTCAACTCATGAGGAGCAAAAGTGAAACACGAGGTAGCAGCCCCATGTTTCATTTATCTCCTCAAAGTCTTCATTCAGCCTCTGACATGAATCAGACCCTGTTGGGGACCAGGGATGCAGTGGTGAACAAGACGTGATACTTGTCTTCCAGGAGCATCCATTGAGCAGAGGAAACATAATAACCAGTTGAACAAAAGAACAAAATGAGTATTGATTGTGATGAAGGATGGAGAAGAGGTGTTTTCATTAGTAATAAAGTGGTGAGGAACAAAAGATAGAAGGATACAGGAGGCTTTTTTCAAGGAGGTACCATTTTAGGCTGTGAACTGAAGGGGTGAGAAGGATCCACCTGTGTGAATAACTAGGATTGAGGGTGTTCTAATTCCAGTGCTGAGAGAGAGATGGAAAATATTAGGATGCCATGTGAGAAAGGGAAATGAGTAGAGGAAACGTGAGGTCAGGTTGGAAAGGCACAGAGAAACCAGATGATATAGGTCATTGTAGTATTTAACTTAAAACCCCTGGGAATCCACTATCGTGTTTTAATCAGGGGAGTGACAGGATTTAAAATATGATGGGAAGCCAATATAGTGTTTTAATGGGAAATGGCAGAATTCAGTTTTAAATGGTCATTGTTTCTGTTATGTGGAGATTGAGTGTTAAGGGAACGGAAGTCAAAGCTTGCAGACTAACTAGGATATGACTGTTGTCATTCACCTGGACAATCAGGATTGGACCACGATTTTAGCAGTGGAAGTAGAAAGGACTGGGGGGATGCAGAATATATTTAGAAGTGTATCCTACATGGGATGCTCTGGGATTGAATATAGGAATCTAGAAAACAATCAGGTTGAGTCCCAGAGATTGTGTTGACCATCTGGGTGCAAAGTATAGAATTGGAAGACTGGCAGAGTTTCTAATTTTGAGATGGTTTTAAAAATATCCAAGTGGAGATGCCAAGTAAGCAGTTGCATAGATGAGGCTTAAATCTTGGAGGAGAGGTCTGGGATAGAGATATAAAACAAGGAAGCTACAGCATCAGGATATTTAAAGCTGTG
Source organism: Marmota marmota marmota (assembly GCF_001458135.2). NCBI lineage: Eukaryota > Metazoa > Chordata > Mammalia > Rodentia > Sciuridae > Marmota > Marmota marmota. The sequence goes on along the minus strand of NW_026000101.1, from coordinate 11,627,112 downwards.
GTCATAGATGAAATGAAGAAAGAAAATGTGGATGCTGAGAATAAGTTCTAACATTTAGATTTATGGAAAAATAAGATATCAGTTGGTGTGAAGTGGAATGAACCTAGACGGTGTGATGTTAGAGATGCTAAGAAGAGAGAATGCTGCGTTTCAAGAGGGAAACAATATAGTTCAGCTAAGGCTGAGACTAGGATGAGGACGAAAAAATATATCACTGAACTTGATAGGAACTAAAATCACAGGTGATTTTTAGAGCAAGTTAGGCCGGACGGGTGGCTATAGAAACCCCATGGAACCAGTTGAATCAATTTCTTTTTTAAATAGATAAGTAAAAAAAAATCTTAAAAGTTCCAATAATATTTTGTTGCAGACACTCTTAGTGCTTGGCCCAGGTACACCTTTTTTTGTGCATACCAGCTCCAGGTGTACTTTTACTTCCAACAGACAGTACCTGTATCCAAGTGTTGGAGGGCTGCCTGGACCCACTTTGCCTGCCCAGATGGAAAGCAGGAAGTGCCTTCCAGAGTTTGCAGGGCAGCCTTAACCAAAAATGAAGCTGAGTGGAAATACAAATATTCTAACTCACTGCTTGGGTTTCGATGACTACACTGTTTCTAGAATTCCCCCAAAGACTGAGTTCACTGCAGAACTTTTCTTGATATCATCTCTTGCTTGGTTTTCTTTGTTCTCCTAATTCACTGTGACATTTGGGATGTGGAGAACCAAGTGAAGTGCGCCAGAGTAAATGTAGGGAGATGGAAAGTTGTTGGGAGTGGTTCCACTGAGCCATGGCCATGTCTGAATCAAGGCATTAGAGATGAAGGAAAGAACTGAGAAATATGAGGCAGAGACACTAGGATATACCAATTAAATAGATGTAAGTGAACAGACTTAGTAAGAGAAGATGACTTACAGGTTTTTTCTGGGACATGTGGGTAGATTGTAGTTCCACTTACTGCAGCAAGAAAACCTGGAGAGAGTTTAAGTTCATGTAAAGAGTTCTCCCTTCATAGGCTCCCCACCCCCCAAATTATTAAGCCCCTGTCATGGATTCTGATCAATAAAGAACATATGAATTTGCTAATATCTTGGGTTCATATGTGATTGAAAACTGACCGTACTTGTCATTAATGGTGCTATAAGGACCAGCAGAACCTAGTCTTTTCTGGGGAAAATTTTATCAGCCTTGCAAGTTTCTGGAGATAATAGCAGGTTAGCATGTCCTTTAGGAAGGTAAAAGTGAAAGATGAAGATTGGACTCTTCCCTTTGAGATCAGAAGACTTTAGACAGAACTTAATGAGGAAGGAAGATCCAGAGAGAATGGATCTGCAGGCTCTGTTGAAACTCTTGCTTCCATGCTCTGGCCATACCCAAGCAGGCAGTGAACAGACACTTCTGAATTGCAGTGGACTTGTAAGCATGTATAACAGGTACCTTTGTACATCTTAGGAACATTTGCAGTGCTTGAATGTCTGCATGTGATGTTTAAGTGTGAGTAACACTTGAGCAAGTCCCACACTTGGCTGGAGTCAATAAATGTTTTAATCAATATGCTATTGCATTTATAACTTGTACCTCAGCTTCTCCTGTAGGTGATTACGTCTCACAGAACACCATTATCATGCTTTTGTTCACGTAGCTGTAGCTACTGCAGATCTCATCTGGAAGCAATTTCTTTATACTCTGCATTTTTTTTTGGTATTCAATTAGCATATTCTTCATGGTATACGTCATGTCTTGCGTTTTGTGATGGGGTGATTTGTGTACATGCAATTTCTCCTAGAAGATGTAATGACATGGAGCCGCTTCCCTGGGGAATCCCTGTGAGCCTGTCTGTGGGTGACTCATAAATTCCCATTGACTATTTGTCTTAGTCTTTTCAGGTTGCTACAACAAAGTACCAAACTGCTACAACAAATGAGGTGGCTCATAAAAAACAGAAATCTATCTTTTATGGGTCTGGGTCTGGGAGTCCAAGATCAAGGCATCAGCAGATTTAGTATCTTGTGAGACTCTATTTCCTGGGTCCCAACTGAGCTGAGCCCTCACATGGTGGTTGAGTCATGAACCTCTCTTGAGCTTTTTTTTAATAAGGGTGCTAATTCTGCATGACCCAATCATCTCCCAAAGGCCTCACCTCCAAGCATTATCACACTGAGGATTAGGTTTCAACATATGAATTTTGGGGGAAACACAAACATTTAGTATATAGTGTTAGTTTAAAGGTTTGTCTTGTAGCTCCTGGTGTCTGATTTCTACTCCAACTCTGGCACTCTCCATATCTGCTTCTCTTGATCTAATATTAACCTGGCTGCTTTCAGGAAACCTATGGATTGTAAGGAGTGCTGTTAGGTTCAGGAGCCTATAGCATATTCTGGATGTCTGGAATAAAGAACATTTGTTTCCTTGAGTGGCAATGAGAGGTTTTCTGTAGGCACCCTGCAGCTTCTTACCTCAGGAATTCTCTCCAAGTCTCTTGACCTGTGACTGACAAGTGACTCCTCGATCCTTACATTCTTTCCCCCATGATTTTGTTTTTATTGAGATAAAATATACGTAACATAAAATTTACCATCTAAGCTATCTTTGAGTTCAGTGGTATGAAATACATTCCCATGGTTTTTTAAAAATATGTTTTAGTTGTCAATGGAACTTTATTTTATTTATTTATATGTGGTGCTGAGAATCAAACCCAGGGCCTCACACATGCTAGTCAAGTACTTTATCACTGAGCCACAACCCAGCCCTTATTCCCACATGGATGTACCATTACCACCATTCAGTTAGCAACTGTTTTGATTTTCTAAGACTGAAACTTTGTACCCATCACATAATACTTTTCCATTCTCTCCTCCCCACAAATTCTGGTAAACTTCTACTTTCTATCTGTATGCATTTGACCACCTCGGGTACCTCATGTAAGTGTAATAACATAGTGTTTGTCCTTTTGTGACTGACTTATTTCACTTAGCATGTTTTCATGTTTTATCCCATGTTGCAGCCTATGTCAGAATTTTCTTCCTTGTGAAGGCCAAACAATGTTCTATTGTATTTACATGCCACATTTTTCTTATGCTTTCATGTGCGGATGGGTGGATGCCTGTTGCTTGTACCCTTTAGCAATTGTGAATAATGCTGTTATGAACATGAGTAAACCCTTACATTTTCTTTTATTTTTGATTACCTTATTTTGTATCTTTGTATTTTTGTATCTTGTTCCTAAGAGGTGAGGCGTAGTCTATTTTGACTTCTGTCAATAAGAACTTGAGAAGAGGATTTGTGTACAAATAATCCATTAGGGACATGTTCCCAGGAGATACTAAGTAAGGCAGTGGTGGATGTGGAACAGGAGAGAGGACTAAGTCTTTGGCATGCAATTTCAAGAAGTCCTGCAGAAGGTAATACCTGCTTGATCCTATAAGGGAACTTTGGAGTATAGATTATGTCTCAGTGCTATCCTGTCCCCGAGCAAGGAAATGGACCTGCTCCTTTAGTCATACCTTTTGGAAATGTAAATTCCTCAGCACTTCTGTCTTTCTGTATGCTCTAGCAGTCATAGGACAGCCTCCAAATTAGCCATCATAGATATAGATTCTTGGCAGTAAAAACACACCCAAACTGGGGAAGGTGTACACAGAAAGAATAAGAGGATTGTGGGGATCTGAATCAAGTACCAGCAATATCTACTCTAATGTCCTGCTAGTTTATATTTCAGCATCCTTGATGCAGACCATCACTTGTAATGCCTGCTTCACTGCATTTCTAGGAAGTCCTTTGAGAATTCAAGAAGTTCTCCAGTATGCAAGCATTTCTGAGAGGGTGCTTCATTGAATGTCATTATACAAGCTACTTGAAAATATCAACCATGTATTCTTAGTTTTGAGCTTCCAGCTTGTAGGAGAACGTATTATGAATGACAGTGTACCCTGAATTCAAAAGAATTTCTGCTTTCTTGGACATAGTGTCCATTATACTGAGTAGCACATGAAGGAAACCCCCAAACAAAAGCAGAATTTGGGAGACATAATATCTTTAAGCCCAAATGTGCTTACCAGACTGAGAGTCAGTTTCATTAGATGTAATTCTTGCTTTGAAGCTAGACATTCTTTGGGGCTTTAGGCACATTCTGCTTCATATGGGCAATATCTTTTTGTGCACATGATCTGGTTATACCTGTGACTTCTATTTATAACCAGAACTGTGAAACCTCAGACCTGATTTTCTAAAGTACCTCTTAGATGTCCATTATTATCTTTGCAATTCTCCCTGCTCCCATTGAAATTAGTTTTGAAGGTTGTTCACAAAGTTATAAGAATGATTTTCTTCTTACCAACTGCTCTTGCCAACTGTGAAAGGAACACATTTTAGGACAATATGGCAGACAAGGGACATTATTAATGTTATTTTACAAACTCGTAAATATAACCTCCATTATACAAGTATGCATTCACACCAGTGCTCAGGTCCTTGGGATTTCCTATTACAGGCAATGCTGCATGGAGGGGAAGATGTTATTAAAATCCATGAATCCCACTCTCCCACTGGCAACATAACTTTTAATTTGACAGTCATAAAAGTCATCAACTATAACCATAACCACCACTTTAAAGAGAGGAAGTGAGGCAGAGAAAGTTAATGGCATTTCACTGAGTTATACTAATACAGTGATAGATTGCCATTAACTACAACTTGTTAATTTTTAGTAAAAAATAAATTTCTTTCATGGGAAATGATTAGCTGTATTATTGATTAGGAATCTGGCTTAACTTTCTTCAAACACTTAAATCCTTCCTAGCCTCCATTCTTTCTCTTTGCCATATAAAGTCCAGTTAATCCAAATGAGTTTTGGAACTCAATGGTAAGATTGTGCTTTAGGCTTTGCAATTTAAGGACCTTTGGCACTTGTAGACAGGGATTTAGAGAGAGGTGTACAAAGTAAAGTTCAAATCTGATTCAGAGTCAACCAAGTGACTTTTATGTGCCTTGATCTCTTGAATCTTTCTCAAAGATTATTCAACTTATCCATACAACAACCCTATGAGATTACTGATCCAAATTTCACAATTGAAGGTGAGAATTGATCCTGATAAGATAATACATTGTCACTTTATCACAGTAGTCAGCAATGTCATTGTCCTAAGTACTGTGATCATCTGGAACTCCTCGCTTAACCATGTAACTGGCACACATTTATATTTTCTTATACTGAGGAAAAGATATTAAGGAAAGAAAAATGACAAAATCAGCCTTTGAAATAAGCAGTATTTCTAAGTTTGCAGAGTTTCCAAGTAACTATGTATTTGGAGCAAGGGAGTGCAGGAAGAAGTAGAGTATAGGAAAAGATGTCAGATGGTGGAAAGGGCATCCTAATTAGCTCTTGTTAATATGATAACAACTAATGAAATACAGAGGCAGAGACATAAAACTGAGCAAGCACAATGAATGCTTGATGTCTAACAATAAGGCAATTTTATCTTAGACTCCTTGTGTATCTTTAATATATGTGGCTACTTCTCTCCCTCTGACTTGTATGAACATTTTAGAAGGGCCAGTCACTTCTCTATTTACTCTGGAAAATACATAATTCTAAAACACAGTTAAATAATTAAAATATAGAGTCCACTGGAATGCTCAGAACTCTAATCTTGGTTTCAAGGAGACACTTCTCTTCCTGCTCAGTCGGGACTCTTTAAGAAACCAAACTGCACTTGGGGAAGAGAGATCGGGTTTCTCTTACCCCATATCTGGCCCATTTACTTCTCTTTTGCTGATGTTAGCTTCTGAGCATCGAAGATAGACCACAGGAGGAAAATGCACGGAAGTGAACAATAAAGTTATTACTTCACCAGCACTGACCAGGGGATCTGGCATCAGAACATTGAAACATAGTAATTGCCCAGTGTTGGCTCTTGCTCTCATGGCACCTTCATCGGTTATTTGATGATCTGCCTTCTCCTGTGGCAAAGAATTCCCCATCTATAATTCCTATGAGGCAGGCAAGGTTTTGTTAGTCTGGCTGATGGCTTTCTTTTTGATATGTAGCTGGAAATACCTAGATCTTCCATCAGCTAGATTTCAGTGAAGGTGGCCATATTTAGTTTTTGGGATATAAAGGAATTGAATGTAAAGAACTATTCCTTTTAAATTATTGCAAGGACAAAGGGAGAAGATTTTAGGCTAGACTTTTAGGAATGAATATCTGAAAATACAGAATTGACCCACTAGAAGAGCTGCTACCTTTGAGACCACTTCTGGAGCTATCACAGAATTAAGAACCTCCTGTTGCTATTGACCATGGCAATAGTCTACACAAACAGGGGGAGCTAGAGTGAGGAAATCATGGCTTTGTGCCAAGGATTAGCAAAGCAGAGCATGAAGTCAGTTCTGCAACTTCACCCTCCCCCACCCACAGACAACCAGGCATCTGGAGAATGGACACTGCTGCAGAGAAACTCAGGTTCCCAGGACCAAGCATGTCAGCAGACTCAGCCAAATGAGGTACAAGAAAGCAGATGCTGCCTCACTCCTGCCCTCCAAATCTCAAGCAAGTGATTCTGATTGTCAGAAACTAATTAACATTAGAAATGTGTCTGTGAGGAAATGTGAATGACAATTTTAGCCTTCCAAGCTCTCCAATCTGAATAAGAAAATTCACCAGAACCAGCTCATTGGCAGGCTAACAATGACCACAGGGAAGACCCATCTTAGGTAAACATGACATTGGAGAAACCAGGGTGAATTGAGGACATATATCCAGGTTTGTGACATTATTGAGCCAATGATTAATGCATGATTTGAGCATGTCCTGTTTATGAATGTGAAGTTCTATAAAAGAGTGCATACTTTATTGTTTTAGCTAATGAGATTTGGGATTTTTTTTTGTAACTTGCACCTGAAAGTTTTTATCTGTTACTCTATTACACTTTTTAACATTTTTTATGTACATTCTATTGTCTGGTCTCCCTTAGCCCATGAAATGTAAGTTCCAGAAGGCAGGGGATTTTTATAATTTCATTTACCATTCCCTTCTTAGTATTTGGATCAATGCCTAAAACAGAGTGTACCTCAAAGATACTTGCTGGAATACTGAAATGAGAAAGGAAACAAAACTGGAGGACAAATCATTAAATTGTGTTTTAAAAGGAATAGCGATAGCCAAGTGAAATTTATGTCAGGAATGCAAAATTGACTTAACACTTGGAATTAATGCAACATGCCATATCAAGAGATTGTAAAAGAAAAAAATCATACAGTCATTCCAAAAGATGCAGAATTTTTTTTGACAAAATTCAATATACATACTAAATAAACAAACAAACAAACAAGAAACCTCTTGTCAAAGTAGAGATGAAGGGAAATTTTTCATTCTATAACAGACATCAATGGAAAATCTACATTGGAAATATTTTACTTATTGATGAAGACTGACTTCATTTCGTTTAAAAATGAAACAAAAATACCAATGGCATTATTCACAGAACTAGAAAAAATAGTCTTAAGATTCATTTGGAAGAGTAAAAGACTCAGGATAGCCAAAGCAATTTTAAGCCAAAGAAGTAACACTGGAGGCATCACAATACCTGATTTCAAATTATACTACAGAGCTATAGTAACAAGATGGAGAGTTCAACATGGCGGCGGGTGCAGAGAGATCAATCCTGTGACCTCCTCAGCTGTGCCGGCAAAGAGAGACTTCAGCCCGACTGACTGCTGTTTGCTCAAGAACATTTGGCAATGCTGGGGTGAAGTGGATCTTGAGCGAGCATTTGAGCTTCTCAGAGGCCACAGCGGGCTCGGCGCGGGTGAATTCAGGCTGCCCCACGAGCAGTTTCTGGCTGATTGTTTGCCGCCTGCCGCCAAACCAACACAACTCAGTGCTACAGAGACGCTGGAGCCCAATAGAGAAACAACTCTTCGGTTCTTTTGCAGATCTTCTGAGGTGATGCCAACTGAGCCTCCATAGACCAGCGGGCCCAGGGCTGAGGTGGGACCTGGGAGAGATGGACCTGATCCACCCTTCCCATTGGACACCCTGGCAGAGAGAACGGCATCCACCATGGCAGAGAACTGACGTCATCAGAATTCAGTGGATGGGATAGCTCCGCAGCGACAGCCGCGACTGCAGGTGTGTGACCCTCAGCCCTCCTTCTCCACACAGCTGGCTCCAATCTCCATCTTGTGGGGTCGGGCTCCAAATTCCTTAATAGGACACCTATAGCACAAGAGTTAAAATCAAGAATAACAAATGGGACATACTCAAACTAAAAAGTTTTTTCTCAGCAAGAGAAACAATTAGAGGTAAATAGGGAGCCTACATCCTGGGAACAAATCTTTACTCCTCACACTTCAGATAGAGCCCTAATATCCAGAGTATACAAAGAACTCAAAAAATTAAACAACAAGAGCTATAGTAACAAAAACTGCATGGTGCTGGCATAATAACTGACACATAGACCATGGTACAGAATAGAAGACAACAGACACAATGGTACAGAATAGAAGACTCCGAGACAAATCCACACATCTACAGTCATCTGATCCTTGACAAAGATGCCAAAATCATAAGTGGAGAAAAAATAGCCTTTTAAACAATTGGTTCTGGGAAAACTTATTATCCATATGTAGAAGAATGAACTAGACCATTTCTCTCACCCTGCACAAAAATGAACTCAAAATGGATTAAAGACCTAGGAATTAAACCAGAAACTATGCAACTCCTAGAAGAAAATGTAGGGTCAACACTCCAGCATATAAGCAAAGGCAACAACTTTTTCAACAGGATACTTAAATCTCAGGAAATAATGCCAAGAGTTAATAAAAAATATGATATCAAATTAAAAAGCTTCTACACAGCAAAGAAAACAATTAAGGATGTGAGGAGAAGAACTATAGAATGGCTGAAAAATCTTTGCTAGCTACTCTTCTAACAGAGGATTGATATCCAGAATATATAAAGAACTAAAAATAATTATGCCCCAAATCAAATAACCAATTAATAAATGGGCAAATGACTTAAACAGAAGAAATACAAATGGCCAGCAAATATATGAAAAAATGTTCAACATATTTAACAATTAGGGAAATGCAAATCAAAACTACACTGAGATTTCATCTCACACCAGTCAGAATGGCAGTCATCAAGAATACAAATAATAATAAATGCTGGAGAGGATGTGGAGAAAAAGGAACACTTTTAAACTGTCAGAGGGATCCTAAGTTAGTACAAACACGATGGAAATTCATATGGAGTTTTCTCAGAAGACCTCCATATGACCCAGCTATACCACTGTTTTAGTCAGCTTTTTCCCTACTGTGACTAAAACAACCCAACAAGAACAATTTTAGAGGAGGAAACATTTGTTTGGAGGCTCATAGTTTTAGAGATCTCAGTCCACAGACAGTTCCATTCCTAGGTATGTGGTGGGTGGCTCAAGGCAAGGCAGAACATTATGGCAGAAGAGTGTGGCAGAGGGAAGTAGCTCACACTATGATCAGGAATCAGAGAGAGACTCCACTCACCATATACAAAATACATACCCCAAAGTCATGTTCCCAGGGACCCATTTCCTCTAGCCACACCCTCCCTGCCTTTAGTTATACCACATAGTTAATTCCTATCAGGGAATTAATTCACTGATTGGGTTAAGACTCTAAGAACCCAATCATTTCACCGCTAAAACTTCTTGTGTTGTCTCACACACGATATTTTTGGAGGACACCTCACTTCCAAACCATAACAACTACTGAAGAATTTAAGTTGTCATACTAAAGTGATACAGACATACTCATTTTTATAGCAGCACAGTACACAATAGCCAAACTATGGAACGAGCCTAGGTGTCCATCAACATATGGACATAAGTGTCCATATACAAGATGGAGTTGTACCCAGTCATAAAGAGAATTAAAATTATGTCATCTGCAGGAGAATGGATGGAACCAGAGACCATTATGTTACATAAAATAAGTTAAATTCAGAAGGTTAATGGTCGTATATTCCCTCCTATGCAGAAGCTAGAGAGACAAAAGGAAAAGAAAGATGGGGTGGATCTCATGAAAATCAAGGGAGATCATTAGAGGAAAGGGCTCAAGGGTTCTAAAACAGGAAGGGAGGGGAGGAGTCCTGAGAAGTGCTATTGGCCAAATTATGTTGCTATATTGTGTATGGTGTACATGTATGAATATGTAACAACAAATCCCATCAGTTTGTACAACTATAATGAATCAATAAAAATTACAAAAATACAAAAACAAATAATTAAAAAAATACAAAAACAGAAAAAATGAAACCAACCAACAAAAAGGTTATCTTATCTATTATTACCACGCTTATTCAGGGTTATACTGTGGGAGGTTCTGCTCAGTTTACTAAGGCAAGACAAAGAAATGAAAGGCATACATATTAGAAAAAAATTGTATTTAATTGGCAATCTAATGATCAATGTAGAGAATCCCTCCCAATCTAAACAAACAAAAAATACGAAAACTGTGACCTATATGAGTTTAGCAAGGTATCAGTATATAAAGTCAGAGTATAAAAATAGGTAGGTTTTTCTATGTTCTAACAATGAAAAATTAACAGTTGAAGTAAAAGTGCCATGTAATAGCATCATAAATATAAAATACTTAGAAGTAAACACAACAACATTGATATTTTAATGTTGAAAAAATAGTTATGAGAGAAATTAAAGACAATCTAAATAAATGGAGGAAGAACTTGTGTTCATGTGTTGAAAGACTCAGTGTTGTAAAGATGTCAATTCTCAAATTTCTTCATAGACTCAATGGGATATCAATTTTTTTTTGTCATTGTTGAAATGGACAGGTTGATTCTAAAATGTTATGGAACTACAAAGAACATAGAATAATAAAATCATTTAGTTAATAAAGAACAAAATTGGAGGACCACTTGAAATGTTGTCTAAAACTGTAATAATTAAGACAGAATGATATTGGTATAAGAAAAGCCCGTATAGATGAAATGGGATTTGATGAAATAGCACTAAATCAAAGTGTCAGAAATAAACCCACAAAAATATGACCAACTGATTTTCAACAAAGGTGCCAAAGTAATTCAATAAAAGATAAGACTCCTTGAAAGATAGTGTTGGAACAAGTGTACATACATATGCAAAAAATGAAATGACTCATATTCACACCATATTTAAACATGAATGCAAAATAGATTATAGGCTTAAATATCAAACCCCAAACTGTAAAATTTCTAGAGGAAAACATTGCAACCTTGGATTAGGCAAAGATTCCTAAGGACATACAAAGCATTAAAAATATTGATAAAAAGGCAAGTTTCAAGAGAAAATGTTTGTAAAACACACATTAGAATTTGTTTCCAGAAAGAACTATCAAAACTCAACAGTAATATTGCAAACCCAATTTAAAAAATCGGTGGGTGGAAAAATTTTTAAATGAGCAAAAGTTTTGAATAGATACTTTATCAAATGAAAGACACTAATCGCAAGGAAGAACATGAAAAGATACTTACCATTATCAGAAACATGGAAATGCAAATTAGAGCTATAAGATACTACATGTTTGTTAGAACTCTACTACGTGTTTATTAGAGCAAAAAGGGGGGAAATACAAAGGAAGAACTCTGTCCCTCCGTTTGTCTCTGTACAACCCCCACTATACCTGTGAGAAATGAAGACTGGTGATCCATTTTCGGAATACAGTATTTAGCCTTAAATGTAAAATTGGGTTGTAAGAAAGGCAATTGGAGGGGAAATAGAGCAGAATGGAAAGTTACAAGCAGTTAATTCACACAATAGCACCACAGCCTATAGATATGGCAGATCTAAAGTCCATGCATTTGAACAGCCCTTTGACAAACAGGAGGTGGGGGAGCAGGTCAGCCTAATCAACAGAAATATCTCTGCTAAGAAATAGTAACTTAGGTAAAAAAGTAGGCGCTGTGTACATGTCAGTATACATTACCCCAAGAAGGCTTCCAAGAAGGCTTTCTGCCACAAGAGCATAAAGGAAGATGGGAACAACTAATGGTATATTTCTTTATCTAATCCAATAGGAGACAGTGAAATCTAGGTGATGTTTGTGAATACTGCGCACCTTAAGTACTCAGCCAATGAGGAACCAGGGGAGGAACCTGTGCACTAGGGGATAAAATGCTAATTGTTAGCATTCTGGGTGTACCTGACCACCCAGACACTTGATCTTCCAAGACCATCCATTAAGAGCTTCATTTTCCCTATACTTTTTGTTTCCCATTCCAGCTTTTGGGTTTAGATAGGTGAGTGTGGTTCTCGTGTACCCCATCCAACAATTCTGAGTGTTTACAAGGATGTGAGGCTACGGAGCATCTGGAACTGTTAGATATTGTTGGTAGGAATGCAAAATACCATAGCCACTTTGGAAAACAGTCTGGCAATTTCTCAGAAACTACTACTTGCCATAGGGCCAGCAATCCCACTCCTAGACATTTATACAAGAGAACGTATGTTCACACAGAGACCTCCTTGTATGTATTTATAGGAATTCAAACATCCATCAAATGGGGAATGGATAAACATTTTTTTTTTGGCACATGCATACAATGGAACAGTACTCAACAATCAAAAAAAGAACAAACTATGGATACATATAATAACATGACATGGGAAACTAAAACTGTAGGAACAGAGATTTGATTATTAGATGCTAGAAGTGAGAGAAGGGGTTGACATTGGAGGGGCACAAGGGAAGTTTTTGATGAAAATAACCTATAACTTGATTGTAATGGTATACATTTGTCAAAATGCAGACTACTGTGCACCTAAAAATGATGAATTTTAATATATGTAAAAGAGGGAGTGATGCTGAATAGTAAAACAATTTCCATTAAAAATCAAGCCTACCTTTATAAAGTATATAATAAATTGTTGTAAACCATCATCACCATACTGTGCTGTAAAACAGCAGGACTCGTTCCTCTTATCTAACTGTATTTTAGCACCTGTTATCCAATCTCCTGTCTTCCCTTTCCCTGCCCCTCCTAGCTTCTACTAACCACTATTCTTTCTTCTTCCACAAGATCAACAAAAAGAATTACTTATCTGTAACTTTTTAATATTAAAGCACCATTATTTCTTTTGATAACACAAATCAAGTTGCAAATTTGATCACAATAGCATGCACAGGGTGGTCAATACTTTTTGTAAAACAGATATTGTTTAAATAAACGATGTTAATCATTTGAAAGAAGAAGCCCAGATTAAAAACTGAAGTTTACACATCATATTTTTTTTTAAATTTTTTATTGTGGGTTGTTCAAAACATTACAAATTTCTTGACATATCATATTCGACACTTTGATTCAAGTGGGTTATGAACTCCCACCTTCACCCCATACACAGATTGCAGAATCACATCAGTTACACATCCATTGATTTACAAATTGCCATCCTAGTGTCTGTTGTGCTCCGCTGCCTTTCCCATCCTCCACCCTCCCCCCTCCCCACCTCTCCCCTCCCCTCCCCTCCTCTCTCTCTACCCCCTCCACTGTATAACCCTGAGGGTCTCCTTCCATTACCATGCAATTTCCCTTCTCTCTCCCTTTCCCTCCCACCTCTCATCCCTGTTAAATGTTAATCTTCTTCTCCTGCTCTTCGTCCCTACTCTGTTCTTAGTTACTCTCCTTATATCAAAGAAGACATTTGGCATTTGTTTTTTAGGGATTGGCTAGCTTCACTTAGCATAATCTGCTCTAATGCCATCCATTTCCCTGTAAATTCTATGATTTTGTCATTTTTTAATGCAGAGTAATACTCCATTGTGTATAAATGCCACATTTTTTTTATCCATTCGTCTATTGAAGGGCATCTAGGTTGGTTCCACAGTCTTGCTATTGTGAATTGTGCTGCTATGAACATCGATGTAGCAGTGTCCCTGTAGCATGCTCTTTTTAGGTCTTTAGGGAATAGACCAAGAAGGGGAATAGCTGGGTCAAATGGTGGCTCCATTCCCAGCTTTCCAAGAAATCTCCATACTGCTTTCCAAATTGGCTGCACCAATTTGCAGTCCCACCAGCAATGTACAAGTGTACCCTTTTCCCCACATCCTCGCCAGCACTTGTTGTTGTTTGACTTCATAATGGCTGCCAATCTTACTGGAGTGAGATGGTATCTTAGGGTGGTTTTGATTTGCATTTCTCTGACAGCTAGAGATGGTGAGCATTTTTTCATGTACTTGTTGATTGACTGTATGTCCTCCTCTGAGAAGTGTCTGTTCAGGTCCTTGGCCCATTTGTTGATTGGGTTGTTTGTTCTCTTATTGTCTAATTTTTTGAGTTCTTTGTATACTCTGGATATTAGGGCTCTATCTGAAGTGTGAGGAGTAAAGATTTGTTCCCAGGGTGTAGGCTCCCTATTTACCTCTCTTATTGTTTCTTTTGCTGAGAAAAAACTTTTTAGTTTGAGTAAGTCCCATTTGTTGATTCTAGTTATTAACTTTTGTGCTATGGGTGTCCTATTGAGGAATTTGGAGCCCGACCCCACAGTATGTAGATCGTAGCCAACTTTTTCTTCTATCAGACGGCGTGTCTCTGATTTGATATCAAGCTCCTTGATCCATTTTGAATTAACTTTTGTGCATGGCGAGAGAAAGGGATTCAGTTTCATTTTGTTGCATATGGATTTCCAGTTTTCCCAGCACCATTTGTTGAAGATGCTATCCTTCCTCCATTGCATGCTTTTAGCCCCTTTATCAAATATAAGATAGTTGTAGTTTTGTGGATTGGTTTCTGTGTCCTCTATTCTGTACCATTGGTCCACCCGCCTGTTTTGGTACCAGTACCATGCTGTTTTTGTTACTATTGCTCTGTAGTATAGTTTGAAGTCTGGTATCGCTATACCGCCTGATTCACACTTCCTGCTTAGCATTGTTTTTGCTATTCTGGGTCTTTTATTTTTCCATATGAATTTCATGATTGCTTTCTCTATTTCTACAAGAAATGCCGTTGGGATTTTGATTGGCATTGCATTAAACCTATAGAGAACTTTTGGTAATATCGCCATTTTGATGATGTTAGTTCTGCCTATCCATGAACAGGGTATATTTTTCCATCTTCTAAGATCTTCTTCTATTTCTCTCTTTAGGGTTCTGTAGTTTTCATTGTATAAGTCTTTCACCTCTTTTGTTAGGTTGATTCCCAAGTATTTTATTTTTTTTGAAGATATTGTGAATGGAGTGGTTGTCCTCATTTCCATTTCAGAGGATTTGTCGCTGATATACAGGAATGCCTTTGATTTATGCGTGTTGATTTTATATCCTGCCACTTTGCTGAATTCATTTATTAGCTCTAATAGTTTCTTTGTAGAGCCTTTTGGGTCTGCTAGGTATAGAATCATATCATCTGCAAATAGTGATAATTTAAGTTCTTCTTTTCCTATTTTGATGCCTTTAATTTCTTTCGTCTGTCTAATTGCTCTGGCCAGTGTTTCGAGAACTATGTTGAACAGAAGTGGAGAGAGAGGGCATCCCTGTCTTGTTCCAGATTTTAGAGGGAATGCCTTCAGTTTTTCTCCATTCAGAATGATGCTAGCCTGAGGCTTAGCATAGATTGCTTTTACAATATTGAGGTATGTTCCTGTTATCCCTAGTTTTTCTAGAGTTTTGAACATAAAGGGATGCTGTACTTTGTCGAATGCTTTTTCCGCATCTATCGAGATGATCATATGGTTCTTATTTTTAAGTCTATTGATGTGGTGAATAACATTTATTGATTTCCGTATATTGAACCAGCCTTGCATCCCAGGGATGAATCCTACTTGATCATGGTGTACAATTTTTTTGATATGTTTTTGTATCCGATTCGCCAGAATTTTATTGAGGATTTTTGCATCTAGGTTCATTAGAGATATTGGTCTACACATCATATTTTTAAATTGTTAATTTGGAATAACTAACAATAAATATACTTGAGCTTTCAGTGCATACAATTGTAAAAAGAAAATTGAGGAAGTAAAAAAAAGACCAGGAAGAAGAAATTTAAAAAGATAAAAGAAAATTTTAATGGATTAGAAAACTAAGTTAAGAAGACTCAACTAATAAGTCTCAAAAATTATTGAGGAAAATATAAAATAATGTGCTGAGATCTCAAGAAATTAAATGATGCTAGGAATCAAATAGGATATAATCATATGTCGCGACCCCTCGCCGGCAAGGGAAAACACGACACAGGATTCTTCTTTCAGCAGTTTATTCAGGCCTTGATTCATGTATCATCTTCTAGTGACCCCGCCCAAGCACAGCCTAATAAAGCCTCCGCATACCAATCCCAAGCTGCCACGTGGACCTTTCTCATAGGGTGGGAAGGGATTTCGTGCCAATTCTCCATATTAGGAGTTGTTTATCACAGGCCACAGTGGAAGCCGGCGCCATCTTCTAATGGTGGCCACGGTCTAATTAGAACGGCTCACCACAATCATAGATTAAAAAGATGAAGAAAATAGGATCAGAAGTTTATTGTCACATTAACTTTTTAATTTAATTTATTTAAGATAGCCATAATTAATAGCTTGGTGTGTATTATTGCAGGTATAATTTGCTACCTATCTTATTTCTACCTATATATAGTTGTTATAAAAACATGATGATTCTTTATACATTATAAGCATCTAGAAGAGGAATTCTTAGATAAAATTTTATAAAAAATCTTCATGATTTTGGGGATATTTTTCCAAATTTTATTCTAGAATAGTATAACCCTTTATGATTCCACTGGCAGAGTATGAGTGCCTACCTTCCCACTCACTTACCAATACTATTTGCTATTTTTTTTTCAGTTTTCGCAATTTAACAAAACAGTGGTATTAATTTTTGAAATAAATTTTATTTTTTGAAACCCAAATCTTACATGTTCATTGAAAGCACTTTTAGAAATTCAGATAAGAGATGAAATTCTATAAAATGTACCCATAATTTGATTCTTTGAGACAAATTGTACTATATATCTTTAGTTGAAGCTTTGTTAACAGGTGAGTATATATTTGGTCACATTGGAATTGACTTCTAAATCTGGATATCTCTATGTCCTGCCCTTATCTGTTTACATATTAAGTGATTCATTTCCCTAAATATTTCTGGGAATCCCTGAGATTATTTACACATGTAAACCAACCATCCCCCAGGCTCTTGGAGAAAGACATTTTCACATAGGTAGTCAGAGTCCCTGGACTGTGGGAAGAAGCTGACTCTAGGGTGACTCTGGCTCTAGGGTGATTCACCTTGCTATGTGCCCTCAGCAAGTATCCCGTCCTGACTGCCTGGATCTTGGGTTTTTGGCACTGCTGTCACTGCCCCCACACCAGTGGGTCTTGGCTGCCCATGCATCTCTGCCTTCATGCTGTCCTTTCTCTTATTGACGATCAGTGTCTGCCCTCCACCAAAACTGTTGCTCCAGGTCTCCCGTGCTCATCCTTTGCAAGCCAGGAGGATGGTACCTTCACCTTATTTCCTTGTCTAGCTCTTTTCATGTCATTCCCCTTTGAATCTCCAATAAAGTAGATCTTTTCTTTCTGCCATGACCTTTCCTTCCTAGAGGTATTGGCACTCTGAGGGTGGGGACAGGTTGGGGGTGAAGTTAGATGTGATCATGCTACCGTCTTGCCCTTTCCTGTTACCCCGTCCCTTCTTACCCCTAAGATCTGCTGCTTTTCTGGTGCAATGCACTGAATTTCTTCATGTTGATCTACTCTTTGGGGCTCTGAGTTCTTCTTTAGGCTGAGTCTGGTCTGGCTTTTCTCTGGGCTCCTCTCCTCACATGTTCTCTCTTTTGTGTCTGCATATCTAACCCCAAATGTGATTAAGGATCCAGCTGTTTTCTGTGGGCTCAAGAGTGGGAGGCTTTTGGGGTGTCTAAATAGTTCACGAAGATTAAGAAATTCCTCAAAGTTCTTCAATAATCTTTCTTTAAAAGTGTTCTGAGAAATTCTGATATACAAAAGAAGAACAATATTCCCAGGGATTTGTGTTATCAAAAGAAATAATGGTGCTTTAATATTAAAAAGTTACAGATAAGTAATTCTTTTTAGTTGATCTTGTGGAAGAAGAAAGAATAGTGGTTAGTAGAAGCTTGGAGGGGCAGGGAAAGGGAAGACAGGAGATTGGATAACAGGTGCTAAAATACAGTAAGATAAGAGGAACAAGTCCTGCTGTTTTACAGCACAGTATGGTGATGATAGTTTACAACAATTTATTATATACTTTATAAAGAACTAGAAGACAGAAGTTCATGGACACCAAACACAAATAAATGATGTAAAAGGGGATGGAAATAATAATAATCACCCTGATTTAATCTGTATATATTGTAAGGATGTGTCAAATTCTCATACTGTGTCACATATGTATGTACAATTATTATGTATCAATCAAAAATAAATTGAAAAAATATTTTCAAAAGTCTCCCTGTGTTCTGCACAGCAAGGGATCATTAAACTACATGGAGTTGTGAACCAGCTGAGAAAAATTAGCCAGAAATTATAGGAATAAAATAAAGATTCATTTATTAATTGAAAGTGGGGGGCACAGTGGGTGACCAGCTCTGATGGAGACGGGATCTAACAAAGAACAAGAGCCCATGTTTTATATTTATAGGAAGGAACATTAAAGGGTTTCAGTGTGACAGGCTTCTTGAGGAAAATAGGATAAAGATGGGAAAAACAAGTTGTTTGGGGCTTGGAAGGTTATGCCCACCTCCTCTCTACCTCTAAGCAGCAGGGTGTCGGCATAATCTGAGCAGTCTCAATTGGTGAAATTTCAATGAGAGTTCCCAGAAAAGCAACCCCACCACCTTGTGATGGCTCAGATGAACCCATAATTCATACACAGCCTCAGATACAAATATGTTTCTTTGAAAGAAGACAGAGATAAAATTCTTGGATATGTATTCGCTGCAGATCAACTGAATGTGTTCATGACTCTATCACTCAAGTCAAACATGAGGTGAATGTCAATTATGAGCCATGGTGGGCCTAGGTTTCATACAGCTATAAAATATTTTTCTTCTTCTAAGAATAAAATTATTCTTAATGCTCTAAAATTATTTCAGACCAGGACATATGAAATGCAGAAACTGATAGCATATCAAGTTAGTAAGGAGTATACATTTGTAGCATCATAGAAAATTCAACTGTACCATGCTGATCTGTTAAGTAAGAAAGGCTGTTTTATATGTTAAAGTTATCTCTCAAATTTGTTTCAACATGAACTTCATGGAACCTGTAAGCTGCATCCATTTAATCAAAATTCTCATGTGGCTTATTGGGAGATTTTAGAATAATCCAAGAACCAATATTGAATGAAGAATAGAAAGATTACTTTAAATTTGTGTGTGAATAATGATTATTTTTAGTAAAACAAATAAGTACTTTAGCTCATGGTTCTAGAGGCCTGGCGGCCAAGATCAGACAGCTGCATTTGGTCAGGGACTTGTGCTGCATCTTAACATGCTAGAAAAGTGGAAGGATGAGTGGTAGCAGGAGGAAATGAAAAACACCAAGGTGTCCTCACTAACAAAGTCTTATTTTAAATTGCAGCGTTACTGTTAGAGGAATATGCACAACCAGACAGAAGAAGCAAAAATATGCAAATACTAGTGGTAATTTTTGTGTGAAATGTAAGAATTTCAAATATCCACAGTGGTAATTTTTAACATATTTCATGCTATTGGTGCATAGTTACATTTTATTTTATTTTTAATTTTAATTTAACAGATAATGTACTTCTTTGGGGGATATAATGTAATGTTTTAGTACATTTATACGTTCAATATTGATCAACTCTTGATATTTGCTTATCTATTATTGCAGACATTCATTATTTGTGATGAGAACATTCTAGCTATTTTGAAGTATACACTATAGTTAACTGTAATCACCCTTCTGTGCAATAGAACTTATTGCTTCTATCTGGCTATGACTTTACACACAGTAACCAATCTCTGCACATTTATATTTAAATTTTATTATATTCCTGGCTCCCTATCAATATAATGCACATTTAAAATTATGCCTCTTCTCATATAATTAATTTAAATTAAATAGCATGTGTCATTGTTAACAGAAAAAAGTAAAACCTTGTTTTTATATATAATGGGCACATATTTAACTATAAATATATATTTGTTGAAAACTGCATTTAAATGGATCTTTAATACAATATCTCAATGAAACTCAATCATCATAGCCTATAGCTGGGGGAAGGGTTGGGAATGACAAACCTATTAAAACCTAAGGGATTAAAGACCTTCTGTATCTGTGCTATTCAATAGGGTAGCCACTACCTAGATATGGCCATTGGAATTTAAATTAATTTAAATGAAATAAAAGGAAAAACTTAGTTCCCCAGTCACATTAGTCACATTTCAGTGACTGGTGGCTGTGATATGGGATGGTACGGATGTGGAACATTTGCAGTATCATAGAAAATTCAATTGTACCTTGCTGATCTGTTACTGTTGAAGGGAGGTAAAATAGTAAGAAAGGCTGTTTTATGTGTTAAAGTTTTCTTGTTACATCTTTTCCATGATTAGAAGCATTTAGAGAACTGAATTTATGTCTGAGCAGGGCCTGGTCCATTCTGGATGCTAAATACATGTGAAAGTGCTTATTTTCTTGAACCCCACTGCCATTAATGAAGACAATAGCAGAGAGAATAACATTGTCATCACGTTTTAATATTCTTTATGTATTATAAAATGCTTTTCATGTAAATTCTCTCATTTGATTTTAAAAAGTTAGATGTCAGGGATTATTATTCCCACTTTACAGTTGAAAAGACTGAAATTCATTGACATGAAAAGACTTTTAGATGATGATAGCAATAATATTAACAGATAATGTTCATTGTTTAATATTTAGTATTCATTTACTGATAGCTAGTACTTTTTGATACATCAATGAATTAAATACTTCAATTATCACAAACCTATGATTAGGTACTACTTATACTTTTTTTAGTTTGATGGATATGAAAATGAGGCTTAGGGGTATTTGGTAACTTGCTCAGAGCTGGGATTTATGTTCAGTAAGACTATTTTGCTTGTATGTTGGTTTATATTTATACTCTGGCTATTCTTCTGCCCTGGACTTGGCTCTTGAGATCCAAATGTTAGCACAGACCTACTTGGTAACTTGGTGGTTCTAATTCTACTATCTCAAAGGGAATAAAAATTAAACTATCATATATTTCATAATAATACTCAATAGCATATGTTATACTGAATGTAGTCAACCTTGATATGCTGTGTACTGAGGGCATCTTGATGGGACAAACCAAAGATACTGATCAGAGGAACAAAAGACACATTGAACTTCTATAGAGTTAGCTTTGTATTTGTTTGCAGCTGAATACAATTATGAGTTTCTGCTATAATCGAACAAACTCTGACAATACACTGTCAGCCAAAGATCTTGAAAACTTGCAATTATGCCACTTTCAAGTTGGCATTGATAAGGAATAAAGCCCTAGTCCAAAAATAGATGTCTGTGTAGTCATGGGTAAGGATCCCCAGGTGTTTGCATCATTTTCTGCCCAATGTTTTGAAGATTGGAAGTTTCACATGACTCTAACTTTGTTAACAAACGTTAGAGTAAATTTTGTTGTGCAGAAATAATACTATACAGATGGAGGGCTGATATGATTTGAAGTATTGTCACGTTTGTGTCAATGGCTAAAAAAGTTTCTGCAAGCAGAACATGTTGTTGCATATCAATCAGATAAAAAGTTGCTGGGTTTCAGCAAAATCCTATGGGGATATGAAGGTGAAATCCCAGTAGATTTTTTTATCATTATCTATAAAACAGATATCATTTTGTCAATATTTACAGACTTCTGTAGCACATTGTGTGTGTGTATGTGTGTGTGTATGCGTATGTGTGCGTGTGCGCGTGCACGTACTATAATTTGATATAAGAAAAGAATTTCACAAACAGATGTTAATGAGTATGTTGTTGGCTGGACTCCTTCAGTTGAAAATATCTGAAACAGTTCAACCAGCTTCAACAAAGAAACAAATTGCAATCTATCGACTCACACAACTGATATTTTTAGGAGTAAGCTCTTTTGGTTTGACCTGATTGTAGGGCCAGACTGATGTCGTCAGGAATCTGTCTCTTATTCCATCTTACAGATCTGCATTCCTTTGTCGGATTCATCCTCAGGAAAGCTCTCTTCCTAAGACCGTGTAGCATTCTTAACTGTATCATCTTAAATGGTAATCCTAGAAGAGAATCATTACTTTCCCAATAGTTCTAGAAAACATTCTGATGAAGCTCCACTTAGTTTGACTTTGGTCACTTGACCATCTGTGACCACAATGGACATTCTGATTATCCAGGTCACTGCCTGTGTGTGTGTGTGTGAGTGTGAGTGCATGTTCAAGACCAAACCCTAACTAATGTGATACTAGCAAGATCCAATCAAAAGACTACTTATAACCTTGTTATAAATCTTTTATTAGTCTGAAAAGTTTTGTTCAACTATAGTTTCCAATGTAAGAAATAAGGGATTTGGGGTCGCTGCTGCTAAGTGCTAGAAATGAGATACAAATACCTTTGTGAATTAATATGTACTAGCAAATACCAAATACTAAAAAAACATTGATTTTTGTATATAATAATCTAAAACTAATCAAATAGTGTAAGATCTGAATATTTCAATAGATTTCAATAAATATTAATTGACTTTTGAATGAAAATATATAACAATTAATTTTTGTCTATTATTTTCATGCTCTTAAAAGAATTTGATTTATTTTTCTATAGCAGTCCAGATTTGTGTCAGCATAAAATACAATTCAACTAATAATTACTGGATAATATATTGACATTTTATTTGACCTCATGGACTTTAAGTTATGAGCTTATGAAAAGATAGATATTTTTTCCCCAAATAAGAAAGGAATTCTTGGTGAATATAATAAGGGATTCATCTTAATAAAATATTGAGCAAATATCACGGATGATGCTCTAAATGTCTAATTTTATTTGAGTCTCCAAAATAAGAAGAAAATATTTTATAACATTCTTCAAGTTAAATCCATGAAATATGAAATTTGATGTGACTGTAGGATCCACTAGAACTTTATTTTTTACTATGTTTCTTTGAACTAGTGATTGAAAAACCTTGAGAGATTTTCAATACACGATATGGTTTTATATCATGTGATGACTTAGGTTACTGAATTAAAATATGATTATGTTCACTTCCCTAAAATATATAATTTGTCATCTAACAAACTAGCTAGAGTTCCTGGTTAAAACCATAGAATTCTGTCTTATTTAAAATGTCATTATACTATTTACCCCCATTTTTCCTTATTAAAAAAAGCATATAAAATGACTTTCCAACACTCTTTTCTATTGTTTTAAATGTTGTTCATTCAAAATTACCATCTAGTCTATAGTGAGGTCGAGTTGCTGGAGGAAGGGTCAAGATGGTGGAGTAGAGAAAAGCCCACCCACTCTTCAGCATCAGACTTCTAAAATGGGAAGACTGTTCCTCAGCAAGGTGAGTAACAAAGGAACCTTCTGAAATATAATACTGAACTGTAAAAAAAAAATCATAGAGCTGCAGAAAGTCAGTGACTTAAGCATAAGAAATAATGCCTAGAGATGTGCCAGCTCCAGCTGTCAGTAGAGTGGAGCAGGAGCACAGACAAAAGAGGTGCGTGGCCAAAGGATAAATAAATTTAAAGAAAAGAAAAGAAAAATTGACTTAGGGAAACCTGGGATCTACAGAGGAGGGCTGATTTTAATGGACGCAGAATTGGTAGGTAAGCATCTCAGTCAGTGAAAAAAATCCAAAGTGGTCCTCTAGGGTGAAAGCTTTCTGTGTTGATGGTGAGCCCTCTGTGAGCTGGAAATCTCTCTGCAAATGTGGAGCATGCTGACAGGTGAGAAAAATGTTCCCAGGTGCTGGAAAGGTGTTCCCACCCAGCTTGCACAGCTGTGAATAGAGACAGGGACTGGGAACTCATAAAGGAAGTTGCAAAAGCCAAGGGGAAAATTCCCAGAGGGTGCTTCAACCAGAGACACTGAAACAGGGACACAGAACATTTTACCCAGACCATTCAGTCTCTGGATCCCAAGGGAGAGAGATCCCATGATAGCTGCCACCCCGTAAGAGCTTTTGCAGAGAAGCTCACTGCAGCCACACAGTGCATCTGCACTTTAGGGCGGTACCCAGTAATTCACATCCATAATGGTGAAGGTGAAAACTGTAGAAGCTTTTTAGTCCTTTTTCCCTAAAAATGAATTTTGCCAGAGGCACAAGAGATCCAGAAGCCCAGTAGAGCTAGGGAGCTCCACACTAATAGAGGGAGTGGAACAAATCTTAAACACCCACCAACAGAGTTCCAAAACCCACCAAAGTCCAAAGCCCAACACCTGGAAACTTCAATCTAGAGCTCTGCATCATCCCCACTACAGGATTACACGATTCATCAACACTCTTTAGTCTATCCCATCCAATACTGGGAGATTGGAAGCAGAGAGCTATTACACTCAACTGGCATTAGGTGAGGAACACGAGGACAGTGGTCAAATATACAGAGCCTAAAATAAAGACTGAAAAATCCATCCCTGCCAACAGATTCCACAACCACGATGGAAACAAGCCCTCTATGGCTCATAAAGACTTTTTTCTTTTTCTTTTTTCTTCTCCCTCACATTACAATTTTTTGACTCTTTTTAAAATTTTAATGTTTTAAAAAACATTTCATAATATTGTATTATTTTCAGTTTTTTCCATTATGCATGGTTTTGTGTTTATATGAGTGTGCATGTGTGGTTGTGTGTGCTCTCACTGAGTGGATAGGTTCAAATATGTATGTTCTACATATATATTCAATAAATATATTAATGTAAATTTACTACACAGTAATAGCTCTCTCTTGCCTGTGTTCATTATTTAGCCTAGATTAGACTTAGGTGAGGCACAATTACACAAGGGTTTGAATTATTTTGACCTTACACTTGCTGGTCATTTATACCTAGGTTCTGGGCCCTCCTATTTCCCTTTCTTTCTCTCTTCTCCTAGTAATAGCATAAATTTTCTGCTCCCTCTCCCCTCTTTCTTTTTTTCATTACTTTCACTTAACTTATTATTCCTTCTTTTTTACAGATGACACCTGCTACCTATCTTCTGACTTTCCTTTGATTACTCTTCAAATACTTCCAACTTTCTCTTACTTTTTCTACTCCATTTTACTTAAGAAACTGCAATAAATAATAGAGATTATATTATGTAATTTCTGTCTCGATATTTAAATTGTGATTATTGATATAGTGGACAGCACAGTAGACATCTGCTATCAAATGCCAATCTAGTTCACATTTTTTTTTGTTCTTGGTACTGGTATTAAATGCTGACTCCATAATTCCTATATAGGTGGCAATTAGTGTTATAGATGTCAAAGGGTATCCTGGATATTTAATTTATCTCAAGGCTTTACATCTGTTGTTGACATTAGTACCATTTCTGGCTCCTTTCTCCCTCCAAAAGGCTGGAAAGAGATTGTGACACTTCAAAATCAAGATTCTGCTGCTGAGAAATACATCTCAACAAAGCAATAGTAAATCTCACCTCACACACAATCTAGCCCCACCTGAGCCTTAATGTTACTACAGCTCAAAGAATTGAGAAGACAAAACACCCAAACCAACAATGAGGATCTAAGAAAGAATAATCACAGAGGGACCTCAGGTCCCACTCCTTGACATCTACTCGTTTATCAAAACCAGAGAGAAGTCCCAGAACAAATAAAGCAATTACCACAAAGGACATGCATATAAAAGAGGAAGTAGAATCCACCTTAATTGATGTACAAGTCCAAGATCTCTGAAAACATGAGGAAACAGGCAAACACCTCCCCTATTTTAAATACCCCAATAAAGGATCCCACTGCTATTTAAATGGATAAAAAAATCCCAGAGAAAGATTATAAGAAACTGATTATTAAAATGTTCGGTGAACTAAAAGAACAAATACAGAAGATGAAAGACTACTTCAGTAAAGAAATATAAACATTGGAATGAAACCAATCAGAATTCTTAGAAATAAAAGATACAATCAGTCGAATTAAAAATTCACTTGAAAGCATCATTAACAGCTTAGATTGCATAGAAATTAGAATATCAGCCCTTGGAGGCAGAACTTTAGGCCTTGAAGACAGGGTATGTGAACTTGAGTACACAGAATGCAACAAATGGAAAAAAATGATAGAACATGATCAGAATATACAAGAAATCAGATAACATCAAGAGATCAAACCTGAGAATCATTGGGATAGAAGAGAACATGGAGACACAAACTAAAGACATTAAGAACAATTTCAATAAGATAGTTACAGAAAATTTTTCTATATCAGAAATGAGATAGATGTCCACCTAGAGGACACAAACAGGACTCCAAATAGATCTAATCAAATGGAAGTTCTCCAAGCACATCATAATAAAATGTCTAATGTAGAAAACAAGAAATCTTGAACATGGCAAGAGAGAAACTTCAGGACACATTTAGAGCAAAACAAGGAGTACCTAGAGTGATATATTTAAAGCTTTAAAAAAATAACTGCAAGCCAAGGTTACTATGCCCAGCAAAGCTTCAGATTCAAGGTGTAAATGAAAACTTTTCATGACAAGAACAAACTAATAGGTTGGGATTATAGCTCAGTGGTAGAGTGTTTGCCTAGCAGGTGTGAACCATTGGGTTCAATCCTCACCACCACATATAAGTAAATAAATAAAATAAAGGCATTGTGTTTGTTTACAACTAATAAACACATATACATAATAATCCTGAATATTAATGGACTCAACTCCCCAATTAAAAGAGAGATTACAAGATCTACTAATGCTGTTTATAAGTGACTCATCTTAAAGATGAAGGTAAAGGATAGAAAAAATATTCCATGCAAACAGGCTCCAAATACAAGCAGGAGTACTTATTCTCTTATCCAACAAAGCAGATTTCAGGAAAAAATTAATCAGAAGAGACAAAGAAGCCCAATATATCCTGGCAAATGGAACAANTGAAAGATGATATATCAAGAACTATGTGATGTTTTGAACAACCAACAATAAAAAAAAAAACAAAAAACAAAAACAAAAAAAAACGCAGCTGGGTCTATTAGCTCAGTGGCAGAGTGCTTGCCTAGCATGTGTGAGGCACTGGGTTCAATCTTCAGCACCACATAAAAATAAACAAATAAAGGCATTCTGTACATACACAACTACAAAAAAAAACCTTAAGAAAAAGAAGAACAAATTAATTTCAATATCAGTAGACAAAACATAATTATGATCAGTGCTGAAATTAATGAAATTGAGAATAAAAAACAATACATGGGATCAATGTAACAAAGAGTTGGTTCTTCAAAAAGATAAATAAGATCGATAAGCTCTTAGCCAAACTAACCAAAAGAAAGAGAAGATGCAAATCATTAAAATGAGAGATGAAAAAAAATGAGATATCACCACAGACCTTTCTGAAATCAAGAGGATCATCAGAACCTATTGGAAAATTTATACTGCAGTACACTGGAAATCCTAGAAGATATTGACAAAAATTTATAGACAAATTTGTCTAATCCAAGGGATACAAATGGGAAAAGAAGAAGTCAAACAAATTTATGACCTGCTCAGATTGAACCAGAAAGATATGGAAAACCTAAATAAACAGAGCAATATCAAATATTGAAATTGAAACAGCAATTAAAGCTTTCCAAAAAAGAAAAGCCCATGACCTGATGGATTCTCATATGGGTTCTAGCAGACCTCTATAGAAGCACTAACATCAGTGATTTCTCAAATTATCATATGAAATTGTAAGGGAGAGAACAATCCTAAATATATCCTATGAAGCCAGTATAACCCTGATATAAAAACCAGAAAAAGATGTATCAAGGTAAGAAAATTATAGACCAATATCCTTGATGAACATAAGTGCAAAAATCCTTAATAAAATATTAGCAAACCTCATTTAAAACACATCAAGAAGATAATGCATCATGATCAAGTGAGTTTCATTCCAGCCATGCAAACTTGGTTCAACACATGAAAATTAATAAATGTAATTCACCACTTAAACAAACAGAATTAAGGAGAAGACTCACATAATCATCTCAGTAGATGCAAAAAAGACCTTTGATATAAAACAGCACCCATTCATGTTAAAAATGCTAGAAAAGCTAAGGATCGAAGAAACTACCTCAACACCATAAAGGCCACTTATGACAAACTCAAAGCTAATACTATACTGAATGGAGAAAAACTTAAAAGGATTTCTCTAAAATCAGTAATAAGACAAGGCTGTCCACTCTTACCACTCTTACCACTCCTATTCAATATAGTGCTTGAAACATTAGCCAGAGTGATCAGGCAAGAGAAGGAAATCTAAGGGATACAAATAGGAAAAGAAAAAGTCAAACTATCTGTTTGTGATGACATGGTTCTATAACTAGAAGAACTCCCTCTCCACACACACACAAAAAAATACCACTAATAGACTTACAGAGCTTATAAATAAGTTTGATAAAGTAACACGATGCAAGATCAACACCCATAAATCCACAGGTTTCCTACGTTCAACAGTGATTCTGCTGAGGAAGAAATCAGGAAAACCATCCCATTCACAATGGTCTGAAAAACAAACAACAAAACAAAATAAGAACCTTGGGCATTAATTTTAAACAAAGAGGCAAAAGAACTCTTCAAGGAAAATTATAGAACACTGAAGAAAGGAATTGAAGATGACTTTAGAAGATGGAAAGACCTTCCCTGCTCTTGATAGGCAAAATGATCATACTGCCAAAAGCAATATATTCAGATTCAATGAAATCTCATGACATTCTTCACAGAATTAGAAAAAACAATTCTGAAATTCATTTGGGATAATAAGAGACCCAGAATAACCAAGGCAATACTGAGCAAGACAACTGATGCAGGAAGCATCAGATCATTACCTAATCTGAAATTATACTATAGAGCTGCAGTGACAGCATGGTTCTGGCATCAAAATAGATATGAGGCCAATGGAACAGGATAGAAGACAGAGTCAAACCCGTATACTTACAGCCATCTGGTACCTGACAAAGGTGCCAAAAATATATTTTGGAGAAAATACATCCTTTTAAACAAATGGTGCTGGACAAACTGGATAGCTATAAATTAAAAAATGAAACTAAATCTATATCTTCTACCTTTCACAAAACCCAAATTGAAATGTTCAAGCACTTAGGAATGAGACCAAAAGCTTTCCAAGTGCAAGAAGAAAACATGGGGTCAACACTCCATCATGTTGGTGTTGGCCTCACCTATTTTAAGGAGACCCCCAAAGTGCAAGAAATAAAACCAAAAATTAATAAGTGGGATGGCATCAAATTGAAAACTTCTGAACAGTAAAGGAAAGGATTACAATTGTGAAGAGAGAGCCTACAGAATGGGAGAAAATCTTGGTCAGCTACTCCTAGGGAATTAATCTCCAGAATCTATGAAGAACTTAAAAAACTTAACACACACACACACACACACACACACACATACACACACACAAATCAGTGTTCAAAAGGACTAAATGGAAACTTCTTAAAAGAAGAAACACAAATGGCTAACAAATAAATGAAAATATTTTTAGCATATCTCACAATCATGGAAATACAAATCAAAACTACACTATGATTTTATCTTATTTCTGTCATAATAGCAATGATAAAGAATACAAACAATAATAAGTGCTGGCAAGGATGTGAGGAAAAAGGTACACTTGTACATTGTTGGTGGGACTGTAGACTAATGTAACTACTCTGGAAAGCAGTGTGGAGATTCCTCAAAAAAAATAAGATGGAACCACCATGTGACTCAGCTATCCCACTCCTTGGTATATTCCCTATAGAACTAAAATCAGCATACAACAGGGATACAGCCACTGTAATACTTATAACAGCACAATTCACAATAGCTAAATTATGGAATCAACTTAAGTGCCCATCAATAAATAAATGGATTAAGAAATTGTGGTGTATATATACACAATGGAATTCTATTCAACCATAAAGAAGAATGAAATTATGATGTTTGCTTGTAGGTAGATGTAAATGGAGAACATCATGCTAAGTGAAATAAGCCAGACTCAGAAACTCCAAGATCAAATGTTTTCTCTCATATTCTATGCTAGAGTAAAATAAAGGAAAAGAGAGACGGAGGATAGAATATCATAAAGATATAGGCAAGATAAGTAGTGCAGAAGATGATTGAGAAGCAGAGTGGAAAAGATGGGAAAGGGGAGGCAATGCAGAATGAATTCTTTAAAAAATCATGTTATGTGCATATATAACTATACCACAGAGATTTTCAAATTTATAAGTAAAACGTCAATCAAATATAAATAAATAGATGAGTGAAAGGAAGTCTAGCAGAGTAGAGAAATGGAATGGGTGGGGGGGAAATGACAGGAGGGAAAGGGAAGAAGAAGAAAGGGATCATGAACTAAAGTCAAATTCCATGTGTGCATGATTTTCTTGGGATGAACCCAGCTACTATGTATAGCTATAAAGTTCCAATTTTTAAAGAAGCTTCTGGAGTGTGAATTTTGGTGTTCCCAGTAGTAAGTGAGCTCATAAGGCTGGAGTGCTTTTCAGAGGGTGGGATCATACTGTTTTTCTCTGGCATTATTTCCACAAGCGTACTGCATGACTATTATTCAGGCAGTCCTAATGACCTATGATTGCATCTTTACCACCTTGACTCCAGGCTGTCATCACCTGTGTATATTGAAAATCTCAAAGCCCAGGGCCTCTGACTTCCTCACATGAGGAATGTTCTGAAATGTCATCTTGGTCTATCTCTGCTTCTCTGCCATATAGACCCTTGGGTTTAATAACACAATTTCTTGTCTGCCTTAGTTCTTTTCACTCTTTAAATATGCTGTGACATGCCACCAGAACTGTCCTTGTTGGGAGACACCAGCCTTTGTGATTTTTTTATAGCCTTTGAATATTAACTATTTTCAGATTAAGGCTATTCCAAGGCTGATCAAAAGCAGAGCTCAAGGGCAGAATCTAGGGATAGTAGAAGCTTAGAGTTCAGAGAAGAGGAATCCAGAGCTGATAAGAAGTGAAGGTATAGTGGGAGTGGGAAAGTTCACCTCACAAAGTTTTATAATCTTAGTTCTTGCCAGACTAAGATATGGGCAGAATCTAAAAGAACACTTTAGTTATCAAGCTTTGTTGAGAGTCAATGTCAAGGATTAGTTTTAGCAGAACAAATGTGACAGCAATCTCACTGGAGCAGTGCCACAGTCATCAGAGCAGGGATGAACTTGCTCAGAGAGCCATCCAGGAGAGTATTAGAACTGGAACTGCATCTCAGCTGTTTTATAAATCTGAATTGCATTCTTAGGTGGTGCAGACCTCCCTGCCCCCACTTCTCAAAAGGGTTCATAGGTGTTTTTTTGACAGTATGATAATTCAGTAAGCACCTAATACCTTCGATTGTGCTGGAAACCAATTGATATTTCTCTATTGCATTCTCAATGATATTATGAGAGATAAAACATCAAATACACTGCTTAACTTCAGAAAGACCATATCTTACATGTTTCTAGTCTACCCAATCTGTTAACCATTCAGAATGACTTTTTCCCCCAGTGAACTGATGTTGGCTCATAGTGATCTATGTATCATCATAGATGACCACAATGATAAGTTTTATATTGTGGGTATCTTTGTTGAATTCTGGTATTATATTCTACCTCCTGCATCCTGGCATCCTTTTCACTTCTGTGACTCAAAGATTGCCGATATATCCAATTCAGTATCTATGAATATGGTATATCCAGGTATATCAATGCAGCTGATATTTTCTTGTGAATTCTTCACTCACTTTAATTTTATTCCTGCTAATTAGAAAAAGAAGGCAAATGGAACTTAGAAGTTTGGATTTAAAAAAAATTTCACCCATCATTCTTATGCTACTGACCACAGATAGTGAGTATATCACTTCCTTCATCTTCATACTGGAAAAAAAAAACCCAAAACAAAGCAAGGTGGAGAAGAGAACCAGATATTTTATTGAACTTGTCATATTTTTGAATATCACATCATTTAGTCCTTAGTCTTCTAGGAACTCTGAGCTTCTGCTTTAAATATTAATAGTACTGCAAAGAGTGACTGAAAGAGAATGCATGCACATTGACTTAATTTCTAAGATATTTTGCTGAACTATAACATGTAAACCTCAGTTCTAGAAAAAATTAGTAAGTAATACATAAATTATACTAAAGACATAAATGGGTTAACAAATTATTTTTTTGCTCTTTTGAACAATATGTTCCAAACCTTATTCTCTTCTCATTACTAAGTAAATAAGGTAGGTCCTAGGAAATCAGAACCCTAGATCATATTACCAGCTATATCCAAACTTACTTTTTTAGAGCCACTGAGATTATGATTGGTATTTCCAATATATTATTAATTGTTTTTATTTCTAAATCACAAATAGTTGTCAAAAGTCAATCAAGACTACCTAATATAGTTGTGAGAAAAATTCTAAATAACTTGGATCTCCAACTATATCTGCAATAATAAATTTAAAATTAATCCTTGGGAAACAAGTAGCACTTTATAGAGTAAATGATTGAGGGTGGCAATGTTAAAAGGGTAATTTAAAGCAATTCTATAACAATTTAAAAATATGGATCTGGCAGTACAGTGTAGAGAGAACATTTTAGAAAATATGGTGAAAAGAAACTTATATGATGCACAGTAAGAACTATTCTGTTAAAAAGGCAAAATATACAGAAAAGATAATATTACAAGGATAAAGGTCTATTTCCTGTTTGTAGAGCAATGATATCCTTCCAGTTTCTCGGAATATTATGTGCTAATGGCTCACAGCTGTCCCTCACCAGAGCTGCCTCAGAGGAAGCTGTGTCTCCCAGGGTTTTGCCTTCACAGAGGTAGCTCACATCCAGTAAGAGGCCAATGTGGAATTATGAGGAATGCACCTTGCCTTAATTTCTGACAACTCTTAAGGGCCACTGTCTCTTGAGTTCCCCGTGGGATCAACCAAATTCTCTGTGGCAACTGCATCATGCATCACAGTTCATCATCTCCCTACCCAGTTCTTACAGGTGTCTGTCATAAAATCACTTTACAGAAACCTCAATACAAATCTCTACTCCAGAATGTTTGCAGGAAATCAAGCCTATGAGACTTGGTCCCAGAAATGGCTTTATGGAGACAACTCTATAGTGCAATTTGGGAGCTGAATGACCTCATTGTCATTGTTAAGTAGAGTACTGATGTCCCTTGGCATGCTGTATGTGTGCAATTGCTAAATTTTCACTAGTGGTAAACTGGAATGGGATAATATTGGAAGGAAATGCATTGGCTAGTATAATATTCCAGACACATGAGAGTTATGGGGGATGTAGAAATTATGAGTTATTGAGTGGATGTCTCTTTCTGGGTAATATTGATACATTGGAGAAAACAACAAGTAAAAAAATTAAAGATCTTACTTGGCAGTCTATAAAGAGACTTGCCTTTTGTAGCTAAAGGAGCAGAAAAGTCCAAGAGCCAGATCTAAAACTTAATAGTAACAGACCTCCAAACTGCCTTCCAAATTGGTGTATTAATTTCAATCCCCCAATAGTATTTGAATATACCTTCCCTCCACATCCTCATTAGCATTTATTGTTACTTGTATTTTTTTTTTTTTGGTAGGGGGGATTGAACCCAGGGGTGCTTAACCACTGAACCACACCCTAATCCCTCTTTATTTTGAGATAGGATATTGGTAAGTTGGTGAGGCTGGTCTTGAACTGATGGTCCTCCTGCCTCAGCCTCTTGAGTCACTGGGATTACAGGCATGTTATTTGTATTCTTGATAGCTATCATTCTAACTGGAGTGAGGTGAAATCTCAGTGCTTTGTCATACATTTGTTGACCTTTACATTTCTTATTTTGGGAAATGTGTGTTTAGTTCATTTGCCCATTTATTGATTGGGTTATTATTATTTTTTTTGTGTGTTATGTCTTTGCGCTTTCTCTATATTCTGGATACTAATCTCCTATCAGAAGAGTAGCTGGCAAAGATTTTTCTCCCATTCTTCTGGCTTTCTCTTACACTCTTAATTGTTTCCTTTTCTGTGCAAAAGTGTTTTAATTTTAAGTCATTCCACTTATCGATTCTTAAGCTTTAGGAGTCTTATTAAGGAAGCTGGTATCTGTGCCAATATGTTGTCTCAGCTATCCCACTCTTTGGTATTTATTCAGAAGAACTAAAATCAATATACTATAATGAAACATCCATACCAATGTTTATAGCAGTGGAATTCATAATAGCCAAGTTAAGGAACCAAACTAGGAGTCCCTCAATAGACAATTGAGTAAAGAAAATGTGGTGTATATCCACAATAGAGTTTTACTCAGTCAAGAATGAAATTATGTCCGTTACTGGTAAATGGATGGAACTGGAGAACATCATGCTGAGTGAAACAAGTCAGACTCAGAAAGTCTGGGGTCAAATGCTCTCTCATGTGGAAGTTAGAGAAAGACAGGAACTAAGAAGAAAAGAAAGGGGATCTCATGGAAATAGAAAACAGTGGAGTGGAGGAAGAAGATGATGGAGAGGAGGTATGGGAAATAAGAGGAACTACAGACTGAAATTGAATAAATTGTCATGTGCATGTATGAATAAATCATAGTGAATTCCACTTTAGTGTGTAACTATTATGCAGCAATTTCAAAAATAAAAAAATAGTAGAAGACCTCTAGAGAAATTTGAATTCCTTATTCCAACACATCTTCTATGCCAAATTCAGGGAATTGACTGGAAGGTTGTGGGACTCTTAGATTTGGAATGGGGATGTCTGGACTCAATAAATTTGAAATCTCAGACACCACTGAACCCTTTGGGCCTGCAGAAGTGACCCATTTTTCCCTATTAAATGCTTGCTTAAAGACAGCGTGGAGGCCTCCACATTGTAGGTCAGTACATGTTTCCTTAAGGACATAATCTCTCCTACCCTTATTGCCCCAAGATAATTAGGATTTGAATTCAGCTTAAATCCACTGGCAAATTGCTGCGCCAGCTAAAGAAGAAAAAAGACTATGTACTATAAGTGATGTAAGATTTAGAAAAAATGATTCAGGACATTTAACTTATATCTAACTCTATCTTATTAAGAATAATATTTTCTCTATATCTTGGCTAAATTTAAATTTTTTAAAATTTAATTTGTTATATATGACAACAGAATGCATTACAATTCATATTACACATATAGAGAACAATTTTTCATATCTCTGGTTGTACAAAAAGTAGATTCACATCCTTTGTGTCTTCATACATGTACTTAGGTTAATGGTGACCATTGCATTTCCTATCCCTATGCCTCTTCCCTCCCTTTTTCCCCTTGCCCTTTCTAGAGTTCATTTAATCCTCCCATCTCCCCCCACTCCCCACCACAGCATATTATGGGTTAATATCCTTAATCATTCAGCATTTGGTTTTTTGGGATTGGCTAATTTCACTTATCATTATATTCTCCAGATCCATCCATTTACCTGCAAATGCCATGATTTTATTCTCTTTTAATGCTGAATAATATTCCATTGTGTATATATACCACATTTTCTTTATCTATTCATCTACTGAAGGGCATCTAGGTTGGTTCCACAATTTAGCTATTGTGAATTGTGCTGCTATAAACATTGATGTGGTTGTATCCCTTTAGCATACTGTTATTAACTGAGGAGTGGGATATCTGGGTCAAATGTTTGTTCCATTTCAAGTTTTACAAGTAATCTCCATACTACTTTCCATATTGGTTGCACCAATTTGCAGTCCCATCAGCAATGTATGAGTGTGCCTTTCCCCCAACATCCTCGCCAACATTTATTTTTGTTAGTATGCGTAATAGCTGCCATTCTGACTGGAGTGAGATAAAATCTTAGGGTAGTTTTGATTTGCATTTCTCTAATCACTAGAGATGTTGAATATTTTTTCATATATTTGTTGATTGATTGTATATTTTCTTCTTAGAAGTGTATGTTCAGTTCTTTGGCCCATTTATTGATTGGGTTTATTTATTTATTTGGTGTTAAGATTTTTGAGTTCTTTATATATTCTAGAGATTGATGCTCTATCTGACATGCCAGGGATGCAAGGTTGGTTCAACATATGGAAATCAATAAATGTAATTCATCACATTAATAAACTTAAAGATAAGAACCATATGATTATCTCAATAGATGCAGAAAAAGCATTTGACAAAATACAGCACTCCTTTGTGTTCAAGACACCAGGAAAACCAGGGATAACAGGAACATATCTCAAAATTGTAAAAGCTATCTATGCTAAGCCCCAGGCCAACATCATTCTAAATGGAGAAAAATTGAAAACATTCCCTCTAAAAACTGGAACAAGACAGGGATTCCCTCTTTCACCACTTCTGTTTAATACAGTTCTTGAAACTGGTCAGAGCAAATTAGACAGATGAAATAAATTAAAGGGATACAGATAGATAAAGAAGTCAAGTTAGCACTATTTGCCTATGATATGATTCTATACCTAGAAGACCCAGAAAATTCTACCAGAAAACTTCTAGAACTAGTAAATGAATTTAGCAAAATAGCAGGATACAGAATCAACACCCATTAATCAAATGATTTCTGTATATCAGTCACAAATCTTCTGAAAAGGAAATTAGGAAAACTACCCAATTTACAATAGCCTCAAAAATACAATACTTGGGAATCAACTTAACAAAAGAGGTGAAAGACCTCTACAATAAAAACTACAGAACACTAAAGAAAGAAATTAAAGAAGATCTTAGAAGATGGAAAGATCTACCTTGTTGTAGGATAGGCAGAATTTATGTTGTCAAATGACCATACTACCAAAAGCACTATACAGAGTTAATGCAATTCCAGTCAAAATCCCAATGACATTCATCATAGAAATAGAAAAAGCAGTCATGAAGTTCATCTGGAAAAATAAGAGACCCAGAATAGCTAAAGCAATCCTTAGCAAGAAGAGTGAAGCAGGTGTCATCACTATACCAGACCTTAAACTATACTACAGAGAAATAATAACAAAAACAGAATGGTATTGGCTCAAAAATAGACTGGTAGACCAGTGGTACAGAATAGAGAACACAGAGATTAAACCACATAATTACAGTTATCTTTATATTTGACAAAGTCACCAAAAACGTACATTGGAGAAAAGACAGTCTCTTCAACAAATGGTGCTGGGAAAACTGGAAATCCATATGCAACAAAATGAAATTAAACTCCTATCTCTCACCATGCACAAAGCTGAACTCAGAGTGAATCCAGGACCTAGGAATTGAACCAGAGACACTTTGTCTATTAGAAGAAAAAGGAGGCCCAAATCTCCATCATGTTGGATCAGGTCCCAACTTCCTTAAAAAGACCCCTATAGTGCAAGAATTAATATCGAGAATCAATAAATGCGATGGATTCAAAATTAAAAAGCTTCTTCTCAGCAAAAAAAAAAACAATCAGTGAAGTGAATAGAGAGCCTACTAATTGGCTTAATTTTTATTAGTTTGATCAGTAGAAATCATTCCTTGTTGCCTTTTTGTCAATACATTTCTAACAGATTTTTTCCTTTAAATATATTTTGAGGCAACATTATTTGTGCATAAAAACTTTTATCCTAGGTATATAATTTCCTCTTTGTATCAGCAGATTTAAAAGATTGCACCTGATTAGCATAGTTTTTCCTTATTTTGGTAAACAATAAAATCAGTTTTGCTTTTTATTTCGATAATTGAGTTATGATCTAACTCTTTGACAATATTTAACTCATTAGATTGTTTGAAGATTAAAGTTAAAATAGTAAGCATTCAATAAATGTTAACTATTATTTTTTTCCATTTTTTGTTATTTAGTGCATAGATGTTCAATAAAGGTTGAATCTTTTTCTTAATATAAAGATGCCATTGTTCTTACCTTCAGGGCTGGATTTTATTTTGTCTTATGTTAATGTTATAATCTTTCCCTCTTTCCTTTCTGAAAATATCTTAAGAAATATTTTGATCTTTGCTAATGTATTTGTCTTCAATTCTTTTGTGTTTTATATTTTGGGTTGGGAGACTCCTTGAGGCAGAGAGTCAATTTCATATTAAATTTTTTTAAATGAGTATTTTACCAGCACAAGAGAGTTGTTTATTATTCTCATGTATAATTTCAAGAATTGCTAGGTGGTTAATGCAGTTCATGTTATTATTAAAATTTTTCCAAATCTCTAAAATCCAGACTCAGCATTTTAACTTAGATATTTAGAATTGGAAACAGGGTCAGTGAGGTGAGAAGATGTAGGTAGTGACTACAATCAGAAGCAGGTGAGAGCTGTAGTTATGTCTCTGAACTTTGATATTCTGTGGATCTGTGAACTTAGAGACTAGAGTTTTGGTTCTAGTTACTTTTCTTTTTTTTCGTTGCTGGGGATTGAATCCAGGTCCTTGTGCATCCAAGGCAAGCACTCTACCAATTGGACTAGCCCCAGCCCTCTATTTACTTTTGATTTAAGACACAATTGAGACTTTTCTCCTTGAAATAATATGTTTATGAGTGCAAGCAGAGGTCTGAGAGTTACTTGGTAATATATAAATTCAGAAATAAGTTGGGTATACCAGTCAAGCCTATCTAAGACTATAATCATGGTCCAGTTGGAAATGAACCTTTCATCCAAACAGGATCCCTAGTGATGAACTCCCCAATATTCTTCCCCCAGTTTTGAGTATTTGAAGATAAGTCTCACCTTGTGTGTGTGTGTGCATCTGTTATCAGAAAGACTACTTCTGAGTTCCTTATGTGAGCTCCTGTTTTATTTCAGAGAGCAAGAATGATCTTTATTTTATCACACATACTCTATATTTTTTTAACTTAAAAAAAGGACAAGGGGGAAATTTCTTTCCTTTTCCTTTTTTTTTTAATGGGGGGGGGTATTAGGGATTGAACTCAGAGGTATTTAACCACTGAGCCACATCCCCAGCCAGGTTTTTAATTTTTTCATTTGAGATAAGGTCTTGCTAAGTTGCTTAGGACCTTGCTAAATTGTTGAGGCTGCCTTTGAACTTGCAATTCTTCTGCCTCAGCCTCCCAAGCCACTGGGATTACAGGTGTGTACCACTGTGTCCAGCAGAGATTTCTTAAATTTAGAACTGTTTACATTTTGGGCCAGATAGTCCTTTGTTGTTGGGATGGTGGCTCCCATGTCTTTGTGGCAGACGTGATGTTACTTTCTTCTGGCATGTCCCCCAATTTAGAGGAAAAGATAGGAATTCTACCATACACATGAAATGCCAGAGATTAAAGGAGGCTTCTCACTGTTTTGAGCCCTTAGGAGAATTACAAA
This sequence comes from Marmota marmota marmota, assembly GCF_001458135.2. NCBI lineage: Eukaryota > Metazoa > Chordata > Mammalia > Rodentia > Sciuridae > Marmota > Marmota marmota. The sequence goes on along the minus strand of NW_026000101.1, from coordinate 11,587,701 downwards.
GATATCATCAAGCATTGGTTTTAAGTCCGATTTTGCTGTATGACCTTGGATGAAAGTTTAGCCTTTTAGTACTTAGTTTAGAAATTGTTATAAGGTGATGTCTAAGTTATTCTAGCAGTGTGAATTATTCACCCACATGTCTTCAGTATAGGTCTTCAGTATCTCTCAAGCTACCTGGTGCATGGTAGATTCAAGAACAAGTTCCTTGAATGCATGGCTATTCTGAATGTTCTCAGAGTACAAGATTGCCTTTTCACTACCATTCAACATTATAATACATACTTGTCTTATTCAACACTGTATCCCTAGAACATACCACACCGAGAAGAACATTGTAGGGTCTTGGTAAATATTTATGTAATAAGAGCATGGAACAAATATATGAATCTTAGATTATATGATTACTAGTGATACGAATTCCAAAGCTTTACCATTTTGCTTTTACTCAAAGCTATCCTCAGTGAAGAACATTAGCCACTACATGTTAGTGTATTTTAGCCCAAGTCATGGTGTCATGACACACATTTGTTTAATAAGTGAGTGGTTCATGCATTGAACTAGGACCTCTCTGGGCAAATAGTTACCTGTCATTCTCTTACAATAAGTGGTTTGGTTGCTAAAAGGCAGCTTCCTTGACTTTGAGGAGAGCCTCTGTGAGAAACAAGCCATTTAAGTCATGATGACATAACAGTATATTGGGAAAACATCCAGGCTTTAGCATTAGAAAGACAGATTTCAGGCCTAGTGCTGCGGCCTACTAGGTATATGTGTTTCGGGAAGTCTGACCCATTGTGAGCCTCAGTTTTTTTCATCTGTTGACTAGGAAATCAATAATTCTTACTTCATTGACTTGTCAAGGTTAAATGAAATAAAAGACTCAATAGCCATCAATATCCATTCTTTTAAAACTTATCCTACAGGTTTATGTTGTAGTGCATTTCCGAAAATTTACATGCATGCTCACACAGCTAATCAATTTTTCTGTGAATTTTATTTCATTTGACAGAAGACAGGGAAACTTTCTTTGAAAAGGAATCCTGCTGTCACTTATTAGAAATGGGAATAGGATGCACCTAATTTGTCTTCTTTGAAATTGAGTACACTTGGTTTTGCAGCATCAATTCTCAGTATTCTCCATTAACAAAATAATTATTTTAGATTTGCATTCACTTTAAGTTGAAATAAATATGGCTCCTTGGCCTCCCAGTGAGTTCTGGTCCCCAGATCTTTCTGCTGTACATATCGAATAAGTCAGTATAACATCGTAGTTAAGATCACCACAGACTGCCTAGGCTTTGGGAAGCTCTTAACATTGCCGTACTTCCCTTTCCTGATATGCAAAATGGAGATAAAAATAGTGCCTATGTCATGTTGTTATAGTGAGAATGGAAAGGACCAATGTCTGTAGGTGTCTTGCCATGATAAGTGGTAAAGGAAATTTGTTTTTGGAATCTGTCCTGGAACTTACGCTTGTAAATTGTAGAAGAAGAGCTGGCAGAGGGCATGCAAAAGTCTGAGTTTTGGCAGTTTATACCCCTTTATCTTTTGGATTTACTCAGAACACTATTCACAAAACAGTTGTTTAAAATGGATCTCTCTGTAGTGTTTTTGAGATTCTCTGCTGTATATTTAATTCTATTGCTCTTCCTAAGTGCTTGCAATGCACTTAGATGGCTTCACAGTTGAATTTTTCTCTCATCTGTTATGGAGTTCACTAAAGATAGTGCATAGCTATAAATAAGCCTACCCATGCAGCTGTTACCATGGGAACCAGCCTTCAAATGGGGAGAGTGGGGCTCACAAGGCTGGTCTCAACTTTACAATAGCCCGATATGTCCCCTTTCAAATTAGACAGCTCAGGATTGTGCTTTGCACACAACACGGCCATTCATTGCTCTCCACAAAGTATCTATCATTTACTTAAATCTAACACAATTCACTTCTGACATCTACACATCCTTTGAAAGCACTGTACTAGATTTTGTGGAGTATTTAAAAAAAATGGCTTAAGCCAAGTCTTTCCACCAACATACAGTAGTAGAACATCTGTATTTCCTAACATCTATATTTCTCAGTTTACTCCCCTGCTCAGAACTCTTCAATGGCTCCCCCACAGATACAGAACCTGATTCTTACCTACATTTTAGTTTTATTTCTCTTTCTTTTTGGTGACACCCTACATGATAGGCTTTTTCTGCATATTTTATGTTCTCCAATGCTGTACTCTCTCTCACTTGCTATCTCTGAATTTTCTCCAAACTCTCTTATTTGTCTTTTAAGCTTTTACTTTTTCTCCAGTCTCAAGAGCTTCCCCCTGTGAACTTCTCTGTTGTGGTGTTGTGGTGTGGTTTTAAGATTGATTTAATTTACATTAAAACCAATCATTTCTCCCATGCTCATAGGAATGGTTTGAGGAAATTAAGCACTTTCCTCACTGGGAACTAGAAAACAAAAACAAATAACAAATCCAAAAAGGATAGATGCAGCAAATGGCACTTATCTCACCATCCCTATCTCAACAGAGAAGGTGAGCATGATTTAATTTTCTTCTCTGAATGAATGAGGCCAGTGAGAATTATAAATGCAGGTATTTTATAAAGGGTGATGTTGATATGACAGACACTCAGGAAGTGTAACTTATAGAAGTTGACTGATTATAAGTGAGAGATAAAGAAGAGATGGCATGAAAAGGTCCCAGTGATTGAGAGAATAATGATATCATCAGTTGAGATAGGAAGCAGGGGAAGAGTATATTTAGGAGATGGCATTAGATTAGATTTTATTTTTTTGGTACCAGGGATTGAACCCAGAGGTGCTTAGCCTCTGAGGCATGTCCACAGGACCCTTCCCCGCAGTTGGCAACTTGCCAAGTTGCTTAGAGTCTAGCTGAGGTGCTGAGGCTGCTGGCTTTGAACTTGTGATCCTCCTGTCTCAGACTCCTAAGCCACTGGGATTTTAGGTGTATACCACCACACCCGACTTTAGGCTTGATATTTGATGCTATGTATGTGTGATTTGTTATAGAACACATATATCTAGTACATGGATGGAAACCCTGCTTAAACCACAGAGGCAAGTCATAACTAGAGATGTAGCTTAGAAAACCATGTCAAAATGTAGATGGAAATTTATGGCATGGGATGAATGCAACTGCTTAAGGATACTGTAGATTGAGGGGAGACACCCAAGTTCAACAAGGAGACCCTAAGGGAAGGACAATTGAAGGGGTAAAGGATGCATCTAGGTGCAGAGGCTGGCCTTGTGACAGAATGTGAGTTCTCTCTTTGAGTAAGATGGGAAGGAGGAGTGGAATTGCATGGATGTGAGCACATTTCCATATCCTTCTCTTTACCGAACAAAGTAGGAGTCAAGGACTTCTGTGGACAGATAAGGCATAAGGGCAAGTTAGACATCTTGCTAAGAACAGGATTGGAAATTCTGCTCTGGGAAATGATTTAGAGAAGGGAGAACATCACTAGGACTGAGTTACAGCAGTTCAGGTTGGGTTATTTATCTCAAAGTGGAGTCCATTACTGCATTTATGTGATTTTTCTTAAGTGGCATTTAATAATTTGGAGTAGGGTTAAAAATGAATAAGGAGGAAGAGGTGGCTTCCTCTCCCATTACTTTTCTTCTTGCTTGTTCCATTCTAGCCAGCTCGTCCTGCTTCCTGTTCCATGAAAACATCTGGAATACCATCTCTCAAATACATCTGGAATCCCCTCTGCACAAATGCTCCTCCTAACTTCCTGTGTGTGCTCATTACCTGGCCTTCTCAATGGCATTTATCTTGACCATCCTGCTTATAACCTCAACCCTCTGCATTTCTAATCTCTCATCCTCTTTACCCCTTCTTTCAGCCATAGCACTTATTCCTAATATATCAAATAATTTATTAATTTATCATGTTTCTTTTTTATTGTTGATCTCCCTTTATTGGTATGTGAGTTCCTAAATGACCATAATAAACCTTGCACATAGTAGATTAATAGTTGTTAAGTGAAACTCAAGTAACTGGGTGTTATTGAAGGCATATATCGCTTATTAGTCTTTTTCCAAATCAGAAACAGAAAACCCATACGAAAACTGTACTTTTCACTGTTGAAATGAAACACATTTCTTAGGTTATAAAACTAAATTATCCCCCTTCTCTCTTTAGACACCCACTTCTTTATCTCCCTCCATATATAGTTGTACTCTGCTCACATCTAAGAATAAAATCATCTCCATATAATTATTTCTCATACAGGCATCTTACTTTCCAGATTTATCTATCTATCTAGTCTGATTGTCTATGTGCCTAATCTTGGTCTCCAGATATGCTGCTTCTAGTTGTCTAGAAGTCCTTGAAGGTTGGAGGAGGTTTTTAATTTTACTTTTTGGTGGTGGTAGCAGGGAGGACTGTGATTGTGGCATAATTTAGAGCCTCCTCTGCTGCCTTTAGGTGAAATAGCTATTTCCACCTTGCTTCTCTTTGGAGTACTGATGCTAGGAAAAGAGTCTTGGTTTTACCCAATGAATTTTAGATAACCAGGTACCTGAATTTAATTATAAGAATGAATGGACTATTTTAATATTTCATCAAATAAATATTTATATTTACCTATGAAACAGTCTTTGGAGGGTCAGGTAGTATCATTTACTTTTCCCTGTATTTGAGGATATGGCCAAAGGGATAAAAAGCAACTTTAGAGCGAAGGAGGTTTCATATAACTTCCAAGAGAGCAGTGACCTGAGTCAGACTGAGAGGTAGGGACTTTACTCTGATGAGGAGACAGGCTATCCTGCCCTCTGCCAGAAGCAGTGGATTCTACTTCTTTCTTACACAAGGTCTGGGGTGCAGGAACTTTTCTATTGTTCTTCTTTCCAACCTCAAACTTAGGCAGGCTCTGCTTGTCTTTACCACAGAGGCAAAATTATTCAGCTCTCTGTTCCTGCCACGGATATTTTAAATATCCAGTGGAGATTAGTGGAAAAGACTTTGTGGGTAGGTTCAGATTCCTCTTGTGTCTGGGTCTTCCAGGCATTCTAAACTAGCTGACAGCCCAAACCCAGTGTTTAATATTTTATTAAAAATCTAAATGTTTGCTTCTTGTCCAGTTCTGTTACCTCCTGTTGCCTGTTCTCTGCAAAAGACTAAACAGTTGTGGGGTCCATTTCTCCTTAGGACATTGTCATCTTTTGGGATTTTGTTTCCCTAGGTTACCTTGTAACCCCTGTTGTAGGACAGGCTCAAACATTTTTGCAGGTTACTGGCTGCCTCTCAATGTTTAGGTAGGAGCTACTTTCTCTATTGACTCCCTACATCCAAGGTAGAAGGTATTTTGAATATCTGGAAGGATGATTTGGTTTTCCCCAATCTGGTTATTTCTAAATCTCTTGGTTTTCTGCTCACATTTTAAAGCCTTCCTTTTATTTTTTTAAACATGTAAAGCACAGTTATTTTATAGTCTGTATCTAGGAATACCTTTATCTGGTATCTTGCAGATCTGATTCTACTGGCTACTGCTTTTGATGCCTTTCAATGATTGTTCTTTGTGTTTAATGTGTTTTGGGATTTTTGATTGTGAGATCATCATGTTCTTTTTGAATTTATCTGTGGGAATTCTTTGAAGACTGGATTGATATTGCATTCCTTTAGAGAGAATTTGTTTGCTGCTGCATAGAGCACAGCCAACTACTTTCTATTAAATCATCTGAATTTTTTCAGACTACACTAGTAGTATGAATGATAGGTGCAGTTATGAATTCTCAGGGACGGTTTTTTTTTTCCTCTAATCAGCACCAAGGTCAAACCAATTTGATTTTTGAATGATACCATTTTGTAAGACGGACTTACTTTACATTCACCTTATACTTACAATATAACTCTCAGAAGTCTCAGATTTCTCTGGGGCCTAACAGGGGGCAGGAGTAGCGTGGCAGGTGGGCAGGGATTTGCTTATCTGAAGTATATTCGTGACACTTTCTGTTTCCTCCATAACCTCTGTAGTCATCAAAAGAGAAAATAAATTTCTCCACCGAGACTTAGGAAAAAGCCACCTTTTTTCTTGTCTTTTTTTAAAACCAGGGTTCTTTTACTTTTTTGTTTGACTTCTATAGAGTCCTTACTTTTGTACCTATTCTGCAATGAATTGACATTTTAAGTCAAGGAATCTTTTCCTTTAATAGACTAACACAATTGAAATAGATTTTCTTTGTTAAAAGGTATTTATAGTATGCATACAGTTTTGAAATATGTATCCATTATTAATATGTATTTTTTGTGTGTGTGTGTGTGTGTGTGTGTGTGGTGAGAACACTTAAAATCAACCTCTTAGGTATTTTCAAGAATACAAAAAATGGCTAGAGTCTCCATGTCATACAACAGATCTTTTGAATGTATTCCTCCTAATTGAAATTTTGTGTCTTTTGCCCAACATTCTCCTACTATTAACTCCCTCAACTCCCTCTCCTACTATTCCAGTAGTTACTTATATGAATTTGAATTTTTAAATTCCACATATAACTTTGATCATATGGTATTTGTCTTTCTGCACTTAGCTTATTTCATTTACTATATTGTACTCCAGGATCATCTATATTGTTGCAGGTGACAGGATTCCTTTTTTAAATGATTGAACATTATTCCACTGTGTCTATACCACATTTTCTTTATCCATTCATCTGAGGATGAGCATTAGTTTGATTCCGTATGTTAGCTATTGGGACTAATACCACAATAAATGTGGAAGTGCAGATATTTCTGTGACATACTATTTCACTTCCTTTGAATTATATGGCCAGTAGTGGGATTGCTGGATTATATGGAAGTTCTATTTTTAATTTTTTAAGAACAGCAAATGTTTTCCATATGGCTGTTCTAATTTACACTCCCACCAACAGCATGCGAGGGTTCCCTTTTCTCCACATCCTTGCCAACACTTTTTATCTTTTGTCTTCTTGATAAAAGCTGTTCTAACCAGTGTGAGGTGACATCTCCTTGTGGTTTTTATTTGCATATCTCCAATGGTTTTTGTTGTTGAGCATTTTTTTATATACCTGTTGGTTATTTGTATTTCTTCTTTTGGGAAATGTCTACTTGGTTCCTTTACCTACTTTGTCATTAGGTTTTTTGTTTTCTTGCTATTAAATTGAGTTCCTTATACATTTTGATATTGACCCCTTATCAGACTGTGGGTTTGCAAATACATTCACCCAATCTATAGGCTGTTTCTTCACCATGTTGATTGTTTCCTTTGCTGGGCAGAGGCTTTTTAATTTGTTATCATCCTACTTATCTGTTTTTGCCTGTGCTTTTGAGGTCATTTCCAAGAAACTTTTAAGGAGACTAATGTGATGGAGCTTTCCTCCTGTTTTCTTCTAATAGTTTAATAATTTCAGATCTTGTATTTAAACACATAGTCCATTTTGAAGTTGTGTTCTGTATATGGTTTAAGTAACATTATTCTTCTGCATATGGAAAGTCAGTTTTCCCAGTATCCTTTCTTGAGGAGATTGTCCTTTCCCCTATTGTGTGTTCTTGGCATCTTTGTAAAAAAATGAATTGACTTGTAAATATGTGGATTTATTTCTGGGCTCCCTATTTTGTTCCATTGGTGTATGTGTGTTTATGCCAAATCCCATGCCTTTTTGATTGCTATATATTTGCATTATATTTTGAAGTCATGCATTATGCTTTTGGCTTTTTATTTTTTGTTTTGCTCAAGAGTGCTTTGAATGATTGGGATCTTTTGTTTTTCCAAAAGAATTTTAGGAATTTTTTTCCCTATTTCTGTGAAGAATGCTATTGAAATTTTTCATAAAGATAGTACTGAAGCTATAGATTGCACTAGGTAATGACAAAGGATATCTTCCCATTTATTTGTGTCTTTTTCAATTTATTTTTATCAATATTTTATAGTTTTCAGTATATTTTTATGATAAAATGGGTATTTGAAAATTTCTTTCTGGATAATTTGTTGTGCCGCAGTCTGGCTGGGCACAAAATCACGAGCCACCATACAGCTTGTAGATTCAAACAGCAACTCTTTATTCCCGAACTCACACCAGCCGTCTACAATCACATTCTGGGGAAATCCACGTTCTCTGCTCAAATCCACTCCCACTGGGCTTCTGTCTCCCCAAAAAATACTGTCTGAATCCCGTGAGAACTCAAGGGGAACTCAGGCAGCAGGATACGCCCTATTCCCAGCAGGAATAATCTTAAACCTGGAACCACCCTAAACCCGGATAGTCCTAAACCGGGAACACCTTAAACCCGGATCCACCTTGGTCCTTGAGCAAGGTCACCTACATGCAATGTCACTGCAAAATGTCCTATTTCCACGAGTCCTTCCACTAAGCAACATGGGGTACGCTGGCAAGGAAATTGTCATACCTACTTGGCTAATGGCTCCCAGCATTGTTGTTTGGATATAGTAATGCTACTGACATTTGTATGTTGATTTTGTACGCTGCAACTTTACTAAATTTGTTTTTATTAGTTCTAACAGTTTTTTTGGTGCAGCCTTTGTTTTGTATATATAAGATCATTCATCTGCAAATGGCAATGATATTCTTTTCCAATTTGGATGACTTTCATTTCTTACTTTCTATAGTCTTTTTCTCTGACTCAACTTCTAATACTATGTTAAATAGAAGTGGTAAGACTAAGCATCTTCTTCCAGATCTTAGTGAAAAAGTGTTTCACTTTTATCACTGAGAATTATGTTAGTTATGGTTTTGTCATATGTGGACTTTAAATGCAATTCATTAACTTTTTAGAAATCATTATGCTAGCATTTAATTATAAGGGTCATTCTGGTATGCCACACAGCCACAAAATAGAATTCCCCTTTAAACTTTTTTTTTAATACTACATTGGTGAATCTCAGAAGACAGGAGAATAGATTTGTAAATTCAGGTCACACTGTTTAACTTCAGAAATAAAAGACTCCTTTTCAAAGAATATGGAGTTATTCAAATGTCTACTTACAGATTTATGTTAGGTCAGATAAGGTTATTTAGACTGACTCCTGAATTTCTTGTTCTTAGGATCTCTCCCTACAGATTCATATTTGGTTTCTGATTATAAGTATGTCACTAATTAACACACTTCAAGGTTTTTATCATCTCTGCTGTTTTCAGAAAACATCAAATAATTAAAAAAAGAAACTAGTCTTGATATATGCATTTACTTAAATATCAGTTTCTTGATTTTTTTTGGATCTGAAATAGTTTATCCTTGAGATAATGGAGCTTTGATATTTTTTCCCCGTCTTCTTTGAACAAACTATGATTTTTTCCATCTATCACTTGCATTTTACCAGAAAACAAAGGCCTTGCATAAAATGATTTGAGTGACTATTTTGTGATTTTCCCAAGAATGGCATATAGGTTCCTACCATTCTAAATGCATGAGAAGTTAATCTATTCTGTACAAATGGGTACCTTTGGCTGGAATTATTGCTGAATTCTCTCATGGAAACTCACACAAGAAGAGCGTCTAACCACTTGTGTTCTCTATGTCATACCCCAGGGAACTGTTCATCTGTCTCCAGTTGTAAAGGAGGCAAGAAACCAAACTTTTCTTGTGTCCCATCTCCATGTGGTAAGGGGATTGGAAACTTACAACCATTCAGTGAAGAAGGCAAGATTTACAAGGGAGACTGTGGTTTTAGAATTGTCATTTGTTCCCATGGTTCAATGAGAGTTTTCTTGATTGAAGAAGCATAATTGTGTCTAATTTTAAAATGTGAGTTTTCACTCCTGCTGCCACTTCTTCTCTGTCTTCACTCCATGTGGGATAAAACCTCCTGACACCAGATGAAGGCTAGTGATTCACTTTAGTTCTGTTCATACCAAAATGATTGTTAAATTTATTTTAAATCTCTCAAGTTCATATACTTTGGGATAACAACTGTGATGTAAAAGTACCACAAAGGGTTAAGTTTGAGTTTAATTGTTGTGCAATGTGTTTATTTTCCAGTAAAATGTAACAGAAACCCCTACCCAGTGTGGATTCTTCATCTTATTTCAAGAAACCCTAAGCCATTCACTAAACTTTTTTCTGTCTGTTCCCCTCGAGGGCTATTTTTTTCCCGAAAATATAGATCAGATTAGTTTTTACTCCCATGCTTTAAAAAATTTAAAATATCTTTATTACATGATGAATAAAACAACAGATTCTTAATACAGAACTCAAGGTCTTTCAAAATCTGGTTACAACCAATCTTTCCCTTTTTTATTTTCCTTCTCCTCTCCACAAAGTTTTTGGTCTGGTCATCCTGCCCACACTTTGTTCTAACATTCCATGTCTTGGCTCATTGCTCCTTTTTCTACTGGAGTCCTCTTTCCTGTTTTCCCATTTGATAAACTCTTGTTAATCCCTCAACTATGAATTCTATATCCCCTTCATTCTGCAGAGCTGAAGCAACATGGGTGCTTGTAGGAATGTATAGGTAACTTTTAAAAGAGAAATAGCAAACTCTGGGTCACAAACACAGAGATTCTGATTTATTTGGTCTATGGTGGGGCTTGGAAATCAATATTTTTTTAAAGTCTACAGGTGAACCCTAACATCAGTCAAGTAGACCCCCTAGACCATGGAGCCTGGGGAAATCTTGATTTCACCACTGTGTTACTTTGTTGTTTAACTTTCCTATGTGTCCATTTTCTCATCCTTAAATTTCAGGTAATAATCACTCTTAATTCTTAGGGTTGCAGTGAACATCAGCTTAGATAGTACAGGTAAATTAAGACGTTAGCCTAAAATTTGCCATAATGTTTCCCACTATTAATAGACAAATTGTTTCTTCTGGGTTTTGACTTTTATGATTATTTTTCTAAATTAAAGATTAACTCAGTTATAATCTTTGTCACATTGCACTATGATTCTTGAAGTTATTTGTATGCTTCTCCATCCACAGAGTATGTCATACTTGGAACAACAGGCTAGTCCTACTAGTCCCTGCCCTCAGCTTCCTATTGCATCAGTTATTTTCTCTTAAGCTCATCTTTTGGACAAAACATAAACAATGATCTGATTTTCTCTTTGGAGGAAAATTGCAGTAACCTCTTAACTAATCTCCCTTCACCCAGGCTCTTCTCATCAACTGTCTTATATACCAATTTCTCACCTCTCCTCTGCTGGGGATGCTGAAGAAACTGCTATTATGGGGATGGGTATATGGTTCAGTGGGTAGAGCACTTGCCTACCATACACAAGGCCCTGGTGAACCCAGCACCACAAAACGTAAGCAAAACAAACAAACAAGAACCCCACAAAGACAAAACAAAAAACAAAAACCAAACAACAATAACAAAAACTTCCCAAAAAAGACAAACCCAAACCCAAACCAAAACAGAATTTGTTGTTATGGACCTTCTGATTCTTGTTTTACAAGTTGGACTCTCTTATTGACTATGAGCTTGTTTTTACTTTCATTATGGTTTTATCAAAACGTCATGCATCATATTTATACATAATAGTAAGGTTCACTGTGACATATTCACGTATGCACATAATATAATGTGCTATGTTTCACTGCCTAGCTGTTCCCAATTATGAACTCTTCGAAGATAAGGTCTACAACTTTTTCCATTTGGACATCTGTCTTGAAGCAGTGTCCAGGAATGTAGCAGGTGATAAATTTGTGGAAAGAAAGAAAAAACGAGGAAGAATGGAAGAAAGATATTTAGAAAGAAGTAGGTAGTACTTCTGAGCATCTTATAAAAATTAGTGAAAAGAGACTCTGAGAATGTGTATGTTTCAAGATTTTACATGGAACAGGAGGAATATGTGAATATGATAAAAATCTAAGACAACATAAAATTTATAAATTGTCATATATTGCACTGGAGGAGTTTTGAAAGTTCAATATTAATAGTTTCTTATTTCTTAAGCTCTTCAATAAGGTTTTTTTTTTGTTTTTTGTTTTTTTTTTTGGTACTGGAGATTGAACTGAGGGACACCTGGCCACAGAGCCACATCCCCAGCCCTATTTTTTTGTGTTTTATTTAGAGACAGGATCTCTTAGAGACTGCTTAGTGTCTTGGTAAGTTGCTGAGGCTGGTGTCGAACTTGAGATCCTCCTATCTCAGCCTCCTGAGCCGCTGGGATTACAGGCGTGTGCCACTGCACCTGGCTCAATAAATTTTTGTGATCATCTATCCATGCCTCTTTCTTCTCTACCCCTTCCATGGTTGCTATCAATCTAAGTAACAGTTATGATGTCTTTAGATTGGAACACCACTGGGTGAATCTCTTACATACAGCCCATTGTATCGCAGTGTTCCTTTGAAGAGAGAAAGCTGAAAAATAAATAGAGATGTTAAATTCCCTTTGTCACAATGCTGATGAAGAATGCTTTAAGGGATATAATAAGCATGCTGAAATGAAATATGTCTGTATAAAGATGCTTAAAAGGAATCTGGACTTAATCTGTATTTTCTTTACGATTAAATAGAAAATTAAAACCAGCTTACTAGAAATGATGTTTAAACGTTTTGTTGTTTTTTTAACAGCATATTTCAAATTTTAGTACTAAGCTCATTATGCAATATTTCAAACATCTACATTTTGCCTAACCACAAGAACATTAAAATGTACAGTGTCCTTTTCTTGTGGGAATTTTATGGCACTTCTTATTTACTAGCCTTGGGGCATATTTCAAAGTACTTAGTATTGCTATTTATGATCCAAAGTAGACAAAATAAAAATGAACTATAGTCTTTGTTGTAAAATTGAGCCAACATTATATTTCCTATTTTTAGTTCTTCTTTTGACTTTTTCTTCTAACAAATAACATCTCTTTTTCTGTTGACATAAGTGATTCAGGCTTATTATTTAACATTTTTAAGCAATTAAGAACAAAATAAATAAAAATCTCCCCTTGATCTCAGGATATTTTATTTTAAATATTTATTTATTATTTTGTTCCAGCTTTATTTGTATTTGAATGCACATTAATTTAAAGAAACATTTAAAGGCACTGTATACTTGAAATTTTCAAATATTGTAAGTATTTCTGCAGCCTAATTTTTATGTTCATTGGTTGTTTCAATGGGAATCTGGGAAAAGGGATAATTCATGTCTTATCCTTGCACCATATTTTTTTAAATTAATTTTTAAAATTTATATATGACAGCAGAATGCATTACAATTCTTATTACACATATAGAGCACAATTTTTCATATCTCTGGTTGTATACAAAGTATATTCACACCAATTCATGACTTCCTACATGTACTTTGGATAATAATGTCCATCACATTCCACCATCATTTCTAACCCCATGCCCCCTCCCTTCCTCTCTCACCCTCTGTCCTATCTAGAGTTTGTCTATTCCTCCCCTCCCTACCCCACTATGAATCAGTCTCCTTATATCAGAGAAAACATTCAGTTTTTGGTTTTTTGGGATTGGCTAACTTCACTTAGCATTATCTTCTCTAACTCCATTCATTTACCTGCAAATGCCATGATTTTATTCTCTTTTATTGCTGAGTAATATTCCATTGGGCACCTATGCCACATTTTTAAAAAATCCATTCATCTATTGAGGGGCATCTAGGTTGGTTCCACAGTTTAGCTATTGTGAATTGTGCTTCTATAAACATTGATGTGGCTGTGTCCCTATAGTATGCTCTTTTTAAGTCCTTTGGGTATAGACCGAGGAGTGGGATAGCTGGGTCTCCAGAAATCTGCTGCAAAACCTTGCACAGAGGTGCTGAAAACGAGAAGGTGCCAGAATCCACTCATAAGTGAGAGGTAGGAATCCATAGGAGGGGGTCAAGTTTGCCAGGCAAATTTCAGAAACCAAAGAATGAGAGCAGGAAAGAGGTGGATAACTAAAGGTGGAGCTCATTCTCTGAAATAGCCAGGACTGGGAAAGCAGAGCCTGAACAGATGACAGTGTCTGAGGGGTCTTCAACCTTTTCTCCTATCCTATTTGACCTCACCTGCTAGAAAAAAACACAGGAGGCAAGTAATCATCCTTCTCTTTCACTGTAAAGATTAAGGAGCATATATATACATGTACACACACACACACACACACACACACACACACACATATATACATATACTGAACACTCCTCAGCTCTACAGTCTCTGTTACTGAAGGCAAGGTTTCACTTTCTTATCCCCCCTAGGAAATCAGGGGATTTGGACATGCAAGGGTCATGATTTTAAAAATTCTACAAAATCTTTGAGATGAATAGCAGAATACTAAAATCACAGGAACTCTAATTTTTACAGGTTTGAACTAGATTCCATAATAGGAAGGACAACTCCACATAGTATATCTGTAATTCATTTCTTCAAGGTTTTTTTTTGTCATCTAAGGTTTTTTTTTTTCATCTAAGAAGATAAATCTGTTCCAGAAATATTTTCAGAAAGTTGCCACAGGAAAATTATGGATGTGAATGTTCTGATAACTTTTCTTTTTCTATGACTTTGTTCTTTGTCTCTGTCTCTGTCTCTCTCTTTCTCTTTCTCTTTTCTCCGCACCCCCGCCACCAAAAAAAAAAAAAACAAAAAACAAAAAACAAAACAAAAAACAAAACAAAAACAACTTTCTCTTACAAAAAACCTCTGTGAGATAGCAAAGTAAACCAGAAAATGTATGAGCCAGAATTTCAGTAGCATCATTAATTAGCTGTAGAAATTGGGCACAAAATTGAATCTTGCTGAGTCTTTAAAATTTGATAACAGCACAAGAGGGTAATAAGTGCTTTCTCATAAACTTGCTATGCTGATTAAATGAGATCACAGATTATGAAAAGCTGTTTAGAAATGTTGGCTGTTGTTAGACAACAACTACTATGCCACAGTGAAAAAAAAAAAATTGTCCTTCCAAAAATGACCGTTATTCTTGGTTGTGTTTCAAAGAACATTAAATGTGGTTGCGTCCTCCAGGGCAATTGATTTGTAAGCCAGGTATGAAAAGAAGGTATTTTCCCAGAGAGTTTCAACAGCAATATCAGCCAATGCATGAAATTCAAGACCAACTCAAGAAATCATGTGGACCTGGTAGCCATCTGTTGTTTGAGTAAATCAGAATTTAATTCCTATTTGAAGTTAAGCAAAATAGACAAGAGCATTGGCTGTTGTTTATTCATTGACAGTTTGTCTGCTCCCTGTACAATTATTGCATCTCAGTTGATTATTTCTACATCTCAACTTGGAAGAACCCAGAAGGAATTTTCTTTAACCTTGGCCAGATATTGAAACAATCAATAGAAATTGCAGATCCACTTTTACCTAGATATTCAAATAACCCTGTACTATGACTGGCTGAACTACCCTTTCCTATAAACACTCATGACCCACACAATAAAATCTAAGATCTTCAAAATTATACCCAAAGTCTTTACAAATTAATCTCTGCTATTTCTGTCTCATGTTCCTTCCATGCTTTCTATTTTTTAACCATAAAAACCGTAAACAGCTTCTCAGAATTTTGGATCACTTCCTTCATTCTCTTTCCAGATTGTCACACCACATGATGGAGACCATTCCTTTGTTTTCAGATTGGATAAACATTACTCCCCACTGTAGGATCATGGGCAGTGATCGAGAGGCAAGTTGACCTTCTGGAGGAAGAACCCTAACAAATGGGAAAACTGACAGATTTTCTTGCTTATGGGCTGTTCCCAGATATGACTCTTCTGGGGTTGTCCTGAACACACATACCTGGCGAATGGCCTGCTCTGTATCTCTTCTTGTGAAGCTGTAGCTATGGTAAGAAATTGCATCATCTTACAGCACTTGCTCCTATCCACCTTTCTACTTTTATGGTCCTGGACCCCTCATTAGTGTTAGCACCTTAATTCTTCATGTTCTGCTTTCTAGGAGACCCAGGCTAAAACATATTTCCTCAATCCCTACATGCCCCTACATTTCCATGTTTTTCTCAGTTTTCTGCTTGGAACATTCTTCCACTCTTTATTACCCTTAAAGACCCAACTCAATGGCTGATGTCTTTGTGCTCCCATGGCAACCTCTGCTACTACAAAGGCACACTTACACTATTTTGTATACATATAATGGTGTGCCATTCTCCTTTAACAGACTATCATCTCCTTGGGGACAGAAAGGTTGTCCTTTATTCCTGCATTCTCAATGCTTAGAATAGTGTTACCTAAAGGTGTTTAAGGAATAAATGGGACCAAACAGAGTTCCATGTTTTCCTTGCGCTTAGTGTCCTAAGGCTAAGGTATTAGAATTATTTATCATTGGAAATGTGTTATAATATGAATAATTTATAATAAAGAGTCTAGGAGCCTCTTTGACCTGGAACTAAGAGGAAAAAGTCATCTGAACAATTATGGATTAAACCTTCTGACGTGATCTCTTCTATCTGTGTGACACATGTTTCTGCCACACATATTTCAATCTGGATTATTTTGGACAAATCGGTAAGTGATCAGCACGTCTCCAGATGGCGTTGCCCTAAAACCTTTTGTGATATATGCAATCTTCTAAAATGTCTAATTAGGAGTCCGCAGCTGATCTGAGAACAAAATATGGCCACTTCAAAAGGCCTTTTTTGATAGATCTGGAGAATAGAAATTAGGAAGGCTTCAGTGCAGTTGGGGCAGCATATTCTGTTACTTAGATAAGCGTTAGAGATTTGAAAGTATATGAATATATATACATATATATGTATAGTTATGTAATAATTAAATATAAATATATATAATCTTAGAATCTTATTCTAGGATTGGATAATACTTAGCCCACCTTCTTGAATTTTCTTATCTAGTAAACCTTGTTCCCAGTGACAGTTCCTACTTCTTCACCTTTCTCTGGGTTCATATGTTGGATCTATGTAATCTAGATATTTTTCTGTTGATCCAAAAATGCTAGACCAATATGCTGCAGTAAATATCTTTATGAAGTTGTGCGACAAAGCATAAAATGACAAGATACAACAGAAAATCATGAAAGCAAGTCTTTTAGGACAGGGACTGGGGGGCATCTCTTCTCCCTGCTATTCCTGACATGCTCTTTACATGTCTTCCCTTGCTACCACCTTCTGCCTGACCCTTGTATTGTCTTGGAGGTTTTGATTGCAAAATCTATGTGAAAATATATTTTTGTAATAAAATTTTAGTTGAACTAGTCTCCATTTTATATATGGAAAATGGAACTATGACTACATTTTACATATGAGAAAAATGAGAACCCAGAAGATTTAAGTTACTTTTCTTGCATTCCACAATCAAGAAGAGTCTGAACCCTGTTGGTATCATTTGTACACCTGGAGGCACGGTGTCTTTATGATGTGGCATAATGAGGATTCTCCAGGAAGAAGACACTTGGGTTGACGTCTTGCTTTGTCTCCATCTGTTTCTACTCTTGTTGAAATATTCATTATACATCACACTATTTCTGGCACAAAACCACTTCCTGGAAAGGGAGCCATTTCTCAAGTAACTCTTCTTGGTGGCTAAGACAGTGAAGATTCACTGCTGTACTTGAGACTGGCAGTTCAACAGTTAATGCCTGGTGGCATGAAGCATCCCATGGAGAGGAACAACAGAGTGAGAATTTCAGCATATTGGACGTTGGCAGGCTTAGGGTGAAGCAAATGAGCCAGCCTCCTGACACAGGAAGGCATCCATTCCATTTAACATCAATTGAAAAAGCTCAAAGAATGTTCTAAACCTTCCCACTCTCTTCCCCTGTCGAGATAATATCACATCATTTCTGGGGATGGCAGAAAGTTTATTTAGTGCACTTTTCAAATTTAAAAACTCATACATGAGTTCTTGCAATTTGAACAGTTCAACAGAACATTCAGATAAAAGGTTTGAAAGCTTTTCTCTCCCTGTTGTATCTTGCAGTTATTACTGTTGAGAAACCACATTAAGAGAAAGGTCTTTCTTTTCTTAAGATAAAGATTCAAACCCTAAGAATCTGCAAAAATAAATCATTTCATGAAATAACTTATTCAGAAAATAAACACATGAAAATTTCTTAATGTTCCACAAAGCTCTCCTTTCTCTTACATAAAGGTAGTGTTAAGAGATAATAATAAGTGTGATGAAATCTTAAAGTAGTTTTTATTTGCATTCCTCTAATTGCTAGAGATATTGAACATTTTTTCATATAACTGTTGATTGATTGTATATCCTCTTCTGAGAAGTGTCTATTCAGTTCCTTGGCCCATTTATTGATTGGATTATTATTATTTTTTTGGTGTTAAGGTTTTTGAGTGTTTTATGTATCCTAGAGATTAGTGCTCTATTTGATGTGGTTGTGGTAAAGATCTGCTCCCATTCTGTAGGCTCTCTATCATCTCACTGATTGTTTCTTTTGCTGAGAAGCATCTTTTTAGTTTGAATTCATCCTATTTATTGATCCTTGGTTTTAATTCTTGTACTATAGGAGTCTTATTAAGGAATTTGGGACCTAATCTTACATGATGGAGATTTGGGCCTACTTTTTCTTCCATTGGGTGCAAGGTCTCTGGTTTAATTCCTAGGTCCTTGATCCACTTTGAGCTGAGTTTTGTGCATGGTGAGAGATAGAAGTTTCAATAATACAAACAACAATAAGTGTTGGCAAGGATGTGGGGAAAAAAGGCACACTCATGCATTGCTGGTGGGACTGCAAATTGGTGCCACCAATATGGAAATAGTATGGAGATTCCTTGGAAAACTTGGAATGGAACCACCATTTGACCCAGCTATCTCATTCCTGGGTCTACACCCAAAGGACTTAAAAACAGCATATACTATAGGGACACAGCCACATCAATGTTTATAGCAGCAAAATTCACAATAGCTAAATTGTGGAACCAACCCAGATACCCTTCAGTAGATGAATGGATAGGGAAACTTTGGTATATATACACAATGGAATATTACTCAGCATTACAAGAGAATAAAATCATGGCATTTGCAGGTAAATGGATGCAGTTGGAGAATATAGTGTTAAGTGAAGTAAGCCATCGCAAAAAACCAAAGGCCAAATGTTTTCTTTGATATGAGGATGCTGACTCATAATGGTGATGGTGGGGTGAGCATGGGAGGAATGGAGGAACTGTAGATAGGGCAAAGGGGAGAAAGAGGAAGGAAGGGGGAATGGGGGTATGAATGAGTTAGACATCATTACCCTAAGTACATGTATGAAGACACAAATAGTGTGAAAATACTTTGGGTACAACCAGTGATTTGAAAAATTGTACTCTATATGTGTAATATGAAATGAATTGCATTCTGCCATCATGTGTAACAAATTAGGATAAATAAATAATTCAGAAAAAAAGTGAAAGTATATCGAACACCTTGTGTTTGTACAATTTGTCAAATATACATAAATAAAACCAGGAGATGAGATGAAACCGGCTTGATCATGCTGTATTATCATCTTGATGTGTGTTTTAATGCAGTTTGCTAATATATTATTAAATATTTTTATATCTATGTTCACCAGGGATATTGGTCTGTTGTTTTCTTTCCATGATGCATCTTTGTCTGGTTTTGAGTTCAGAGTTATACTTGCTTCATAAAATGCAGTTGGAGTTTCCCTTTTCTTTTAATTTCATGGAATAATTAGAGAAAGAGTGGTATTAGTTTTTGTGTAAAGGTTGGATAGAACTCAGACAAGAATCCATCAAGTCCTGAGCTTTTTTTAAAAAAAAACACTTTTTAATGGATTTTAAAATTTCATTATTTAATATTGGTCTATGTAGTATTTCTACATATTCCTGATTCAATTTGGGCAGGTGATAGTATCTAGAAATTTGTAAGTGGTCTCCAGATTTGTCAGTTTATCTGATTGTAAATTTTAAAAATACAATCTGATAGTCCTCTGGATTTCAGAAGGGTCTCTGGTAGTATCTCCTTTTATTATCTAATTTTATTGATTTTGGTCTTCTTTTCTTTCTTTTGGATAGTTTGGTTAAGGGTTTGTCAATCTTATTTATTTTTTCAAAGAACCAACTCTTCATTACATTTATCCTGTGTATTGTTTTCTTAATCTCAACTTCATTAATTTCAGCTATGATCTTAATTATTTCCTGCCTTCTACTAATTTTGGAATTAGTTTGTTCTTTTTCTAAGAACTTGAGGTACAGCATAAGTTTATGTATTTGAGTTCCCTCTCTGATTGTTCCTCCTTGGGTCATTGTTTTTGGTTTTGGGCTTGTCTCCTCACTTCTTTGAGTTGGATTAATGTCAGAGAATGTTTAGTTCAGAAGTAGAGTCTCTAACCTGTGAAATTTTAGTGTTCCTGTAGGTTCCTAGAACCTCACAGGATGGGATGAACAACAAACAATAGACAGCTTTAAAGTAAATACTCAGATCCTAGTATGACATCTTCAACATTAGTTGCTACCAATTATGTGTTTAGCTATTGTCAACAGTAATACTAACCATGAACTAGATCTGGCTTTAATGCACATACTAGGTGTCAACTATATCACACAGCACTAATAGTTGTATTAATCTTAATGGTGAAGGTAGGAGTTATACAGACCAATTAGTTCTGAAAGATGATAAAAATAAGTTACTTAGATGAATAGGAAATGTGTTAAGAAGTTAAAAAAGACTTTACCATTTCAAAAAGTGAACAGAGAGAATGCAGAAGAGATGTAGCAAGTGATGTTTATTGAAGGAGGGGAAAAATAGAAGAAACAAGTTATTGGGAAAGAAGGAGAGAGAACAATAAAATTTGGCCATTAGCAGGAGAAAGTAAAACAAGAGATATAGACAAATGAATAATACAAAACTAAACTAAAATATACAACCCAAAGGAACACTCTTAAAAGACAATGCTAGGGAAAAAATTACATTAAAATGTTAAAAAGGAGAGAAAAGTAAACAAGTGTATGTACATGTGTCCCTGAACTAATCAGTACAGCCAGAAATCACATGTGTATGTGCTCACACACACATAGAGAGAATAAAAAAAAAATAAAATAATCAATAATAATTCAATCTTAGTGAAGAATGAAGGAAACTTTTCCACTGTGGTGGTCAAAATATTTGACCAGATTGAGTGTTCGTTGCCTATGTTCAACAGTCTTTTCTTCCAATTCTTCTTGAGTGATGTATGGATAGAGAGAGCAGGGGTGGGCATTGTTAACCCCTTCCTATTTTATGTTGCTTTCTGAGCTTCCAGTTGAAGTGACCTAAGATTGAAGCTATGATATAAGATTCTGTTTCCCTTTTCTCACCAATGTGAGGTGGGATAGGTTAGGATGTATTGTCAGTTGGTGTTTCATCCATTTGAATCAGTTTGGTACACTCCGAGGATATTGCTTCTGCAGTGTTCTGTGAAGGGAGGTCTAGCAGATAGGGTTTATACCTAATCTGGCCTCAGGAGCTTTGTTGGGTGGGGCCTTCATTAGATAGACAAGAATGACCTGCTCCTAGGGCTGGACAGTAGCCCATTTCTTCTGTGGATTTGGTTCTAAGGAGCCTCCCAAGAAATCAAATTATGGGGCAGGGGGATCCTCCACTACTGCTGTCAGGAGCTCAGCCTTCCTGGACTTGGTCCCTGAGTTTATTCACTCCCACCTGCTCAGACTCCTGGCCCACTTCATGTGAGCCACCAGACACAAAGGAGAAGCTAGTCAGGCTCCCTTTCTCCCTTCCTACTTGAATCCCCCTGAGTACAGTCTACACCACATCTGTTTCATTCACATTACATCAGGTTCAGCCTAGGTCCCTCAGTTGGCACCTGCCAGAATATTGTGGTTTTCTTTTGTCTCTGATCTCCTGGGTCCCACAGTCACTACAGCAGTGTGCTCACCCGAAGGTGGATCCCACTTCAGCTCTCCAGTTCTCTCTCAGGCCAGTTGCGATACAGAGTGCATACCAGTGCATGGTGCAGCCTCTGGATCAGCTAAGGTTAAGCAGAATTCTTGATCTCCATACCAAGACTATATTGTCCTCATTTGGGACCCAGTTTTGGCGGTGGGCTTCTGGGTTGGCTTCAGTGTATCCTATCTTCTTTGTTTACAGGACCCAAATTTCTGAGTTCTTAAGCTGCCATGAGTGTCCTATATTAAATTTTAATAAAATCTCTTTCCCTCTCATCTCAGTGAGATGTTGTTCGCCTGCTGTTTTGTTCCTATGTTGCTGTACAGCTTGGGATGCAGGGTTTTTTGTTTTGTTTTGTTTTTTTACTCTCTCATAGTCCCAGCCTCTGCAAAAAGGCTTCTAAATAGGCAAGTGTAATTAAGAGCTGGCTGGGAGGCTCTGGATCTAACTAGGGATCATCCTCTGATAAAAGAAGTCCATGTCTAGTGCATAGATCATATTTGTGGATTGAAGATTCCTATTGTATTCCTCATTAGAATTAGAATTCATGATTATTAGTGTAGGAGCAGGTTAAATGGTTTAGGCAGAGAAAGGTCTCTAGAAGCTGGAGGAAAGAAAAGAAAAGAGAATAAACTTGATTAGAACTTATATGCCAGGGAGATGTGCACTGAAATGAATATAGCAGACAAGCTTGTTGCCCTCATGGAGCTTAGAATATTGCAGCAGGAAATATGTAGAATGAAAATATATATATATATATATATATATATATATATATATATATATATATATANTATATATATATAATGTTCATTTCCTCCTCCATTCCTGAGAAGTAGGAGTGTATTTCTCTCTAAAAGTCTGAAACTGAGGTCAAGAGAAATGAGTTATTTTGCTGACTTTCATAGACCCATTAAGTTAAAAAGCTGGATTTTATATCCAATTCTTTCTAGACATTAGTTTTGATACTCTTTCTTTGCCACAGAATCTCTCCTGCCATTTACTTTATGGTTACCTTTGGAGCTATATGGGGTGATGGCCAGTATCTAGTTGGGGGCTCTTCTTCCTGCCAAGGGGGGTGTAAACGACCTGAGAACTTAAAGTCTAGAATAATTAGTGAAGAACAAAAGACAAAGAGTCAGAAACATATTTTCAAAAGTGGAGCCCCTGATAAATCCAGTCCACATGGGAGCTGGAACTAGAGTAGACAAAATGGCTCCAGTGGTTTATTTAAGGGGGTACATCAAAGGCAGTGATAAAAGTTTCAAGGGTGGAGTCTTGCTTTGTGATGTCTGGCAGTCAGCAGGTTGATTGGCATCTTGGCAGGTCACACCCATCTCAGGTGCTGTGTGGGACATGGCAGAGTGGAATAGGAATTCACAATGTCTCTTGGCAGTTGTACACAGAGGAAACGTCCATTGATAGTTCCCAGACACCAGATATTCCTATTCATTAGGCTGTGATGCATGGTGGTCCACATATAGCCCATGACACAGCTAGCATTAGTTTAAATAATAAATTTCAGAAACAAGTTTGTGAGGTTTTGACTCATACAGGATTGTTTTTCAGAAAGTAAGCTAGCTGCTTTCATTCACCCTCCTAAAATTTCTCAGCATCGGAGGTTTTTTTTTTTAATTTATGTTTTAGTTTTTGGCGGACACAACATCTTTATTTGTATGTGGTGCTGAGGATCGAACCGAGCGCCACATGCATTCCAGGTGAGCGCGCTACCACTTGAGCCACATCCCCAGCCCTCGGAGTTCTTAATATTGACTGTTTTGCTTAAACAGTATGGGTATTAGGCCTGATTATTACTGAATAATGTAATAATAATGTGTTTTTCTACCTAGTCTCTTCAAAGCTATTTATTAACTTAAAATAAAGATAATTCCAGGTTTAATCCTCTTCTTCTAAGCCTAAGAAAGAAGATGCTCACTGAAATTCCTGAAAAGATATAACAATGGAGAACATTTTATATTTACACTGAGAAATAGGAAAGGATGTTTGTGAATCAGAATAAGCTTGAGAAAGTGTCAAGCAAATCTATATTCCTTATTTTCTACTTCTTTCACCTTTGCTGGTGTAGCACCTTTCCAATGGTATCTTAATTCAAAACTCCCTAGTGCCTCTCCTCTGATGTTATTTTTTCTTTCATGTTTTTTCTATAAGCTTAAAAAATCACCTAACATCATTAATACAACTTTATTATGTATTTTTGTCCCCATTTCACATCAATAGAATTTTCACATCACTAGAATGAAGATAGTTTTTTTTTTCATTTCATTTTTTTTTTTTGTAGTTGTAAACTAACAGAATGCCTTTATTGGTTTATTTTTTTGTGGTGCTGAGCATTGAACCCAGTGCCTCACACATGCTAGGCAAGCGCTGTGCCACTGAGCTACAACCCCAACCTCATTTCATTTTTCATTGCCTAAAATTGTTCCTGGTTTATAGTGGATGCTCATGGATAAATCTTTAGTTACTCATGGGGAAACCGAGGTTAGAGAGTGACCTACCATTGGGCTTCATTTTATATTTACTTTTATGTTTCTGAGATCTTTCCATGTTAATACACGTGGTGCTAGTTCATTCCTCTGAGCACAGTATTAATAATCTGAATGTCATTTTTGTTTCTGTTTCCTTATAGATGGGTATTTAGGTGGTTTCCAATAATGATATAAGAGCTTGAGTCTATAAGATAAATATTTGCCATTCTGACTGGAGTAAGATAAAATCTTAGTGTATTTTGGATTGGCATTTCCCTGACTGCCAGAGGTGTTGAACTTTTTTTTTTTTTCATATATTTGTTGGCCATTTGTGTTTCTTCTTTTGAGAAGTTTCTGTTTAGTTCTTTTGACCATTCATTGATTGTTTTTTTCCCCTTTGATATTAAGTTTTTTTGAGTTCTCTATATATTCTACATGTTAATCCTCTGTCAGAGGAGTAGCTGGCATTCTCCCATTTTTTAGGCTCTCTCTTTATATCCTTGACTATTTCCTTTGCTGTGAGAGCTTTAGAGGTCTTGTTAAAGCCTACACCAACATGCAATGTTAATTCTATGTTTTATTCACACAGAGGAACCCAAAAACAAACCAGAAAGCTCCCAAATATATGATCACTAAAAGAGTAACACACTAAATGAAAATCAAAACAGAATTAAATATAGCGAACAAACCAAAATGACAGGAAACAACAAACATATTCATAATAACATTGAATATAAATGGTATCAACTCCCCAATTAAAAAAATAGATATAATCAAAAAATGATCAAAACGCTTGCCTAGCATGTGTGAGGCACTGGGTTCAATCCTCAGCACCACATAAAAATAAACAAAGGCATTATGTTCGTTTACAACTGCCATTGGTGCTTACACCAATGTACAATGTTGATTTTATGTTTTTTCTCTAGGAGTTGCAGAGTTTCTTATCTAATTCTGAAGTCTTTAATATATTTTGATTTGAGTTTTGTGCAGGGTGAAAGGGATCTAATTTCATTCTACATATGGATATCCCATTTTCCCAGAGCCATTTGTTAAAAAGGACTATAGTTTCTCCAACATGATTTTGGCACCTTTGTCAAGTATATGGTGACTGTAAATATGTAGGTTTGTCTATGTTTTCTGTTTGATTTCATTGGTATTCGTGTCTATTTGATGCCAATACCATGCTGTCTTTTTCCTATAGGTCTATAGGTATACTTTGAGTTCTGGTATTGTGATACCTCCTGTATTGCTCTTCTTGCTTAGGATTTCTTTGGCTATTCTGTGTCTCTTATTCTTCTTAATGAATTTAAGAATGTTTTTTCTAATTCTATAAATTGGAAATACCAATGTCATTGATATTTTGATGGGAATTGCATTGTATCTGTATATTGCTTTTAGTAGTATGGCCATTTTGACAATATTTGACAATTCTGCCTATTCAAGAACATGGGAAGTCTTTCTATATTCTAAGGTCTTCTTTAATTTCTTTCTCCAGTATTCTGTAGTTTTCATTGTAGAAATTGTTCACCTTCTTGGTTAAATTAGTTACCAAGTTTTTTTTATTTTTTAATGTTATTGTGAATGGGATCGTCTTCCTGGTTTCTTTCTCAGCAGAATCAG
Source organism: Marmota marmota marmota (assembly GCF_001458135.2). Lineage (NCBI taxonomy): Eukaryota > Metazoa > Chordata > Mammalia > Rodentia > Sciuridae > Marmota > Marmota marmota. Next base: position 11,561,835 of record NW_026000101.1, on the reverse strand, counting down.
TATGTGAGTATAGGAGAACTATTGATTTGTGAATGTTGATCATGTATCCTGCTACTTTGCTGACACTTATCAGCTTTAGAAGTCTTCTGGTAGAGTTTTTGTGTCTTCTAGATATAGGATCATGTCATCAGCCAACTGTGATAATTTGACTTCCTTATTTATTCATATCTCTTTAATTTTTTCCTCTTGCCTGATTGCTCTGGCTACAGTTTCAAGAATTCTATTGAATAGAAGTAGTAAGAGTGGATACTCCTGACTTATTCCTGATTTTAGAGAAAATTATTTCAGTTTTTCTTCATTCAATATGATGTTGGCTTTGGGTTTGTCATAAATCACCTTTACAGTGTTGAGGTAAAGTCCTTCTTTTGCTAGATTCTCTAGCATTTTTAAAACAAATGTGAGTTGGATTTAATCAAAGACCTTTTCTGCATCCATTGAAATGACTTAATGATTTTTATTCTTGATTCTGTTTAAGTGTCAAATTACATTTATGCATATGCTGAAACAAGCTTCCCTGGTATGAAGCCCAGTTGATCAAGTTTCATTATCTTCTTGATATATTTTTGAATGCAGTTTGCTAATATTAAGGATTTTTGCCTCTATGTTCATCAGGGATATTAGTATACAGTTTTCTTTCCTTGATGTGTCTTTGGATTTTGTATTAGAGTAAAACTGGATTCATGGAATGAAGTGCTCCCTCTCTTTAAATTTCGTGAAATCCTGGGCTTTTCTTTGTTAGAAGGCTTTTAACTGATGTTTCCATTTTGTTATTTGATATCGATCTATTTAAGTTTTCTGTATTTTGCTGATTAATTTGGGCAGGTATTGTGTATCTAGAAATGTCTTTTAGATTTTTCAGTTTATTGGAGCATACATTTTCAAAATAGTTTCTAATGATTGTCTGGATTTCAGAGGGGTCTGTTGTGATATCTCCATTTACATACCTAACTTTGTTGATTTGGGTCTTCTCTTTCTCTTGGTTAGTTTGGCTAAGGGCTTATCAATCTTATTTATCGTCTTAAAGAACCAACTCCTCATTGCATTGATCCTGTGTATTGTTTTTATTCTCAAATTCATTTATTTCAGCTCTGATCTTGATCATTTCCTGTCTTCTACTGATTTTGGAATTAGTTTGTTCTTTCTTTTCTAAGGCCTTGAAGTGGAACATAAGCTTATTTATTAGGGATTTTTCTATTTTTTAAAAGTAGACACTCAATACTGTAAATTTTATTATTTAAACCGCTTTCATAGTGTCCCAGAGGTTTTGATGCACTTTTTTTCTGTTCTCATTTGTTTCTAAAAATTTATTGATTTCTCTCATTTCTTCTATGATTCATTCGTCATTTAAAAGACTAGTTTTCAATCTCTATGTGTTTATGTGGTTTCTATTCTTTTTCTTGCTGTTGTTTTCATTCCATTATGATCTCATGCACAGGATTATATCAGGGTTTTTTTTTTTGTATTTACTAAGACTATGTGATCTAGAATATAGTCCATTTTTAAAAATGTTCTATTAGTTGCTGAGGAGAAAGTAAATTTAGCTGTTTTGGGGTAAAATATTCTGAAGATACCTATTAGGTCCATTTGATTTTTGTATTATTTGGATCAGAAATCTCTTTATTGCTTTTCATATTTGGATTATCTGTCTATTGGTGCTAAGGGTGTGCTAAAATCATCTAGTCTTATTGTATTAGAGCCTGTATTGGATTTAATGTCAAGAAGTATTTTCCCATATAATTAGGTACACTCATATTTGGGGCATATATATTTACTATTGTTATATTTTCTTGTTGGAAAATGTATGTAGTGGCCTTATTTGTCTCCTCTGATTAGTTTTTGCTTGAAATCTGCTTTGTAAAATATGAGAATAGCTACTCCTGAATGTTTTTGAGTTCCAATAACATGAAATATCTTTTCTCATACTTTAACTATCAATCTGTGGGAGTTTTTGTCTGTTACATGAGTCTCTTCTAAACAGAATATAGTTGGTCCTCTTTTTTTTTTTTTCGGTAACAGGGATTGAACTCAGGGGTACTTGACCATTGAGCCACATCCCCAGCCCTATTTTGTATTTTATTTAGAGACTGAGTCTCACTGAATTGCTTAGTGCTTCACCATTGCTGAGGCTGGCTTTGAACTCTTGATCTTTCTACCTCAGCCTCCCAAGCTACTGAGATTACAGGCATGTACCACCACACCCAGCTGGACCTCATTTTTTTGATCCAATCTATGTTTTTTTTAATTGGGGAGTTGATACCATTTATATTCAGTGTTATTATGAATATGTTTGTTGTTTCCTGTCATTTTGGTTTGTTTGCTATATTTAATTCTGTTTTTGATTTTCATTTAGTTTGTTACTCGTTAAGTGATCATATATTTGGGAGCTTTCTGGTTTGTTTTTTGGTTCCTCTGTGTGCAGTGTATCTTTGAGTATTCTTTGTAGGGATGGCTTAGTGGTAATGAGTTCTTTAACTTTATTCTTGTTATGGAAAATTTTTATTTTCCATAAAAGATAAAGATAGCTTTACTGGATATATAAACTTCGGATGGTAATTGTTTTCTTTTAGAACTTAAAAAATGTCTCATTTCTGGATCTGAGATGAGAAGTCATAGATAAACCTTATTAATTTGCATCTAAATGTGACCTGATATATTCTCTCACAGCTTTTAGTATTCTTTCCTATTTTCTGTGATTATGATGTTTTTTGAAGAAGTTCTGATCTGATCTTGTCTATTTGGTGTCCTATATGCCTCCATTCTTCTCTCTCTGCCTGTGCTTCTGTATGTGGATGTCTATCTCATTTTTAATATGGGGAAATTTTTCTGTTACTATCTCATTGAAAATATTCTTGATGCCTTTAACCTGTATTTCCATGTTCTCTTCTATCCCGATGACTCTCATGTTTGTTCTCCTGATGCTGTCCAGGAATTTTTATATACTCTAATCATGGTCTTTTTTTCCTTTATTGAATACTGAATATACAAGTTCATATATGCTGTCTTCAAGTCCTGAAGTTTGATTTTCTAAACAATCTAATCTGTTGGTGATGTTTTCAAGTGAATTTTTAATTTAATTAATTGTGACTTTCATTTTCAGGAGTTTTAATTGTTTTTTTTCCCATTATCTCTATTGAAGTAGTCTTTCATCTCCTGAATTTTTTTTATCTGAATTCATTCCTTAGATCTTATTTTAGTTCATCAAATATATTCATAATCAGTTTTTTAATCTTTCTTTGGACTTTCCTCTGCTTCCATATCTTTAGAATTCTTTGTTGGGGGGACTGTGAATTTTGGGGGGAGATTTGTTTGCCTGTTTCTTCATGTTTTCTGAGGTCTTGGACTTGCACATTTTTTTTCTTTTTACTTCTGTTTACTTTTGTAATCTAGGGCTGGGGAGCCACAACCCCAGTCCTAGATTACAGTTTCTTAAGTGAAGGAAATATGGAGTTGGAAGGTAAGAGAAATTTTGAAATACTTAGAATGTGAACAGAAGAGAGGCACAAGATAGGTACAAGATGGTAGCTATAAAGATGGAGGAAAAAGAAATAACTAAAAGTAATTAAAAATAGAAAGAGGGAACATAAAAATTTGAGTAATAGTAGGGGAAGAGAGCGAAAAAGGGGCAGTAAGAGAAAGAAAAATCAAGGCATGAACAAATGTGAGATCAAAACAATTCCAACATACATATAATTATACCCAACCCAAGTCAATCTAAAGATAAAAAATAAGCAATAAGCAAGTGAGGACGAAAGCAATTAAAAGTAAGATATACGTTATCTGCTTAGTGAGAGCACACCCACACAGCCATCTACCCACCCATACACAAAATCTTACAGAATGAAAAAAAAGTAAAAAACAAAATATAATAAAAAAATTTTGAAAAAAATTAAAAATTACAAAAGAACAAAAATTGGATAATATTAAAAGTAAACAGAGGTAAAAAGAAAAAAATTAATGAGAAATAAGGGCCTTGTTTCTGCTGAGATGGTCAAAACTGTTGGCAAGGGTGGGTCAAGGTTTGGGGGTTGTGAGGTGCAACATCTTTGAGTACCTCACCTAGCTACCAACTGTTGTGCCTGGGAGCCAAAGCTGGTTCTAGTAGCTCTTAGCTTCCCTCTCCCAGAATAGGGCGGGATAGACTGGTGAATGCTGACAAACTATTTATTCTTATGGTGCAGAGTTCTAAATTGGGAGTTCCAGTAGCTGGGCTTTGATCTTGGCTGACCTTTGGAACTCTTTCAGTGGGCTTTTGAGATGTGGTCCATGCCCTCTGTTGATGGGAAGTCTCTGCTGGATATCTGGGGCACCAGCTACAAAGGGAACTCTCTTTCTCTTTGTATCTAGAGCCTGATAGTCTAGGCACAATGTTCTTTGCGCCTATTTCAGTCACACTGGTCCAGGGAGACTCTGGGCTCTTAATAGGTGGGCAATTGCCAACTTCCTTTATGAATTCCCAATCTCCTGCCTTTGCTGCTGGCCACACGGTGCTAATAAATGGCTCTCACATCAGTGACCCCAGGAACCACCCCCCACCCCCACCCTGCCAAATCCGTCCACCCATAGGCCGAATGATTTGGTTGCTTTTCACTCAACAGCTTCCCCCACTGACTCTGGGTCCATTAAGATCAGCCTCTCTCTCTCTATTCCACAGGTTCCACCAAGTCAATTTCTTCTTGCTGTTCCACTTCACTTTCTTCTCTCTCTGCCTGTGCGCCACTTCCCCTCAGCAGCCATGGCTGCCTTGCCATGGCCTGCCAAGCTGGCATGGCTCCAAAGTATTGTTTATTCCATTATGTTAGAAGTTTGTGACTTTCTGCGTCTCTATGGTTTCTTTTACTGTCCAGGATTGAATTTCAGTGAATTCCCTTAGTTACCCACTTCACTGAGGAGCACTCTTTTTGCTTTTAAAATCTGATGCTAAGGAACTGCCAGGAAGTGCATCCTCCCTCTAATTCATCATGTCTGAGTCCTGAATATGATTTTTTAAATAAAAACAATCATACTTGAAAGCATGTTTGGAGATGGAAAGTATCAGATCATAGTGCAAAAATATCAAGACAGTGTTAATGAACTATTTCCCATTAGATCTTATTACTTGCCTCCCTTGATTTCTGACATGATCATCTTCTACCCAGAGTCTTCACATCTATAGTATCATATTATGTTTTCCTTTAGTGCTAGGACAATTAATGCTTGTGAATGTTTGTTTAAAGATCATATTTTTATTAAAGTTGTAGTGAACTTAAACCATGCATTTAAGTTTCTAAGCATTCACCCTATGATTCTCTCTGACTTTTTTCCAAATCTCTTTATTGTATATAGTGTTTTAATTGGCTCTCATTGCCAAAGTTTTGATTAAGTAAATGCCATAGTTAGAAATTGAATTAGAGGCACTTATCAAATTGCAGCCAAGTGATATCGATCTCTAAATGTAACCTATATATTCAATGCAGCATGCAGGGCTTGGGCTTGCTATCTATGAAATGAGATGTAGTAATAAATTGGGTGTGCTACATTCTTCTTCATGCTTTTAGTGTCCATTAAACCAATTACTAAAAAGTCGGGGGAGGGTAGGTGGAGAAAGAGATTGCAAATGCTGTAGATTTCTGAGTGTGTAATACTACCACTGAAGAGAGGGTATTGCACCATGCATTTCTTTACAGTTCTTCCCTTAGGAATTCTTTTCTAAACGAGTTTCTCTACTGCCCATCATCAGGTTCTATTGGGTACCTCTAACTTACTGCGCTTCAAATTGGTTCTTCTTGAGAGACATGCTACTGCAGGCAGAATTTCTTTTACCTTATGGCTCATTGTGAGTTTTTGTCCAATCACAAGACATTAGTGGAGCTGCTGCCAACTTTTCCCCAGCAGCCCCTTGCTCATCGCCTTCAATTAGGGAGAACAGGTGTCCCGTTAGACAGCTATAACTGCTGAGGGGGCATCTGCAGCTGCCAGGTTAGTGCCAGCACTCTGCAAACGAATGGCCAGATTTCTGCCTGAGGGTGTGGAGGCTTAGAATTTCCTGTGCAGGGCAATTACCTCCAACTCAGAAGGTGAAAAAGAACTTCCATGAAGGCTTTCGCCCTACGGGAGTCCCTGCCAGGACACAGTGAAACCCTGAATTAATTGGATGTCAGCCTTGACTTTCCTGTCAAGAGCACTGTGATAACTGGGTCATTCTTATTTTAATTCTACATAAGGAAATTGGGGGATTAAAATAATTGTCTGGATATTTATGTGGCAAACGTCTTGGATATGACTGATCACTTGACTACCTCTCATCTTATTCTCACTTTTTTTCCTGGTTTCTCTCCTCCCTTCTCTGCTCCTTGTTTACCTGAAATATTGCATAGAAGTGAAAAGAACTTTGGAATTAGAAAAGATTGGTCTCATGCCCCCAATTTTCCTCTTATTAGCTGGCATGACTTTGGGCAAATTGCTTTATTTGTTGAGCTTCCATTTTCTTATCTACTAAATGGATAGTGGTGCAGACTAATGAGTTAAATAATGGGAATAGTCTTTAGTGTGTTGGACATCACTAAAGACTAATGCCTTTTACTTACCCAGTGTGATTTCTCCATTTTATTCACACTAGATCTTCACAATTGTAATCTGTAAAGCTTCAAAGCTTATCCTGATGCTCTGAAACCATCCTGGATTGTTAAAATAACAAGCCACACCAAGCACTGTGCAACTCCTTTGTTTGACTCTACAGCCATTAATGGCACTCATTGATTCATTGGTTGATGGATTCTTCCATTGAAAAATAATTTCATAAGCAACACTGCAACCTGGTTGTATCAAGAGGTGGGGGAGAGGGAGTCTTTTGCAAAAAGATGCATGAGAATTAAGTCTGCGAAGGCAGAGAAATTTCTCAAAGGAGAAATGTGCTATGCTTGTATGGTATTTTATAGGATATAACTTTCTGTAAAAGAGCAGTTATAAAATCCATCCTATATGGTCTGTTTGGTTGTTTTATGTTTTTGTCTCTTTGGCTTTCTCAAAGCAAGTGTATTTATGTTCTAGGCAGCAGAGCACAGAGGTTCTCAGCACAGATACATAGAGTCTGGATTAGAACTAGACTTGATCACTTAGTGACTTAGCCTGTCTATAACTCAGTGTCCTTATTTCTAAAACAGGGTCTATATAATAGACAGTCACTTGTTAGGGTTGTTGGGAAGATTTGATAGCCTAAGTATGTAAAGCACTCAGAACAGTGCTGGGCACATAGCCCTACAGTATTAATGGTAATCCCTACAATATGAGTAGGTAGCACTGTAAAGTAGTGTCCATTTTCCTTTTTAAATTTTTTAAAAATTGACATAAAACTTTAAGCAGTGTCTTTTATCTGTGCTGGCATTGCATCTTCTTTATATTCTCACTATTCCATTTTGTCCAAATATGCTTTTAAAATTTGTATTATGAAACAAGGATATATTTTTTCCTCCCTTCTAAACTGCACATTTAGAACTATAAGATTCTCTGTAAGATTCTCATATACCTTTCCCATCCTGCTCTCTGGTCCTCCTCCATTGAAGAATTACAGAAAGAGTTAAGAGAAATAAAATATTGGTTGTTTGGTGGGCTGAGCTGAGGAGGGTGTTTTGTGATATATCTAAAAGCTGAAATGATGGAGTAAAATTGACTGGATTATTCCTGTAAGACCTGGCCTAGCACTAATGAAATGCAGCAGACCCATTTCCCCCTACAGAATACATCTGGTGCAATTTCCCTTTTGGCCATAAATTTATGCAGCCACAGACAGCTGAGCAATAAATTCTTTGTTTAATTTCTCAGAGTTCCCAGTTGGGAAGGAGTGCCTTCATGTGATTATACATGATGTGAAAAAAATAACAATGTTCCTGTTCAGTCATAACCAGTTAGTTTCTCTCTGTGTTATATATAGTGCATGGATTATTTTATACACATAAGCACAATGGGAAAATTAAATAGAGTTCTAATCATTTTAATTGTCCTTATACTTATCAAATTGTGTTTCCCATAATAGAATTGACTTTGAAGGAATGAAGGCATATGATTGATGTATTTATTTAAAAAATTTTTATCCACTGAAATTAGGTAACTCCAGCTCCAACATAGACCTCTACTCACTCATTGCATTTTCAGGTGCAGTGTTGCTAAGGGTCAAGAGGAGGATTTCAATGCAGTGTGTGTCAGGCTATTATGAGCTTTCTCTGGAAGGTGGTCCCCAGCAACAGGTGCACCGATAGAGTTAAATGTCATGCCCCCACTTCCTCTCATCTTTTATGTGGAATTAAAATTCCCACGTTAATCATCCTTCATCAGTTTCATTTTGTTTAAATAGCTTGGATCTACAATGCCTTAATTTTCACAATTTCTGGGTTTTATTTAGAACTCTTTACAGTAAGTAAGCTCTATAATGTGGTGTGTTGGTATATGGATGTCCAGAGGAAAAATGCACTAGTTTGTAGCATATGTCCCCATGATGGGTCATGGATGATTTCAAGACACTGGCACCACAGCAGTGAACATGAAGTTGGAAGAGATGTAAACATTCGTCACCTGGGAGCTAGTGAGGCAGCTTTAGTGTGCTACTGTCTCTGTTGTTAACAGCCTGTTTTAACTAAGAAAACTTCACTCAGTATACCCAAATTATTCTACACAAGTTGAAAGACATTAAATATGTGCATTATGTATATGTGTGTATGTATATATGTATATGTGTGTGTCACACAGACTCTTTTGGTAGCCAGAATTTAAGGCATATCTTTATCCTTGGCAACCAAATATCTTGTGATTGCAAGTGAAATACAGTATAACAGATTTTACTCTTTGGATAAAATTTAAATGAATAAGGAGATTAGACATAAAAACTCTTCATAATCAGAGAGATGCCTTCTTCTGGTGTTGCTTTTCTAACAAGCCAGGTGTGCTTGGATTAAAAAGAAAAAGACCCAGAGCATCGTTCTGTTAACCTGGCTTTTTAGTTTGACTGCACTTACCTCTTTCATTAGACATTTTATTCATGTATCTCTTTTTATACTTCCTGAAAACAGACCCAGATTTCTGTGAGTTGTGATTTTTTTTCATTTAAATACCATATTCTGGGAAACTTCCCTTAGGTTGACTGAGGTTACACCTGGCACTGAGCACAGCTGTGGGGAAACTCAGTGCCTTAACAGTTCTATTATCCTGAATGGTGCTGAAGTTCTGCAGAAAAGTTCTGGGTGTTGCTGGCAGTATTCAGATGGGTGTGGCTCTGTGTCTGTCCACTTTCTCCCAGTGCAATGCTTATTTTTGGAATTCTCAGAATCTAGTTTACCAGTTATATAGCTATGGGATGGATGGCAGGAGGAAATGAGCTGGCTTTGCAGCCTTTGAAAAAACCTGGCCTAATGGAACACTGAGGCTCATTCTTGTCAAAAGGAATTATAATGTCAGTAAGACTGGTTACCTAATTTATGGGGCCCAGGGCTAAATGAAAATGTGGGACCCCTCATTAAAAATTATTAATGATTTCAAGGCATTAACTCCAGAGCATTAAGCCAAGTATGGGTCCTAAGGGCAGGCCCCTGAGAGACTACACAGGTAATATACCCATGAAGTTGGCCCTGGTGTCAGCATGGGTCTTCTACATCTTCTTGCTATCCCATGGTGTTACCATGGCAATAGAACTGGTCAGCTTCATGGGGACAAACTGTAGCTGGGGGCCCCTCACCCTCATGAACAGGAATATGTCCAGTCTGTAAAGGAAAAATGCGAGTCAGCATTTCCTTCCAGAAGACACATGGGGCAGAGAATTACAATGTGCAACAGCAGAGTGGCTAGTTATATCCAGTGGGGAAAAAATGCTATCAAAACCCAGACAGCTAATCCTGGACTTCCCTGGCCCAAATGAGGCAGAAACATTATGTTGAAAAGGTTCAGTAAGCCAGGTGTGGTGGTACATACTTGTAATCCACCTGATTAGGATGCTGAGATGGGAAGATTGCAAGTTCAAAGCCAGCCTCAGCAACTTAGAGGAACCCTAAGTAACTTAATGAGACCCTGTCTCAAAATAAATAAACAAGCAAACAAATAAATAAATAAATGGCTTAGTGGTTAAGCACCCCTGGGTTCAATCCCCAGTAATCAGCTCCCCCTGCCAAAAAGAAAGAAAAAAGAAAAGAAAAATGAGAACAATCTTAGGAGTCTGCCCTGTAAGCAAGGACAACTAAGCAAAAAGAAAAGCTCATTTTCTACCAGGATTCCCACCAAGGTAGTACCTAAACAAAAGCCTGGAAGGTCTATGGAAATTCCTGCTGCCTGACTTGGTAGAAAATGTTTCACTAGCAGGACTAGAATTGTGGCTCAGTGGTAGAGCGCTCGCCTAGTATGTGCAGGGCACTGGGTTCAATTCTCAGCACCACATAAAAATAAAATAAAGGTATTAAAAAAAGAAAATGCTTAAATAGCAACACATGGAAGTTAAAATACAGTTTATAGTCTCTTTAAAAATATATATCAGAAAAAAAAATATATATATAATGCATTGGTCATAGAAGGATGCTGATACTATAT